>NC_139338.1:22671666-23305000 GCF_056507025.1 Lutjanus erythropterus | reverse complement strand
TATTTCAATTTTATTTTTGCATTTTAAAATAGGGTGGAGTTTCTGCACAGACAGACATCACATCACACTTCTAGTGTAGTGATGACTGAAAGGGATTTTGTTCATATGAGTTCCTTTTTTTTTTAATAAAATGTTGCATATTATGCCTTTAATAGCCATTTCTGAAAAGAAAACTCAGTGACCAAAAAAAAACAAAAAAAAACACTGACCTTGGTATAATTTTATCATAACCAGGAGAAATGTTCACTAAAACTATGAAAACAAGATCCTGATTGTTCAACTAGACTTTGAACATCACACACAGACACACACACACACACACACACACACACACACACACACACACACACACACACACACACACACTTAACCCTGTTGCTTATTGCCGTGTCTGACTGTTGAGCAGTGAGGATTATTATAAACTGATTATAGTTGATCAGATATGAATGAATAGGCTGTGTGTGTGTTTGTGTGTGTGTGAGTTTGTGCGTGCACGTCTATTCATAATGAAACGATCCTTGCATGAAAGTGCACCTGAGTGTGTTTTGTTGCCAACAGGCAGAGAGTGAAAGTCAGAGCTTCTAAAAAAATAACCGACAGCTTCACTGTACTTGACATACTCATCATGAAACAAGTTAAATGGGAACACACACACACACACACACACACACACTTAAATATGCAAACACACACACACACACACACACACTCTCTCATTCAGAGGTCAGGGGCCACCATTATATTTGAGTGAGTCCTAATCTACTAAAAGCAGACAGGATCACAGGCATTAAGGCTCACTTCTAAAATCTAAACACAAAAAAACACTGCAGTGTGAAGCTTTTCTGTGGTCTGTATCAAAACCATGGTACCACACATAAACACATACACACACACACACACACACACACACACACACACACACACACACACACACACACACATTCACTTTGCTTGAGAGTTATTTTAAGTAGATTTGGCTGCAAAAAAATGCACTAAAAGTGCATCAATCTAAAAATAAATCTTGTTTAAAAGCATTAATAAAGCAGAGTCACCCCATGAAAGAACACAAATCACCAAATCAACTATGAACAGTCAGGGCATTTTTGTCTTTCACATCAGAATTTGTTGAATTAAAAACAGATAAATGCAAACACAAAGAACACCTGTTTTACTGAGTATGCCTTCATGCACTGTAGACAATGGGAATAATTCAAGCAGAGAAAAAGGGAAAGAATGAGAAGTGAGATGCAGAGATGTTGTGATGGTGATGGAAATTTTGACACGCAGGAAATTAAAAAGCTATTTAATTTTGATCGCATTTCATCAGTGTTGCAAAAGGTCGGCACATTTACTTGAGGCGTTATAAACTGTTATCTGTCTGCCCTGACTTCCAAGAATATCTAAGTTTACTGGGAAAGTTATTCCATCAGCATAATTTGAAACCATTTTATTCTCTAATCAGCTGATGGTCTAGTAGGGGTACCGAATCACCTCTGACTGATCTGGAGAGTAATGCACACATAATGACCACTGATGGAAGAAGTATTCTGATCTGATTCTTATCCTTAGTAAAAACAGAAATACCACATCTGCAGCTGCCTGAAAGAAATGAGGCCTTACCCAGTTAGCCTATGTGGTAATGCTATCTTCTTCTGCCTGCTGCTTAAAAATGGTGATTTTGCAGCTCACAGCAACTTAATATGTTATAGCGTCTCTAGCGTCAGCAAATCATGTTGTTGCACAGTTCCAATCTGTCATTAGCGTAGTTAGCACAAGTTCGCTCAGAGGGCTAACTTGGCGTGTTAACTGTATTACATGAACGTCCCACCAAACCCTGTTCAAAAATCTGGCAGTTCAATACAGCGTTGCTTGATAGACTAGCTGGAACAACGGACAGAAGAGCTGAATGTTTGCACTGAACAGTCAAATCCAATCATGTACAGCCTTAATGTCATATTACTGGATTTTACACATGTTGTCCCCCCAAAAAATTACATTACTGGATGTCAAGACATTCGTCAGGATTAAATAGAGCACTCAATCATCTGTGCTACCATAAATCACATATTATTACAGATCTTGAAATAAGTAGCTTCTCCTCGGCTAAAGTAACATTTAAAAACATCAGGTAGGAGAAACGTTAGACAGTCGGTGTGTTAAAGCTCCTGATGAAGAGATTAAATTGAACAGTGCAGTTGAATGCAGCTGCTCTCTGCTCACAGTTTTAACACCACCTACTCTCTCTTTCTGTCTCTCTATAATTCGGTCCCTCTCTCTTCTTCCCTCCCTTTACTGTTCTCTTTATCTGCCCTCTTCCCCGTTTACTGTCTCTGGAACTAATCGCCCTCCTCTTCCTCCTCCACTCTCTTCTTCTGTTCTCCTCCTCCTCCTCCTCTTCTCCGTCTCCTTTTTGTCTTCTGCATCACGCTCACTTCTCACAGATCTTCCCCTCCCATTGCCTCCTCCCTGCTCTAATCTCCTTCTTTTCTTTTTGCTCCTCCTCTTCTACCATTCCTCCTCTGCTCTTTTTTCTCATCCTTATTTTGCCTCCTCCTCCTCCTCCTCCTCCTCCTCCTCTTCCAGCAGAGGTGGGTTGTCAGCGTTACCACGACAACAGCACAGCGGGAGCATCGGCAGCTCATCCAGTAATTATATTGGTAGAGAATCTGCTCTATATGTGTGTATATTTGTGTGTTTCGGCAACTTTACAGTAAACTGTAGATGTATAGTTACTCAGGACACACACATATACACACTCGCTGTACATTTACCCTCTTCATTTCACAGCCTACACACTTGGAATGATGTAATCTCTGTAATTCCTCAACTGTTTTCTAAATACAGCTCCTCTGTAACCATGGAGGGGTCAACAGTTACTACAGTAGGAACTGCTTATGTAGTTCAGTACTATTCAGGTGATTAAAGTGGGAAGAAAATAGAGTTTTTATCATCGTGGGTGGCATCACTGATGGCAAACAAACCCACACTGGTGTAATTTTCTCGTTTAACCAGTTTTCAGAAAATCCCTGTGTACTCAGCATTTGGCTAGGCCATAGCGTTTATGATTACTGATAAAGTGAGAAGAAAAGTAAGTAAGAGCCACAAAAATAACAGGCAGCTGCAAGTGGGAGGAATCGAATTTAACATCTTCTGACTCGTGGAGCAGAAGATGTTGTGATTACAGCATGTGGGAGAAGTCGGTTGACAAAAGAGACACAACTGCACCAGTGTGGGTTTTAGTGTGAAGTCAGATTCGCTGTGCAGGCAAATGTTTGTTCAAGGTATGATGATAGATTCAACTACCATGCACAACTGATTTTAGAACCAGCTTTTAAAGCTATTAAATCTGGCCCCTTATGCTTTCATGGCCATTTTGTGAAAAGCATGAATGTGAGAAATGGGTGTTTCGTCATATGAACATGGGCCAATACGTCTTATCTTGTGAAAGACTCATACGCAACACATTCTCAGAGGTGTTTTCTGAAGATTATGGTGATAAGTAATTGTAATATTTAGTGGTGGACTTTAAGGAGGTTCTCTGAAACTCAAAATGTCACATCAGTGTGTGCTCCATGTGCATATTTTGGTTAAATAAAAGAAAGAAGAATTAGTACTTATAGACATAAGTGCTGCTGACATTACACTAATGCATGGGTTAATAGTGCAGTCAAAAATTGAGTTGGCCCTGTTCCAGCTTGTACACCTGATTTTGTAATAAACTGGAAAAATATAGTAGGTTTTCCTTGGGAACCCAAAGTGGAGATCTCATATTCCACAGTTCATTGTGCCTTGTGCACAGCCATCTGTTCTCTGGATAGCACCAAGGTTCAGAGGATCGTGAACTGAACCGGTTCAGGAACCAAAGCTAGTCTGGTGGAAAAGATCCTACACTGCTGTCTTTGTCTCGTCACTCATCACATTTGCTCCAGTGGAATTTAAGTATTTTAAGCCAGTGGTTTTTAAACTGGGCTCTGAGGACCAAGATGGGGGTCTTGAGTGGATTTTAGGGTCTCCCTAGGGTCTCCGGCAAAAGGAGGAATAGAACATTATAACTTTTATCATATTCTTTGGTAGGTTGAACTTGGGGTGTGCCATATCATACCGTTCAAGTGTCAGACTGTTACACAAGAGGAGTAAGTTCCAAAAAGGGGAGCAATTTCAGTGATGTAAATTTGTTTCAATACAAAAGATCAAATGTACAATAAGCCACTGCAATATGTCAAAAGTAGAAAAAGACTAACAGCAAAAGAGAACAATACAGCAATACAACAAACTAATTTCATCACCTCAAGCAGAAGCACACATTTGATTACAAGGAGAACCAAAAATCCTGCACAGACAGCTATTTAGAGTTCAAAACCAAAAATATATCTAGTATTTTTTCAAATCATCACAACTCCTATATTGTCCTCTCCTAATTCCAGTATCAAGAACAACACTACAGTCTAATGGCAAAAACTGTTTACAACAAGACATTTTCTTTCTTTCTTTCTTTCTTTCTTTCTTTCTTTCTTTCTTTTTACTGAGTTCACCTTAACTGAACTAAAAATGACCTCCGCTGGCTTCAGTGATGTTATGAGCAACAGGCAAAAAAGCTTCATATTTCAGAACATTCCTGTACTTTTGAGTTATGAGTAACATCTCCATTAAAAATGTGTATTCAGCACCAACAGAGACCGAATGCCTGCACAAAACCCTGACAGCTCCCCACGAAAAAAAGCGTCAGTATATCAGCCTTGAAAAGTCCACAGCATTCAGAGCCCTTCCACTCCAGCCTGACATTTAGACCGGTTTGGTATGAAGGAGTGTCTCAGGAATTGATTTGTTTCACTACTGGTTAAAGCCGCGTTACGCTGGTTATAATCCCTGTTAGAGGCAGAATTTCAAAGGTTAACATGGCCGCTCCACAGTTTCACTCACCTGTAGCCGAGAAGCCGGTGAAACCAACGCACCTTTTTCACCCTCCCTCTCCTTCCTCCCTGTCCACCTGCTCCAACATTTATCATTATTATTGTAAAGGGTTCTCACACTTATTCTGCTGCTAATAATCTACAAAAGTTTATACAAATCCACCGCGGACTGAATCAACCAGCAGTCATTTCCCCTCACACTCACAGCACAGGTCAGGTAATTATGCCAATCACCGTGACAGGCAACGGAGACCTGACACCAGACATCTGAGCTCTGTACTGTGTGACTGTGTGTGTGTGTGTTTTTTGATTCAGGTTGAATTTACGTAGGTAGTACAGAGTTACGATTGATCTTGAGATTAGGCCTGGTTTTAAATAGGGCTTGAGGATGGCCAAAGACTGAGATGGTGAGATTAAGTTTAAAGGAAATGAATGCTGTGAATGGGAGTAAGAAACAATAGCGAGGGTGTGTGAGTATGTGTGTCAGAGGGGTGGTATCCAATGAACTATGACACTGGATCCACTACGCCTCACGTTCGTCCTCAACTCTCCTCTACCTCTGCTAAGTAAGGTCAAAGGTAATAAACTAATTTATAAGTGTTGACAACAAAATCATCAGCATCAGTGTGTCATGAGCATCACAAAAAAGCAATTAGAGTCAGGCATAATGTCACAATTTTAGTTAGTTATTGATGACTTTGATACAGAGATTTGGTTCATTATAATTGTGTGGTAATTGACTGACATGAACAGAAAATACCTCTGCCTGGCGGTGGGCAACATAGGACAAGTTTCCAGTCAAATTTAACCAAATTTCCAGAACATTAGCAGAAGAAAATGCAAATTTATGCACATTTCCTTCCACAATTCTCAGGCAAATATTGGGAGTTGGTTTGGGATAAAAAGTAGTCTGGCATTAATGTCTGAATCAAATCAAATCCAAATCATAGCATTGCACACTTTGTGATTTACACCACTGTTTGGACATATTTCCCACCCCCCTAGTCTGTTTCCATTGTGCTTTGTTGCATTTTGCTTTTATCAATACACCTCAGCCAAGCATAAAAAACTTGTTTGCGATGCTGAGTTTTGAACTCAGGATTTTTATGCACATATTAAAAATGTGCATAAAATCAGGAGGATAAAATAGTATCAAGTGACAGTGTAGTACAGTCACATTGCAATGTCTATCCATAATATGACGGCAAATTTTGTGAAAAGGGATTGTTTAGTTAGATAAAAACAAAAAATGTCTATTTTTGACAGTTTACATGAAGGTACCTCATCACACTGATAAACAACTCCCAAAAAATATTACTATAAAGAGGTGCAGCTCACTGTCGCACAAAACTGCTGGTCTGACAAAACCAGACATAACACCCAAAGTCTTTTCCTGTTCAGTCATCATTTACATTACCAATGTGTGTGAATATCTTATGATGAAAAAAATGCTGTCATACTATCAATCTCATGATTGGCTAAAAACCTAAAATGGACAGTATCTAATTTCAGCAAAAGGATCAAAGGCTGTAGTTTTAACTTTCTCTTTCCCCCTCTTTCTATCCCTATATTATGTCTTCTCCTTTCTGTCCTTTCCCCTCTTCATTCCCTTACAGGTGAATCTGTTCTATTTTTAGAACATTACGTAAGAGATAACCTGGCAAAGGCAACCTGAGAATCCCATGCAGGCACACACAGGCACATGAGCTCATGCTTACACACACACACACACACACACACACACACACACACACACACACACACACACACACACACACACACACACGTGCGCTTATCAGTTTTAATAAGAGAGGCATTTAGCTGAATGTTTGTGCAGCACAGTTAGACTGATATGGGGATTTAAAGGCCAAGAAGATCAACACTTTTTATAGCCTTTTTATGCTGATGGAGAATTAAATTCTTGACAGTGCAGGAAAAAAAACCTCAGAAACTACATTCCAGAGGATTTAAATGTCTCCTTGTGACCAAAAATAGAGTAGTAGAGGTACTGGTGAAATTAATACACATTCCCAAATAATGAAATGCTTTTTCCCAACTGAAAGTGTCCAAGTTTTACTTCCATTTATAGCTTCACACACACACATTACTCTATAAAATTATTTTCTATAAGGCAGGAGAACCGTCAATTTAAATAATTTGTCATGTGGTTTGGCTTGAGGGTTTAGCGCTTGTTAACCGCTGCAGAGACCTTGTGCTATTCCCAAAACATCCTGAGACCAAAAGTAGCTCCTAACTGGCTGAGTTAGGAGGAAACTCATAAAAATAAGAGGCGTGTCGGTCCTAACTTTAAGACAAAGAATAATACACAAAGAGTTTTAGTTCTAAAAGTAGGTCCTACGTCTGAGAACATTTAGAGGCAGTCCAGAGGACTACTAAGTGATTAAAAGCTGCAGATAATGTGCCTCGTCGCATCAATGTTTCGCAAAAATGGAATGTAATAAACAATGCAATAACACAGGAGATGACTATTTGCAGAAATCTATTTGGACACAGTAAATACAGTCTGAGTCTGATGATCTCAGCCTGACAGAATTTTTCTCCAAACCAAAGATGCCCTCTTCAGAGCCCACTTCACTGAGTGCACAATGAATAATCACCAACTGCAATGAAACACATAAATAAAAGTGATGTTCATGGCCATCATGCAATTATCCAGTAAAATATCTCTTATATTGCCTTTAGAATTACCACAAAGTATCATCATTTGTTTTGTCAGCTAGAAAAACTATCATGCTGATGGTATTACAGGTCAACATTTCATGCACTTTATTCAAATATCACTTTATTTTCAACTAATTAATTAATTTAATTTGTTTCTCACTTTCCTGTGTATTGATAAATATTTCATTTCACATTCACTGACACAGACCTTCTTTAGTAAAAGTTGCTCTTAGCAGTTTTGTGTTAATTGAAAATTAGGCATGCATGATATGATTTTTTTTTTTTTAGCTGACACCGATAATTCTCATTCTCATGGCTGATACCAACAAGATAACCAATAATTTCACATTGTTGTATTTTGAAATGTTCATATAGATAAAGCAGCGAAAATATTCTAAATATAGTGTAGACTTAAAGTTTTTTTATTTTTTTAAGTGGTTTAAATACATTTGGCTGCTGACTCCACAGCAGTACATTGCTCAGCTCCATGCTGACCACTGCTTCCTCAAAAACTGGGCGTGTGCCACCACCATCTACAGTAGTTAATATACTAATATACGTCATATAACCCCACTTCAAAGAATCTGAACTGTCCTGAACTCCTAGTGGTAAGAAAAGATCCTTTATGAATCAATTCCCAGCTGTGTGACCTCCAGCTTTCAGTTAATTCAGCAACCATAACTTGCAGTGTTTGCAGGTGAGAAGCCAGTGACGGATCATATAATGGACTTCACATCACATTAGTAAGTTGAAACTGACCGAGGTGACACAAACTCCACAAAACAGACACGAGATGAGCTTTCAGCTGCAGTCTGGACACACAGATGTAAAAAGCGTCATTTACATGGAGCTCAAACATTATGAGCTGACAGGTAAGGACACTTCAGTGAAGGACACTTGAGTTCCTGGCAGACTCTGTCAGCATGTTCTCACTCAGTACAATCTAACAAACGCTCACTCTATTCTTCTGATGCTCCACTTCATGTTTCTTTATCTCTCTCCTTTCAATCTTCTCCGCTCTTTCTATCTCAGCCCGATTTCTCTACCTCCTTTTATTCTCTCCTTCTCTCTCTCCCTCTATGTGGGTCAGTGTGAAAGGCTCGCTCGTTGCCGCTGGTGACACAGCATGCCCAGAGTATGTGCGCGTGTGTATGTGTGTGAGTGTGTGTGTGTGTGTGTGAGAGAGAGAGAGAGAGAGACACACACAGAGGGTTTTAACAGGCCTTCTCTCACTGCCTCAGTTAATGGGGTGTGATGGATAAAGGTTGATCACCACATGCAAACACACACAAAAACACACTCAAAACAAATCACACAGAGTTTACGAGACAGGAGATAGGAGAGTTAAATATCCCATGACAGCGGTTGCCATTTGTTAACTTAAACAGTGACAAACAATATAGAAAACATCTCCATCTCTCCATCACACATTTTGCTTTCTTTGATACACCAACTTTCCCACCACAACTAAGTATCAAAACGTTTTTGCACAAATTTAAAATCTGCATAAAAACGGGTGGATAAAACTTCACCCACTGTTTCTAAATGACTTCACACTAGTTTCGCTTGTTTGAACTTCAGTTTCCTGTTACTTATTAGGGATGTTGTGAGAACTGATGCTTCGGTACGAAATCAATGCCACAATTCTGAAAACATGTCAGTACTCACTACAGTATCATAAGTACCTGGGGTGCGATTCTTTGAGACCTGAGGGGCTCAGCATATACTGTACGCCTACAGGTGTTCTAGTCTGCTGTTAAATGCCAACAGAAAAAGAAAAACACCTACTAACATGGAAGAACAACATGTTGAAGATGGCGACAAATTCCTAAAATACATGTTACCATTATTTTGTTTGAGACAGCTGGCTTTGCTGTGTAACTATGTCGTAGATCTGCAACAATTAATTGATTATTAAGTGATTATTAAATTAATCACCAACTATTCTGATGATTGATTTATCGTCTGAGTAGTTTAAAAAAAAAAGTCAAAACTTACATTCAAATTTCAGCAGCAGAAATCACTTTTGCACTCCATTATTTTCCTGACAGAGACAACATGCTCCCCTGACAGTGATTTGTGTCAGATTTAGTAAATGTATCCCTTGGGACTTGAACTGGGCATTGACAATCACTGGTATTGGCATTGACTAACTTCTAGTATCATGTCATCCCTATTACTTATCAGTCGATAAACACATAAATACCAACATATCTGCAACAAGCTGATACTGGCTGATGTATAGGTCTCGCTCTAATTGTGTGTTAGGTTCTGAGAACTGCCAAAAATGTGGGTGACCTACACTCAATACTGTTCCTGAACACATCCTGTGTAGACACTGATGGCTATGCAGGCTGTGCAGACATCACGTGATGCTGCATTCAGGCTGACAACAGCAACAAATGAATGTGGTAGAAATGCCAAAAGGTTGTTTTCTGGGTTAAATTAAAAAGACACACGTGAAACAAAGCAGAAAATCAGAAAACAATGCAAGAAGAAGTAATCTATAACCTATATTATCCTGCAGCTGTATCATAAAACACTGTGCGGCTTCTAGATTCAGCCTCAGTGTGACCCCAAGCTCACAAGAATACACACAGAAACACACAGGAACGTGACTGCATACATACCACGACTGACAATAGCAGGAAGAAATCAACACACAAAAGACACACACACACACACACTTATTATAGTGAGCTGCAGATTCTGCCTCTATATTGTCAATCTGCACAAAACAATATCTTATCTGCACACACTCTACAATAATCACACACAAACACTTCCCATCTCCCTGCTTTAGACTTGTAAATGTGTTGATGTGTGTATACATGCGCGCAGGGGGCAGGGTGTGAAGGGTGTGGTTGTCATGGCAACCCCACTCAGACTTCCTTCCCAGTTTTATCTGAGCGTGCAGCATTCCCCTCTGTGTCTGTCTGTCTTCCTCCCTGTCTGTCTGTCTGTCTGTGTGTGTCCGTAGCTGTTAACCGCTAAAAGCAAATGTCTGCTTGGATCTGTAGGTGCCCCCAGCAGTAGACGACAACCAGCCAGCAGCTTGAATGATTCTGCCCAGCTGTTCTCCCGCCCAGCTGATTATCCAGCAAATAAAACACCTGATGCACCTGTGGGGCCATGAAAGCCCAAAAAACAGCGCTGCAGGCACAACTGGCCCACTTGTGGCACGATCAGACGACACAACACTCGTGTCTCTCCAGATGGTCCCTTTGTTTAGATTAGGTGGTCATGGACCTGCTGTGACCTGGATAGGAGACATGTGCGAGTACAAGCTGAGGCATGACATGATGTGCAAAGGTGATCGGAAACATTCTCAAACTGGGCAGGAGAAATTCTGACATGGTAGTCTTTCTGTCAGGGCCTCCTGAGTTGTCCTAGATTCAGATTCTGACACTGTGACACCAGTAAAATGTGGATCCAACTGGTGATTATCAAACTAATTTTAGTCTGGTGTCTGACCTGCAGTTAATCGTTGGGTATTTTGGCTCTACTTTTCCCAACTTGCAAAAAGAGGTTTTCTTTTTGCCCTGACATTGGAATGTAACTCTGATCAATTACTGCAAAGCCACATAAAAAGAAAAGAAAATGTACTGCCAACTATTCTGATAATCGATCAATGCTTTCAGTCATTTTTCAAAGAAAACCATCAAACATTTGCTGGTTTCAGCTTCAAAAGTGTCAGGATTTGCTGCTTTTCTTTCTAATTTATGATAGTGAATGCCGAGTCTTTGGGTTTTGTGTTCTGGATTTTGTCATCCTTTTTGACACTTTATAGACTTAACAATTAATCAATTAATCATGAAGATAGCAGCCCTAAATCAATCATTTGTTGAATAGTTACATCACTCATTTAAAACATGTCCTTTCCTGTGTGACATTGTGGCAATGCTCTTTTGAAGCTTATAAACTAAGTCTAAAAAATTCAATAATTTCTTCTTACATGAGCAGAGAGTGGTCTTTATTTTAGGTGATGCCAAGCGCTTCCGAAATAAAACATTAAGGTGTACCCTACACACTAGCTACTAATAAAGTAGAAATGATCATGCTTCATTTGTTAGATTGGGCAAATTTGGGCTGATGTTGTGTTGTTGGATTCTCTTTGTCCCTACAATAACCAGTTTTATGCAGATTTATTTTGAGTTCAAAATATGCCAGTATCTTCATATAATACCTGTTTTCCAGCAGCATTTCTGTTGCAGAGGCATCCAGCCTCACCTGAAATAAATAGTGCAGTGTTTCTCACACAAACATTTTATTTGGGTGAGTCCCCCAGGTATATTAATGGCTGCCAAAGTATATTCGAATGACCCATTTTAGAATTTTTATTTTCCTTATCCGTCTAAGAGAACAACACCAACCGCAATAAATTAACTTGCAAATAATCTCATGCTTTACCCCCCCCCCCCCGTACCAGTTTGTTCTACTATTGCAGGAAGGGTCTAACAGTTACTGACAATCACACTCACTCTGCAGAAGAAGCCCTCCTCATACCGCTGCTTTGAAAAAGCTTGTAAGTGAACCTGGTTGGTGCTGAAGTCATCTGGTACCACACTGGTTTCAATCACTTTGACAGGCTATGAAACGGCATTAACAACAAGCCTCCTCTACACGCAGCTCATGAGCTATTGAGAAAACAGAATCTCAAGTTTAAAAAAATCCAAAACGTGACTGAGGCGACTTAAGAAAACATCCTGTTGATGAAGAAAGTCAACAGATCTGACACATACTGTACAGGCAAGCAGACAGAAAGAGGTGGGGGACGCTGTGTGTGAGGGTTTCTTTGGGAACCACCTCTGCTAATATCAGAATAAATTATGAAATTGTTAGGAAATATAATGTTGTACTTCAAGCTTCAGGAAAACATGCAGTAAAGGTGTTTTTAAGCAGCTCTTGTGCTTAAATAAATGAGGGAAATTTCCTGGTGGAGAAGCTCTAGACTCTAGACCAGGTGATTATAAACGCAAAAGAAGAAGAAAAATTCTCAGGATTACAACTTTATCAATTAACACATTGCACAGACCCAATAATTGATGACATCCTAATAAACAATGCGACTGTGCACTAAATCACAACAAAATTTACTTAGGTGTAAGTAATATGTTATTATAATGTTTTAGTGATAAATTAATTAATTAGTTCTACTTTATAGTATGTGGTCATATTTCAATACATTCTGTTCTTGAGTTTGATTGTGACTGAGCAGGGTTTTTTCTCTACTTTAATAAGTATAATATATTTAATTATAGTCTACTTTTCTCTTCTCTGTGTGTCTCTGACAGGGAGTGGGTGTGTGAGAGCAGCTGCAGTCGGGTACACTATCAACTCTTATTAGATCACTGTCTTCACACACGCACACACACACACACACATAAAGTTAACATGCAGGCACTTCTGGACAACACACTGTTCTTGTGAATGCAAAAATATAACGTGGTGACCAATAACACACTCACACACACATTCACATGCACAGTCATATCAACACATAGAAAAAGTGGGGTATAAGTGGGAAATATTTACAACATACGAGGTCAGAAAACAGTAGAGGGTTTAAGAGTAGAATATAAAATAGATATGTTGTGCAGAAACAATTTAATTATCTATTAGTTGATAATCTACAATTTTGATAACTGCTTGACTGTTTAAGCCGTTTATCAAGCAAAAAAGCCAAATATTTGCTCCCTAAAGATGCGGTTTTTCTGCTTTTCCATGCTTTATATCACTGTAAATTGAATATATTTGGGTTTTGGACTGTTCAGTCCACTGAGGGAAATTGTGATTAACTATTGCCTGACCTTCCTGACTATAAGTTGCAGCCCTAGACAAAAGAGTGTAAGACAAAGGTGAAAGCGGTGAGGCAGAAGAAGACAATAGCAGCGTAGAATATAATACAATAAAAATTTTAGCTCATACTAAATATTAAAGTACTAACTGGAGATATGTCAGACATTTATGTTATATTTTTGTTGCGTGTTGTGTATGTGCATATAGTGCATGTGTGTGACGTGTATGTATCCGGCTGCGAGGCTGGATACAGGAAGCCTGACTCTTTCCCTCTGACCTTCCTCCCTCTATTTATAAGCATTCTCTCTCGCAATAACATGCATGTCAGTTTGTGTGCCCTGATACTCTGAATTTTCTGAATCTTTATGACTGAGTCAAATAGAATACAGTAAGTATTTCATATTAATATATTTTGTCCAGTTAGTACCAACTGTACTTGTCAATCAAACTAGAAAGATACAGCCAATTAAATATCACAAACAAGCAGCATACAGTATTTGCAACAACTGAGTAGTTTTTTGTTTTCTGGTGTTTCTGAGCTGTTGCATCAGTGTTCAGAATTTGTTTTCCAGCTTTTTTAGGTAGAATGTATACTGACTATTTTTAGGTGGAGTAGCAGCATGTCTCTAGGGATGGTAATGTCAATCTGTCGGTCATTCATGGCTCCAAGAGCATGAATCCTAATGCGTTTGCTGATCATCTGAATTTCCGTCAAGTGCCACCATGAGGTTTGCGTTTTTGGTTTTAGGCGAAATGCCCCAACAGCTTTGGATGGACTGTAATTATGTCCAACTCAGGATGAACTGGTGTCCATTTTACCTGCTCAACATCAGCTGCTATAATCAATATAACAATGTATTGAATGACACTGAAAACAATGTGACAATGTGAAAAAGGTTGCTAGAAGTGATGAACCTACAGAAATTATCAGCTGAATCTGCAGCGCTACTCAGATTGAGTTTCAGCTCATTGTTCAGCTGTCCAGCCATAACTTTACTGTTTTTATTCACTCTCACTGCTCATGGAGTCATTTTCAAATGTACAGTAGCAGCTGTTTTCAGTAAAATGCTCCAAAAACTACATTACCTGCTCATTTAGCTACTAGCTGGTGAACATAGTGGAGCATGAAGCTGCTAAAGAACCAGATATTAGCCTCAGGAGCTAGTAGAGATGAAAAACATAGCTAGAAGAGAATGAATGTTCAACAAAATCTGAGCAAAGAAACATTATCAGGCAGGAAAAATCCTCTGCTTCTTGATCTGATCAATTTGGATCAAAACCATGGCGCAGATGTGCCATGCCCAGTGAAATCAACAGATAATTCCCCTTATGGCCACTGGGGTCTGAGATTAGTCCGTAACTGCTGGGTGTTAAATAAGCAAGAGTTTGTTACCAACTTAGACATCCTGTGTTAAAAACTTATTTACACTTCAGTCTCCAGTAGCCAAAAAAATCTGTTATACATTATTTTGTCACTCTCATCATGTGAACAAAGTCACTACACACTTACAAATCCTGCTCAGAATGAGTATATACTCATTGGTACACAGACCACGTTTCTGTCTTTCTCTCAATTCTGTTAATTTCCAATCTGCATCCCTGGTATGACAGGATGAAAACCAAGTACAAATGTATCTCTCAACATTTTTGAAGGACTTCAGACCACGTGTGCACATCTGATGCTGTCCTTCAGTGGAGAAGGTAAAGGTCTGGTTTGTTTGCCTGAGCGAGTGTGCCTGCCCTTCACTTCACTTCCACACTGGCCTACATTATTCCTCCTCTGGGGGTGGACGAGGAGGAGAGAGAAAGACCGAGTGAGAGGAGGGAAAGTCAGATCAGAGAGAAAGGGAGGAGAAAGGGAGTGTGAAAAAGAGAGAAAGAGATGAGGGAGAGGACAAGAGGACACGTGAAGAGAGAGAAGAGGAAAGAGAGAGGAAGAGGGAAAACTGTGAGAAGAGAGAGGGAGGGAGTGAAGGAGAGAGCATCTGTAGGCGGTCTTGGCTTTGCCCAAAGGCCTTGGCTTCTCTCCTCGTCCTCCTCCTCCTCATCATCATCTCTCCTTCACACTTTCACTCTCTCCTGCTCTCTCTCCTTCCCCTCTTCAACCTCATCCTCATCCACCTCCCAGCTCACATCTTAATCCCTCCATCCACCCACCATTTTCTCTTCCTTCTTTCCTCCTCACGCACAGTTTTGGTTCAAATCCTGATCAAATTCCAATTTATTCAGCTGAAATAAAGCAGCAGCTCTGAGAGAAGAAAGTGGTTTTCCTAAATCAGGGACGACTCATTAGCCAATTAAAAAAATCAACAACGCAAAAAACATGCTTGCAATATTAAGGGAGAAATCTGTAATATATTTAATGTAACAAATCATGAAATGTTTATTTTATAGAATGTAGTTAAACCTGTTTGCACATTGTGGCAGCAGTAAAAACAAAGTGGCAATCCACAATATTCTGATTGTACAACACACTAGTCAACTGTTGTGCTTTAAAATGTGCTTTATCAATAAATTTGTATTGGATTTGGATCATTTGAAGAGCTGTCACCCCAGTAAATGAGCAGAAATATTATGGGTGAATACCATAAGCAACTATAAGCCTGCTAACAGTATCAGATGTACAGCCATGGTTGTGTAAAGCATTGCTCAACGAACATACAATCGTGTCTTTGTTTGTGTCCTTTAACCCAAGTGAAAAAGAATTTTAATAGGACACAGAAAGTACATAAAAACCACAATTTGTTTTTATAGCTCAAGACTGTGGTTTCCAACCTGTGGGTCGGGACACTCCAAGCGACCCTGTCTCCTACAAATTATGTTTGTATGTTACTTAATTGTTTTCTAGGCTACATTGTGGTAGCAAATGTAATCAGTGCTTTCGTAACTGCTTTTCGGTGGGACCGCAGCAAAGCTGGGGACCAGTACCATAAATGAGAAAGTCTGAGACTGACTGAGTATCTTATAACTGAACTGGCAAAGAAGGAATTTTAAGCAAAAAAAAGTTGGGAAACAATGGCTTAAGATGTGGCTGAATGTAAAGAGAACCTTTATCTATTAAGAAGAAATTAATAATACAGAAATAGCAAAAGTATTCATTAACTTAAGGAGCTGTAAAGGTTGGTCAACAAAGTCAGACTTGAATCATTTTTACAGGTCTTACAGATAATTATTTTAACTCAAATTAAGACAAAATTCTGAAATGCATGCATACGTTTTTCTTCTTCACTGTATTAGCTGATATTTTAGAGGCAAACACTGCTTCACTACCAGCCTTTCTCTCTCTCTTTTTCTGTCTTTTTGTCCAGCAGAGTCAGCAAAGTATCTTTCCAAAACTCCCACTCAGAAAACCCACTCTGTTTCTATAAGTAGGAAAGGGAGAGTGAGCGTGAGAGAACTGCTTATTGTCTGTGAGCCGACTACTAACAGTTATAGTGGTTGGAGTGTCAACACAGATACAAAAGAAATTTCCATCTTGATGGTTTGGAAATGAAGGGGAGAATAAAATAAATGATTAATGTGAACAAATGAAAAGAAAACTCTTTGTTCCAAGAAGGTTTTAGCAAATTTCCTAGTACAAGGCAGAGTAAAATAAAGATATTACTAGAGAAAAGACAAAGACAGAGAAAGTGAGGCCCTCTGAAAGGGTTAAAGCTCTACGAACATTCATGCCCCAAAGACGACCCAGAAATATGTTGAAATGACATGTCCTTTCCAGAGGCAGGTGTCTCGAGTGTGCTGTGACTGTCACCAACCGAACTGAGACTGATTTCAAACATGGCTTATGATCTAATATTAAACTGGGAGATCCATTTATAATTAGCCTTAGGTTGTACTTGTTTCACTGAAGTGTCAACAGCAACACAGGAGTGTAATAGACAGGTAATGTTCCAGTGGCAAGTTTGTCGATGCCAGTCCCATGGGAGACATTAGAGCCTGAAAAAACACTGTACTCTCTAAATGAACCGTCAATAACAACACACTCACTCACACGCACACACACGCACACGCACATACACACACCCACCCTCCAGGTGATATAATGTTCTGCAAACTTGTGAGGAACAAGGCGAAGGTAAAAACTGAGATGCTGCTTTGAAATAACACAAAACAAAATGAACAATTTTATCACATCAATCACTGTTCACACCTCTTACAACACCATGACAGCACACTCACTGGATTTCTCACTTGTGATTAATTTTGCATATTCATGCAAAGCATCTCTGAAGCTGAGTGCTGCGACGACGGGTTGTTTGTTTTATGACTGTATGTTCGATGAAACCATTCAGTCATTAAGAAGACTCTAAAGTTTTGACAACTTTAAATGGATTTTTAACATGCAAACACTTCCAAAGGTGTGTTCAGATTGAATATGCAAACTTTAGGCAGCGCAAAGGCGATGGACAGACGCAAACAGATGCAAATTGATGTGAACAGAGGCAAACTGAGGCAAAAAGTTGTGTTATCTCAGGTTTACGACGCTGCTTCATGGAGACAGGATCAGAAAGAACATGGCCTGGAGGAAATTAAGACACTGCTGAAATTCCTGAAAGTTTGGGTCTTAGGACCAGGGTCTAAATTATGTTCCAGGGTTATTATTCTACCCTTCAAAAATCCCTGCTCATGGGGCAAAGGAACTCTGGATATGGGGCTCGCTGAGCTGAAAATTTCTGATTGGATTTGCAGTCGCAAACCAGTTTATGCTAAGGACGAAATTTGTTGCAGCATTGCAGGAATCATCATGCCTGTCCATCGTGTTATGTGACATTATTGTACAGTTGCTCACAAAAACAGCGTGTCAAAACAGCCATCGCTTTTTCGTACATCAGCAGGAGAAATTGCCTAATCTTCACAGGTCTTATGATCACAGTGACAATGCAGACAAGATGCAGAAGTAATCTCTTGGTTCCTTGAAAAGTAGTGCCTGTTCTGAGTACTTCGTGCGGAAACACAGCTTAACGTGGCTGCATTTCAAAGTAAACACATCTTAAAAATATTGAAACATGACAAGACTAGACACCCCGGTCATAGCAACTATTTCCACTGACATGCACAGACATTAAGTTAAACGGTGGACTGTAAAAATCATGTTTGTGATGCTTAAAATAGTCTTAATGAGAGGAAATAGCAGTAGCTTGTTCAGAGGGCAAACAGTTGAGTTGTATTTGTCACTTTATAACACTAACTGGCCCAAACAAGAGCAGACTTAGCCCAAAATCCAACTATCCAACTATCAAGTCAACAATCTTAACATGCATGTCCTCACCACCAGGGAATTGCCCCTTGCTCATTTGTGGCTTAAAAACATAATAGTAGGAATGTCATATAGGCCAAGGTTGCTGGATTATGGTTTACCACATAAACACTTTACCATATAAACCATACTCCTCCAAATAATCTTATTCTATTTTTCTTTTTTTTCCTTTTGGTAATGTATGAAAGTTTAAAATTACTGGGTACTGTTACAACATCTGCGTCAATTGTGTTTTTTGCAATAGGAAAATGACATTTTTAACCCGTCTGAATGCAAGTATGAAACTAGGGGCTGTTTTCAACATTGTTTTCCACTGTTTGAGATTCAACCATTGACTTAAATAGAGGACGGATGCTGCAGCTCCACTTTCTCCCAGTGTACAAAACTGAAGCCAGAATTTCTGCACAGTAGTGATCAGCATTGGAGCCACGGTATTGAGTTCCCACCCATACAGCCAGCTGACTCAGTCGCCAGCAGAGCTCAGCGGTCAATCGTGCATGAAGCCCTGTTTTTATAGCATCAAATAACTAATTAAAATCAAATTGCTCAGAATTTATGATTTATAACCTGTACTGCAGCCAACCACCAGGGGGCATTCAATATGCTTTGACGTTCCTTTTGGGGAACTCTCCATTTCTATATGGCTTCTGGCTTTTAATTACCCTTTCTAGTTTCTAGTTTCTTCTTCTGAAAAAGTATAAGGATATTTAGTGCCAACTCAACGAACCAACTCCTAATAATTGCACAACGGAAGTGGATAGAAACAAGCGCGCATTAGCATTTCCCTTTGCAGATTCACTCAAAATATGCTGTTAGAATTTGAAAGCAATATCAGGAGACACACACACACAGATTTGTGAGGCATTGTGCCCCAGCAATGATAACGCTGTACATACTGTACATTCTACTCTACAATCAGTTTAAGACATGTCATGAACTGCAGCCAGAACACAGGGGTGATACTGCCCTCTCCTCACCCGTGCTCTCCCTCTCATATCTTCCTCTGACACCTACATAATTACACAGTCTGTCAGTGTGTGTGCACGTGTGCATGTGTGTTCGTGTGTGTGAGAGCGAGCATGTAATGTGGGGGATGCATCAGATTCACACTGTGCATCTGTATCTGACCTTTACTGCTTAGAATAGACACACACAGAGAAAAAAGACAGCAGAGAAAATGAGAAACAGATAAAGACGAAGAAAGAGACAACAAGATAAAAGGAGAGGATAGAGGTGGATAAAACGAGATAAAAAGAGGCAAAAAGACAAGGTTTGGTACATTACCAAAATAACTGTCAAAGACTATAGTCTCAACATCAGGCAACAGCTGCTGAATAAAATTAATTATTTACTAATGACTCTCATCTGACCTGAGCAATTAGTGCACAAGCACACACAGACACATAAGGGCACGCGCACACACACACACACACACACACACAGAGCGAGATAAAGATGCTGTCTCACTAATTATAGCGTGTCTCTGCAGCTGAGGTCTGCTAGGTCATGTGTGTGTGTTGGTGTGTGTGTTGGTGTGTGTGGGCGAGCTAGTGTGCATGTGTTTGTGCATGTGTGTGTGCATCTTTTTGAGTCAGAGACAAAATGAAAAACAGCAAAGGAAACTGTTAACTGGAGAGAGACGATGAGCACAACTTAAAAACAGATATTTATGTAAAAAGTTGGATTATAATGTGTATGTGTGTACACTGTGTGTGTGTGTGTGTGTGTGTGTGTGTGTTTGTGAGCTTTGAGTTTAAGTGAGGACTCCCCTATCTGAGCGCTGAGAGATGATCAGTGCTCCGTAATCCTACCTGCATAGACACACAAACACGCACAGACACAAGAGACACTTCCAAAAGGCCGAGTTAAATCTGTGCAGCACATACATGTTTACAATCATAATGTGTGCGCACATATCAACCATTTTAACTCGGATACAGAAATGTTTTTTTCTCATCATAAAATAATTTCTTCAAGTTACAATTCCCAATGTGTGATCCTGTGGATGGGAGTTAGAATAATATTATCTGAATTAGGATTTTAACTTAGTGTTCAAGTGTTTTCTTTGACTTAATCTGTTAATTTCCTTAAGTTCCTTATTTGAACATTCACTTCAGTCCTCAGTTTCCCTTCCTTCTTTTTCCCTGGGTTATTTTTTATTATTGTTACTTCCCTCATCCCTTGGACCATATTGGAGAACATGTTTGGAATAAAAAATCTGTACAACTGAACCAGACTATGTAAATCAGTAAACCGAAATAATTGATGAAAGAAACAGTATCATTTTTTTACATCAAATTTTACTAAATAAATCCAAAATGTCAATGTAGAAACATGAACATAGTTTTTGTATTTTTATGAGCGACAAGAAATATTTCCCCTGTATTGGTATTTTTGTTGATTGTGAGCTAATTTCCTATAAATTTCTCATAAATCTTAATTAATATCTCTAAATTATGAAAAATCAAAACTAGGACTGTGACAATAATCATATTACCACAACACATCGTCATTATCATTTTCACCAAAACTTTTATTTTGTTGGGTCAGTCTCATTTTGTTCCATTGTAGCCTCTAGTTAGCTGTCAACTCAAGATAAAAAGCCTCTGATTGGCTGACAGACTCAACCATCATGGGATCATGGGATTGCCAGTGGACAGCTAACAAAAGGCTGACAAAAACAACATGGAAAAATGAATAAATAATCATGGAGGACATTCAGTGTTGGATTTATCCATACCATCACAGCCCAAAACTTCTCTCATTCTGTCTCTGATGTGAACTATCAAGCTGCCTCTCTGCTCCACTGCTGGCGCCACTTCACAGCATGTTGTCACCACGTTTTGTACCACATGTAACAGAACTTCATGAAAAACAAATAAATGCTCTCCCTATCATGCTGCAAACAACAATCTTCCGCAGCCAGAACACTCTAGCTCTTGGTATATGATTTGAATGCCCATGTAAAGAAAAAGAAAACAATGACATCGAAACCACACAGAATAAAACTCTCTTCTGTCTGGATGTGGCGCTGATGGAGCAGCTGGCTGTGTGAGCTTCACCAAATTAGTCGGCGTGACCATTTTGCATCAGAGCCACAGATCTCTCTCATCCATCAAAACCTTTGAAATGCAATGAAAAGATGATTACGCCCCACAATAAAACAATGAGAATAAATCAGAAAAATAATAATGCCATTTTGTCAGTCAGCCCCTCCGCTGAGGAAACCACCTCACAGAAAAGCTCAAAATAATTAGCCTGAGAGGAAAAACAAATTAGAAGATCTGAGGTCAAAAATGTGAGGTGGATCCTGGTAGCTAATTAAAATTGTGGAGGCATGTGAAAGATTTCTTTTTCCCACTGTTACCTAGAAACTAAAATAAAAATAAATTTGTGTGTATTTATCTGAAACAGTGTTTCGTGTTTTTAAAAGAGCCAAATTCAGGTTTCATGCTGCTGCCAGAAAGTGAAAAAGCTGCCATTGTGGTTGGGGGAAGATGAAAATATGGCAAAATAGTACGTTTTTCTCTACAAATCTATTAAACTTACACTTAACCGAGTATTTAACTTAAAGGTATGATAATACAAGGTACAATAATACAAGGTTATCGCTACATCAGGGCAGTAACTAACAATGACTTTCATTATCAATTAATCTGCTGAATATTTTCTATATAATTTTTACATTCAACAGTTCAAAATCCAAATATAATCTAATTAATATCTTGTAAGACTGAAAAAAGCAGTGAAGCCGCACAAATGACAAGCCAGGACCAGAAAAAAATTAGTCATTTTTACTTTAAAAATTACCTAAACTATTAATTTAACTATCAAAATTGTTATTTTTGTGTTGTTTGAATGGATTAATAGACTAATTATACAGCTGTATGCAAGATGTTCATCATGTGTCTGTGTTTTCATTATTATATTGTTTTCTTCTCTTTTCTGTTTCCTGTATCTTCATCTACCTGTCATATATTCTGCTACACAAATGTACTGTGCATGAATGCTGTGTCATTAAACCAAGCTGGTGCTGATATAAGAGAGTGGGACAGAGAGAAATAAAGAGACAAAGAGTCAGAGCTGCAGTAGCAGTGATGGAGTCAGTGACACCTCAGCAGTCAACTCCACAGGTTCATTATCAGCTCGAACAAGACAGATGGGCCTGTTGGAAGGGAGAGAGGAGGTGCTACTGTAAAAGTACGAATGCAAAACCAGGAAAACGTGACTGTTGGTCTCTCTACAGATCACTAGTTTAGAATTCTCTTATTACAATGCACCTGTGTGTCCTTCCCGTCTGTATTTATATATGCTATTATTTCACTAATGTACATACTTTAATAGTACATATAATACACTAGAACAAAAGCAAGCTAAAGGCACAAATTGTAAGAAATGTCATTTATCTATTCATTTTCTGCAACTTATCCTGGGACCAGGTCACAGTGGCAGCAGGCTATGCTAGGTAGTCCAGACATCAAGCTGGATGAGATGCACAATCTCTCCAGCGTGTTTCCCTGGATACAACAAAACATCTTAAGGAAGGTGCCTGGGAGGCATCCTGATTATCAAAATAGTTGATAATTAATAGTTGAATAATTACAGGTTAATCGTTGCAGTCCTAATTTGAAATTGGGCAATGTTTACCCTTTTTGATTAATAAACTGTGCTTAATTTTGACAGTTTTCTGAGTGATCTTTTACTTTCAACTAGTCAAAACTAAAATTTCCTTTTAATCATCAGGGAAATTACTGGCCGGGACATTCCTAAGATGATCCTTGCCCTATCAGTGCTTCTCTGCTTGCGGATACTGTTCTGTGCGCTTGTATCACATGCACGCACCTTTATATGTGTGTGGGTTTCGAGACTAATTAAACAACAAAGAGAAACTCCAGTTCTCGCTCTTTTACCGTGATTATCATGGTAACGGTAAAAGCTTTGAAGTCATAGCTCTGCTTTGGAGGAAACAAACTGCTTGTATGCTTGGTCTCGCCACTCTAAAATAAAATCACCGCGATACATTACCAAAGCCCAGTTACTTTACTTTTTGTAACTGGATAACCAGTAGGGGTACTTGGAATGCTCCCCCTCCTCTACATAGCAGCAAGACTACCGTCAACAACCGACATCCAACTATAAAAAGAGATTGAAAGAGATAATTACTGTACTGTGCTTACCCGTCGCCCACACAACCAGCCATACAGCCAGGGAACTGTTCACACAGTCAGAAAGCACACAAACCAGAGACTACCAGTTAGTGAATCATTTGGCATATCGCCCATCTTTCAGGTAACAGTTTGAGCGCTTGTGCTGATAAAATCATGATACACGAGATGCATTTGAGAGTTTGACTTCAAAAGCGATCAATCCCAGGACCTCCAGCTCAGAGACTATCTCACTAACAGCTAGCAATCAAGTACTGTCACTCAGTCACTCAATTAGCCATTCAATCAATCATTCAGCAAGCTGTCTGTCCAGCCTCATTTACACACAGGTGGTGTGTAAATCCATCCAGCTTTTGATGTTAATGTAACACACTGTTTCAGTGCAACTAAAGAAAAAAATCGAATAAGTAAAACCTTTCAAAACAACCTGACAGATCAAGTAAGGCCTCGGTTGTCAACGTCAAACATTAACATTAAAACCCAGCTGGTGCAGTAATAGTGTGCTGTGGCAGTTTTAACAGTTGTGTGATGAAAATAATTAATTTTCTTGTTTTATTTTAATTAGAATTTAACTGAAGGAGAAATGACTTCATATCATCACTATTTCAGTCAAAATAATTGCAATATGACTCTTTTACCATATGCTGCCTTAGTGTGGATGGTATATTTTTATACATTATCTTTGTAGAGGAAAAACTGCATTGTTTTGAACCTTGACGAAATTTACAACTGATCCCTGCTCTGTGCCTCCTTCCTTTACATCTGAGGAATGTAAACACACACCTACAGTATATAAAGTGGCAGGGTAGAGTGGTCTTCTTCCCTAAATCCCAACAGGCTTTTAGTCTCTGTTAATTTAGTTACCATGAGCTTCTCTTTTTGGTCATTATACTGTTTTATCAGGTCTTCTTCTGTAGCTGTAGAGGAGACAGTTGTTCTTGTGTTTGCTGCCAGACACGTCAGAGCAAGTCACCGCAAGTTTAGAAACTGATCACAGCAAGGAGACTTTTGACAATAGGTCTTTGTGAAATACCCCTGTGATGTACAACGCGTCAAGTGTCTGATGGAGAAGGAAGTAACTGACTAATCTTCAACACGTCAAGGTTTCTCTTCAACAAGGTTCCTCTTCTTCTCTATTATACCAGGAAGATCCACTTCTCTTTTCTCCTCTGTTTTGCCTTTCGCCCTCTTTTTTTTTCAGCTCCATTTCCAAGCAGGAAAAGCCTCTTACAGCCAGCCAGACGACTAATAAGGAGCGGTTCCTGTCAGCCAATCCCCCCATAATGCCTCAGCACACCGCATTATGGGCAAAATAACCCCCAACACACACACGCTTGTACTCTCAAACACTCCTGAAAAGGCTAGGAAAGGAGAGGGAGGAATCAGAAATCTCACTACTGTTTCTAAAACAGACACCATCATTCCTCGTCTTCTGAGCAGAAAATGACTGATACGCATTAACCACACACAAACACACCAGCAGCCAACTGGAACAGTGTTCTTCAGAGACGGTGGGGCAGGGATGTTCTAACACCTCTGTCTGTCTACACTCTCAGAAATAAAACTGCCAACCAGAATCATATAGGGTTCTTCGACTTGACCCCATAGGACAAGATAAGGGTTATACCTAGTGCCATCTGTGAAAGGTTCCACCCAGAACCTCCTCTGAGAGGTTCTACACAGTACCATTCCATAAGGATTCCACCCAGATCCCTCTCTATGGGGTTTATCTAGAACCTTTCCACCTTCTAAGGGTGCTAACACGAGCCCACCCAGGTGGTTCTACCAAGAACCCTTTTATATTCCAAGGGTTTCATCTAGAGCCCACCCAGGGTGTTCTACTGTGAACCCTTTTATATTCTCAAGATTTCATCTAGAACCAACCCAGGTTGTTCTACCAAGAACTTTTTTAGGTACCAAGAGTTTCAGAACCCACCAATGGTTTTCTACCAGGAAGTCTTTTATACTCCCATGGTTTCATCTTGAACCCACTCAGATTGTTCTACCAAGAACTGTAGAACTGTTTGATGTAGAACCCACCCACGGGAACCTTGTATAAATATATTTTATAATGGTTTCACCTATAACCCTCTTGTCTTCAGAGGGTTCTACTAAGAACCATACTGTATTCTACAGATGAGACAAAATCCCATCAATTGAATATTGTGGTCATCAATCGTTTGCAATTTTTGTCACAACTAGAGGAAGATCTTTTAACACTTGAAGATCATGGACAAATGGTCCTGTGTAGAACCTCAGCCCTTCAGCAAGAACCTGTATTTCTAAGAGAGAGAGAGTAAGTGAGTAGCAGAGTAACACACATCATCATGATTAACACATGCTTACGCTCACAGTAACATACACACTCACATTATTCAACATGTTTGACTGGACCAGGAAAAGATACACTGACTCCCTTCACTATCTCAACATCCGTCCTGTACCAACTGTTTACATTCGGTTTGACCTCACCTTCACCCAGAGAGTACAGTCACCCCATCCATCACGTCACGTGCTGAACATGTTTAAAGGGAACTCTGAGCAATGTTTTTGGACCAAAAGATTATACAAGTATTAAAAGTTAATAACCATTAGATATGTTTCAAATAATGTACACAACTGATCAAGGTTGAAAACACTGTTAACTTTCTTCTTTTATTGGCGGAAGCAGAAAACAAGGGCTCTAAATGAGAAGTGTTGCATTTACTGGAAAAATTCATTGTTTCCGGCTAACAAACCAAATTATACCCTGAAGTGTCAGTACTTTCCATAAACATAATGGCTCATAATGGCTGTTTCTCAGTGCATTAGAGGAAAATTCATTGGGAAAGTACTCAGTGCTCCTTTAAAATGTCAATTAGGGAACATTTTATTGATTACAATCAAGAGTCAGGATGAGGGTTGAGGTTTTTACAGGAAACTGGTGATCGATACATGCTAACTTTATACAGTGATTTAAATGTTTTAGGCTACATCTTGACTGATTGGACTGTAACTAGTAAAGTCAATAGTGGAATAAACACTGCACAAGGTACATATCTATTGCCTAAAAATCTCCATCTTCCTCCCATCCACCAAACTTATACGTCATCTAGAGTTGAAAATGATTTTTTGATAACAGATTAATTGTTTTTGGTCACTTCTTTCAGCAAAAATGTCACAAATTCATCACTGTGGATTCACAACTATCAACATTTTGGTTTTATATACATCTATTAGGGACCGACCAGCATGTCTTTGTCAGGGCCTTTACTGATACTGATTATTAGTAATCAAGGAGAGAGGAGATATATTATGATACAACATAAATTTGCAGTAAAAATTAGAATCTTAGTGTCAAATTTTACTTCTATTCTACTACACTGTTGAGGCAAATATTGTACTTCTTGCTTTACTAGGCTACATTTATTTCATAGTTTTGGTTAGTTACTATTATTATTACAAAATATACATAATTTACTATGAACATTTATTATGTATTATTGTAGATTAAGCTACCCAGCAATATATACAGTGGTATAATTTACAGTCAGATAGTGCTGTGGGTAGAGTTGTCACAATACCAGAATTTTAAACTTTGATACAATAATAGTATAAAAAAATAGAGTAGAGTAAAAAGGACGATAAACCATGGTATGCTTTATGGTGTGGCTTATTCATTGACTGATCGCTCAGTCAGATCCAGTCAGGATAGAGGTAGAGCAATGCGTATCTTCACTAGCTCCACCCTCCTGTTCATACGGTCACTTCTAGCTCCTAAAAAAACAAGATGGTAACAGTTATAATGCCAAAACGGTATCCTGCAAACTGAATGGGTGAAGTCACGGTGGGTTTATACTTGACTGAAACATAACAGTAGTTCATGAAGACAGGACTTAGCTACAGCTGGCCTTAACAAGATCTTTGATAAAAAGCCAACAGCAGCTTTACATAGCAGCAGCTGACCTGTTATGTCTTCTGAATTATCCATACATCCATAGAGCTTACGCTCTTCTGCTCCTCCTCCTCCAACGGGAAAAGAGTATCATAAATATGCATGTATATCTGTTCATCCGTTCTGAGGACGAGAGAGGGAAATGGTGTCAGTAAGCCTTGTATTTCATCAACAATTGGTGCTCTGATCGTCTGCTTAAAAATTCATGACTGTCTTTAAGCTGCCCAGACTCTGAGCCAAGCGTTCCACTGAATTTAACACAAAGTGCGTTACAAAACCGACTCATACACTGGTTGTACAAAACATAAGGGAGCAACTCTTTCTACTGTATGCTACTGAGTGCACAGGTGAATTCAGGTCAAAGCGCTCATCCCTCATTGATTTTATTAGTTAAATCCACTTTAGCTCCGATGGGAGTAAGCAGATAAATGGGAGCTGGCAGTTTAAAAAGAAAAGTAATCACCAGACAAACAAATGGTGAAGAGCCTTTCTTGTAGGACTTAATTATTTAATCAGTCACAGACTACTTAAAAGAAGCATAACAAGAAGAAACATCAAGAGATTTATATCAGTACAGTTTATCCTAAGGGGGACATGAATATTTGCACCAAATTTCTGGGCCATCCATCAGTATGAATATGGATATGGATACCTATTGCTTCCATGATCAACAATCCAACTGCATCAATCCAAAGTGAAAGCGCCAATCCATATCATCATCTTTGACATACAACTATATTTTGAAATTCCCATGGATCATTGTGTCACATGCCGTGTCACCGTTTCTGTCTACGCACACCTTCTTTCTA
The DNA here is from genome assembly GCF_056507025.1 of Lutjanus erythropterus. NCBI lineage: Eukaryota > Metazoa > Chordata > Actinopteri > Lutjaniformes > Lutjanidae > Lutjanus > Lutjanus erythropterus. The sequence goes on along the minus strand of NC_139338.1, from coordinate 23,276,444 downwards.
AACATTCAAACAGTGCTATAACGCCAGGCAGATAATGGCAAGCTGCCAATAAAAAGACGGTGAGGATATTTACTCCCCTCTCAAGAATAAATCAGCAGTGTGGAAATATATGCAAACAACGCCTTTACAAGATAAAATACTCAACGAACCTGGCCACATATCTGTCTGCTAATTTGTTGCTCTCGCTACAGCAATATTAGCTGCTCTGTTTCATCAATATTAGGCTGGAAAAACGTGCATGCAGGCTGAAATTCAACCGTGGTTTCCTGTCGGGAGACATAGAGACTTAAACCAGTGGTGACTATGAAGTATTATAAATAATACATGTAATTTTATAAGCTATGAGTAGAGGAAAAGTCCACTAGCTGCTAGGCTAATTTATGCAATGTAAAATGCCACAGGCTTACGTTAATAATGGTAGCTTGCAAAAAACAATCATTTCGCACTGTAAAAAAAAAAAAGGCAGGAACACAGACACAGAAAAAGCAGAGAGAATCCAAGCAATTATTAAAGACCCTGTGCAGACTTGTGATCATGAAAACAGACAAAAAAAGAAACTAAATAGCCAACTATCCATGGTATGAGAACAAAAGCAAGGAAATATTAGAGTACATTAGAGAGTCAACTTAATTGGGTGAGCAAAACACTCCCCTCCTGAAATGCTTCTGAAACACTGCTGGTTGGGGCGTGCAGCCGTGAGGAGGACGGATCCAAATGTGGCACAGATGTGCTTTGCCCAGTGGAATCAACCAGTAAAATTCTGTGCCACTCTGGTAGATGTTTTGATAAGTGTGATTCATCCTCTGAGGGCCATGAATGCACAATATGTCAAGGCATTTCACCCAACAATTGTTTAGATTTAAGTCTAGACCAAAGTGGCAAACTGCACTACTAGTCTGGGTGAAAATGGAAAGGCAAAGTTAGCAAACCAAGTATTGCTGACTTCTGCACTCTGATGCCATTTGAACATGTGGTGTGACAGATGGGACTGTGAAATTTAAATTTTGACCTCTGATTAAAGTGCACCCACGTCTTTTATCCCCATCAGTGATTTCTTGAAATGTGAAAGTACATAATTCTCAACATTTCTGTCAAAATGTGATTCCAAACAAACACTTAAAGCCAAACCAGATACATCTTTGCTTTGTACGAAGAGATTAAAAAGATTATATGTGAGTATTCCCTGTGATGACTGCTCTGCTGTCCTCAGTAATCAACGTCGACTGTTCTGACCTAGTAAATATGTTGAATGATGTGCCCTCTGTTGTGTATAATGATTATTCTCTTCTGTTTTGGCCTTTCAGACTTAATTTCCCTGGGGAATACCAATGCTATTGTACTGCACTGTGACGTATTGCTCGGTTACACAATTACTGTAAGCAGCATGACATTACAGGGGTTCTAAATCTGAAACATCTCTTTTATGCTGTGACCCGCCTATGTTGTTTATATAAAAGGACTCGGATCATGAGGTTAAAAATTAATGAATGCCTTTAACTGCCTCAAGGTAAGTACGCCTCTTAAATCTGATACTGACTCTAGACTAACTACAACATGCCTCTCTACCAGGGATGCAAGAATATATCAAATATTCCAATAATTTGCTATACCAGACTGTGACTGTGTGCCAAAGACAATCCAATTATTTAGTTAAAGAAGGAAAGCTGAATCATCAAGTTAGCAGCACAACATGTAAAATCAATCACATCTGTAAAGTTTCCCCAAATACTCAAGTATTGCACCCTTTGTAACTTATGAGTTCTGATCCGTGGAGCCCAGCTAGCTGCACTTTGCTTCCTAATCCTAGGGAGGAGCCACAAACACTGGTGGCTGAGGTCCCACTGCAGCTCAGAGGAAAATAGCTGAATCCCAGCCTCGTACATTAAAAAAGAAAATCCAGGTAAACACCACTTTCTTACATGGGTGTTTTTTCTCCTTTTAGCTTCTGAGCTGCTGTCAATCTGCTTGTCAGAGAAACAAAACCCAAGTGAAACCTTTTTCTTCTCACAACACACAAGCTGAGTGGTGACAGAGTTGCCAGAGGAAAACTGTTATATGGACAAAAGACCAAATGGGTGTAAAGCTTCACACATACACGGGAAATGACGCAGGCCTATAATAAAAGATCTATCTTGGATTTTTATGAATTGATACCAGACCATTCAAACTTTTTAACCCAGTCCTATTAATATGTTGCTCAAATTGTCTAGAGAATCACAAGGAGGAGCACTTGAGAAATCTTATCTGGTAGACTGGTGAGATTCTAATCACCATTCACAGCAGCAATAAGCAGCAGCTGAGACTTTAATTGTTAAAAATATATCAGGGACCTTAAATGCCTTTTTCTAACGCCGGAAGACAAGTCTTTGAAGTCTTACAAGTTATCACACGTGGTTTATTTTTAGAACAAGTTAACTTTTATTGCTCCACCTCATGTATCGGTTCTCCATTGGGTATTACAGTAATGGTCTTATAGTGCGTCAGCACCAATATGTCACTATATCATCATGTTTTTCTTCCTCTTCATTTGTCTCAAGTCATGACCCAACTGTGACTCTGTGTCTAACATTTGCCCTTTTTTTTTCTTTTTCCCCTCTCTTCATCTTTTTTATCCTTCTCTTCTCCCTCTGTATTTTGTCCTAATTGAAGGCTGAAAAGCGAGTTTTATATTCTGGCAGCATCAAATGATGAAAGGCCTTTGATCACTGTTTACCCCTGCAGGTGGTGCACAGCGGTAGCAACATGAGATACATCTATATCGTTTTATGTTTTTCCTCTCTTCTTGTTTTTAATGCATCTCTCCAGTCTTTCTGCCTTAGCCCTAACTGTATATTGTCTCACGGGCTAAGACAATATGAAACACAAAGTATATTGGACTGTGGTATGACAGGCACTTATTGTGATCTGTTGTTTGTGAAGTGAGCTGTAAATAGTGGAGGGATAATGTTACAACATCCTGTCCTGTGGCAGTTTGTTTCTGCACCATTTCCCACGAAGGCGGTGGTGAAATCTTACCACATGATAAGCTGGGTGATGAAACAAAGCGTTTGTTTCTTTGTATTTGTTCCCCCTCTTAGGCAGACTAGTCATGTTGGCATTATTACCAGCAGAGTCAGAGTCGGGGACAGTTACTTAGTTTGTCAGGTGGAGGCTCTAGTCCAGATCTCGGTCCATCCAGGTGTGTGACTCTGCATGGTCCAAATCTGAATCTTGACAGTCATTGCATTTCTTGGGTTCAAAGAAGAAGCCAGGGGCAGTCTTTGACAGTGCGACAAATAAATCTCAGAGCAGACAACCAACCAACCAAAGATAGGAAACAACAGCTCACCACGCCTTAAAGTGAATCCAGGTTTTCCCAGACTGGTCAGGGTAATCACAGGAGCCATATTCAGGATCACAAGTGCTTGTATTTATTATTTAGCAACAGTGTTATGCAGTCCTTCAATAACAACCAGGGCCGAGCTCAGCTGAAGGCTTTGATTTTATATTCTGTATGAAAAGCTGAGTACTTGGTCAAAGTCATGCTTGATTGTTTATCCCGGTTTTGTAGTGGCATTAGGGATGGGTGACAATTCAATATTAAATTAACTGACTTTTAAAGCAGGGGTAGGCAGTTTGTTTTTGATATCGTATATCAAATATGTTGACTGTCAGTGGCTGGCTGGAGTCCATCCCCAGAAGTATTTTCTTTCTTTTTTTTAATGAATTATTTCTGTCAGTTTATTTCGCTAATGTTATTGTTGACAACAACAACATAACAGGAAGGATATCACACGTGCTTCCTCCATGATATAAAAAAACAGCGCTGCCCTGGTGACAAACTGACAGGCTGCAGGTTGTAAAAATGGGTTTGAGAGGGGAGGATTTTATTTACTGTGTTGTGTAAAATACTCTCATTAAATAAGAAAACATTCAAAATAAACAACAAGGTTGACATCGAGAAGTTTGGATTCAGTTTTTACAATAGAAATTGTATTTTTGTTATTACAGACAAAATTAATACATTACAGTTCTACATAATTCATCCCATTGGTGCAAAATTCAACTACATCTACTGCTGAAATGACAAGTCAATCAATCAATTAGCCAGATGTTATTCCACAAAATTATTCCAGCCCTGCTGCGGCCTTAAGTGGCAATGAATATTTTATACGTTTATCTTATTGCAGCCAATTGACCTTCAATAAAGGTTGTGAAGATTAGGGGTGGTAATTGACAAGATTTTGTTGATATTTCCATTATCAATTCTGCTTATTGGTCTTATTCTTTATCAATTCCCTTACTGATTCGTGATCAATGTAAGCTGAGTTGGCTGTATCCTGAGACGTAACTGTAGCAACAGTCTGATGGTCATCATCTAAAATGGATCAAATGAGAGAATATTTACACAGAATTCTTTTTCACTTAGATTTTCTTGGTCAAAAGCAAAAATTTGTTAAGCCTTCCTGTGAGGTGATCATGTTATCATAACACAGGATATCTACCCTCGGTAACAGACGTGCTGCTCGGTTGAGAACAGGGGTGTAGTAGTAAATACAGAGGTGAAGCAGAAAACTGTCTCCCTTAATTGACCAATGCAGTTTATCTGAAAATAAATGAGCACACTGGGTTTACCCCCCACTATGCCCCTTGCTGAGAAGCAATGTCACTCATGGGTACAATGTCAAATACATAGCCTTCCAAGAATTAAAGACAATTTTGCATAGAAAGCATGTTTACTTACTTGAAATGATCATTTTACAGACATTGCAATTAGCGCTTTTGTCATTGTTTTTTGTGAAATGAAGCCACGCTCTGGACCACTACTTCCTCTCTTGCACTTGGTCAGTGCTGTCAATGGTGGAATCGAACAACACACTGGTTAAATGATTGGCTGTTTGTGTGTTATTTGTAGCACACTCCATTATCAAGGAATATGATAGGCTGTTTATGAGCTAGGGCATACTCAACATGTGGTTTAATGGTAGGTTGCTTTTAATGCATTTAAATGAAACAACTGAACTTTTTACAAAACAATTTTCTATTGCTGACACCCATCACTAATTGTTTTTCTCTCCGTTCTGATGCTCAATTCCCATAGAGGTTTGTAGTATTTTATGACCCCTGGTACTGCAGGTGACTAACCGTCTTGACAGCTGGATCGTCCCAAACATGATCACATGAACTGCTGACCAACTGACCGTCACAGATAGGCAGGAAGTGCTGGGAAAAACAACTTACTGACTCAATAACTCACTTACAGATTGAGTGTCCAGCTGGTTGACTGACTGGCTAATTGAAATAATGTTTTACAGACTAACTGGCATGCTGACTAACTGTTCGGCACACACGCTCACAAAGCAACTGTCCCTCTGACAGAGGAAAGGCTGTCATGCAGGCAGACGGGTGAGACATCTAAGAATAGATAAAAGGAGGGACAGTATTCTTGGAACACACACACATACACACACACACACACACACAGACAAAGTGTGACGAATGTCTGGCAGATAAGTTACACGTGCCTTACACTGCCATAAACACATAATACCACAACCCCACACACACAAAAGCACAAGCACACACTGCCTTTGATGTTCAACAGCATCATTTCTCAGCTCTTTCATATTGCCACATATGGTAATTCACTTCTTGGCACTGGCCACTTCAAAGCTATGTAAACTACCTTCCTACAAACCATCTCCCCTGACCGGCTAATGCCATTTCCTCCACATGGCTGATCCCATGAAGAGGAAAATTCACTGATTATCCATAGCTTTATCCAATAAGGTCAAAGGGCGAAACAACACCAAGACACGGCATGTAATTGACACTCCTGTGTGTTGCTAACATTGTCATGTTTAGTAGAGAAATGTCAGAAAAAGAGACAGAAGGACAGATATATTTGGCGTAATTAAACGTACCAGACTGCATTCATTCAGTCCTGAGATACAATCAACATACTATGGATGATAAAAAATACAGTAAAGCCAAATTGACATTGTAGTTTAGAGTATAGTCTATTCTTTCATTATCACACAAGAAAAATAGTAATAAGTGAGGGAGTTGTGGAAGATTCACCATATATGCAGTATACAAAACACTTCTTCAATGGTAAAATGTTCTCTCACTAGAATACATTGTTGTGGATAATGGCAAACAATGGTTGCAGTTACATGTGCCAAATGTTCTCTTTCCAAATGAAATTAATCCAACTGGGGATTCCAACAAAGCCGTTTACAGTACATGAGCCCTGACTAAAATGACTGGAAAAGCCTGCAGAGAGCAGAGGGTGACACGGATGGAAAATATTCTCCCAATCATGCCCGCTCACTATATTTTTCTTCTTATCCAAAGTGCAGATTTCCTCCCATAGTGATTCTGTCACTTTTACTCCCCATCCCATTTCAAATATATACTGTATCTATAAAAAGAAGAGCTGAATATGAAAAGCCTTTTTGTAGAATACTTCAGTTTTGATGTATAAAGGAATAGCTCGATTTTGGGAACTGTCAAATAGAGGCATGTCTTTACCGTGAGGTTGCCAGGCAACCAGTGGAGAATCCAGGAACTCACTGTACTTGGCAAAGAAATAGTCCAGAACATGACCCCCTGTAAAACCACAACTTTTTGTTTACATACACGTATATGTATATTTAGATTTTTGTACTGATTAAACAAACAAGATAAAATGTGTTGATTGGGCTTCAGATGTGTTGGTCGGCTGAGAGTCAGGCTTTTTCCTTGTCTTTCCAATCTTTATCCTAAGATAAGTTAACTGGTTGCTGGCTGTAGCTTCATATTCATCTTTCAAATATGAGAGTGGCAGAGCTGGGCTAGGGCTCTGACGATAACCGCACTACAATAATACCGTGTTCATGTGACGCCCACCGAGGGGTTCAGCTTATTACCATCATCACTACAAATTTTATTTTGAAGAGAATGAATCTATTAATACATCCGTGGATCAGTGCTATTACACAGAAATCTGGAGCACCACGTCTGATTCGAGAAAACAGCCTCTGTTTGGTCAACAGACTAAACCCAAGGCATCTCCAGACAAAATGCTAACATTGTGCTAACAACAACAACAACAACATGGAAAAATGGATAAAAATTTAGAGAAGACGTTTTGCTAATGGATTTATTATTATCATTATTACCATGGATTTATTTTACCACGTCACCAAGAAGACGCTGCAGTTCAAAGATGAATTACAAAGCTTATGAGGGAGATACAACAGCACCAGAGCTGATGTTGTAAAGGTACAATGCTAGCATTAGCATTAGCTTAATGTTAGCCTTTGCTGCTCAGCTTACCTTGGAGATAACCTTCATCAGTTCTCCAGCAGTTAGGAGCTGCAGCATTTATCAACTGACACATTGTAACATGTTCTGAACATTTACTGCCAACTGACAATTTAATTTGCAATTAAATTAGCAAAATAAAATGACAAAAATATTGCATGAAAAAAAAAAAAACACTCGGTCATGGACTTAGCCCATCGCAGATAGCTGATATATTCATCCAATCACTCAGTCTAAGAGAGTGGTATCAATCTTCTCATCTAACTCTCTGCAAGAAAGTGAATACACATATTTCCAAAAATGTTCTGTACTGTACCTTTATGGAAAGCCAAAATCATGGGATACATAGCAGTTACATTGAGGTGTAGTTTGCTGCTAGACTGTGCACATTCATGGGGATCCAACAGCTGTCAGAGCAACCTGACAAATAAAGCCCCTTAAGATGCTTCTGATGACCAAACCGAAAATTGCTTTGCAGAGCACCAAATCTCAAATATTGACTGTTTACTCGCACACAGAGACCATCAGAAAAAAGTCAGAATGTCTGAAGCATAGCTAACAGGGTGTCCACATGTCAAATATGAACATTTTATCTTTTACAAACAGCCATATTTGACTGGATTTGAAAATTATGTTGTTGCTATTGTTTTTTCACTGCAATAAACTGGGAGATTGAGTGTTTTTGCAGATAAAGATTGGTCAGTGCATCTCTAAACCTCTCATGTACTCCAGAATACATAATTTAGATAAGGGTTTTGACATGCACAATTTGCCTAATCCACCTATTCACCAGTTTACTGCGGTACTGAGGCAACAGATTTATCAGAACAACAGACTACTCCTGCGGTTATAAAATTGGAGAGAGGGAACCAGCTGTGGCACTCCCCATGATGAACAATCTCCTGGAAACCTCACTTAACCACAAATGGTTTCCCTGGGGAAAACACCCAGAGGAAGAGAGGACTCTGTAAATGATGTTACAGTAAAAGTGAAGGAGTGGTGAGTCTTCGCTGGGTAGTGCATCTGCCTCACAGTACATGTAACTCAACTGAGTGATTAAAAAGACTATGGGTCTTTGAAAAAAAAGGAAAATAATCAACAAGAAAAATTATCGTCTATCAAATGGATTGTAATAGGATTATACTGTACCATCCCTCTTCAAATTAGACAAATTTCCATCCCAAATGGCCAGTTTAATGTGTTGTTGTTTTAATGTGTTTATATGATGCATACATAATGTGATTGGGGTGGCAATTACTGGTGAAATAAAAGGCTTCATGTTAAGCTAATATGAACCGTCTTTCACGTATAATTGAAATTAAATTGTTGCAGCCTTAGAGGGATAGGTTGGATTCTTTGAAGTGGGGTTGTATAAGGTATTGCATAGCGTATGCACAGTCAGTGTATTACCTACTGTAGATGGCTGTCAACATGACCCCAGTTTGAAGAAGCAGAGAGGAGTACCGGCACGGAAGCTAAGCAATGTACTGCTGTGGACAGATGTATAGTGTATGCTATATTTAGAAAATGTTCAGTGCTTTGCCTTGCTGCCAGAGAGCCTTTTCCACTGTTACACAAGCCAAATATCCCTCTCTCCAAACCATCCAAACTTAAACTCCTTAAATTTACCTCACACAGTAGGCCAAGTACATTCGCTTCCTACTGCCGTCTCGTCTCAGTGCTTGCTGACTAGGGCTGCAACTAGCGATTATTTTCATTGTAGATTAATCTGTTGATTATTTTCTCAATCAGTGTTCCTAAAGCCCAAGGTGACATCTTCAGATGTCTGGTTTTGTCCACAACACAAAGATATACAGTTTATTGTCATAAGAGTAAAGAAACAAGAAAATATTCACATGAAAAGCTGCAATCAGAGAATTTAGACACTTTTTCTTTAAAAAAAAAAAAAGATACTAAAACTGATTGATTAATTATCAAAACAGCTGATTAACGTAATAGTCTATTCATAATCAATTTAAGTTGCAGCTCTGTTGCTGATGCTGTGATACTATGGTATGGTTTGGATACATAAATGGCTGCTTTGCTTTGCCACAGTGCCCCAAATCAGACACAAACAAGTCAATCTGACACGAACAAGTTAAAATGATTGATTTGACCTCCAAATGCAAATCATTTCCAGCACAAAGGTTAACACATACACACACAAACAAAAGACCAAAATTGACAGATAGATGCCACACATTCCTGACAGTGACATTTGACAACCAAAACTGCTGTGTGAGTGTATGTGAGTGTGTTTGGTCTCTGGCCAGTTTTCACTATCAACAGCAGCTGCCAGTCGCACCAGGGTGTCAGGCTGCTGCTGGCATTCACACACACATACACACACATTAACACACAGCCCAAAAAAATCAATATTGTTTCTCCCCCTAACCCCCTTCACATGCTAGAGCACCACAGGAAAATGCACACACACACACACACACACACACACACACACACACACGTTGTATGCAGAATTGTTTTGATCCATGGGCTAAAATGTGTGTATGTATCAATGCCATGTTGACAGCATGATGGTGACCATAACGAGGTTAGCCTGGACAAGTCAGAGCTAACACACTACAATATCAGAATTTGGCTTTCAAATGAGCAAAAAGCCTGTCATGTAATCCCTTAGTCTCTTTGTGTCCTCTGCTGTGTTTGTGTTTATAAGCTTTAGCTAGCTTACATGTAATTCTGACAATAGCATTAGCTTATAACATGTAAAATACAAGGTAAAATAAGCATAAATGACAGTAAAAGCAGCCTCCAAACATGTCTGTCGCTGAGATATACGCACAAACACATACACCAGTGTATCCTCCTCTGACCAGTATCCTGTCCCAGCATCCTCCCAGCTACCCCACTCACCGATACGAGGTCTGTTTTCTGAACGCCAGTCCTCTTAATTTCTCCTCCAGTGTCTCTTGTTCCATGTCGGGCAGACTGCTGAATGTATCGCTGCAGCAGCCCACGGCAGCCTCCTCCGAGCCGGCTCCGGACTCAGAGTCTCCCCCGTCGGCTCCCAGAGAGGCCAGGCGCCCGCTGAAGCCCCCCGTCGCCGGGCTGGTCGTTCGGTCTTTCGCTTGGGGGTCCATGCTGGTCGGTCCTCGCTGTCTCGCCCCGCGCTGGACCCCCCTCTCCTCCCGGTTGTGAGGGGACACAGATGCCGGTAACGTTGACGGGTTTTGACGGGACGTTTAGGTTTTCAGCGGTTTGACCGTTGTGATTTCTGACCGTTGCTCGTCCTTATATACTGCAGCCAGGTACGGCAGCAGCACGCGCAGCCGCCTGGACAACAGACCGAACTGCACTCACGAGCCCCCGCTGACCAACTGGAAGCGAGGTACGTCAAGCTGCCAACGTCAGTTAGGAAATGAAGCCTTTTAACCTTCAAAATAAAAGCCAAACGTGTCCCCAAATCCCCCCATTTATTAGCTTGGGAACGAAATTAATCTCCTAAACTCATATAAATATTTTTTAAAAATATATAATTTATACATTTTATGTATTTTGTTTATATTTGTACACAATTCTTACCTTTCTTTTTTTGTTATTTGTTATTTCTTGAACATATTTTTTCTTTGTGTTTTCTTTTTATATGGCTTTTTATATGTTTGCACTGCTGATATTTATGGCAGAATAAAGAACATATGTTTTGCATCTTATTTGTATATATACTGTTATATTATTATAATATTATTTTTCCTATAAATTGTAGTATATTTTTACATTCTTATCCTCTATTTTCCCAGGATGTCTCCATGCTTAGATTTTTTCTTGAATGTGAACATTTGTAATGCACCCGGACATCAATAAAGTATTTCTGATTCTGTTTTTAATTAATTGAATTTAATTAATCTAAAATTCATGACATAAAAGCAGTTATATACACAAATATGATCTACAAAATTATGTGTATCGACTGCGACCTGTTGCAGAAGGAGTCAAGTACGCAGGGACCACAGTGTATTATATAATAAATAATTAATTTAATTATGACTTGCAGTCTAAGATTAATCATAGATTATTGGCCATAGTGTCAAGACAGCAGACTCTCAAGTTTAAGCATGCAGTATACTATGCGAATGCGTGAGCACTGCAGTGACCATGTTTTTATGGATTAAGAAATTGCACAGACAGGCTTTTATTTTGAAATATATGTCAGGAAGTCAGGTGTTTGATTGTGTCTGACATGACACGGGTTTTAAAAACTGCTAAAGCGCGAGCAGCAACGAGGGCGGCGACAACAAACACGTTAAGTGTGTAACTACAACTAACTGCAGCATCAATCCATCCATCCATGCATTCATCCATCCATCTATCCATCCTCCATCCATCATCCTTTTGTGTCCGTCCGTCCGTCCATCCATCCATCTGGCCCATGGGACGAGCAGCGTGGCATTGTGGGATATTCCATCTCCTCCTCCTTTCTGCAGCATCATCAGTCAGAAAGTAGGGCAGAGGGTGAGTGTGCACGCACGGACGCACGCGCCCTCTCAGTATCTCACTCTCAAAAACACTAATGACACACAGACACACACACACACACACACAGTCCATATGCTGTGTTCACAGTCTGAGTGTGTGTCAGATCAGATCTGTCATGATGAAAATATTCTCACTTCACCTCTCGTTATGTTAAGTAGTTCTTTACTGTCATTTGCAGTAGGTCTGCCTGTCAAACATCAGGTCGTGTGTGTGTGTGTGTGTGTGTGTGTGTGTGTGTGTGTGTGTGTCAGCCTCCTTCATTTCACTGCACACTGAGCCTCCTCAGGTTTACAGAATCACTGTTAACCTCAGGTGAACCGTCAACCTTGACCCCTTTTATTTCTGCAGGGCAGCATCTGTTTGCAATCTGCAATTAGTAACCATAAATAATTGAATGAAATGATGTATACAGTGGTGGAAGAAGCGTTCGGATCCTGCCTACAGTCCAGACCTGTCTCCCATTAAAAATGTGTGTATGAAGCACAAAATACAACAGCAGAGACCCCGGACCGTTGAGCACCTGAAGTCATATATCAAGCAAGAATGGGGAAGAATTTTCAGTACAACAATTAATGTCTTCACTTACTGAGTGATGTTAGAAGAAAAGGTGATGCATTAAAATGGTCTTGTCCCAACTTTTTTGCAAGATGTTGTGTATATTTACAAAAAACAATCAAGTTAATCAGTTTGAACAATAAATATCCTGTCTTAGTGCTGTATGCAATTAAATGTAGGTAGAAAAGTATTTGCATGTCATTGCATTCTGTTTTTATTTATATTTCAGTCAGAGACCCAACTTTTGGAAGTGGGGTTTGTAGGTAAAAATAAACATAAAACACACACATATAGGTAAATTTAAAGATATACATATCAAAAGCAACAGACGCCACACTGGAGATGCCCAAAATGTAATGTTTTTTCAATGAGTGATAAATAGTTGCTGCTAACTTCAAAGCATTTTTTGTGCAACTTTAAATTAAGTTAAGGCCAAACTCCATTAGAACAGACAGACAGAGCAGAGTCTCATGGTTAACACACTGGCCTATAGAGGAGCCTCTATCTCCTCCATCATGACAACGATCCTAAAATAGATCAGCAGCAGCGCCTCATAACAAGTAGTGCGAATTGCTCTGACAGTCCCAAGACAATACACAGCCCCACAGCTTCATAACAGTCCAGTCTCATAGTAACGCAGCAACAATGAATTCCATTACAGCTCCAGTTATGGCGCATTGTGTTTGTCATAAAATCAATGTGAAGAACAGAACGGGCTTTCCAAAACGTGTGATGAAACAGAGAGTCGGTAAACAGATTTAAGGAGCCGCGGTCCGATTTCACAGTTTGTGTGAGGATTGCAGGAGTTTTCAGACACAACTTGTTAATTATAAATGGAAAAACTCTTTCGCCGGCGCTCGCTGAGAAAGTTTTTTTGCATTGTTTGTTCTGTCTTTGTGTCCTTCTGTAAGTCTGATCTCATCAAATTTAAAGGTGGTTTTGGGCTTTTTTTGTCTTGGCCCTACCCCCCTGGAAGCCAAATTATGTGCAATAAAATAAAAGTTTTAAAATAAAAATAAAAGTTTAATATGATAATAACAGAGAAAAGCAGGAAATCTCCATATTATAGAGACTGAAAAGAGCATTTTCTTTTGCATCAGGCAAGTGAGTTCCTAGATTCACTAGCCCAGGCAATCCTTATTGTCAAGCCCTGCATCATTATGGTTAATCATTTGTCCCATAGTATGTGGGCTACCATCAAATTAAAGTCTTTCTTTTCCTCTTATGTCAACAATGGAGGTGTGAAGTCCAGTCACATGACTTGACTCAAGTCCAACTTGAGCCTTTTGACTTGAAAATACTTGACACCTTCCCCCAAATCCAAAGATTAAAGAGTGTTATTTAAAAAGTGGACAACAAATCAGTTAATTCCCTGAATCAGCTAATGTTAATATTATTCATTCAGTCAACACTTCATTCCCCAGATCCACTTTGTTTGAACCAATCAGCCAGCAGGAGAGAACCATGAAGAACTACTGAGCTCCAGATGGAAAAAATGATACCAGTTTGTGTAGTTTGTGTACAAAAACCATGCATTCATCAACAAAACATGAGCTACAGTTTGCAGTAGTTTACTAATGACGGCTTAACTTTTGTTAATGAAATTCAGTACTTTTAAAGTCTTATTTTGGGATTTTTAAATTGAATACTTTTTAATACTTCTAAGACCCCACAGGTACCCTGGTTCAGGACTTGGGATTTGACTGCAAAGACCTGAGATTCACTTGTGACTTGGTAAGAATTTACCATGAACAAACCACACACAATCGCAGGTTATATGCTTTTACTAAGGAAAATACTTTATTCATTTAAAAGCAAAAAGACAGAAAGCCCAAGTCAGGGTGGCTTTACACGTGAGCAAATGGAAATAAAATCTAATTTGTAAAAACACTCTCCACTGGATGCCAGTTTCAGCCTCAGCTAGCGGAGAATTTTCCATATAAATCTCAAGACATAAAAAATTGTTTACCTTTTGTAGACTAAACAGTGAGGAATGTAGTTTTGGCTACCTCAGAGCAAAGATGTCATCCACGCATTCTAACAACAGTACATGAAGATCTAACAATAAATCTTTGATGATCTAGCCACTGAACAGGACTGAGATCGGCTCATGCTGACCTTTTGAATCATCCTCAGTTGAAAAATACAATTTCCTTAAGTGTTGCTTAAAATCCGCCTGAATAAACATCTTTTCGGCATGAGAGTGAGTTTTCAACAAATTTCTATTTACAACATGAATGTATGCAAAGTGTTTCATAAAGCTCAGAAAGTAAAACATCTGTGATACACTTAAAATGGACAGTTAAGACCTTTAAAGCCATGATCTGTAATTAACAAACTCAACCCAACAGAAAGTGAGGACAAACGGTGAAGTGAAGGCATCTTAACGTTCATAATTTATCAACAACACAGCATCCAAAATAGACTCGTAATGAATTATGGATTGTTTTATAAACTGCAGATCCCAGACACATGTAGACTTGCTTATTTATTAACAACTTATATTTACAAAAATAGATACTTTTTTTTCATTTCTGGGAATAAAGTTTTTTTTGGCAAACGCTGAAAGAGCAGATAAAGACTCTTGATGGTGACAGTGAAAGTGTTTAAGGCAAAAGCATAGCAAGAGTCGAGGCAAAAAAAAAAAAAGCAAGTTAATTCTGTGGTTCCATCAACACATTTTAAAAAGAAATAGAAATACACTTATTCACTTTCTTTCCAAGAGTTAGATGAGCAGATTGAAACCACTCTCATATATGTACGCTAAATATGAAGCCAATGCCAGCAGGTGGACAGATTAGCCTAGCTTAGATTAGCTTGTCTTTGTCTAAGATAGCAAAAATCTGTCTACTAGCACCTTTAAAGCCCACTGATTAATATGTTATATCTTATTTGCTAAGTGGTTAGGTTTAGCCATGCTTGTAGGCGTTTTTATTACCTTTAAACAGAGAAAAGCTAGCTGTTTCCCCCCCTTAGCCACAGCTTTGTGTACCTTAGCTAGCCTGGCTAAAGTAGCAAAATTAGCACCTCCAAAGCTCACTAGTTAATAAATTATATCTCATTTGTTAAGTAGTGAGTTTAAGCTGTGCTGCTCAATATGATGTTACTGCCAGCAAGTGGTTAGCTTAGTTTAGCTTAGCACAAAGACTGGAAACAAGGGAAACAAGCTAGCCTGGCTCTGTCTAAGCTGAGAAAAATCTCCCTACCAGCACCTCTAAAGCTCACTAATTAATAAATTAGACCTCTGATTTGTTAATTAGTGCATTTAAAGGTGCCAGTTGATTTTTTTTCTGTTCAAGTTGAGCGGGCAGATCTGAGAGGGATGTCAATCTTCTCAGCTAACTCTCTGTAGGATACATAATTTGAGGTGTAGCTTCCTGCTCGACTGCACGCAACAGCTGTAAGAGCAATCTGATGACCAAAACAAAAATCATTTTGAAGGATGTCAAGTCAAATATTGACTCCTGACTTGCACACAGTGACCATCATACAGACAGAACTGAGTCAAAATGTCTTGTTTTAAGTTTTTAACAAATAAAGATTTTGAAACTTGTCAGATTTTTTTCAAAATGAGAGCAGGAACCTCAAGCTGAGCCTTCGACGTTTGAAATGTCAAGTCAGATGAAGAAAATATTAACAATATACTATAAAAGAGTACAATAAAATAAAAACATAAAATACAATATGAACACAAAAACAAGTATCAAAATGGGATTTATGCATCACTGGAATGGAATAAAAACATTTAATATTAAAAGAAATAAAACTACAAAGAGCAATAATTTTTTTTTTGAAAAACAAACAACAAAAAAAGGTTTCTATAAATACAAAGGTTCTCCGTCAGTGTCCTGTAAAAAGCCTCACGTCATATTTTAATATACTTTCCATTGGAATAAATGTCACGTAACATTATTCACTAGATCTATTTGAATTTATCTCAATGCGATTTTTTTTAACAGTGTTTCAAGCCGGGTCATTTAAGACAACAGATACAACTGGTGCGTTTTTTTATTCAGTGCAACTTTACTTCAGAAATTAAGGCAACCAGTGCCCCTTTATTATTATTATTATCATCATTATCATCATTATTACTACTATTAAATTATTATTATTATCATTATTATTATTATTATTATTATTATTATTATTATTATTATTATTATTATTACAGTGTATCTGAATAAACAGAGACGGCAGAAAAAAAATGACCTTAAACAATCAGCAGTGGGAACTACTGTATGAGGTTTGCTCCAGGACACTGAACCATTCTCCAGAGGGAGGAAGGTCAAAGGTCATCATCACGGGGGTTAAGGTGGGGCGGGGGGGGGGGGTTGCGTGTTGACATGGACCTCAGGAGGTCTCGTTGACCGTTCTCTCCAGCTCTATCACTTTTCTACTGCTCTCGTTCGTCCTCTGCTCCAGAGACCTGAGAGACAAAGATCAGAGGTGGAGTTCAGACAACATGAAAAAATCTTTAGCTATAAAATTGGCTCTGTGAAACGTTTTTTTTTAGCTTTCCTCTGATACCCAGACTGTTTCTCCATGTATCTTAAATACTTTATTATAGTGATCAGTAAATAGATCTCCTCCTCTTTCTCAACCTGGGAGCTGACAAAAGATGAATCAACAGGTCACAAAATGAGCTGAAATGTTATTTTCTCAGACTACTTTCTTTCTTTTTTTGCTCATCTTGGCTTTTTTTTTTTTTTTTTTAGTTTTAGCACTCAGAAAATTATTAAAATCAAGCTCTATTTAGAGGGGCCACATGTTCACAGAGCTTCAGTTTAAGTACAAAAGAAAAAAAAAAGTTTGGAAGCAACTTTTTAGATGGGTGTGAGTGTTGATACAATACTTTTTTTTTTACATTTTTTGATACTGTGGGGTAAAACTGCCTTAACATTAGACTTTTATTAAAGAAATATATACAACGAGGCTGTTAAGTGACAACGAATAGAGAAGAAGATAAATGATGAGAAGAAAACAGCACTCTGAGTAAATGAGAGGAGGAAGGACTACGTGGGCACCGCGGCTGTGTGTGTCAACCTGCTACCGGTATCGAGACTGCAAAAAATGAGTAATAAGAACATTTCAAATATTCAGTATCAATATTTATCAATATATAGATATATTTTTAACACCAGATGGGATGATTGATACCTAAAAAGTATCCATACAACTCATAATACCATTCATACTGTTAGCATTTACCATTAAAAACTGCCCTGTGTTTTAACTTGCATGTGATTATTTAATGAACAGAGAATAGTAGAAAAGAAATACTAAATCTTTGGTAAAAAATTAAGTGTTTTATTTTTTTAAATGTGCTCAGATGTAGCCTATAAATGATGCTTTCACATCATTAAGTGTGACACATTACTCTTCTCTACATATTAGCGGTTTTCAATAATAAAAAGTTATTGGTATCTATATTGGTATTAATGATCCAGGATGGCGACATGTTGTTGTAGAGCACAGCGAAAGAAATTACCATCAACTGTGGGTCATACGGCAAGCTTGACCCTGGTCACCCCTAAATAACGCTGCGTTCACTAAATTATGGAGAGACAATTTGCTTGTTTTGTCGTTCCCATCTTGTCTTTTAATATCCGGACACGTCTGCACAAGTCGCACGCTTAAATTGACCTTCATGCACAAGAAAACATACCAACAAAGACATCACGACAAGAATGCTCATGTGTTATGCTTCACTTAAATAAATTTTATCCATTATATCATGAGCTAATTTTAGCAGCCTGTCAAGGTTTTATGTTGCATGAATTCTGAAATTACTGCAATTAAAAAAATCACCCACTTCTCATGCTAACTGCTTTATTCCGAATAAACACAAGTAAAATGAACATTATTTATCACTGTGTGTTTTTACCTGTGCAGGTCCAGCAGCAGGTTTTTTGATGTCTGCGTATCGTTGCTTTTATTCCTGAAAGGTGGGTGTGTTTCCACTGTGCCGGGCTCCACCCCCATTTTCTGTTGCTCTGAGCGACGCCACGCTGCCATGACGACGGCCGGCGCGTCCTCCAACTGGTCGGGATATTCTCCGCCCAGACCGAGGAGGTGTGGCTGCTCGTCCTCGAAGGTTGATAACAGACTTCTTGATTTGACTAAAAGAGAGTCGAAAAGAAAAAAATATTTTACATTAGTTAAACTTGAAACTCTGTACATTCAGCAGGATAATTAAAGGTTTAGTTCGTATTATCTGAAGTGCGATTGTATGAAGTACTTATCCAAAGTCTCCTCATTGCTGCTCATTGTACCTCATACAACCCCACTTAAAAAAATCCAAACTATCCCTTTAAGCTTTTAAACCTTCTCAGACTGAACACACCCAGTGGCACCAGTCTCCAGCATGGGCGCACCACACTTGCACACACAAACACACACGACTCCACTGCAGCACCACATGTTATTGCCTGCCTTTTCAAAAACAGTTCGGTCGCGTGTGAGTGTGTGCGCGCGTGTGTGTGTGTGTGTGTGTGTGTGTGGGCCGAACGGGACAGGAAAGTGAATTTGATTGTCAAGAAAATTATATCTGGTGCCTATTACTAAAGTGTGTGTGTGTGTGTGTGTGTGTGTGTGTGTGTGTGTGTGTGTGTGGGAGGTAGTAGAGAGGATGTAAAGGTCAACTCTCCTAATCAGTCTCTGTAGATGTTACTGCAGCGGTGTAGGTGGAATCTGATTATTGGTGATGTTATAATGGACTTCCACAGTTTTACAGCCGGGAAATAATGATTCATTACAATGGAAGCGGCAAGAAAGGTCAGTTTAGCTGACAGGTGTATAAAACTGACTCTCGTTGTGTGTGTATCCAACTCCATGGTAGGAAGTCTCACTGTCCTTAATTTACTGTAGCTGCTCACGTATGTATTTGTGGTTCAACTGACAACGAAAGTATTTATATATCTCGCAAAATACCAGCTTCATTGTGATCATTTATGTCAATGCTGTGAGCAAAATAAGTCTTTCACCTCTGAGGTATTGTTGATGCTGAGGTTTCTTGAACTTCAGATGACATTTCAACTTTTATTATTGTATTCCTTATTTAATTTATGGATTATTTTAGCAACTCGTGGGCAGCACACGGCGAGCAGTTGCCTCTTTACACAGTCAGCACAAATGCAGCAACATTATCATCCATCTGTGCCCTTTTAATGAATAAAAGCCCAATATTCTCTCTTTTTTTGCTCTGTTTTTGGTCTCCTCCACCAAATCCAGAGGGATGTATCTAGTTCTTTAGCAGCTAAATGCTCCATTATTTTCAACAGCTAGTTTTTTTTTTTGCTGCATCTCAAAATGATGGTGAGAGCCAAGAGAGAAACCAAATAATTAAAGTCCTGACCCGTACAACCAAAACAATGAGCTGAAAGATGATAAGCGAACTGCAGAATTGGGTAATAATTCTCTGTGGGTTCATCAGGACTGCAAGTGCCAAAAAATAAAAAATAAAAAATAAATAAAGAAATAGCTTAATGCATGTTTAATTGTGTTATTTCTTATATTGCTTTTGTGTTTTTATATTTTTGCTATACTTGTACAGCGCTTGGGTCAACTGTTGTTCTATAAATAAATCTGGAAGGGACTGGATGTGATAAATTAATTATTATGTTGTTGTCTGGATTACGGTCTGTGTGCGCTTTATGTGTGTACGTGTGATCATTACCTGTGGTCGTGTACGACTCTTTGACAGCCAGCTGTTTGGAGGTGAGGCCGCTTTCTGTGATGGTGGAGCACGGACTCAAACTGCTCGGGTAGAAACTCCCCAAAAACAGAGCGAAACACAACACGACCACCTACACACACACACACACACACACACACACACACACAGAGAGAGAGAGAGAGAGAGAGAGAGGGTAAATAAATTATGAATCAGTGCTAAGCTGCTAATGAATGATGGAAGCAGATGTTTCCGATTCAATATTTTAATAAATGTTTCAGCACAATCTCCTGTTTGCACACACACACACACACACACACACACACACACACACACACATTGTAGTACCATTAGGCATGATGATGTCTGGGTGCCAGCCACCCTGCAGGACTTGGGGACTTTTCCTGCCACCACCGCCTGCAGAGACTGCAGCTGCTGTAACAGAGACCTGGGGATGAGCACACACACATACACAGGTTAGGCACACACACATCACATTACATACACAGGCTGGAGACACACACAGCTGATAAACTCTACAGATGCACATCAGTGGGGAATGAAATGACACAAAAAAAGGATGACTTTTATGATCGCATTTGTTCCCTCTAAGCTTTAGTCAATATTTACCAGCTGCGACAGTGTGTCTCTGGTATTATTTTCATGCTGTGAGTCTGTGTGTGTGTCATCACGGCAAAATGTGGTCCTGGAGACATTCACACAATCATTAATCGACTGATCACAGCTAAGAATCTAACTGATTAAAATTGTTTTACTCGATAGTCTAGAAATTTCAGTAACTGTGTCTCATTTGACTTTGTTTTGTCTGGTGGAAGCATGTGTTCAATAAGGAAATTTTGACTCAAATGAAGAAAAAAACTTACAGAAAATTACAATTGAAGGAATAATGTAGAAGAAATTGCTTCTTTTGTCCAACCAAAAGTCCAAAACACAAAGTTTCTTCATTTACTGTCATAAATAGCAAAGAAAAACAGCAAATCTTCACTTTTAAGAGGCTGGAACCAAACAAATATTTGACATTCTTGCTTAAGGATTAATTGATTATCAAAATAATTGGCATTTTTTTTATCAACTAATTGACTGATCATTGCAGTTCCAGCTATATATGTAAAATAATGTGTAAATGAAATAAGCTAGAATTAACATCTTAGTGTCTCTCGTTCAGCGTTACTCAGAAAACAGAGGTTTTATTCTGCAGTTTGTTTCATAATAAAGGCAGCTAAAGTCTCCCAGTAACACATACACACTGTTCAGGTGCACCAGCATTAACACACACACATACACACACAACACAACACAACACAACACAACACAACACACATGCAACTGGTTCATTTGACAGTGACGATAAAGCCCACTTTAACCACTGAGTGGAAAACAGGACCCAAAACAGCTGTGTTCCTCACACACACACACACACACACACACACACACACACACACACACACACACACACACACACAGTTCATCCATGCATAACAAGTGCAAACAACACAGTCCAGTTGGAGCAGCTTCAGCATTTTACATTAAAATAGCCTCATGATTATGCATGGCTGCAGATCTGAACAGATCTACCGGGAGCTTTTGATTCAGCGTTATTTGCAAATAATAAAATTCAGCCAGTGTTTCCCGACACGTCCTTCCTGCTCCTCTCAGCAGCACTGTGTGTTATTAAAACAGAAGCCTTTAAAGGGCTGTAGAAAAAATAAAAAATAAAAAAATGAAGGCAGGAGTTGAAAGTGAGAGGATGTGCACACAACCAGGGAGGGACGTTTTCAGGTCTGAATCATCTCGTCTTTAATTTCCTGCTGCTTTGATTTTCAAGACACAACTGACAGAAGCTGATGCTATAAATAGTTCTTATCTTTTCCTAAAAACTGCAAAAACTTTTCATCAGTTTACTGCAAGAAAACAAGATAAAAAGGCCTGGTTTTATTAGGAAATACCCAACTTTATGCGTCACTTTTACCTGTACTGCTGATATGATATGAGTTTTAGCTACTGAACAATGTTATCTCTACTCCAAAATCTCCTACACAAAAAACCTGAACAGGTCTAAAATACATCTTTCTGCAAATTCAAGACATGTAAGGATCTTTAAAGCACTGGTTAGGGGTCAGCAAAACTTCACAGGGGGTCACAGGGCCTTCTTCATTTTAAGGGAGTAAGAGAGCATTTTTAATCTCAGCATTTTATTCATTAAGGATTATGAATATCTGAAATTGTTATACTTAAGTTTACATCATTATTTAACATATAAACTTAAAAAAAAAAAACTTATAGGATAAGACCTGAACACAAGGTATATTCACAGAGCCTTCAATTTGCTGAACAGCCCCGTCATGTATTATATTAGAAGTACGCTGCTAAAACAACCAAAGAGCCAATAAAACAATGAACTCCTGGTTTAAAGTATATTAAGACTAATCATGTGTGAGGGGAGAGTATTAGTCCGTGTGCGTATATGACAGTCTTGTGTCTTACTTGTTTGTGCACTCCAGAGTTTCCACTTTCCTGCGCAGCTCGTTGTTTTCATTGGAGCAGGTCTCCACCCTGTGGTCAGACAGGAGAACTGCAGGTCAGTGACTGGACCAACTTTATTAGAGTTCAAACTAAACTAAACTAAAACTTGGTATGAAAAAAAAACATTTTAGTGAACTGAAATAGAAATAAAAATAAAAACTAGAAATCAAGCTCAGAATGACAAGCAGTTATTCACTTAAATTCCATATTGGCATGGGAAACAGGCGTTTACATTGCCAAAGCAAAATAACTAATACATTTCTTTTGCATACAGTTTCAATAATTTTTATACCACAGTTTCTCTGATATGATGAAAGAGTGATGAGGAGGACTTACTTCTTCTCCAGAGTGTCCATGTACTCTTTCTTCTTCCTGCGACTCTCCTGAGCAGAAATCTACGACACAGAGAGAGAAGACAAAGACATACGTTTGAAAAAGAAGCACAGATATTAAATCTTTTCATCTGAGTTTTCTAATTTTTAAAGTTCCTATTCTTAACAGAGGGTAAACTTCTTTTGCTTTGCTTTTCATTTCAAAAACACTTAATTGTAAAAACGGATTTATGCTAATATTGATATACTGTTATGACAAGTCAGTCTGACAGCGACTGTTTTATACCTTATTTTTGATCTTCCTGCGGATCTTCTTCAGCGCCTTCTCCTCAGCTTTGGTGAGCGGCAGTTTGGTGGGAACTGGGTAACCTTCAGCGACCAGCGTACGACGCTCCTCCTCGGTCAGTATCAACGGGCCTGAACCCTGCAGCTTCTACATACACACGCAAACAGAGAAATCAACTGTTATGACCCATGAAATGTTTGTTATTTAAGGGGACATTTCATGTTAGTCTATTTTTAGACTTATCTTTCAATTGTTATTTCTTAAAAAATATCAAAAAATATCAAAATATTGAGGAAAAATCTATTTGATTTGTGTGACTTACATGAGGTGCGGTGAGCAGTGGGGAGTTGGAGAGGCAGGAGGCGGCGCGGGGCGACACCTTCAGGCTGGCCTGGGATGGAGGAGGGCTGGTGGGGGAGGTGGGGCAGGACAGGCCGGGCGGTGCGTGGACGGGGCTCTGGCTGCCCTCCGAGTCACTGCCATGGGAACTGGGAGGAGTGGGAGGCATCTGCAGAGACTCCAGACCTGAAACATGACAGTTAAGTGATTAGATTTGCTTTATTTGGTGTGAAAATGAGCACAAGAGAAGCAGGAAGTACAATTCTTTAGGATACCAGTAACTATTTTAAAGGGCTAGATCAGATTTTTTTAAGTAGGTTTGTGTGAGGTACTTACTGATAGTCTGTGCGTACAGTAGATGGTGGTCAGTTTACATGTATGCTATATTTAGCTTTAATTTGCTGGCAGGCCACCTTTTCTGACAGGAAAATAAAATCAAACGCCACTCTCTCCAAACCAACCAAACTCCATGGACAAAATCAATCATTTTAACTCACAGAACACAGGGGTTTCCTTTTCACTGCTGCCTTGATCAGTCAGTTAGTTTGCGTTGTTGAGTGACTTCTGTGATTCCAAACTTATCTTTTAAAGCACAGAAGTCACACAACAACACAAACAAACTAACTGATCAATGCAGTTTTAGACCAGAAACTCCCACGTTCTGCAAGGTTAAATTACTGTTGTTGTCAGTGGAGTTTGGTGGTGGAAAGAAAGCGATTTAATCGGTGATGTAAATTCCGTTTCCTGTCGGCAAAGGCCGTCTATCTGTTGAACTTAAGCTGATATTGATTGGGTGGACCATTTTAAAACATTGCTTACATTGCTTAGATTCCTACACCAGTACTTCTGCTGCTTCACTGACCTGGGGCGTGCCAACCACCACTGTACGTAACACACTGGCAATAGATGAGTACCTCATACAACCCTTCTTCAGTAATCAAATCTATTCCTTTGAGGAGGAGGAAACTCTTGATGCAACATGTGCCATTTTGCAGCCTGCAGTCATTATGAGCTATTTAAACAAACAGCCTGTAGGGGTCACTGTAGCATCATGCTACAGCAAGAGTAAGAGAGGCAACCATTTAAATTCAGACCTTTGGGTGAAAGATTTAGAAACTGGTCGACTTCATGAGGTTCCAGTTTAATCTGTGGGATGATGTTCTCCTCTTTTATCTGTAATTGGACAAAGAAAGACAGGAAAGGTGAAAAAAAAAACAGGGTTACAAGCACTGAAAAATCACTAGTTTTTATTATCAGTCCCTGAGCTCTTCTCACCTTGATGCCTTTGTCTTGGTTGTGGCTGTTGAGTGTGGTCTGAGCTGGGCTGGTGGCGGCGGCCGGGGCCACGACAGGGCCCTCGGGTGCTTGGGGCCCTGAGGCCAGCGAGAGGGAGAGGGTGGGGAGGAGGGAGGGAGTCTCACACAGGAGGCTGTCGATGGCCTCGTCCTGCTCCATGGGCCACTCAGCTGAATCCCCATCAGACTCCGCTGCAGGAGAGGAAACATGGACTCCTGTTAGTGTTAAAGGTTCCCTTTAGCATCTGCGTGAGATGCACTGGGCTTCAAAGTTAACCCATAATCCGGGTCAGGTGACGTAGTATAAAGAGTGAGAAAGTTTGTGCGTGAAAGAGGTGGGGTGGATAAATGGCTGGTGCCTAAACCGAACCACACAGCAACTGTTTCACAACTTCAATTAGGGGTTTCACAGAGTGTACTATACTAGCTCTGAGGAATTTACTGCTTCAATTGACTACATTTACCATCAACACTGACTGGAATCATTACTCTAAGCCATATTGGTTGTATTTGAGAACTTTTTGATGAGAACTGATCATTGTTATTGGGTGAAAAAATGTGATGTATCACCCGAAACTAATCAGTGCTTTTTGGTAGCAGTTGATGACCATTAAAATGGAGTTGTCGTGACGACCTAGGGTGACACCTGAGTCTCACCTGCTTCACTGCCTTGCTCTCCAGTCAGGTGTGACAGGGGCGACTGTGGTCTGCTGTCCCCGCAGAGCGAGTAGCTGTGCTCGGCCGTGATGTGCGGGGGAAGAGGGGAGGACGGGGACAGGTCGCCTCCGTCCTCGCCCTCCATGGCCTCGGCGCCGCCTCTCCCACCGGACAGGAAGGGGTCGCTGAGCAGCTGGCCCAGCAAAGCATCCTGGGAGAGGTCGTCCAGGAGCTCGGAGAAGTGCTGCAGAAAGGAGAAATAAAATAATACTGAATATCTTTGATATAAGGCCAGAATATATCAATCATTGAGGAGGCCACATGCAGGAGACAGACATATAATTACATAAAGAGTCAATGGCAGCCAGCCTGTAATTAGAGGCTGCTACATTTTTTATTGCCACCTTTCCTTGAAGTTTTCCCTCCTCACTCCCCTGGGGGATGCTGCAGAAGCTAATTAAAACTTGTATAATTGTCTTTCACTGAAGACAAACCAGACTTTCTGCTCTAGAGCTGCAATGTTTTCTTTACTCATCATTAATTAGTCAATAAATCTACAAAATAATAAAAAAAAAAATCCAACCAACAGTCCAAAACCACCAAAACATCCAGTTGCAAATCCTCGCATTGGAAAAGCTAAAAAACTTTCAGTTGATCGGTTAATCCGTGTCCCTTTTCCCGGTGTAGTTTACCTTCGATTGTCTTTCCCTGAAGACAAACAGGACAGAAAATCACCATTTCTCTTTCTGTCTGTGTGTGTGATTCTCAGTGTGGCGATACATTTACACAACAGCAGTTAAAAAACAAACCCTCCTCCTCCTCCTCCTCCTCAGCCCCCTGACCCTAAATCTCCTCTTTCATCCCCCCGTCTTCTCTCTTCCTCCTCCTCCTCTGCATTCCTCCTCCCGCTGCTGCATTCTTCTTACCTGCTCTCTATCTTTTCCTACCATCTCTCAACAAGGTGAGTGTGTGCACAGATCTGCCTCCATGTTCAGGTGTTGTGGCTAATATAAACAAAAGGCAGTCAAAGCAAAGCTGCTGCTGCTGATGTGTTGATTACATACTGACATACATTCACGTCTCCTGTGTGTGCGAGGTACTTGCACATGTGTTTCTGTACTTCTATGAACATTTTTTAACATGAATGACTAGTAGAGGCCTCTAATTACTATCTGCATGGCTGCAATTTCACCATAATGTGCATTTCTTTTTCTTAATTAGCCTCTAAATCTACAAAACGTTAGGACAAAGTGAAAAATGTCCATCACAATTTGTCCTTCAGTGTCTAGTTTTGTTTGACCAACAGTCCAAAACCCAAAATATTCAGTCTACAACAATATAAAATGAGAGAAAGAGCAAATCCTCACTTTGGAGGAATTTTGTTTTCTCTTGTTCCATGGATTTAACTTTTCCTAATATATGTGCTAGGCTCATTTACGTCGAAAAGAAAACCAAAAGATGTTGCTGGGATACTGTAAAAGCCACATGTAGTCACATCTTAGGTTAGCGAATGTTAGCAAAACACTAACTAGCTAGCTACATCATTTATTTGTTAGCGTGTTACATCGACTAGCTAATATTATAAAAGTGCTGGCTAACATGCTAGGTATTGCATCTGACAGCTATGATAGCTATGTTAGCAAGATGACAGCTAACCAGTTAGCTTATCAAGTCCACATCAATCGTTAGCTAGCTAGTTTTTTGCTATACATCAGCTTAAAATGTGACTGTAAGTTCCCTTTACAGGTCCCATGGCAACATTTTAGCATATTATAGCATTTTTAGATACAGAAAACAGGAAAGGAGAAGCTTCCTCTGGGTACCAAGCTGCTGAACTGTTACTGGAGCAGAGGGTGATAAGAGGCAGGACACACACACACAGTAAAACACAGTATACAGTATAAAAATATCTGTAACTTATAATTTGTCTAAAGCAAACAGTCTATTTTCCTCTGCAGGAATCATTAAAGATTAATTTAATGATGCAAATATGTGACAGTCGCATAAAAATGTCAAAATTCAACCTTTTCTTTTTCCAGTTCTGTCCTCACTTGAACTCACTGCCCCAAGACAACACGAAAAAAATGAGTCTGATGTAACTTCTAACTGCTCAAATTCTGTTACCGGGCAGAACGCAACAGAATGTGTCCAATGGAATATTATCCATGTCGGAACATTCTGGGCTCAGCCAATGACAAGGAAATAAGCGATTTAAATTAAACACACATGCACCTGAGACATTCTAAACTGTTTAGTCATGGAAAAAAAAAAGAAAAGACTATACATCTACCGAAATTTTGTTTAGTTACGTAAGACAAAACAAAAGGCCGAATGACAGAGGGCATAGGGATGTATGGACAAACGGACAGATGGATAAAGTGAGAGTGAAATCAAGATGGAGGAAGGGAGGAAACAGGAGGAGGGCCGACGGCCGAACGCCAAGCATGTGGCTGCAATTACAGACCGAAAGAGAGAAGACGTCTCTTGCTCTCACACACACACACACACACACACACATACAGTGAAATGACCTCTTCCTCCATAAACACGCACACACTCCTGCCGGCCGCCATGTGCTGCTGCCCTAAATGGCCCGGTTTCAGGCCTGTGTGTGTGTGTGTGTGTGTGTGTGTGTAATGCAAACAGTGACAGCATACCATGAATCTATTCAGGGGGAGGGAAGACAAATATTTACACATTTAACCACCAATGGATCCGTTTTATCTTTTAGAACAACCATCAGTGTGAACAGGTCATGATATGGATGTATGTTAAAGTGTGTGTGTGTGTGTGTGTGTGTGTGTGTGTGTGTGTGTGTGTGAGACAGAGAGAGAGAGAGTGTGTGTGTGTTTCAATGCTTGTTGAGTGAATGTGCACGTGTCAAAAATCATCACATTATGGGTAAACATTTACAGTTTGGTTTACAACACTTAACCTACCTACAGCATCTCCTGGTAACCACATCTCCATGGTTACCAAAAGCCATCTTATACGTCAAACTGTTGCTGATCTTATTATACCTCATCAGATCTTAAAGCACACACACCCTGACAGTTGTGGGGTTTTGCTGCTGCTGCTGCTGCTGCTGCTGATGATGATGATGATAATTATAATGTCAACTCAAATTATTAAAATACTGGTTGTTGTTGTACTGTATGTATATCTCCAAGAAAATGTTAAAACAAGTAGAGCTAACTACATTAGGGTTAGGGTTAGGCCCTATGTCCCCTGAGTCCTATGTTCCCAGAGTCTTATGTTCCAAGGATCCTATGTTCTCTAAGCCCTCTGTCTCCTGAGTCCTATATTCCCAGAGTCCTATATTCCTAGTGCCCTAAGTCCTCAGGGTCATATGTTCCCAAAACCCTAGGTTACAGGAGTCTAATATTTCTAGAGTCCTATGTTCCCAGGGTCATATGTTCTCAACTCCTATGCTCCCAAAGTCTAATGTTCCCAGAGTCCTATGCTCCCTGTGTCCTATGTTTCCAGGGCCCTATGTTCCCAAGGTCCTTTGTTCCCTGAGTCCTATTGTTCCTAAAGCCTTGTGTTCCCATGGTTATATGTTCCCAAAATCCTATGTTCACAGTTTCCACCATTCTTAAAGTTGTTCCCAGGGCCCTATGTTCGCAAGGTCCTGTGTTCCCTGAGTCCTTTGTTCCCAGGTTCACAGGGTCCTATGTTTCCAAGGTCGTATGGTCCCATAAGTTTCTAATGTCCGGGTTTACTTCCTGGAGAAAAGGCTGAGCAACAATGTCCTGTCTAGGTTTATATATCACGTCTATAGCTTCAGCTCAAAAAGATGAGAAAAAAAAAAAATCATGATGGTAAAAGATAAATACGGTGTAGGTTTTAGGGAGGAGTAATTACATATAGAAAGCATCTTTTTAAAAAGCCAAGTATATTTTGTGGGTTGACCTTTGGTTTATGACCTTTACTTTAACCCCTTTTTTTCTGTGGCTCAGCCCTGCTGCTCTCTGCTGTACAATACTGCAGAAAAGCCCTGAATCACCTCAAATGTTGAATTTGGACACAAATAAACAAATATTCCCACCTAAAATGAGGGCACATGAGGGAATAAAGCCTCATTTTGTTTAAGAAAAGGAAATGGGAGAGGTCCCACTCCGCCTGCATGAAAGAACCACACCAAAGTCTCACAGCGAGGATTTATATGCTCCCTGTCATTTTGTCACAGTGGGAGTGTGTGGTTGTGGCTGTGGTTGTTGTGTGTGAGTGTGTAGGAAAGAAAAAATGCGATGCAGGGCAGTAGGCCGGGCTGCAGGATCGGTCACTGGTCGGGTGTAACTCATCACACACAACAGAAACGTCTTTGTCTCTGCTGCCCAACAGGGAGGTGTTATTTAGGGCCAACTGTAACTCGACACTCCCCAGCTGGAACACAGAACCTCTAGAGTCGAACCCAAATGGGAAAACTGGGGGTTTAAACTGGAACTAGGGAGCAAGAATCTCTTAGGGAGCAGTGGTGATAACAAAGAGGCTATTCTCGTGTTTTTCTGAATAACGTTTCGCCCCACGTAACACAAATCAAAAGAGGCGGAGAACATTGCTGAAAGTGCAGATTGTAATCTTTTAATGAGGCCACGATGAAGTCTGAAGATGAAGGAGGAAATGCAGAGCGATTATCTAGTGAAACATCAGTGTCGCGCACAGAAATCCTGTGTCATCCAAAGAGGGACGACTTTTTCAGAAGATTAGCTACGCTTTTACTGTGAACGATCTTAATCAAATCAGAGAAATACCGATGGAGAGAAAGACTCCAGACTAGGTCATAAAAGTCTGATGAACAATCAGAGGCAAAGAAATGGTGACATTGGACGTGATGGACAAAACAAGACAGCAGTGTTGGGGAAACTACTTTAAATCAATAGTTTCCCCCAGTAGTTAAACTACATCTTAACTACCCTAGAAAGATAACTTGTCAAACTAAAACTACTTTCAAGAAGTAGTTCAACTGCATTTTTTAATCACAGTCTTCTATTTTCACATGGAGGTACAACTGAACTAACACTCAACAAGGTGTAGGTGCGTTTGATTTATGTTCTAAGGCAGGCCAGTCCTCACTTAGGCAGCCCGAGGATGTGTTTTAAAGAGAGGATAGGGGGCTGCTGTTGAGGTGGAGTCAGGAAACGCTAAATTTCTCGGGAAAATCACAGTATTTGATCACAGACATGGTCACAAACTACCGTGTGATTTAAATTAAAGAACAAGCGATTCGTTGTCATTAAATGACAACTGTTCCTGTGGCCAATGAGCGTATCATTGTGTCATACTGTATGGCCAAAAATGTCATGAGAACACTTTGAGTAGGCGTTTGTTGTTTAAAATTAGCTACCTAAACTATGTGACCCAAAGTGGATAACAACTGAAAAAGCTACTGAGACTTTAACGTAGTTAAACTACAACCCAACTACTGCAAGTCAGTCTACTGCCAGGCTAGTGGCTCTGCAAAGTTGTACATAGACACACAATACTTGAAGCTAAATGCTACTGCTAGCATGCTAACATGCTCTCTATGGCAATGCTGACATGTGGATGTTTGCTGGTGTAATGCTTACCACCATCTTTGATTAGCGTGTTAGCATGTTAGCGTTTGCTAATTAGCACAAAACACTCTTCTCAAAAAATAATCTGATGAAAAAAACTATCTTTCACAATGGCACAAATACTGAAGCCTAAACCTACTGAAGAATATTTTACTCTATTAGGAAGCAATAGGAAGCAAACAGGTAAAGGTGATTAATTTACTTTTAAAGAAACAATCAATACTCTTTTTGCTCCCATTTGTGAGTCATAAAAAATGTCACCTTAACACGTCACTTGTAAACAGATCAATGGTCCTGTTCCTAAAAAAGGTTACTAGGCAGAGGGACGAGTGATAAGACTCGACAATAAAAGCCTGGACAGCTGTGTTGGTCACTAGTTACCGGCTAAATTAGTGGGAGTGGGAGAGGGGAGGAAGGAATGTTCTTTCTGGCCTGTAATTCTTCTGTAAAGTAGGATATCTGTGTGTCTGTTTTAACCCTTAATGACCGAGAGAGGTCTGAGCTTCGGAGGAGGGAGGAGAGGAAAGTTTGATGATGCAACACCCCCCTCCCCTGAAGAGCAAAACCAGATGTGAAAGAAGACTGGAAAAAAGGACCTGAAGACACCCACACACAGGCCCAAGGGTCATCCCCCTCCGGTGTGTGTATTAGTGTGTGTACCTTGCCCTGGACTCATCTGTGTGTACTTTTGCTGATGACACAGCTTCACATTACACACTAATAAAACAGTCAAACACACACTCTCACACCTGAATTAACCTCAAGATGAACCGAATGACTCATTTATTTAATTTGGATTCAGGTTGGAGTCTTGTACCAGCTACTATAGATCATCACTATCTGGTTATGATGGGACACGTGTTGGTAATTTGTGATAAAGTTTGAAGAGATATCTGACCGTTTATCTGCAAGAACGCTTTATCTGCTGCAGTACTTTTACAACCCTTAATGACCAAATCAAAATTCACACCAGTCTCAAATAAACGCCCATTTATTAGCTTGGAAATCACAGAAAAAAGACGCTAGGGCCGAGCAGTTAAGTGAAATTTCATCAAAAGTACGTCAAAATGCCATTTTAAATCAAATGTTGAGATGTCCTGCCTTAAACATCATATCTCTTGTAAGTTGATGGAACTAAAATGGAGTGGACCTTTAATAACTCACTAATAAAGGTTTCTTTCAATAATTCAAGTCTGCAGTTTTAATTTTTAATGAGCTGATAATACGAGAACCTGATGCTCCGCAGCTCAGTTCCAGAAGATCACACTGGAAGAAACTTCCTGATGAATTACAGAACTTAAAAAGACAAAATAAGAAAAGAAAAGAACTTTATTCATCATGAGGGAAGTTGTTCTGCAGCATGGTGCAGCTAAGAAAATCAAATGTGGCTCTCTCTGACCCAATTAAGTGCACTTAAAGTTACTGACAAGTATAAAATATTGCATTTAGAGTCAGTGAAGGAATCTCTGTCGCTCTGTATATAACGTTTCTGCACATGTACTTCAGCTGAGTGTTAAAACAGCTTGCACACATTGTTTGCATTCCAGCAGATACTTGCTGCACTTGGCTCACAGCTGCAGGAGTGGGATGCACCGGTGTTATGAACGCTAATGCTAAAGACACTGTCACTACAGCAACTGAGGGTTAAACATGCAAATGTTGTTCTGGTTTTATCTGTAAGTGTTTTGAGAATTTCACCACAGGGCCAGAGGGACTGGATGAGCTCAGAGGCAGAGAAACTGGGTTGTGCGAGAATCTCTTAGACTGGGTGGGAAACTGAGAAGAAGAATGAAGAACATTTTACCCTTCTGTGCTAAAATACCACGAGCCAAGTAGGGCATTGGTGGAAGAATGACTTTACTTGTACAAAAAAAACCCCAAAAAACATATAAATTCAGTTCTAAGAAGTGTTATTGATTCTGCACAGAGATACCCTGGAACTGTACTTGATGCCTCTCTTTAATTTCAGCCTCACATTGAAAAACCTGCAATGAAACTGAGACTGAAATTGGGGTTTTATTTTAGCAACAAAGCCTGTTTCTCTTCCTTGGCTTGTTTCCACCACCTTCTTGCCCGTGCTTGAAAACAGGGCCGTATTATAAATGCATTCATCCTCTCAGTGCATGCTTTGGATATTTTATGTCATGAACAGAGCTCATGTGTTTGCACCAAGCTTGAATATAACTCTAGTGTTTTTGTTCTCGTAAGGCACCATTTATAGGCAAAGCAGATTTATTTAGCCTATGTGAATTCATTCACGAGGCAGGCGCAAAATGACAGTCGACAACTTTAAAGAACAGCTTTCTTCATTGCTAAAGCAAATTAGTTAACAGTGTTAACAGTTCCAAGTTTTCTCTCGCAATGGGTTGACACAAGCAGTCGAGGACGGTGCACCCGTCTGCTTACATCACCAGACGCCTCACCCCTTTTTAACCATTTGTTGCGTGTCCTAGCCACTAGCTAGTGGAAGACTACCTGCTGCCAGTGCCTTGCTGTAACGTTAACTAGTGGTTTGGTGATGTGTCTGTAAAATCCGCACCACTATTTCAAGGCATGTGGCACCAAAATGAGGCACTGCTATCTGTTCTGTGGTCCGGAAGGTACCAGTTGTGGAACCGCTGCCATATTGGCACTGCGCTTCTTCACCAAACCATACTGGCAACTGTTAGTGTCCAACTAGCCCACTATCATGCCTATTTTCAAGCCACAGGAAGTGCAATATGTGTTAAATATAAAATTAAAAATGAGTCAAACTACTATTTTAAATGAAATACTGTGCTGCAGAAATATCCTGGCCTGCACAGCATCTTTGTTTGGTACAAATCCTTGCAGAAATAACACCATAATGGCATGTTTTAAGTGAAAATGAGAATAATCATGTAAAAACAAGCGTTCCTTCTAATAATGCAAATCATATCCCAATTGCAATATCAGTCAAAATAACTGCAATCAGATATTTTTTCAAAATCGTTCAGCCTTAGCATAGATTGATAAGTAAGGTATGTGAGATCAAACCCAACACAAGCTGCAGCTGAAGGAGCCAAAACAAATGTCTTTAAAACAACTGAAACCATTCGATGTTTGCCAGATTTCAGCTGATCAGATAAACATGATATTCAACAGGACTATACATCACTGTGGAACCACTTATCATTGCTGTAACAGCAATGAGATTGGAGGTTGGTACGTTGTCTTTGCTGCAGCGTTGTTATTGTGTGTGTCAGCATAATAAGACAGATCACAGGCCTTGGAGGGCTTCAGCTATCTGGGTCTTATCTGGAGGAAGAGGAGGAGGAGGAGGGGGGACTGCAGGAGGCAAGCCCAGCACCAAGGCCTCCTGTCTGGACTGTGTTGGATACTTAATGTGTGAGACTCATCATTCCTAACGAGCTGCTACAGCGTCTGACTGCTCGTCTCCACACGCAGACACACAAACACACATCGGCGTGCATCATTCGTTCCGTAACGTCTGATCTCCCCTGAAGAACTGAAGCCCGGCCAGAGTGACCTCGCCGCACAAAAATGTCCTCGTTCCAAGAAAGGCTCGAGCCGGTTCTCACGAGGATGAGAGTGCGGCTCACACACTCCCTGACCCAGATTCTAGACATCCATCCCGGCTTGATCTGCCAAACCTTTCTCTTAATCAAGGACGCGAGGAGAGCACCAGGAAAAAGCACAACAGTCTTAAAAGGAAGAAACACTGACGGGGAAACTCTGACATGATTAGGGCGGGCATGTTTTTACTACTTTATTACCACATAAAACAAAGTAGAGCAGGAACTCCGCACTGCGGAAAAGTGGGAACAAAGAAATGTTTGCCATTTTCGAGAAAAAGTGACTTGATATTTTTTCCTGTGACAAATTATCAAAGTAGATTTGATGGTATTTAACAATAACAGCTGGATGTTTCCCCCACCCAACCCTCAGGGCAGATTTTTGTCTCTGAGCTGGGTTAAAGGGCAAAGTGTCTAATCAGATGCTTTATAGTTAGAGGGGCATCCAGAGAAGGAATCTGTCCCAAAATAGAACAAATGTTTTTCTTTCACCTATATTTACTTCGGGGAGTTTCACTGAGAGCAAAGGAATGCCCCAAACAAGGGGAAGTCAGAGTTTCTGAGTTTCTAATTGTAAATTTCAACTGGAATGCCCCCTGAACTCAGAAAGTTGGAAAAAACCTCACCAACCCTGACCTCAAAATCCAAGATGGCTGCTCGGCCCACTTATGATATTTTCACCACTTTACTTTGCCATCAGGCAGCCTTTGCTGTGGGGAAACCGCTGTTATATACACCAAATATCGCCCTCTCCAAACCAACCAAATTCCATTCATAAAATCAGCAATTTAACCTCACCTTAACTTTTTAAATCACAGAAGTCACACAGTAACACAAACAAGCTAACTGATCGAGGCAGTGGTAGACCAACAACTCCTGTGCTCTACAGTGTAAAATTACTGATATCGTCTATGGAGTTTGGTTGGTTTGAGAGAGCGATATTTGGTTTATTCAACATTGGTTTCCAGTTGGAAAAGGCTGTCTGACAACAAGGTAAAGTGGTTAAAATATTCTAAAGATAAACTGAAATAGTTTTTTTTCTTGCACTGACTATCAGTAAGTGCCTCATACAACCCCACATCAAATAATCCAAACTGTCTCTTTCACCAGTTGTTGTCCACATCTGCTATATTTGCTTGCACACAATAAGTGAGAGTTTAGTCACCACTATGGTCTACATGCCTTGATATTACCATAAATTTAAATCCATTCTTTAAACAGAAATGTGCCTGGAGTTGAGAGATGGTTAACGGATGTAAACAACAGGATGTATGAGAGAATAACAGTAGGCGCGACATCCAGCAGGGCCGCAAGTGTTTACCCTCCACCCACAGGCGAGGACAGGAATACACATACATAAACAAACAGACCAGCAGATCCATTACAAACCAGTTTCCTGTTTAACACCGTGGCCATCCACCCTGTCTTCAGTCCCATTAATGTTTCACGCCTGGATAAAAGGCCTTAAAGTGAGAACTTATGCAGAGACACGAGAGGAAAGATGTTAAAAATAGTCAAAGTTCAGAACTACGAGTCAGTCGGATGTTATCTGTCCTGATATTAGAGTGCGCGTGAGTGTGTGTGTGTGTGTGAATTAGAAATCAGATAAACAGAAGAGACCTCAAAGTGAGACATAAAGAAAAACAGTCCCAGAAGATGACAAATGGAAAACTGTCTCTTTTTTTTCACCTCCTGGGTCTCCATTCTTGTAAAATCCCCCCCATCTGGCTCCCGGAGCTTCCCAAAAGTTCAAAAATCCCACCCCCAACACACACACACACACACACACACACACAGAGAGAGAGAGAGTAATGCACAGAGAGACATTAACACAAACTTTCCAGTCTCGCTCTGTCACACTGACCTGATCACTGAGTACAACCCCCACTCTTCCCACACACACACACACACACACACACACACACATATCCCAACACACACTGACCGTCCAGATGTTACACAATGACTCACCAGGGTTACCCTGATACCAGCTGGAAAATGTTCCGATTTCAGGCTGATTTTGTGCTTTTATATCTGGAAAATCTATGGGGAAAATACTTAAGTAACTTAAGTTTCTTATTGTCAAACCAATCCCATGAAAAGACCCAAACCAACAATTAATTGACCCTACTAACAAGTATTGTGTTTGTATCCAGAGCCTGATATAGTCTCAGGAATGGCCTGACAGTGAATATCTTCAAAAGAAAACCTGAAACAACTTTTTGACCTGCCTTTTGTCTAACG
The DNA here is from genome assembly GCF_056507025.1 of Lutjanus erythropterus. Taxonomy (NCBI): domain Eukaryota; kingdom Metazoa; phylum Chordata; class Actinopteri; order Lutjaniformes; family Lutjanidae; genus Lutjanus; species Lutjanus erythropterus. The sequence continues at coordinate 23,239,627 of NC_139338.1, read as the reverse complement.
TCTATTTTTACTTGCACTTTACTGTTATTTTTAGCTCCCATTTTGTTTGTTTGTTTAATTATGCTTTGTTTTATCAATTTAAATGCTTTTTTCATTTAAACTTCTTAATTGATACCCAGGTGGAAATTTTATTTTATGAAATTACTGAGCCTTTTAAAAAAAAAAATGAAACTACATATATATGACTACTTTTTAAAAGCAAAAGGTGTTAGAGCTACTTAAAAAGGTCCACTTAAAAAATATCTATATCAGTTTAAGTGTACTGTATTTAGAATATTTTCACTACTTCACCTTGCTGTCAGACAGCCTCTTCTGATGGAAAACTGCCATTATAAAAAGCCAAATATCACTCTCTCCAAATAAACCAAACTCCATAGTCAGAATCAATAATTTTACCTTGCAGAACACAGGAGTTGCTGGTCTTCCACTGCTTCATTCTTTTAGTTTTTTTAATATTATTGTGTGACTTCTGTGTTTTAAATTAACAGTTCAGATTCATTAAGTCACACAATAACACAAGCAAACTAAAAAATTAAGGCAGCAGTAGACCAGCAACTACTGTTTCCTGCGACGTAAAATTAGTGGTTTTTACAATGGAGTTTGGTTGGTTTGGAAAGAGTGATGTTTGGCTTGTTTAACAGCAGGTTTTTCTACGAAAAGGCTGACTGACAGCAAAGTAAAATGGTGAAACTAGTCTAAATATAGTGTACATGTAAATGTGCATTTCAATGGTAACTAGTTGACTCCATCTGCTGAAGAAGACCATGGGATTCGATTAAAGCTCCAGAAGCTCCAGTGGATAATGTGGTGTGAATGTTTTTGTCAATAACTGTAATGATTTTATAATTATTTAGAGTTAAGGTTGTTACAGCATGGGACTAAATGTTTGCAAAATATGATGAAATTAATGTTTGGCCCGACTCCACTTCATGTCCTCAAACACAGCTGTCAGATGTTTGTGTCCAACACAAGCACAGCTGTCTTCTGATGTCTCTCATCCTCTCTCTCTCTCTCTCTCTCTCTCTCGCTCTCATCCTGAGTGTGTATACTGGTTATAAACTGGGTCAACGCACACACACTAACTTTTTCCATCTCCCCGCTGGAACACTGACCGCTCATCAAGTACCATTACACACACACACTCTCACACACACACACCCACACACACACCCACACACACACACACACACGCACACACACACGCACACACACACACCCACACACACACACACACACACACACACGCACACACACACACACACACACACACACCCACACACACACACACACGCACACACACACACACACAGAGTGGACACAATAGTGAACTCCCTCACCCGTCTGCTCACACACACTCAGAGTTTTATAGCTCTACTCTTGCATTTTTAAAACTTTCTCCTGCAACAGAAACTCCTCCTCTCCTCCTCCACTCCATCAACTCTTTTCAGTTTAAATCACTTCACCCCAGTGTCACCAGTCCAGCTGACACGTAACGTTCCCAAAGCATTCCTGGAACGTTCCTTACAGGTTTCTATGCACAACCATAACATTCTAAGAACACTGTGGTAATGTTTCTGTGCAACATGGCATTACCAAAACATTGTCATAACCAGATGAAGAAACTTTCTTTTGGCAAAGAAGAATATTCTGGGAATGTAACCATAACATTTAGAAGAAAAAAAAATCCTCTTAATATCCAGGGAACGTTCAGAGGAAATGTTAAGTAACATTCATTTAACCAGGAACATTCTGAGAACGTAACAATGTCGATTCATACCAGAAAAACTTGCCGTCTTTACAGCCATGGAATGTTCAACCAACCTTTCTAGAACATTTCAGGAATGGAACAATAACACCGGTTTTGTTTCAGAAAAACTTTTTTGTGTTTTAACATTCAGGGAATACTGCAGGATGCAGGAACGTTCAATCAGACTTCCCAGAACCAAAAAGAAACGTTCCCAGAGGATTTGGGGAACCAAATTTTGCTGGGTGTAAATCACTTCAGTGCACTTTATTGTGCTGAAGTGAGAAGATTTAGTGAAAGTGAGAGTTTTCTCGTGTGCCTTCTTTGTGTTTATCTGTCTGTTTGCTGAAGGATTATCCCCCCGCACATTTGTTGTCAAGATCAGTAAAGATTTGAGGCTCTTGTTCAAATGTGCAACAAGTGCCGAGCAGTAGATCTTGGGCGCACGCTGGCCCAGAACCAGCCGTGGTGGTTCAGAGACATTTATTCCTTCCTCCACCTCCTGCTGGATGCTGGGTAAAAACTGGGTCAGTGCCGGTCTCGCTGAGTACCACATAGTGAGGGTTTTAATCCCTGGAAAAGGCAAACACTCCGGGAAACTTGTTTGGGCGCGCCGCTGATCTTAATTCCTCCATTAAAACGCAGCTCTCCGAGGCGGATGCTTGCCAAGTAGAAACACGCTTGAATGTCAGGTCAGACACACACACACACACAGGGTGAACTTTCCACGGATGAATAGGCTTGTTCATGTCTCATCGAATAAAAAGTAAGAGAAAGGTGCGATGGAGAGTTGCTCTTTCAGAGGAATGCAGAGACACGGGGCAACTCAGTTTGATGTGATAAGTATGGCCTTTACAATCTTGACACCACAGCTTATATTATAGATTAAAGCTGACATGCAATATATTGTATCCCAGTATTTTTACCATCTGCCTCCTCCTGCGTACTTCACCAGACTCTCTTTGTAGGAGACCAAAGTCCCATCAAAGACCTGCAATGGTGGTGCAAGAGTAAACATTTTTCACAGCAGCCATTTATAAAATCATAGGAAAAACAGAGGTGTTACTAATGATGCTAATAAAAGTCCTGCTCTATTTACTGGGAGCCAACATGCACCACAGCAGCGCCCTGACTCTGTTTGACCTGATTCTTCCCTTTACTTTGAACGAACTGAGTGCTTACAAGGTTGGCTCATTATTAAATCTGTAGCATCCAGGTCTGTAAAACACCCCCACACTGACCCCAACAACTGCAGCTGGCGTCCACAGACAGGTTGTAAAGTAATGATAACATTAAAGTTCACATGAAAAGGATATCAGAGTGCTTTTTGCTTTTGCATATTGATGTCATGGAGAGACTTGAGAGTAGCCAATAGCGATGGAGGGAATACAGTGCAAAGGTGGTTTTCTTGTTGGGTTTGGCTCCTGGCGCCCCGGCAGCCAAGTCAGCTAACTTAGCTGCACGGCTAACCAAGCTAACAGCAGTTAGCGTTTAGCTACGATGCCCCCTCAGTCTCGGAGGATATGTTCAGTCCCGGTCCAGCTGTGCTCACTAGGAGGCTGCAGAGTCTGCTTTTGTTGCCCGCGAGGCTGAGCAGCTGGGTGGTAGCGGTGGTGGGCAAGTAATATAATCGGTGCATATCTGAACACTGTGTAACACTAGTAACACCTTCTAGCATGGCTAGCCTAAATAATAATAAAATAATTCATTGATGATAATCCAATATTCTGCAGAATCATCCAATAAAGTTGGATCAGGTGCTGCTACGTGGAGCTCATTGTCAGCCCAAACCGGTCCAAGTCTGCACCCTAAAATCCTCGCCAGCTAGCCTTCATGTGGTCACACTCAACTGGCGAGCTGGAGAGAACTGATGTGGATTTTTCCTCCTAAATTCTAAAGTACTTTCCGGATGGTTTATCCATGTTCACAAACTCTCAGCTTTTTTTATTCCTAAAGTCGTAAGTGCTGCCAAACACGTTGGAAATTCTAGGGAAATTGTGATGAAACATAAAAAATATAAACAAGACAGGTGTCGACAAGTATTGGGCTCATTCTGCTTCATTCAGCTTTAGCGTCACACCGCCTGAGCGGACAAGCCGATACAGAACATTCATGTGAGTGTGGAGAAAGTTTTTATGGGAATTTAAAAGGAGAGTTTAACACTTCAAAAGGTACAGGAAAGAAAACAGGTACAGATGGATTAAAAATAGTTTAAAGTAGTAGAAAGAAGAGAAGCAAAGGGGTTAATCAAGAGAAGCAGGAGCAATGAAAAGGTTTCTGGCATTTTGGACAGGAGCCGACTCGTCCCGGCTCTCTCTTCACCCCGGAGGAGTGACTGATGAGGAGGAGGAGGAAGGCTGGGAAAGAAGGGTGAAAGGTTAACTAGATAGCGGATGGAGAGGCTTCTGTTTTAAACTGGTCCTGATTGCACACTTCAGGGGTCAGGATATGAGCTGCAAGATCCATAAAAGAAAAACATCAAAGTTGAGCAGCTCATACACCTCACTGTTTAATAAGCAGTTTACAGGCTTTAAACACTTTGATGTTTCCAAGTCTGACTACAAAAACTACAAACTTAATGCCTTAAAATTCTGTTGATTCTACAATTTTAAAGTCTATAACATGGATTTACTTCGATTCATCCTCCATAATAAACCCAAAGTAGTGGAAAAGGCTGTGAAGAAGAAAGAACGAGCGGTCCGTTAGCGGCGTGCAGCATCTAGGCTATATAAAGCTGCTTCCAGGCTCATTTTAGGGTAGGGTGCACAAGCTACTCATATTAAACCCACGCCCTGCTAACCACACACAAGCTCACACACACACAGCCATTTAAAACCTTACATGGTGCCTGGAGTCAAACCGGGGGGCAGATGGGGGGACGGGAAATGTAGAATCAAGAGTAAAGAAATCGACAGACAGACAGACGAAGTATATTTAGCTTCGCCTCACAGAATGAAGGCTCCTGTGGATTTTCCATAATGATCCCTCACACACTGATTACTACCTTCGCTTTGCTCTCAAATGGCCGCCTGCCTGCCTGCAAGAAAACTCGAGCCTGAGTCCATTTTCAAAGTCAGGGGAGAAGTTGCATCAGATGTGAGAAAGAGAAAAACGTGTCCTCCATGTGCATGTGCACACCATCTGTAGACCGCTGTCACTTTCTAAAGGCCAAAAGAGTTTAAATCTGCAAGGTGGCTCCAATTTAAGAAAAGAGGGCGATGAAGTACATTACAGACAGATATTGTTAAATCTGCCAAACATTTTATTCTGACGAGGACGGAAAAACCTCAGCAGAACCCGAAGACACCAAAACTTCTGATCAAAATGTGACATTAGAGAACATTTTCGCCTGGTCTTTTAATTTATTTGAGCTAAATGCTAATGCCAGCATGCTAACACGCTCAAAATGACAACTCTACCATGTGGATGCTAAGAAGATATCACAATTACCATATCAGTGCTAATTATGTATGCTAATTAGTAAAGGTGTGTGCTACTCGGCACCGAAAATACCAGTCATTTAAACTATTTATCAGTATTTTATTCATGCACAATGTCAGTTAACTGTTGCCTCTAAGATACAATGCAGCTGCCCGCCACTAGTTGGTGCTGCACGCCCTTGAGGCAGCAGCCCCTCTCGCCGCAAGCCGTAAGCGAGTATGCCCCAATGGCCCAGGCAACCCTAGATATTTATATCAGCAAAGTCAGACAGATGACAGCTCGTAAAACCAGTGCGGTTTGGCAGTGTTTGGAAATGAAAATACTGTTGAATGTAGACTGTGACAGAAAAAGCTGATATATAATCACTCAACTGCAGCGACATGTGACCGCATTCAGCACAGACACGGACATTAACCTGCAAGCAGATCAGCTGCTGCTGCTAACGTTAGCCACACTGTGTGGCAGGCCGGCAGCTAACGTCAGCTCCGGGTCATTTACTCGCAGACACTGTGATCCCCTTCGGTCGGAAAAGTTGAAGCATTTCGTGAGTTGTTGTCACATTTGGTACGTTAGGTTGTAGGTGCAGCAGCGTTTAAAGTACGATTTGGTGATTGTTGACTCAGCTGCTTCAAATGGCTCTTAATACGCCATTGACTTGGAACTCTACTCAGACTTTCACACCAGTGACTCGTGACCTCACTTGGACTTGAGCCTTTTGACTTGAAAATACTTGATACCTTCCCCCTAGCCCAAAGATTAAAAATTATATTTTTATAAATGTATAAAACATTCATAAAACAGCCTAAATATGCCTTACTGTGCAAGTAATTTTCTGACTTAATGACAAAACTCACTTTAATTAAGCTTTCAACAAGCAGCAGGAATATCAAATCTGTTAATTCTTTGTATCATCTTTCGTTTTGTGTCTTGACAATAAGGCGTCAGAATTTTAATTTCGCCAAATGTTGGACCAACCTGAAGATCCGGCACCACACCTGCTGTAATAACACTCCACTGTATGCTTCATTATCATACACAGGCGTGTTCCTTTACCTGCAGATAAAGAGGCTGGACTGGTTGTAATATTCAAAACTAGAACGTGAGTGAAACACACGCACACACACACACACTTGACCTCTGATTGGCAATAAAAACGGGACCAGTTGTGAAATGATGTCGTCATTTATTCATTATCTAAAATGAAACAGTGCTGCCGGGTGAGCGAGAGCGTGGATCGTCTCGACACAGCGGACACACGGACCATTCAGAGGGAGACAGAGCGAGGCCACTGGTGAGCAGGATGCCCTACCCCGACGGAGAACAGGCTCTGCACTGTGAGCACATGGATCAAGCTGTTTGACCACCACTCTCTACACGTGTGTGTTTGCTCTTATTGAATTGAAATGACTCCATCCCGAGCGTGTGCTGAGCTGCTGTCATGCATATTAATAAAACAGCTGGATTTATAGACAGAGGTGAGTCTTTATCTGCAGGTATGGTGTGTGTTATGTAAGCACACGCGTGGCTGGAAAGGCCTGGAGCATGAGCAGAGCAAATATGCTTTTTTCAACTGCATGTCAGTCTCTTCCTCTCGCCGCAAGTGCAGTGAGAACACCATGTGCTCCGAAGCACGCCAAGTTTTCTCTAAGTATGTGCGTGTGCATGAAATAGCATTTAAATTGAAGGCTGCTCTCTGGCTCTCTGTCTGCTTCCAGAACTGTCTGACAGAAAAGTGATCCCAGAGTCATTTTTCATCTCTCTTTGTCTGCAGCTGACATTTATCTTTTATGAAAACCCATCCCACTCCCAGCTTTACTGACTATTGTACATTTAAATTCATTCATTTAGCAGCTAAAAATACAGATATTTCCCTCAGGAGTTGGAGGTGGAGACCAAAAACGGAGCAAAAAATCAGCAACTTTTGCTGTGATAGGGAGCAAATCGTATGCAGAATTTGACTTTTTCTACACAGGACACATCTGTCAGTCCACGTGGATGGATTATCCAGATCTACTGTAGACGGTGGGGGCAAAAAATGGTAATCCAAGTTTCCTAAACACAAATGCAGACATTTGGTTCCACCGAGACACACAGAAGAAGCAGTTATTTCCAATCTGTGTATCAGCACATGCCTGTTAACAATTCAGGGTGTGGAGATTCATTAGTTGTTAAATCTGCAAACCAAACCACAAAAAACACAAAAACTGGACTGACAAGATTAACCAGAGGTTAATTATGATTTAAATTCCAAAAGAAACCCTCATACACGTCTTTGTTTTCCATCTGTTGCAACACCATATGAATTCCAGACATTACTATTATGCAGTGAATGTTTTCCCTCCCTGAAATAGACATAAATAACGTCACACAAACATCTACTATTGCTTCACGACGGCGTCAAAAAGGATTGTTTTGGTCGGAGATGAGTGGAGATGAAAGACGAACTCCACCTCGACGCAACATTATTCTTCTAAAACCTGATGAACTTGATTAGAATACGTGCGCTCGCGTAGCAGAGACACAAGGAGACGGGAGTGACGTCCGACTGATGGGAGGAGCAGGCGTTTAAGGTTGAGGATCCCACACACGCCGCCGCCGACCGAGAGGCTTTACATTGTTGTGAGGAATCCCATCATGTCAACAAAACCCCCGCGGAGAGAAAGTGAGAGTCGGACTCACTCGACCCAACAAAGACCCCAGTCTGCTCCTCAAGCTGCCCCAGACTCAAACACTGCACGCTTGTTGGTCGTCACATTCATGCTTCCCCCACCCTCACACACACACACACACACACACACACACACACACACACACACACACACACACACACACATACACACACACACACACACACACACACACACACACACACTGTTCATGCTTTACTATATATAGAAAGAATATTCACCTCACTAACAAGAGCATCTTAGTGCTGCTTCTTAACACAACCTGAGCTTTGTGCTGTAGGTGTGAGCGGGAGTGCAAGACTTTATAAGAGATCAACTTTTAAAACATCTGGAGAGGAACTTTGGTTTAACTTTGAGAGAACGTGCTAAAGTACTCGAGCTAAAGTCACCAGTATCTTTACTCGTTACTTTTAAGGGGACGCTCTTAGAAAGAAATGTTCTAACTAGGGTTTTTCAGCTTGTCCCCATAGGAGAACCTTTTTATATTCCAAGAGTTTGATCTAAAAGACACTCAGGGAGTTCTACCAAGAACCTTTCAATATTCCAAGAATGTTTTTAGAACACACTCATGAGGTTCTACAGGGAACTTTTTGAGAGTCCAAGGATTTTATCGAGAACAAACTCAGGGTTTCTCCCAAGAACGTTTTTATATTCCAGGTTTTTTTTTCTAGAACACACTCAGGGGTTTTACTGAGAAACTTTGGATATTCCAAAAGTTTTGGTCTAGAACATACTAAGGAGGTTCTACTTGGAACCTTTTTATATTCCATGGGTTTTTTCTAAAAGACACTCAGGGTTTCTACTGAGAACCTTTAGATGCTCTAAGGGTTTTACCTTGAACACACTCAGGAGGTTCTACTAAGAACCTTTTTTGTATTACAAGGTTTTTTTTTATCAAGAACCCTTTTATGTCATTTCAAAAAAATAAATTTTTATGAAAGACTTCTTCAAGTATTTCAACAATCCTTGAAGAACTCTTTACAAATGGTTCTAGGTATAACCTCAGCCCTTTTGGAACCCTTATTTCTAAGAGTGCAGTGACCAAATTACATCAGTGTCAAACTTTGGTGCCTGGAAGTGCATCTTAATATGTATGTATTGGAGTAAAACATATAATATTTCCCTCTGAAATGAAAGAGAGTACAAGTGGAAAGTAACAAAATGGAAATGCTCAAGTAAAGTACTTATGAATGTATCTATGTCAAGATTGTATTGGAGTAAATGTACTTAGTTACATTCCACCACTGAGATCCAGCAGCTGCTACATAACATATTTTTTATTCAACAGCTTATTTTGTTTTTTGGCATTCAGCCAGTCATCTTCTGTAGCCCAGCGGCTGATTTTTTTTCATCTTTGCTCTCAACACTTAACATCATGATGATCAGCGGCTCGAAATCCCAAATAAAATCCTGCAGAAGACGAAAGCAGCTGCAGCTCTGTGGTCTGCAGGTATCTGACAGAACTGTAGCCTCAGGACCTGTTTAAAGGTCTGAACGCTCTCCAGTAACACAAGTCTTTACCTGCCTGTAGGTTTTTCTAGACGAGGCAAAAGTCACAGTCTGTGTGTGTCTCGTGTGTGCGTGTGTGTGTGTGTGTGTGTTGTCTCAGGGCTCAGTAGGCCTCTGTGGTGTCTGATTCCCATCCTGCGAGCCAGCTGGATTTTTCCCTGTAAACCCAAACGCTCCTCCCATCATCTCCACACACAAACACACACACACATGCACACACGCACACACTCGAGTCTCACTCTCCGTCTCACACACTCTCCTCCTGGCCCACCGAAACACATATGGCTGGAACACACATTTCACGTTACATAACTGAGGGTGAAAGGCCATTTTGAAGCCGGGTTTGTTTTACTGAGGAGATGCTCTGTGTCTTTATTTCTAAATCTACCTACTTACACTAAGATAGATCATCAGGCAAAACAAACACACACAGCAAAATAAATGGTGTTGTTATGACTGATGACAAAACATTACACATGAAATAAATGTGTGGAAAGTTTCCCTAATATTCACCAATGTCTCCCACAAATAACAGTTCATCCTCATCTAACAGACGTTTTTCACGGCAGCCATATTGATACAAAATCACAGGTAAACACAGGTGTTTCTCTGCTGAGCCATCATAAGTAGGCTAACAAGGTAGCTAACTAGCAAACAATGTAAAGTTCTGCTACATTTTTAGCTAGCTAGCAAACAATGCAACTTTTAGTTAACATTTTAGCTTGTTAGCAAACACTTTAATCTTGTGTAAACTTTGTAACTATCTAGCAAACAATGTAACGTCATGGTAATTTTTTTGCTAGCTAGCAAACTTTTTTTTTTTTTTTGCTTTTTAGCTAGCTAGCAAAAACTAATCTTTTGCAAACTTTTTAACTAGCTAGCAAACAATGTAACCTTTTCTAGCTAGCACAGAGCGTCTGAAAGTTTAACTACCGTGGATTTACTAAATGGAGATTAGTTTTGGATTTTGCAAAAGAGCTCTGCTTAATTTTAAATCTGGATTTACTCACTTTAAACCTAGTTCAGCTAACCCCTGATTAGTTGGTGCAATAGAGTCTTAGTCTAACAGAGTTTTTCTGGTGAGTCAACGTGACCTGAATGAAACAGATCTTTGTGTTTAACTTGTCAAAATGTCTGCTGTATGCTGCTGAATGTAAAGCTACCTCTTCTTTGGGAAATAAATTAGTATTTTATAAAAAATATTATTCTTGATGACTGTTTTTTTGGGGGTTTTTTGCATACAAGGGTTACTGAACTTTTCTTTGAAGCTGAATCTCTTAAACAGACTTAAATTAGGTGAAATGACCCACAGATTATTGCTGCTTTTCTTTGTCTTATGTGAAAGTAAACTGAAAATTCGTCTGCCTTTGAGATGTTGTCTGTTGAACAAAACAAACAATGGGTTTATATACTGGAAATTTTGACTACATTCAGACATGATAAGATGTAAGATCCAACAATTAATGGTGACTCATTGTTGACAGTCTACAGCAGTGAGTTGCAGCCTGCAGGCCAAATCTGGTCCTCGACAGGGTGTTTCACTTCAACCATTTTCTTATTCACAATGAAAATAAATTGATTCACGGTGTTTTTCCCAGGAAGGAGGGAAAGATGTGCCAGTTTTGTATGATGGGATAAAATAAACTGTTTGCAACAGAGATGATGACCATTCAGGCTGTGCAAAGTGCAGTAGGATCAGATGATGAGCTCTGCAGGGGAAGACAACTATCAGCTGAAAAATGAGGCTGATTTTCATCCCATAAATGTGTATTTCACACTAAAAAAGCCTAAATATGCTCTTCATTCTGACCCTGCTGGGAGCAGTTTATGTCTTTGGTTTATGACTCATTCCAACATTTCACTGTCTGCATGATAGAAGAAGCTCCAGCTGTTTAACGTTGTATAAACTCTTCCAAATGTTACCATAAATGCACAACTAACATGCAGCTGCAGTTATTAAAAAACATCAGATTTACCTATGAATCTTTGCACCGAGTTAATTTAGTCAATAAGCCAATTGGCTCTTCAGTTTGCAAAAGTGGATCCCATGCATAGCAAGTATCCTTGGTTAAAGTATTAAAAATATACTTTTAAAATACTGTTGACAGTCTACGGATATGAGTGGAAGGCCTAGATATTCATTAAAACACAATATATTTGGATTTTGGACTGTTGGTCAGACAAAACAATCAAATTGAAAATGTCACCTTGGATTTTGGGAGGTTTTTAAGGACATTTTTTAACTTTTTTCTGCCATTTTAATCATTAAATTGTCAATATATACAAATAATGTGAAGTTGCAGCCTTAGTCAGCAGTCTTAGACTAGTTTTCACTTGTATGTACCCCTCCCCAGTGTTCATATATTTAAATTATTGTTTGCATTATAAGTTTATGTCACTTTTCTACTAACTTGTTTATGATGTGTTTACAAGACAAGAAAAAGTGGGAAAAAAGACAATTCCAGGCTGTGAGAAACTTGCATCACTTTGCTGGATCCCAGGGCTCAAGTTGTAAATGGAGAGCCGGGTAACACACACACACACACACACACACACACACACACACACACACACACTGAACACACCACTCTCCCCCTCATGATAACTAAAGCCTCAATCAAAGCGAGATAAAGATGATTATTTCCCACTGAGGAGCTGCAGAGCCAATCACCAGGCCCTGACCGACCACTCACGCGCATTTCCTTTACCCTCACCAATCAATAGTCGATCACTTACATTGGTGTAGAGCACACAGTCGATCTCCCCGGCCTCAGACAGCTCGCTGAGGTTCCTGTCCCAGTGTAGAAACGGTTCACTACTGTCCAGGATATCCATGATTTCAGTCCTCCACACACTCTGTTTTTCTCTCTCGTGTCCTTGTTTTTAGTTTCTCGACAGAGGACGAATTTTTTCGTTGTCAGACTGGAAACCAAACTCCAGCTCCCAAAAAAAAAGAGTTCCCAAACAACTTGTGAAAGAGGAAAAATAAAGAATAACAAACACGTCCGGCTGGTTGTTCCGTCTCAGGAGGATAAATAAATGTGTGTTCTTATGTTTGAAAGCTGCAGCAGTCAGACTGAGGCTGAGTCTTGCTGTTGTTGTTGTTGTTGTTGTTGTTTATCATCTCCTCTCTGGTTCAGGGGTCCACAGGCAGATCCCAGCAGCTTCTCTTTCCTTTTCTTCCCTCCTGCTGCTCCTCCTCACGGCCCAGACACTCAGGAATGTGTGGGCGGAGTCTCACTCACGGGCAGAAAGTAACAGTAAAATTTAAAAAATAAAATCAATTCGCCTGATAAATTCTTAAAAGTTAGTACGGCCATTCATATAAATGCGACTTAATACACCGGAGATGAAATATAGGATATAAAAATGTGAGGTGATTCATCTGTTCCAGCTGTTTGTGAAACTAGTGTCAGATGCCTACAGCAACAAACTAGAGTTTCCGGTTTTGAACTTCAAAATAAAGTCCTGATTCCTAAGTTCCATAGCTATTGGTTCTGTACAAGCTAGTGAACAGCAGATTTTAAATTCTAGTGAGTACAAAAAATGGAGAGTGCTCTGTAAAGTTGAAATTTAAGCATGTGCAGTTTGCGGGAGATCATATAATATGAGCAAAATCTGGTATAAGAAAATGTAAAAACAATAGGGAAAAAATAATGAAAAGAGATAAAAGAAATACATTACATTATATTTAAGGGTATATGCAGAAAAAATCCATAATTAAACAAATAAATGTGATAATAGATGAAAATGTTTATAATTAATCATCTTTATTTGTCTTTATATGTCCACATTTAGTCATTCTTCTATATATTTCTCTTTATATTTTCACATTTTTAAAAAGGTGCTCATTATTTGGGTTTATAGTTGTAATTATCTCGACATTAATTTTCTTGTTTTCGTTGACTTTTTTTTTTAATGGTGCTCCTATGACTACATAAAAACAGCTGCTAAATAGTAAATTAACAGAACTTGGAATGAGTGGTCTGTCGATTCGAGTTGTTAAGATAAAATAATCATTATATAATAACGAGTGTTTTTTTTTGTTTCTGTGTTTTTATTATGATTTAATGTTTGTCGTTATAATATTATTAGTCTTTTCTTTTTTTAGTTAACCAGTGAAATAAGGCTTTTATTTTTAAATCCATCTCACCTATTTCCTGTCTCACACTAGTTAACTCCGTCATTTTGACGCAACTTGTCTAAACTGAGTCCACAGGTTTCCCTACAACTCTCAGCCCCGCCCACATCCAGCTGACTGACCAATCAGCTCCCTCTCCTGTTTAAAGTCCATTCGACCGTGCAGCTCTGCCCTCCCGAGCCTTTAACTGACGCGGGACGCAGCCAATCAGGAAAGACTTCGGGATTTCTTACGACCAATGACGTTAGGCCAAGAATACCTTCGATTTAAACCCGCCCCCACTGTCAGAGGAACAGCCAATGAACGTCTACAAGTAAGATACATTTAAAAAGTTAAAAGATAAATGAATAATCTAAAAATACTTTAATAAAATACATGTTTATATACGGTTTTATGCAAATATCTGTCATTAATTGTATTCTGATTAATTTTGCACATTTATAAGTTTGTTTTTCCTCCTCTATTAAGTGATTTGTAAGTGAATTTAATTAATACTTTTTAACACGGGGAGATTAAATCATGCACACTTTGATTGTAGAAGATGAACACAAAAATGAAGACAAACAGTCTGGGAAAAGGTATATTATAGCAACTGAACCAATACAGAGACATGACCCAGCAGTAGTGAGCTCAAATCAACCACTTGCTGCTCAGGAAGGAAATGAAAATCAGATAAGAGTGATAACGACTGACAAGAAAGTGACAAAGCAGAAAACAGATGTAGAGAAAACATTTAAAAAACACACTCTCTAAATGTTCTGTTATAACCATGCACAAATAAGGAGAACAAAATTTTAATTGAAGATTCTTTCACTGAATTTGCAAGTTTTTTTTTCTTTCAAGTGCTTCAGTAACCCTCACATTTCACTCCAGCTGAACAGCTTTCATTCACCAGAGATTTGCATGAAGAGACAGAGATAAGACAGACCAGAGCATCAAACCAGCTGAGAATACTTTGAATTTCACTTGGAGTGATATTCATTATTTTTCTTCTTGTCAACAAATCTCACGGAAAAATGCTTGGAGAATTGAACTAAAACTTTGGTGTAGGTCTTTTTTATGGGATTTGTGGACAAAAATACTGAATATCGACAGCCTCTTCCTTTAACAAGCTCGTATTTTTCACCAGTTTTAAGGTCAAAAAGCTCTCGTCACACGACTGAGACCTCATCTCAAACCGTTTTGTTCCCTTCTGAAACCTCTTAACGGATAAAAAGTGCAACAAAGAGTGCTGCACTTGACATTCTAACAGTCTATTGTATTTCACTTAGCAGTTTTGTTTCCTGCAGCTGTCACAGACCAACCACGCACACCAGGCTGTCCTGCAAAAAAATAAAAAAAACACGTGTCTACATAAGGAGACAGTTTTGATTTTGTTGAGGTGGGGTTGTATGAGGTACTTATCCATAGTCAGTGTATTAACTTACAGGTAGATGGCAAAACTAGTTTGAAGAAGCCGAGAGGAGCATGAGTATGGAAGCTGCTGAGGACGGGGGCTGCAACAAGATATTTAAGCCACTTTAAAAACATGTGTGTTATATTTAGAATAATTTTAGTACTTTACGTTGCTGTCAGGCAGCTTTTTGTGATGGGAAACTGCCTTTAAATAAGCCAAATATCGCTCTCGCCATACCAACCAAACTCCAGAGAAGAAATCAGCAATTTTACCTCGCAGAACAAAAGAGTTGCTGGCCTAACAAAGCGTCAACTGGTTAATTTGTTTGCGTTACCACGTGACTTTGGTGAATCCAAACTATCCTTTTAAAACACCAAAGTCACAAAATAACTCACAAAAGTAACAGATCGATAAAGCAGTAGACCAGCAACTCCTGTGATTTGCTGAGTAAAATTACTCATTTTGCAAATGGAGTTTGGTTGCTTTGAAGAGGGAGATATTTGGCTTGTATAACAGCAGTTTCCCATCAGAAAAGGCCGTCTAACAGCAACAAAAAGTGTTGAAAATATTCTAAATATAACGTACACTTAAACTGATTCTGATTTTATTCTTAAAGGCGGGATTTATTTTTTTTTGGGTGGCTAAAATAGGACTTGCTGCTGACCCTGTCGTGTTCAACCTTTGATGAATCAAAGAAAACAATGCATTTTTCAGATATTCAAATGGGTTTTCGAATCAAGTTATTTAGCTTAAGAGGTAGGAAAAAAATGTCAATACTAAAATTAATTAAATATCACAAGAGATATTTGGAGATGCACGTGTTTTTTTTGAAAGCCACGATGTGAAGTAAAGAGCAAATTTTGCTCCAACTTTTCCAGCATTGTAAGAAAATTAACTGATTGCTTTAAAATAAAAGACCAGCGGAAAAACATAATATACAAGGTGAATTTAACAAATTCTAATGAGCTTTAAGAACTTGTTTCACAGGTCAAATCTGACACCAGACTCGAAATTCGAGACCTCTGAATTACAGCCTTCCTCACCAAGAAACACTTCCTGATTGAGCTTAAACAGACTTTGTCTTAACTGGCACAATGAAAAAAAAAAAGCTATAATACCTTTTGCCTGCAACAGCCAACACGAGAACAAGTTGCTCTAAACAGAGCTACAACATCTTGTACTGACCTTTCAAACAGTGAAACATTTTCACTGTTTGCCACCTCTTCTTGTTTCCAACATTATTCTCACACATAAAACTTGAGTCGACGCAAAAAAAAAGGGCATTAGCTGTTTTTTGTGACAGTTATGTTCAGCAGAATCAATATCATAATCAGTAAGTGTTTTTATATCACACAGATGGACTCTTTCTGCTTCTCTTGTGTCTGCAGGAGGCGTCACAGTCAAACACGACCTGTGTCACGGCATATTCTGTCCCCCTTCTCTTTGTGTAAGTCACTTCCTTTACTCGGTGGCGTTCAGGTCCTCAGTCTTATGTTTGTATAAACAAGAAAATGTACAAAAAGAAGTTGTCTTGTTAGATGCAGTTGAAGAGGAGAAGTTCTTCAGGTTCTGTCTCGAATGTTGTCGCTCAGGAAGACGATGTTGTCTGGGGAACAGAGAGGAAGAAACATTTAACTAATCCGACACGAGAAGAATCTGTCTAAATCTGCTCAAGTAAAACCAACTCATCCACTTATTCAGATGTTAGTCATGATATGTTCGATGGCAATATGGAAATATGCTGCAGTTATTACATGGCTTTACTGTATACTCAATTCTGATTGGTCAATTTGTGCATTTTAGGGTCCGTTATTTCTGAATAACAGACCACTGCTATGAAGCACAGACCACTGCTATGAGGACTAGACTGTTGCTATGGATGCAGTTCTGATTATAGTCTCTGGATGAGCAATAAAATCATTTTGTTTGTTCTCTGACCTGCGATGATGGTGGTGGCCTGACGTCTGACCTGGTTCTTGTCCACGTATTCTCCGTAGTCCAGTTTCCCCTCCACTAGAATCCTGGACCTGGAAGAGAGATTATCAGGATCAGTAACAGGACTCAGGAGAGAATTGCTGGCTGAAGTGGATTTTAATTGTTGCAGGTTTTATATGTTTTTAAAACGAAAAAAGGGCAAAAGTAACCAAGGTCTGGTCCTGGACCCGTACAGGAGACATGTGCTTCGTACCCTTTCTTGACGTACTGGTAGGCCACGTCTCTCAGACCGGGTTTGAACACCGACACGCGATGCCACGTTGTCTTCTGACTGATGTCACCTGCAGACACATGAATCACTCAGCCTCAGTCACGTAATGAACCTTTATGTAAAGTCTACAGGCTGCAGGAGTCACACAAACATCTGCAGCAGTTAATAAAAATATAAGTATGTGGCATCTAGTTCTATCTATAATTTTAAAAGAGGACGGGGAAAGATGCATTTCGGTTGGAAACTTCAAACTGAGCCTCTTTATGTTAGAAAAATGGCATTTAAAATGATAAAACATAACTGAAAATGTAATAGTTATGATCAGGACTGAAACTGGTTAAAAGATCTGACTCTGTGAAAGTAGAAAAATATATTTCTATATAGTATCTTATAGCACTTTTTAGGAGGGGGACATTTTTGCACAGAGGGAACTCTACATTACTTTTATTAAGGGATGCACAAGGGTTAATAAACTGTACATACAGCAAAGTAAAACACTGAAATTCAACAACAATAATCTATCATGTGTTCATGTTCATTGAGACAGACGTCATGGTGCAACACTGACCTCTGGTGGTGAAATATGACACTGCTGTTATTTTAGCTGCATTAAATTATTTACTACATGCCAGTTTAAACAAATAATAATATTGTTTTTCCTTGGTTTTTAACACAAAAATAAAGCTCACAGGCAACCAGACTTCTCATTAATAAGTTAACAATCCTAGAAGTTTTATTTACTCTTTTATGTTCAACAGGAATGAAGGATCCATCAAAATGATCCTAGAAATACAGCTTTGTGACAGTGCATTTTTCAGATCATCTAATGGGCTGTTAATGGTTTATTTAGCTCCAGATTTTTCTCAGCTCTCCAGTTAGGCACCTTCACTAACACAGCTGCTGCAGGAAAATCACTGACGCTGAGACGTTGGAGGATATTTCAGCTCGACCCTGAAGAGCAAACGGTTTTATTCAGCTCTCGTCCTTCAGCAAGTGCAGAATTTGACAAGACTGCCTGGCAAGAATCAGGAACTCTTATCAGACAAACATGAAAACAGAACCTCAGGTGAATAAAATCTCTCTTATCTATTCTGTATTTCATCTACTATTGCAGCTGTGTGTGTTTCGTCCCTGTTGGATTATAGCTGAATAATACATAGTGAGGCAGACTGTTACACAACAGCTGTGACGTGTCACGTCTCTAAAAATCGTCACTGGATTTAGTTTATTATCTCCTCCATAACATGTTTATTATCCTGTATTTTAACACTGAGTTATAACACATTGTTGTTTTTATTAGATAGTTCCTTAATGGTCTTTGGAGGTAAATAAAGGTTTAATAATCTTGTAATGAAACAGGTTACTTCTAAAAATAACATCACCTCACACTCATCCTGAAAACCAAAAGCCAAACAGGAAGTTCTTGACTTTTAAAACATTAATAAAACGTCTAAAGTTTAGTGATTGAAGCTGTTGTTTCCAAACTGCACCCTGAATAATATCCAGGTGTGGTTTAATTGTAATGAAATGTGCTATAAACATAAATATCCTGTGTTAAAAAGACTGTGTTTTCTATATTTCTATCATCAGGTGTCTTCTGAAATTGTACCTGGTGAGCTCATCTCTCCGTCTCCAGCGCGCCACATTTCATTGGTTGCTACAGAGAAGATGGTCACCGGGTTACGACCCTCCACCTGTCTCATCACCGGGTCCTGACCCACTCGGCCTAACAGCTGCACACGGTTTATCGCTGGAATAAAGACACGAAGATCACCATTACGAGAACAGATGGGCCGTTCGATGCGTTTCTGTCTTAGGTCGAATCTGTCGCTTACTCACATCTCTCCAGGATGAGGCTCGTATCTGTGCTCCTGTATCGTACCACCTGTCTGAAGATCTGTGGAGGAACAAGAGGCCAGAAAAATAAAATACTCTCTCAAACTTTTTCCATCACCTACTACCTTAGAGAATATTAGCCTCCCCAAGTACCAACATTACAGCCAACGTTAATATACAACATTAGAGCTACCCTACCTTGTGAAGTTTATAAATAATACAATATATGCATATGATAATTATGATCTAGTAATAACTCACCTGTGCTGAGGCACTTCGCAACATTTTCTCTGTACTTCACAAACAGCTCTGAGGGAAGCGGTGAGCAAACAGGCAGCAGACTGATGACTTCCTAAGGATGTGAACGACAACAACAAAAAAAAACTAAATCACTGATTGAGTGTGCAGGATGTAAAAATGTCACTCTTGAAGCAGTGTACAGGAGTATATGAAGCAGGGTCATGATTAGGCTAACCGTATAATAATTCAGTCTACAAAAGCTGTGAAAAATGTTCACAATTTCTCAAAGCTCAAAGTGACTGTTTTTCCGATCTTTAGGCTTCATACTAAGGCCTTGGAGCCACTGAGAGACCTACACTAAATTTTAACAGATACACTGTCCTCTACACACTAGATGCAGCTGTCTTCTCCTTTCAGATAAACAAGGGAACAACCCAGCAGTGTTGCTATGGTTACTAAGGTCTGAGAGGTGTTTGTCTTGCCTCTATAACACTCTATAACACTGAGCCAAGAGTGTTGAACTGTGGTCTCAGACCTTGTGTATTCATGATTCCTGTGTTTGGATTTGCAGACCAGTAGGCTAATTCAGAGTGTTGTGTCTGACTTTACTTGGGCAAAAGTTCATCATGACCTCATCTGTGAATGTTTAAAGACTGTCCCGAAGGACCGAAACTCCAGAACTGAAGGGAACATCAGGACAGAGCGTGTACTGATTATTTCTTCATTCTCCTTGGTCAAGTATTACTGAACCAGTTTCAGCATAAGACATATTGGACTCCTATGTACTTCCTTCTTTTGACGTATGGACAAAAAGATAAAATTCATGGCAGTGACCTCTTCAAATCGTTTCTTTTATCCAACCAACAGTCCAAAATGCAAATACTCTTATTTTATTATTATGAATAACAAATATATCCTCACATTTAATGCTTGAAAAAAAGGACTGAAGCAATTTATTGATTGTCATGAGAGAACTAGTTTTTATTCTAATCAGTTAACTAAATAACCTAATAAACTGGCACCTGACAACACAAAAGTTAAAATGTTTTAAAGTCAGCAAAAGTATTAATGACAGGAAATATCTGATCAGAAATACTTATAATTAAAAAAAAAAAAAAAACTACAAACAACCTGACCAGCTTAGTGTCATTTAAAAATGGTCTGCTATGATTTGGACTGCTGTTTACTAGCTTAAAGTGCTCTAAGGTGAATTAATTCATGTTTTATTGTATGGTTGCAACAAGATGAGCATTAACAAAAAGTGACAGATTTTTGAATGGAGTTTGGTGAGGTTGGGGTTGTCAGAAGGAGGTCTTCTCCCCTTTCTTGGTCAAACTGCGCAGTCAAACGTGGCCACGGACTCAAAGTCAGACCACCGATTTCTCACAGCAGCAATGAGGCTTCTGGAGTCTCCCGCCATCGATGTGGACACGAAATAAATCTTCTACATTAACGTTTTTTTCTCACCGTGTTTTGGTTTACAGGTTACGGCAACTGAAACGGCAGATTAACGGGAACATATCGGCTGAAAACGGCGTGAAAGTGGATTTAAATAAGGTCAAAATAAGCTTGATGAAAACTTACCAGGTGCCAGATATCAGGAGAGACTTTGGTAACCTTACGCTTTTTCCGGTCCGTCTCCAACACAGGTCCGACAATCTGCAGGAGGTCGTTAAGGTTCCGCTTCTCAACGTCTTCTTCTCTTCGTTGTATGGCGGATGGCAGCCAGCTTTAAGGAGCATTACCGCCACACACTGTGTCGGCTGGAGTGTGGACCAGAGTTTTAACCTTCTTAGCAAACCTAAAAAAAGAAAATAAATAATAAAATAAAATAAATAAACTAGATCCTACCTCTTTAATATGTCTCGTTCTCTGATGTGCTTTTGGCAGTGAAGAATGACTTGTTCAACTAATTCCTCTGTTGTTTCTGTTTGTTGTTTCTGTTTGTTTGACACATAGAACTGAAGAATATTTATTTATTAAAGAGATGAAGTGAGTGATAAAGTGATAAAAAAGTGATGAGTGATAAAAAAACAAAACAGTTATCAGGTTTATTTTTTTATGCTGTCACTCTTTTGATATGTATGTATGTATGTAGTTCTTTTAGTTTTGAGCAACACGAGCCAAATGCCTTCGGCTGAATCCTTTTAAATTGGAGAGAAGGCAGACCGATTTCTCCAAAACTCTGGCAACAAATACCAAAACTGTCTAGATGGATAAAAAGCACTACAAGTAGGTAAAAATATGTATTTTTGATTATGGGGTGAACTGTCCCTTTAACAACATGGCTCTAGAAGTGAAGGAGCATACATTCATACCCTAAAAATGTATATGGTATGTTTAATATTTGCCCGTATTGAGTAAATAAATCAAATCCAATGTCCAATAACTCAGTCTGGTTTCTTTATAAATCTATTTTGTGCGGTTTTGACTCGACCTTTGACCCTCAGATGGCCCAGGAAATGCCTGCGGCAGGGAACGAGCACCTGCTGACCATACTGCTGTACCCCAAAACCGGACACCTGATCAACCCTCCGTTCTCACCGCACAACAAGGCCTCTAATTTTCTAACAAATTCCAAAAAGGAAAGAGGTGAGTTGTTTTCATACGGGGTCATGCAGCTCCTTTTGTGCTCCCTTCATCTCTTCACTTACAGCGAAAGCAGCAACGAAAATGAGAATTACATAATTTTTTAGATGATGGAATTTAATGACATTTGAGGACGTGTCTTTCAGTGATGATGTTGTGGGGAGGAGAAACCAAACCCCACACAGATGCTCAGGAAGACTCCTGGAGGAAGATCTTAGCATTTCTGCGGCATCATATGAACCTGAGATGAAATCCCAAAGCCAACGTGTGAATGATTACATGAGCTCAGACAGCCTTCAAATCACTGCTGCATAAATCAAGTATTACATAACGAGATCTTGTTTATTATCACAACACTACTGCGAAGAATAATCACTGCTGCTCACCTGCTGCTTTTACTGGGATGAACTGAAGTGCATGTTAGGCTCAATCATAGTCAGCTGATTGTTTTCTTCACTATATTTTCATTATTTTCTGTCAATAAATCAATAGATCAGACCATTTTGTGCTTCATTTAATCGTCTGCAAATGAGTGAGTGAGTAATATATAATATATATCATAACATAAGAGGATCATGGGTAGACATAAGGAGCAAAAATGAACAGGAATATTTTATTTTTGTTTTGCATTTTGAGAACAAAGTCATAGGAAAAACTAAATCACAGGATGAGTATTTTTAATGGAATGTGCTGTTTTGGTTACAGGACATATTAAAGACATTATGAGTGCAACAGGAAAAAAAGAACAAACAGAACTTTCTTATAAAAATGATGACCTTGCCCTTGCATGTGCTTCTGGCGTAGTGCCAATCCAGTCTAATTTAAAAAGATTCAACAGCCCTGTGAATATATGAACATATAACTTTTAAGATAATTAAGACAATAATACAAATATAGGTACTACAGAATGTACTGCCATAGCCATGATAATAATACAGCTTTTACCGTCTTGTTTTTAAGATAATTATGGCACCATACTCAGATAGTTCTCGACAGAAGTGTCAAGTTTGGTTTAGGGTCACTCCATTCATTTTTATGCAACCTTTTTGTGACTTTTTTCCATTACAGCCAGTTGCACAAAGAAAACAGCTGATTTGTCCATATAATAGCTTCTAAAACAATGCAAATATTCTGTAACTGAATAATTTGTGTTATAAAATGTTCAGTGTCATAATACATAAATCACATCACCTGCGAGAAAAGGGGGCGGGCTCCTAAAGAACCGCTCAATGAAAGCGCACAGATCCATCAGACAACCTCTGTGAGTCCTTTGGTGAAACTGATTTCTGATAATTTGATTTAAATACCAGTCCAGAGCATTATTCTATCACACCGAGTTGTTTTTATTAAGAAACCAAGAGGAGGAAACATTAAGTTTTATAGACTAACAGGTCACTCGTTGATTGGACAGTTTTGGTGACTGTCATCCTGCGTCATTAGGACTCACGTGGGGAAATCAAATGTATGTAAATATATGTATATATATTCTGTATATCCATCCATCTTCAACCGCTTATCCTGAGTGGAGTCACGGAGGTAACAGTTCAAGCAGGGGACTCCAAACGTCCCTTTTCCCCAGACACATTAACCAACTCTGACTGGGGATCCCGAGGTGTTCCCAGGCCAGGGTGGAGAATCCCTCCGCCTAGTCCTCGGTCGGCCCCGTGGACTCCCCCCTCCTCCTCTGCCAGCGCGGCCGTAGAATTTTTATTTGGTTTCTCTTCTTTGGGGACCAAAATAAACGAAACAACAAAGATTCATTCGACACAACATTCATTCCGAACTGGTTTTATTTACATGCAGAATTACCTCCTTAGAAACCTGGAGAAGTTTTCTGCTTTGGTCCTTTTCTCCTACATTTCATTGTCCCTTAACACTTACACATTACATATGAATTATACGTACATACGTTCACAAGAACAATATACTTAATAGAAAGTAGTGCTATTATTTCTGCTGTATTAACAGCAGATAGCCGCTCAGCGGATTTACGGCAGCAGTGAAGTTACAGCTCACAGCACAAAATCTCTCAGACTCCAGTAAAGGCACACGCTGTCACAGTCCTTTTTTCCGGTGTAAGTGCATGTGTGTTTGTGCGTAATCATCTATGCAGAGTCAAGATCTGCTCCACCAGGCGTAGAGTTGGTTGGCTGATGGGGTAGTGAGGCGGCAGCTTCTCCTCAGCACACGACAGCTTCACAGAGTACCTGGAGGGAAGAGACAATGATCAGCGATTTACTGAGTGACAGAGCGTTATCAACACCCTGAATCCTGAGCGGCGGCACCAACCTGAACTCCTCTCTGAAGTGGGAGAGGAGGTGTTGTGCCAACTGGTTGTTGTACCGCAGGCAGGCCAGCAGGAGGCGACAGCGCTGGAAAAGCAGGACGGACTGAACCGGACTGAGACAGACCTGCGGGTCTGACAGAGCCAGGACCACCTGCTGGGCCTGGTAATCAATGAAGGACGTCTGCAGAGAGACGAGGAGACCGATTCTGAGGAGCTGTACTTCAGTTTTAACTCAACAAGCAGCTTCTGATAAACATGAGGTTCCCCCCTCGTGATCAGGTCACTCAGGATCCACATTAATACCAGGTCTGAACAGGGCCTGTGCTGATTCTTTAAATCGGAGCATCTCTACTGAACAAAGTGACAGTGAGGAAGTTTACCAGGTGAGGATGAGGCTGCAGGACTCGAAGGATCCAGCCAACACACAGGAAATTGTCAGCAGAGGCACATCTGCTGGCCTAAAACACAGAAACGTCAAAATTTGATCTTCAATTGTAGACTTAACAGGAAAGTGCCAAAGACTCTCTAAATGCAGTTTATCAAGTCCATGAGGGGCAACAAACACTTTATGTAGACTCCCAGAGAATCTGCTTGAGGTGCAGACTTCACCCAAAGTTTAAAGCAAAATGTAAAATAAAAAAATACTCCTAATACTTCTATCATGTCTGATGTTTTGATATCAAATATGTGGATATTCTGCACACACAAAAGATGCATAAGCCAGAGTCATAACTCACCTCGTGGCCTAAAAGCAGCAGCTCAGACAGCAGAGAGCAGGCAGCGTCCAGATACTCAGCCAGTAAGACCTGAATCTGACAGAGACAGAAAACCAGAGCTGTCACATTAAAACGGATTTAAAAATACTAATGATATTAACATAAACAGAGAGCAGCTCACCTCACAGTCGGTCAGAGATGCTTGGGTCTGTGTTTGAAGCTCTGGATCACATATCAAGGCAAGCAGCATTCTGGAGGCCAGGGCACCTCTGCAGGGAGGAGACAGATCACTTATATCGGATGTTTAAACAAGATTTTTAGTTTTGAAGCGTAAAGTCTTGAAACAGAAATGTTTACTTTTTGGCAGTGAGCAGGTTGAGTCTGGCCGGTTCGACCTCGGTCTCTCTGAACATGACGGCGAGCGTCTGGACGATCAGAGTGCTCAGTCTGAACAGGAAGGATTGAGAAAATGAAATGAAACGTGCCAAACCATCACAAACACAGCATGGCTTCGCTTCTCTGAACCAACAAATGTTGCCGCAGTATCACTTTTCACGGACAAACAAATGCTGATGAAACAGCCCCACTGATTTGTGCACATTTGTTTACATTTATTTGTCAAAGTAATGTATTTAACAGAACTTAAAGGATCCTACTTTTGCATGTTAAAGTAATTTTCCTACAAATCATGCAGTTTTACAATAGAGACATTAGATAAACATTATGAACACACACACACACACACACACACACACACACACACACACACACACACACACACATCCAAATCCATCTTCCTTCTTAAAAAGACATAAGTACGTTGTGTAAATACAGCAAGCAGCTTACAATGAGTCATTACCAGGATTGTATTAAACAGTTCACTCTCTCAGACACACACACACACACACACACACACACACACACACACACACACACACACACACACACACACACACACACACACACACTCAGAGGCTTACAGTAGTTGATCTGCTGTGTAGACTCCACTGAGGTTCTGACAGCCGTGCAGAGATTCCTCCAGAGTCTGAACCAGGAACACACACACCTCACTGGACTGAAACACACAGAACACAGAACGTCTTCACCCGACTGCGACCAGATACAACTGGACTTAAGTTCTGGCTTCAGTCTGCGTGTTCCTCAGGTTTTAAAGACTGATTGATCTTACGGTTTAAACTTAGATGTGATATCAAAAAAGTACATTTACTCAAGTACTGCACTGAGGTACTTTACCTTCATTTCTGCTACTTTCTAATTGTACTCTACTACATCAGCATTACTGTAAGGTAGATAAGGTATGGTCACGCATGTGGTTGCGATGTCTGAGGGACAGGGAATTAAATTATTTCACTGTGTTCATCAGTGCTTCCTGAACATTTACAGGACATCCTAACAAAACTGCTATAATAATAATAATAATAACCGTGATTCACCACTGGTCAGTATAATTGTGATATAAAATTTTCATCCTGTTTCTTCTCTAGTCCTCACATGTACAGAGGTACAAACATGTGTTTGAAGGTCTCACCCTCCAGAAGAGTCGTCTCAGTGTGATGTTACGGTGAGCAGCAGTTCTCAGCTCCTGCAGCAGCAGGTACAGACTCTCCACACTGATCTCCTCCTGCAGGAGCTCCGAGCTCAGCTGACCGAACAGGTGAGCAGTCCGCTCCCAGCTACACACACACACACACACACACACACACACACACACACACACACACACACACACACACACACACACACACACACACACACACACACACACACACACACACACACACACAAACACACAAACACACACAGTAGGTCATTATTAATGATTCTGCCTCTCTTAGAGTCATGTACTGTGTTACAACAGAGTTTTGTTACCTGATGGCAGGAAGTCGTTTTCCAGGAGACGTGTCAGACGAAGCTCTGCACCTCCCTCTGTAAAGCGGGTCTAACAACAGAGTGGATCTCTGAACAAAAGAAAAACAGAACCATTCCACATTTATTCGTTAAAGACACACAGAAACTCTGTGAAGCAGACCTATGCAGAACTATTAAGCTGATTAACGCTACATTATGTCGTAAAACAGAAATCCACTCTCTTTGACATAAACATGCTAACTAGAACCATAAAGAGTTCTACAGTTTGTCCCCATAGGAGAACCTTTTATGGTTCCTGGTAGAGCCTTTTATAAAGGTTCCACATAGCCTGAGTTCTATCTGTAACCCAACAAAAAAGGTTACACCTAGAACCATCTGTGAAAAGTTGTGAGAGAACCCTTCCATGGTGTAATGGTTCCACCCAGAACTCTCTCTGGCACAGTAAATTTCCACCTTCTAAGGGTGCTAAAAAGAACACAGTCTACCCAGAACCTTTTTATAAGAGGGTTCTACAGAGAGCCTTTTTGTTCCTAGGATTTTATCAAGACCACGCTCAGGCAGTTCTACTGAGAACCTTTTTTGTTCCAAGGGTTTCATCAAGAACGCACTCAGGGGGTTCTACCTTTCTTGTATTACAAGAGTTTTATCTAGAACACGTCAGGGGTTCTTCGGAAGCTCAGCTGTTAAGCAAAAACCCTTTTGGAACCCATATTTCTAAGTGTGTGCAGGTCCATCCAAGCAAACGGTCAGTGTTAAACCACTCAGATCAGAATCAGGAGAACTTATGATCACTCACGATGATGAAGCTGTTCCAGGAGCTCTGCAGATGGAGGTAAAGTGTGGACGTTTGTGAAACAGCGTAAAGATGCAGCTCAGCCTCCCTCTCCTCTCTGCTGCTCACAGATTTTTCTCCTCTCAACAGGCGCGACAGAACTGAACCGAACCTCTTTGGCACCTGGAACGTCACATCAGCGCACAATGGGTTGTTATCTCATCTGCGCCTTTCTGTATGTGTACATGTTCAGCCTAAATGACAGTTGCTTCCATCTGTTCGTACCGGTCCACGATCAGGGATGTTCAGTCTTTGAATCAGGGGTGACAGAGGAGAGGTGGAGTAGATGGAGGCTGGAGTGGAGGTAGGCTGGGTGGGAGGATGTGGGATCCTCAGGAGACCCAGAGACTCAGAGTTTGGACAGGAGGCAGAACGTGTGGGTGCCAACTTGGGAACCTCCTCTGATCCGTTTTCACTGTGAACGGCAAGAGAAAAATGAATCAGATTAAATTTTACTATCTGCTGTGTGAAACATTGTCACGGTAACAAATACTAATAGAACTTTTTCACAGCAAACATTTTGACTTACGAAACGTAAAGGATACGCAGCCTTCATAAAGGTTATCAGTTAAACCACTGGTTTATTTAAGTCACGTCAGACAGATTACACTGATCAGATAATATGGGATCATTTGTAAGTGAAGCACGTTTGAACAAGATGAATAAAAAAAGGCAGCCCTAACCCTAACCTGCACAACATTCAACACAGGTTTATCATTATTTTCACGTTATTAAAATGTGCTGAAAATGTTCAAAAAGTACTGATACACACACCAAAATCATTTCACCAACTTGTATTTTTAAAACCTTGCTATGATTTGAAATAAAACCATGTTCTTTGTGATATGAAAGCCATATTTGCAGCTGCTTCTTTACACGTTTCCAGCAGTTACAGACAACATTAGCATTTATTCGCATGTTTTTGTTCACCTGATGAATTTAAGTCCAATATTCACTCTCTTTACGCTCCGTTTTGGGTCTCCACCAACTTTTCGTTGAAAACTGCTCCCTGATGGGACTGCAAACGATGCTATAAGAGCTGTGAGACTGAATTAAGATAGTCAAGTTTCTGCCGTAAAAGCAAAACAATTAGCTGAAAGGCGCTAAAAAGCATCTTTCTTCTTGTCATCTCTCTACTGGTACGCAGGCATAAAGTACGCCCAAAAAAACAAAAATCAAAAAAGATCAAGTGAATATATGAATATTGAGCATCGAGGTGCTTCTGACAGCGAACACATGAATCAGTGGCTGTAAGCTGCTTCTGTGTCCCCAAAGAACGATCATAACTTCTTTGCGTGTGTGTGTGTGTGTGTGTGTGTGTGTTTAATGACCTCCCCGGGGGTGAACTCGAGCAGTTAAGACAGATAAGCATGAGACAGCATTTACACCAACATACTCATCAGTTTTACAGCAAGGTGGCATTTGTTGTAACCAGGCAACAATTCCAGTGTTCATCTGTGTAAATCTGTTCACACTTCCTCTCGTCTCTTCACAGTCAACAAACTGTTTCCTGACAGACACACGGGGGAGATTTTCTTTTTTTAACACAAAACACAGAGGAATTACAGGAGGAATATAACCCCATTACACATCACCTACATTTGGATGTCAAACACATAAAATTCCAGTTGTTGACTGTTGTACTTCTTTAAACTTCCTCAGTGAACAATGATAATTAGCAGCAGGAAACATGAGATGAAACATGTGTCTCCTTTGTAAATAAGTCACGAGCTACCTGAGACACTGAGGAGGATCGTTGTAGAATCAGGCAGAGTGAGGAGCTTTCACTTAACGAATTATTCATTTGTTTCCGAACCGAAAGTGGAAGATGATATTTGACTTTTTTTTGGCATTTCAGTCAAGACTGTGGCCTGAAAAACACACGTATATAAATGCAGATGTGTGCACTTGTAAGCTCCTAAAGTTTAACCCTCCGCCGTCTTTCTTTCTCTGTCTTGAGGCCCAGTAGACAACAACAGCTGTAAAGGTTTTATAGTCCTAAGAGTTTGTCTGTCTCCGTGACTCCCAGACAGAATCTCTACACTTTGGACAGACAGTTACAGCATGAAGGCAAGCTGAGAGTGTCAAATAATTCTTTTAGACTGATTGATGGGAAAAAACAAGTACATGGCAGCTTCCGGTCCTCGTCAGTAAAGGTTGTCTAATGGCAAAATAAAGCGGTGAAAATATTCTACATATACCTTACACTTAGAGTGATATGGATTTTTGTCAGGTGGACCTTTTTTAAGTGGCTAAAATACATTTTGTTGCTGATTCTGCCCACAGCTCAGCCTCTGTGGTGGTACAACTTCCTGCTTCTCCACACTGGCGGCATGTAAACCAGCATGTACTGTAGGTGACACACTGACAATGGATAAGTACCACATAGAACCCCTTCAAAAACTC
The DNA here is from genome assembly GCF_056507025.1 of Lutjanus erythropterus. Taxonomy (NCBI): domain Eukaryota; kingdom Metazoa; phylum Chordata; class Actinopteri; order Lutjaniformes; family Lutjanidae; genus Lutjanus; species Lutjanus erythropterus. Next base: position 23,209,707 of record NC_139338.1, on the reverse strand, counting down.
CAAAAGCTGTATTATATAATAATCAAAATAAACAGTTTTAAGTATTCAAAAAGTACAGGACATGTTTAATACTCAAAAGATAAACTTTTGGTGGATTATTCCTTTAAGATGGTTAAAAAGTAAGAGCAACTACAGCCTGACTCATGTTCCATGCATGGATATCACCTGACAAACCAGAGACCTTTGTGTGTGTGTGTGTGTGTGTGTGTGTGTGTGTGTGTGTGTGTGTGTGTGTGTGTGTGTGTGTGTGTGTAATTCTCACCTTTGTGCAGGATATCCTGTTGGGGGGAAAAAAGCACACAGGATGGTTAAAGTTACGGGTAAAGGGATCAGGGGAGACAAACCAGGAAACAAAACACACACAAACCTCACTGCTGATGTTTGTTACAGATTTTCATAAAAAAATATCCAGAGTCAAAGTGACACTTCAGTTATTTACAGCATTTAAAATCTAATTCTAAAAAAAAATGCTTTCATCTCTTACACTTAAACCTGCAGTTCAACTGGTTTCAGTGCTTCAACTGCAACTGCTTTTCTACATGTAATCTTTCTCTTCTCTTCATGTTTGTTTTGGGGGGATTTTTAGCTTTTTACTTTCTTTATTAAAGTGAGAATAAAATATATGTATCCGCCCCCTCGTCTGTGGTGCTATTTATCCATCCAGATTGTTTTGGTGTGAGTCAAACATGTTCTGAGCAGCTCTGGTAGATTCTACTGCAGAAAGAAAGAAAGTAGTTCCTACATGAATCTGCAGACGTCTCTACGGCTGATTTCTCCAAAACCTGACAACTTGCATCAAAAAAATCTACATGGATGAACAGCACTACAGGCTAGGGGGAAAATATGTATTGTCTTTACCTTCTAAGGGGTGTGTTCTTGTTGGGCAGTGGCTGGTTCTGCGAGAGAGCGGGGCTGCAGGATGGAGGCCTGTCCTCTGGTCCCTCCTCAGCCAATCACGGCCCCTTCTGGCAGGCTTTTCGGTGACATAGGTGATTCGTATGTGCTGGCAAAGCTCCCGGTCCTTCCCGCGGAGGAAATCTGGGAGGTCGTTGACCTGAAGGAGAAGATCGAGATGTTAAGTGTAAGGGTTGGAGTTTAAAGAGATTTATTTGATTGATTGACAACAGATTGGCATCAATCTTCACAGAATTATTTAGTTAAATAAATTTTAAAAAATCACATTTTGCTAAAAAAGAACAAACGAATGAATGAAATGGGCAATATATAAATAAAAAATATATTCTTCTGTACTCTTTTTATTTCTTCACATATTTATTTATTTCTACATTAAAATGTATCTAGATATTGCTTTATTTATTATATTTCTTTTCTTTTTCAATATCCAACATTTACTTTCTTTTCAACTTCTTTCAATATTTTTATCTATGAATTTATTTTATTATGCATTATATTTCTTTGTAAATTTATTAATCTGTTTTATTTATTTTACCATTTATTTATTTTTTATTTTAGATATCTTTTATTAGATTTTACAGTTTTCTGTACAAACTCCACTTTTAATAATTTTTCATCGTATTTTTCACTGTCTTTATTTCCTTATATATTTTTATCTATTTCTTCTTTTATCTATTTATCTATTTATTTATATCAAACTTTATTTTGTACCATATTTCTTTCTCCTGCATGACAATGAGGAAAGCTGTCATGTAACTACACTCAGCTGTCATTGGCTGATCAGTTTGTGTTGGTTGCCTTGATGAAACAATAATTGATAGATAAAATAGCGATGCAGCTTTAATCAATAATGATTAAAAAACAGTTCAAGGAAGAATTTGATACTTTCGTTCATTTCATTCAAGTTTAAGAGTACTGATGTGGAAAAACACCAGGGGAGTTTGAAGATGAGTTGTAACCAGTTTTGTTTTGGAGTATTTCAACCTGCCAAAGGTCAAAGGTAAGTCCTGACTCCTCGTCTCTATATAAAAACTTAACACTCACTGAAGCAGCGAGGGAAACGCGGTTCAACACAGTTCAACATGGTCTGTAATCTGTAGGTTTAATGTAGACAGGATTAACTCTGTCAGGAAGAAGTTAAACCTTTGACCTATGTGACATAGACCTACGTAACAAGATAATGGATGGTAGTTAGAGGCCACTACTGCTACACACAGCTTTTTTTTTTGGGATACTGCATGCTATTTAGGGTTACGTGATATTATGTAGCATTGAGCTTGAATCTATTTTTAACCTAGTAGTCTAAACTGGGTCATTCAGTTGAAAGTATAAATATATAACAGTTTCCTGATTAGTTAATCTGAGGTGTTTTAATGTCACATCACCTGAACAAACTGTAGGATATTTAGATTTTGTCACTTTAGGTGTTCGACAGGCAAAATACAAAATTACCAAAAGGAAAGTGGCCATAAAACTAATCGACCTGCAAACCATTTTAGTGCTGAAAAAATAAAATAAATGCATAAATAATAATTTCAAACTTAATTATTCATTTGATCATGTTTGAGCCGACAGCTGCAAGAATTAGTCAGTTAATCAATTAGATGTCATCTATTAAACTACTCTGCAACTATTTTGATAACTGATTAATTAAAAGTACATTTATTTGCAAAAATTGTCCAAATTCTGATTCCAATTCCTCAAATGTGATCAACATTAACAGACCTGACCTAACATTTAAACCTAACTTTAGGATCATTATTATTTCAGTTTTATGCTCATATGCTGCATATTCTCCAAATATGTAATCATGACCACAATGAAAATATAAATCCAGGTATTCTAGCACTGAATAACTGTACAGGCTGCAGGAGGAAAGAGTCTATTAACAGGTGAGGTAATCCAGACGTAGTTGGATTAATCTTCTGATTATCTGATGTTATCTGATAGAAGAGGTGAGAGGTGAATCCTGGAAGTCACATTGACTGATTAGCAACCTAAAGAGTTTAACAGTGATCAGCAGCAGGATACTGATAATTAAGATGGCACACAGTGAGATTTAGACTTCATGTCAGTTAACTAGGACAAAACATTGTATGAAATTAAGTGTTTGTTTACTTTTAAAATCTGAATTTATTCGTTTTGGTAAACTCTGATTATAGCTAATCTTAGATTAAATTGATCTTTACTGGTACAGCCCAGTCTAAACGTTTGGTTGATTACTGGACATTTATCTGCACCTATTTTAATTACTGATTCGTTTTATAAATTATGAGATGTGACTGAAAATTAAACAAGATAATAATCAGCGTTTAAACCCTTCAGTAGATTATTTTTAATCGATGTGTTTCAGATCTAATCGCAGTGATCAGGCAGCTTTAAATATAAAGTGAAACAGTAGAATCTGACTTTACTTTCTTCTGTAAACTCACCAGTTCGATGGCTCGCACGCGCCCGAAGCTGAAGGCAGCGGTGAGCGTGCGCGGCGGGTACTCGGTCAGGTAGACGCACTCATCGGTCAGCACCACGTGCATGTACACCTTATTAACGGTCTCTGAGATCACCACACACGGTTCGTAGGCTCGGATCCGTTCGTACACCGTCCGCTCCGTGTTCCGCTTCAGGAACGAGTCCAGCTTGATGTTTCGGCGGCTGAGGAGGAGGGACCCGGAGCCGGTCCGAGCCATGACTGAACCGTCCGGACGAGCAGTTAGTGACAAGTTTGAGACGTCAACCGCCAGTTTGACGGGAGGCAGGTCCGCCGAGGCTTTCCATCCGTCACTTAACGTCGATTAAAAACAACAACAACAATAACAACAACTACAAACTACCGCGCAGGTAACGGTGCTCGTCCCGTACCGCTCCAGAACACTGAGCAGGTAAACCGCCGCCGTCTCGTTCCATCAGTGCACACAGCCCTCTGATTGGTCCGCGCGGTGAGGAGGAGAACTGCTGATTGGCTGGAAGATAATCAGTTATTTCATAATTTAAAAGGCAGCTCTGAGTTTAGAGATTTAAAGCCACTTTGAACCAGAATACGTGATATCATTCCAGGGCCGTAAACAGGATTTTGTAAGGTCAGTGTGTACTATCACTAAAAACGTTCCTATTTATTAATTAATTGATTAATTAATTTATTTAGGAACTATGCATATTAGGAAATATATTTTAAATATGCCAGAATTTGCTAAAACGTTGATAGTCCCTGGCCAGATGTAAAGTTGACCACCTTTACAGTTTTTCTCAATTTGCAGCCTGGTCCTCTTGAATTGCTTTGGCTATTTTTTTCTTAACAGTCTGTAAATCAGGGACACTCAGTTTGCTTTGCCTGAGGGACACTTTTGCAAAACGACAGGAGCACACACCTAATGTGTTTTATTCTATAGTTAAAGATGCACAATGATACTTTAAGATCATAAGTTCCCTTAACTTCCTGCCAGTGTCACTTCACTTGTCTGCTCAGAGTATGAAAAATAATGAATAATTCCGGATCCTTTTTAAAGCAAATTGTAGATAATTTTTTGTGAGGGCTTTTGCCTTTATTGCCTCTGTTTTTCCTGTAATATTTTGATTATGGCTATTTATATACATATATATGTATAAATATAGATTTTTTTTTCAAGCAAGTCCTTGTTTTATAGCATTTTAAAACGACTTAAAAATTGTATCTCAGTCCTTAAAAAATGAAGAACAGCAGTGCTTTGAGACATCTGAGTTACTTGAATTACATTTTATTTAAATCCTGCTTGGAATTAATTTATTTACTTTTATTTTATTTATTTTTGGAGGGTTTGTTTTTGCTTGTTTGTGTTCTCTTTGTGTTTTGATTCATGCTGCTTGAATTTACTGTTTGTTTAATATACGTGATATATACGTGATAGCACCTATGTTATTTGAAGAGATTGGAAAAACGGCACGGAGTCATTTAAAAACATTAAAACGGTGCTTTGGCGCCCTTCAGTGGTCAAACACATGCATTACAAGTCCTGCCGCACTTCCGGGTCCTCCAGTCGACGCCTACCAATTCCTCCACTCCACGAGAGGGCGGCGACGAGCTCGAAGAAAGCGGCGTCACCACCGTCGAAGAAGCGTGATATGTATGGTTGTCATGTGTCATGCAGTCTGGCTCGTCAGCTGACAGATCCGGGTCGCTTGTGTGATGTTTACTTTCGTTGTTTAGCGCGTTAACCTGCGTGTTTTTTTGAATGAATGCAGCGCTATGCTTCGCCGAGGAGAACCATGGTAGTCGTGAACTCGGTGCTCAAGCTGTTACAGCGGCAGACGTACACCTGTCTGTCCCACAGATATGGGCTCTACCTCTGCTTCGGGGGGCTCGTCCTCATGATAGTTTCCGCCTTTCAGTTTGGAGAGGTGAGCTTCTTCTGTTTGATTAACGTCAGTTACTTACTGACAGCTGATTTTATCGAGTTAGCTAACGGCAGTTGCTTGACAGATGCTTCTTCTTTTGTACCAGATTTCATTCAAAAATTGGGCTGTTTAAGCGATTTAGCTTGCTGGTGAACCCACTTATGTTCAGATCTTTAATTAAGAAGTTATACGAATCGTTATGATGTTCATGCTAGTCCGGCATAAAAATGCGTCACTTAATTGTATGTATCTAACAGAAAGTCTTAAATCTCTTTAAGAATTGACCCCCGTGGCTTGCTAACTGACAGTCCAGTGTAAGTTAACCATTTTTGTGAAGGAGGATTTGTGAACATCATGGAAAGCTTTTACATAAGTGAGGCTGTTATTGAAGTTTCACTCAGTTATGATACTTGAATATTTGTTGAACTGGAAGAGTTGTTCCCCAAAGATCCCCAAGAAGTCTCGTTGTACATGTACATTGTGTCTACTTGTGCAGATAATGCTAAAACAAGAAAACTGTGCTGTTTTTGAGTGTGGGTTGGTGGCATCTTGGCTGTGTGTGAAATAAGGAAAGGTAACAATATATGCACCAGTTCAGACAACAGTTCCCAAACTCCTCCATAATAGACATTAGACATTAGACCGTAGTTAAAAGAGTGTATTCCTCCACTCAAGGGCCCCTGTTGGCCCTCGGACCCCAGTTTTTAAGTGGAGAGTTGTATCATCTAGTGTTTTCTCCCTTGACCTCCATACAGGTGGTGGTGGAGTGGAGTCGGGACCAGTATCATGTGCTGTTTGACTCCTACAGAGACAATGTGGGTGGGAAATCATTCCAAAGCAGGTGAGCAAAGTGCATAAAATGGTGCCTTGAACACATCATAGCAAAAGAAACGTAAAACATGAATTTCACCATTGTGTGTCACTCCCTCATTTAGACGAATGAGATATTGTTTACAACTGTCTAGTTTTCCCCTTTGCACTCAACAGCAATGAGTGTAAAATCTTCTTGGGTGGGGCGTAGAAGTCTCATCATGTTTTTTCATACATGAATGTGTACAAGGATGCAAACCCTTAGCCCACTTTCTGCAAACGCCTTCATTCATGACACTGACAGTGATAGAAGAGGAGAGGAGCAATGTATTGCTGCTAGCACTGTAGCATAAAAACACAGATACAAGACAGAACGTATTCACGATACAACAGCATCATCAACAACACTGACATGATTTCACAGCATTTAGACGCCACAACAACAGCAACAACCGTCAACTGTAGGTACTACAGTGACTATGGATAGGTACCTCATACAGCTCCACTTCAAATAAGCCAAATTATCTCTTTAAGACTGTTTCTACTCTTCCCTTGAGAAGAGTCTGTAAGAGCTGGAGGAGGTGTAACCATGCATGAATAAAAACTAATTCCGACTCGCCGGGGAGGGAAACAGGGTCACGGCTCTGCAGTTTGAGGACTGTCTTGAGTGATGTGAGTGTTTGTGTTTGCAGGCTCTGTCTGCCCATGCCTATTGATGTGGTGTACACATGGGTGAACGGCACAGACGTGGCTCTGCTGAAGGAACTGAAGATGGTCAAAGAGCAACTGGAGGAGGAACAAAGAGCTCTGAGGTAGCTCTGGCTCCACTGTCTCTGCAAATATTGTTGTGAAGTGAAGTTTTACCCTTAGGTAGAATGAATCTAGACTGTAACCAATGGCAACAATTAAATTTAAACCTTTATTTTACTGCAGAAAGTGTTGTCCTGTGGGAAATAGTCATACAGTGCAAACACAGTGAAGTGCCTTCAGCTTTTCGGCTGAATACAGTCAAAATTAGCATACAAGCTCGAGCTGTAGCGTTATCATTTTCAGTCTGATTGACTTGTTCAGACGTTGCCCCAGAGGAAGAGGAGCTCTTACTGTAGATCAAAGGTTAAGTAACTTTGAGGAGAAAGTTCCTGTTTTCCCCTCTCAGCTCTTAGCACGAGTAAATATTAAAATAGTGCACTTTTTCTTTGCATTCCCTTCTACTAAACTCTGTAAAGATTGCTGTGCTGTGCAGTGTTGTTACTCAGTTTGTATGTGATGAAAATAATATGAATTCACTGTTTTGTTGCACATAGGGAACGCCTGGGGAAAAATTCAAGTGAGACAACTGAAGTGCCAAAAGATAGGTGAGTCCCTGTGGGCCATACAGTTCGAGTACATACCTGAGAAGGGATGGGTGTTATGGATAAAATACTAAAATACTCTGTCATGATCAGTTTTCACTGCAATTTGCAGATGGTGGCGTGTTAAGACTGTAGAGTGCAGTGGTTTTGAACCTGAATGCATTATATTGAGAGGTATTTCCATTTACAAGAAATGTCTTTCTGATATTCTACCTGTTCATGCGTGTAAATGGAAATAGAAACACCGCTCAATATAATGCATTCAGGTTCAACGCTGCAGTCTCAATAAGAAACATGCACTTGAATTAATACTTCTCTGACAGTGTCAGTTTAAACTGAGCAATGTTGTCTCTGTAAAGGTAGAAGTTATGGCTGAGCTGTTTTGTGGGACTGTATTAGATTTCACAGATGCACATAATAAAGTGGACGCTAAGTGCATGTTATCATATTATGCCCGAACTTTACTATAACCTCTAACTTAAAATACATGTTTAGAGGTCATTCTATGGGAAATGACTGTTAAAGCGTCGGTGAAACTGTGCTGTGAGAACGCTGAATTTGATGTTGAAACAGGATGTTGAGGTGTGCTAAACCACAAAGAAATATAACTTAAGTGTAAATCTGTGGGAGGCAAAAATATCACCAGCACTGTTAATAATAACTGATTGTTTAATAGCTTGGAGGTTTTTTTTGTTGTTTTTGAAACAAGGGGATGTGAAGCCACAAGAAAATCTACATTTCATATAGTGTCTGTAATAAAAAAACAAACAAATAAAACAAAAACAAGTGTATCTGGTCTGAGAGAAGTGAAACAGTCTGGTAACACTTTCTGTGAAGAGCATATGTGTAATGCCTTTTTTAAGGCATTATAAAACTCTTTATAAGCATGTTATAATGATGCATGACAATGTACAGCAAGGCTTATAAAGTATTATAAGTTGTGAACAATGTATTGTAATTTCATCAGTATTCATAATGCTTTATACCTTTGTGACAACAGTGCTTAAAATTTGTATATTGATGTTTTTAATGTCTTAGAAACACATACAATTGCTAATAACCATATTCAATGTCATCACTTATCTTAAACCTCACAAAGTCACTGTTATTATCCCTCTGATACGTCACGCATGTTTTTAAGTATTTATATAGAATTTTATAAAGCCTTATTAGGGTTTTTCAAATAAATCTAAAAGAAATCCACTGAGTGATATTTTAAGAAATTAATTAGATGTGAATTAAATGTGAATATTTTCTGGCTTCTTCAGTCCTTTCTGACCGTAAACTGAATATCTTCGGGTTGTGGTCAAAACAAGACATTTGAGGACATCTTTGGGCAACACTGATCAACATTTTTCACCATTTTCTGACATGTTACAGACGTAACAACTAGTTGATTAATGGAGAAAACAGACAGTGGAAATAATCGTTGGTTGCAGCCCTAGATGTGAATCTTAAAGCTCACACAATAACACGTCGAACCACAAAGATTCAACCACAGGATCGATGTGTCCTGTGTTCACCACCATAGTGTTTGTTTGACAGAGGGTCTCTGCTCTTGTTCTCTTCCTCTCTGTCAACCATCTGTGAGTTTTAACCACAAATACAGACTCGATGCAACAACGGAAGCCTTTTGCTCAGTGCGTGAACTTGACTAATATTGTGATTGAGTGTTTATGTGAAATACCACAAAGTTAGAAAAAGTGGGCATCTGAGTGAGAATACGGTGAAGATGCATTCAGTAAAGTATTTTTATTTTTTGACAGTGTTAAGCCAGAATGCCTGCTGTCCCACTGCATCATCGCACCCATGCTGGCCCTGGACCCCGCTCTGCCAGCCAACGTTACAATCAAAGAGCTGCCGACACTCTCTCCCTCCTTCTCCGCTGCCAAAGAGCTGCTGCTGATGAACAAACCCTTCCACCCATCCACCTCCGCCTCTGTGGTCGTCTTCCATTCGCAGGCTGACGGTAAACGCGCACAAAAGAATTCAGAAACACGACGCACAGAAACAAAACGAGTTCAGACGATTTCTAGTGTGAATCGAGGGCAAAATTTGGCAGGAAACGATGCTCCCTGCATGATTCCAAACAGCATGGGAGAGATTTTCCACCCAGATTGATTAAAAAAAAAAAAACACAGAGCAGTGTGATAACTGAACCCAGCAGGGGGATTATCACTGAGATGGGAAATATTATTTACAGTGCAAAAGATTGTATTTGAAGGATGATTAATGAGTAACCCAAACATGGGTACGCTGCAGTCGTGGGACACACACCTGCAGTGCAACATTGTCGAGTTACAAGATGCGTCACGTTGGTTTATTTTCAGTTTAAAGGCCTTGTAATTCAGTGGTATGTCACAGTTTTTTTTTTTAGGCGAAACATAATGTGTGACTCCCACGCCAAGAAGGGGACTGAAAGGAATATTTTTCCCACCACTTTGTGAGCCATCAGATTATAAAAGCCAACTGATTATTGACTCGTTTGAATGTTATTGGTGGCTGTGAAGTCATGTGATATTGCTCAGTAGTAGGGATGAACTAATTTGATGCTCCTTTTCTGTGTCAGTCAGTTTCTTCCCCCCCAATTTTTTATATTTTTGATTGAATTTCCAAACAACTGCCACATCAAGCCCCGGTTCACTTTCTTATTAAAATACAGGAAACACAAAAGAGAAAGGATGGCAAAAAAAGAAACAAACAAAATACAGACACAAAAATGGATTATGTTGCCAGTGAGATAAAAAGTCACAGTGTCATGGCAAATATTTTAAATATACAACAATACAAGACTAAAGAAATCATTCAGAAAGTTTAATTAAAAGTACAGAGTATTGGATGGGAGTTTGTCATTTTGGAATAGCTTGGAAAGTAAATTTATCTGCATATATAATCAGAATATCTCATGTTCCCATGCATCCCTCTCAAAACTGGCAGGCGACTTTCTAATTTTAACAAAGTGAGACATGTCTTTAATCTAAGAATGATGGCAGATTGAGCCGGGGATTTCCATCTGCAGGGCCGGGGTCGGTTATCTAAATGTTCAATCTGACCCCTGGTTTTTAAATCATATTTGAGCGGACAAGTTGACCCTGAGCGTTTATTTATTTGCAACATTGATTTAGGACCATTATGAGAGTTTCTGTAGTTAGTCTGTTTTTCTTAAACCAACAAGTTTTTGATTTCCACTGCCACGTTCTGACTTGGGCTACTCTTAGAGACACATTTCAGGATAAACCAGTTAATTGCAGAGGGCTTGTTCAGTTCGGGACCAAAGTTATTCCCCCACTTGGGGAAAAAAACAGCTGATTTTGTGGTCAGCGGTCAGGGTTAGGTTAAGGTTAAGGTTAAATCTCCAGGAAATTAATGCAAGTCTGTAATGTTCCCAAAACTGACCTGAAGTAAATGTGTGTGTGTGAGAGTCAAAGATGACACTGTAACTTTATACCTGAAGATTTCCAAATTCTCCTGCTCCCTATTTATTCATTTTTTTGTTTTACAGCTGATAAAGCCTATAAAGATGTGTCTAAAGAAGATCAGAAATTCTCTGCATCCAGATGTTACCTGGTGAGTTTATATTACCTGTTGAGCTGTATGAAACATTGTATAATTTAACATATATCCTGAACATATCCTCCTATTCTCTTTGCACATGTAAATTAAACAGTCCTCCGGGTTCTTAAACATCTTTAAGGAACAGTAAAATGTACCTCTACCTTGCTGTGCGTTTCCTAGACGACAGATAAAGAGGCTCCGGGTCTGATCCGCATGCAGTCCCTGGCCTATCTGAGCGGCTTCCCGGCATCCTTTAAGGAAACCGAGCAGCTGAGAGTCAAGCTGCCTTCTGTTATAACCAGCAAGATCAAACAGGTAAAACAGACACATTTAATTATTATGTACTAAATCATTACTTTTTTTTGGGCCTTATCTGTATTCAGATACTTAAGTATTGAGTATCTGCTGATACTGAGTCTGATCTGATAGCTGTATTTACTTAAATATTGGTTAAATATATATTTGAAACATTCAAATAACAGTTCTAGACTGCTAAATTTAGCTTACTGTATTTTTCACAAGCTACTTGATCTAAGTGCCGGATGTCTTGGTTAAAAACTATAAAGTTGATGAGATTTAATTACTGATATGATAAGAATGAAAGTTAAACTGTCAGAATGAGACTTCTGAAACTGACGTGATGTGATCAGCTAGAGAGACGACTTATCATCAGTCTGTCTTTAAGGAGGTCAGCGCTGCAGCGTCAGCCGGCTGAGGTGGACGAATCACAGCAGAACTAATATTTAAGCCGACACTCGTTCATTAATATGTGCCTGGTTTGGCCCCTGATACAGATCCTCCTTAACAATCTTAGATATTAGTTTGTCAGCAACAAGAATCAAATCTGGTCTCCTAGTTGAAATAATTCCTGGTGGTGCTGTGAGGTTTTTTTTTATCATTGATAGGAAAAAAATGTAAAGAAAACGTGGCAACTAGCTGCTTATTTTTTTTCTTCAGAGGTACCGTACCAGTACATTTTCTGAAAAACAGCAGATTTTGCAGTCTTGCTGAGTTATGAATCACCTTTGTTGAATTGTCTCTTTGTGATACACTCAGGTGTCAGATGAGATGGTGAAGTTTCAGTTTCAGAACAGCAGGTGGCAGAGTGGTACACTTTATAAGTGTTCAATAGACAGTCATGTTTGACTTTCATCTTTCTTTAATTAATTGTGTGACTTACCTTATACAGAGAATTGACTATACATTATTATTTTAATTTATTAGAAGAATTTTCAGTGATGCTGTAAACTTTACCACGAGGTGTCAGTCTCACAGCGTCCAATCAGCATGTAGCCACATCACAATCATCACAGACACATACTGTAGTCTTAGGATAACAAATTAAGATCTTTTTATACATCATAGAAGGGTCTAAACACAAATGTCACCTCCTCCTTGGAGAGGAACTCCTGCTAAATAGGGGCTTTTTCTATTTTAAACAGTTGTGATGTTGTGATGTGGATAAAGGGCCTCCGTTTAGCTCTGCGGCTGGCGGCTTGTGTATCTAATAATTTTCTCTAATCAGAACTCTGCTTTATATTTTGAGAGCGAGGAATGCCACTAACGAGCGCGGATTACTCTGAAATAATCAAAGAAAACAAAACGGTGCGGCCTGGAGCGGAGTGACCCTGACACACCAGCAGACGGGCAGGACGGGAGGGCAGGCGAGCATGAGTCAACTGTTTGTCCCCCGTCTTCCGATAATAAACTCACATGGCTGATTTCGAATTAATGGGTGACAGATTAGATAACATCTTTTGTAACTGCCTTTTATATTAAATGCAGAACAGATGTGTTATGAAACAGCTTTACAGTATCAGTGGACTCTTGAGAGGCGTTCAAGTGAGTCTCAAAAACCTCCAATTACCGTATTTTAAAAGTGAAACATTTATCCTGCTTGACCAAGCTTCTCAAACATAATACAAATATGTTATGTTTTAAATACGGTGGAGCTGCAGTGTGTCTTTACATTTACATAGATCAGGGTTTTACAACAATATAGAACTTTATAGTGTTTCAAAACAATTGTTAGCTTTTTTTTAAGTTTCTTTTTTCAGTGTACAACATATAGAACACAATCGTGGAAAAAGTAAATGCATGAAATTAAAAAGTAGCAAGATTTGTTCAAATAAAATTGGAAAAAAAATCAGTATTACCAAAATGAGTACTTAGTTTATCATTTCAAGTTTTCTGAGGGGTTTCTTTTGATTGCAGATGTATCTATAGAAACCCCTAAAAGACATTGTAGGACGTCACCATGGGCTTTTGGAAACACTGATTGACATCGTTTTCACCATTTTCTGACATTCTATAGACCAGACAACTAATCAATCAATCCAGAAAATAAATGACAGATTAATCAACAATTAAACTGATCATCAGTTGCAGCCCTAAACTATAAAATGTGAAAAAATAATATTGTGAAAAATGCTCATCACAATTTCCCAGAGCCTGAAGTCCAAAAAAAAAAAAAAAACAGTCCAAAAACCAAAGATTCTTCATTTACTAATTTAAGAAGCACATTTAGTTTTCTTTCAATAGATTAATCAACAAATCGTTGCCGCTCTACTTTTAACTACTTTTCAGAGAGATGTTTACTGTATGCATATCCATATTGGCATGAAGAAATCTAAAATATGCAGTCTTGTTTGCCTTAGTTAGTTTTGTAGGACAGCGTGCAGCAACATTGATCATTTACATGAAATGAAAACATGGCGGCACCAGATTTAGGCCTCTTCCCTAAGTTATACACCAGGAAACATACCCAGTACAATAATATACTCTATAAGCACACAAGTTTATTTATAGCACATTCACACATACACAGGGGAAATAAGTGTGTTTCACATAGATAAAACAAAAAAAAAGAACATACATATAATAAATATAATGTGCAAGTAATACAAAAGAACGTTAAATAGTACATGCAGTAGATTAAAAACATAGTAAAAGTGGCCTTGAATGTATGTTAATACAGTACATAATAATACTGTATCTGATAATCTGAAATGTGAACCTGCAGCCTCTGTGAACCTCAGTGGGGTCAGAATCATGTAACAGCATATGTGATGATGTATAGGTTAAACATCATTAACCTACATATCATTATCAAACCCAGTTGTCCCATCATTCCCTGCATCGCTCTGCAGGTTTGCCGCGGTGTAGCCTGGCAGGTCATATGATAATAGCCAGCGGCATTCAGGCTGTAACCTTAGCTGGCCGTGCGGGGGTTAACAGTAGAACAACTGTTAAGAGTGGCGCGGCGCCAGCCAGCACGCCGAAAGGTCACAGGGATTGTACTAACCTTCCCTGCACTCTTGGACACACCCTGTCATCTCATCTTTATGTATTCCTGGCAGTACCTGTTAGGAGTCCAGTTTTCATCTTTTGTAAGTGGAACAAGCTGGAAGAGGTGTCACACACAGTCCAGGAAAGAGGATGGAAAGTGTGTGTGTGTGTGTGTTTGGTGTTTAAGTCAGGAGGGATTCTAGGTACACGGGTCACCACACAATGCCCAGTTTGGATTTCAAGGTGTTTCCTGGTGTTGCCGGGCCGATTCTGTGAAAGAGGGATGATGTGCATAGTGTGGACGGAGAGGTTCAGCGGTGAGAGTGGGCCGGTATTTATAGCTGGTGTTAGACCGAGTGCCATGGTGATGAAAGCTGCTCCACAACCCCGATCATCTGCCCGTGCTGTCGCCTGTCGAGTACTGGCCCCACTGTTTGTGTACAACCCTGCTGATGAGTTTGTGCTGACCTGTGGTTGACCACATGGTGTCTCAGCTCCACCATGAAGCAAAATTAAAGTTTTATTTGTCACAAAATCCCTCAAAACCTTCACAGATGTCACAGTTAGCCAAAATGTTCCTGAGCCCATGTAGTATCCTCTATACAATTATATGAGCTTTTACTGCAGTTTTTTTAATGCGGTGCCCCCTGAGGGGTCAGAGGTCACGGGCATTCACTTGTGGTTTTCAGCCTTGCGCCTTACGTGCAGAGATTTTATATGAATCTTGTAATGATATTATGGATTATAGATGATGAAATTCCTATGAAATTCCTGCAGCTTTGTGGTGAGAAATGTTCTTAAAAAATTGGACTGTTTTTCTCCCCAGTTTTTCACAAAGTGAACTTCTCTTCATCATGCCCGTGACCTTTCAGGAACATGTTGCAGGCATCAAATTCAGAATATTTGTGTATATTAACAAAAAACAATAACTTTAGTAAGTTTAAACATTAACTATTTGGTCTTTGTATTGTATTCAGTTGATTATAGGTTGAAAAGTTTTTGCATTGCATTCTGTTTTTATTTATGTTTTACAGTGCGTCCCAACTTTTTTTGAGAAGCCCTTTTGCACCAAGATCTAGGGATTGAATGGTTTTGCATGCAGCCAGTCACAACAAGCTTTTTTCAGTTTAATGCAACGTGTTATTGGTCCACTACTGCAACAGCTACAACCCAAACAGTCTGTGGTGTAGTGAAGGCGAGTGAGACGTATTTGACAGATATGACTACAGCACATGCCTGTGGTCTCTGTTAGAAACACAGAAGGATCATTTCAGCTTCCATTCACATAATGGACACTGAAAGAAGTAGGGAAAAAAAGGTACCAAAAGTACCCTGTTGGTGTTGGTAGCACTTAAAAGGGATAGTTCAGATTATTGAAGTGGGGTTGGATGAGGTACTGGTCCATATTCAGTGTATTACCTACAGTAGATAATGGTCACCATGACCCCAGTTTGCAGAAGCAAAGATAAGTGGCGGGGGAGGTAAGCAATGTGCTTCTGTGGACAGGATCAGCAGCAAAATGTGTTCTAGCCACTTTAAAAAGTTCAATCAGTTTACACTATATTTAGAATATTTTCAATGCTTTAACTTCCTGTCAGACAGCCTTTTCTGAGAGGAATCGCTGTTATAAAAGCCACGCATCTCTCGGTCCAAAGCCACCAGACTTCGCTGGAAAAATCAGTAATTTTTACCTCACAGAACACAGGGTTGCTGGTCTATTGCTGCTCAGTGTGTGGGTTTGTTTTTGTTATTGTGTGACTTCATTGAATCCAAACTAACCTTTAAAATTCAGACCAAACTAAGACCTGGAAAAGTTGACCCTCTTTGTAAGCCAGGACATCTCATCATTGTCATGTCGTTGCGCTGTGATCGGTGCATTATGTAAAGACCCTGATAGGTCTGATTCAGGTTCCTCTGTAGGTCTCCTGCCAGTTTGTAGTTGTCAGACCGCTCCCTCGAGGCCTCTCTACTCAACAGGTGGTGCAGGATGATGGTCAGCTCATTTATAGTCATCCATTGTGCTGCACGCCACTACAACGCCACTGAATGCATCTGTTTAAAAACATCACTCACCGCTGGGTTAATTGGTTTACTCAGAGTGTCAACTCAATTTTTTCAAGACTAATTATATTTTCTGTTGCCTCCGCAGTGACACACAGTGATCACAATTTATAATGCGTCACACGGGACATACTGCGGTGAGGAATAACTGTAGCTGCTGCCTGGAGGATCTGACAGTTAGCTGATGAATGCTTCAGTGTTTTCTTTATCTAGATTAAATTTCACCCGCAGTATATACAACAGCTCATTCATCTTTCTTCTCTCCCTCATAACCAGCACACTGACCCATATTATTTAATGGTGCTTGAACTAGACATTTTCCTTCCAAATGAAATAGGAAGCACTCACAATAAACACCACCAAAAAAATCGCCTTTTGACTTCTCTTGACGCTTTCTCTTCTCTTCTCACCAACAGTCTAAACCCTAAAGGTATTCAGTGCACAATGATACAAAACATTAAAAAATAAGTATTAAAATTGTTGCTAGTCGAGAAAAAAATTCTGTCAGGACTTGTAAAATTATTTGAATATTAATTTTAACCATAGATAATTAGGTTTATGTGCCGTATGCATGTATAAAATTATTTACACTTGTGGGCAGGCAGACAGGCATGTGTCTGTGTGAGGCCACCATACACCTCTACTTTGTGTGCATGTGTTAGAGCATTACCAGGACTATAAAGGGAGCTATAATAAAGATGGCAATGTGATCCGGGGCTTGCTGTCTCCTGGCTGCTGCGCGCCACGTTTATAAGACACAGCTAATCCTCCTCACCTAAAAACAGGAGCAGAGAAAAACGAGGTAGTCGCGGCAGAGCACGAGTTCAGGTGAGAGGTTTGGGTTCAATTCGGGATGATGGAGTGAGACGAGGTGAATGTTTTCCTGGGAAACAGTTTGAGAGATGAGAGAGGCGAGACTGTTGTTTTGAAATGGGCAAAGCCAGGGGTATATCCCTCACACACACACACACACACACACACACAAACACACACAGAGTCCTCACATAGCTTTCCAGACATCAGACAGAGAGCCACCTCCACATGAGCCCCGCGGAGAAGAGATGACATCACAGAATTTTCCGAACCTCTTTAGACACGCACACACACACACGCACACACACTCTTGTCGATCTGTCTCGAGGCTGCAGCAGCCAGCAGATGCCTCCACACAAGCATCATAACCGCTTTCATTTCACCTCCATATCTGCGGGGTCAGAGGTCACTCTGTCCTGGTGATAGACTGAAGGTCTCTGTCACAAGCCCGGAACTGTGACCAAACTGTTTCACTAAACATGTGACTTCGACTCTGAGAAATTGCTTTTACAGTGTTCCCACTGTGAATGAGGTTATTTAAAGGGGGGAACTCCACTGATTTTACAATTGACAGGGAACAACCAGAAGCAATTTGGTTCATACCGAGTCAAAACTATTACTTGTGTGGTGCTGGCAAGGGAAGGGCAATCTTGTAAGAGGAGAGACTTTGGGAAATTAGTCCTAAGTATGCTGGAGCACACAAACTAAAGGCAATAAAATTTATTAAATGTTAATAGTTGTCAAGATATTTCACTCAAAACTCAAAAATGTCGACCTGAATGTCTGTAGAAACGTTGGTGCCAATCCAGCTGATAGATAGATATAAAAAGATGTCAAACTGTTTCACTGAGAAAGTAAAATCTTTGGCCTGCTGGCAGTACCAGAGAGGATCATCAGATTTATTAGAATTTAGCAAACCATCCAGTAATTTTTGAGAAACTTCAGTCTGAAGCAAAGTAGTGGCCATGCCGCTAGCATGACAAATAAAAATACAGCAACTGAGAATTTGCAGGTGGGCAGAGTCTAACAAACATGGGATTGAGTTGCCTTAAGGTCCTTGACGTCTGCCGCGTTAATTATGAGCTTTTGTTTTTTTTATTTAGTCTGTCTAATAAATTCACTAAATCACAGGAGTGCTCTTTTTAGCAGTTAACACCTTCCTGTTGATTTGTTTATTTGTCCCTCAGTTTGAGTTGTACTCTGAGGCCAGCATCGCCCTGCTCCACCTGAAAACCCCGCAGGATTTCACCGACCTGACCCAGCAGGCTAAAAAGAACCTGACCCTGGATGGAAAAGAGTTAACCATCAGCCCTGGCTACTTGTTCTGGGACCTCACCGCCATCTCACAGGTACGACTGGCCCTCCCTATGTCTCATCATTATCAAAATATTAAAATAATATTTAAGAAATGTTGATTGATTTTAGAACAGCCAAGATATTTTGTAGCTGTTCATTATGAATAATAATTTCCCTGGAGATACTGAGATACACTCTGTTTACTTTTCACTCCTCACTTCAGTCCAAACAGGATGAAGATGTATCAGCCAGCAGGTTCGAGGACAACGAGGAGCTCCGCTATTCGCTACGTTCCGTGGAGAGACACGCCCCCTGGGTGCGACACATCTTCATCGTCACCAATGGGCAGATTCCCTCCTGGCTCAACCTGGATAACCCCAGAGTTACAGTTGTCACGCATAAGGTAAAATTTAGGCCTTGACCTTTCCCACAATGCACTGCACTTTTAACAAGGGATGGGTGGTCAATATGTATGTAAATATGTTTTTCTTTGATTTCCAGGATATCTTCCAGAACCACAGCCACCTTCCCACTTTTAGCTCTCCCGCCATAGAGACCCACATCCACCGCATCCCAGGCCTCTCCCAAAAGTTCATTTACCTCAATGATGATGTGATGTTCGGCAAAGATGTCTGGCCGGACGACTTCTTCAGCCACTCGAAAGGACAGAAGGTGTGAATGCAACATCCAGACATAAATTTGTGCTGGAGTTTGAAAGTAAAATCATGTGAAATTGTCAGATGAGCAGGATTTTTTCTTTGACTTCATACTGGGCTGTTTTTTTTTTTTTGTTTTGTTTTTTTCTCACGTTTCCCTGCAGGTGTATCTCACCTGGCCTGTCCCCAACTGTGCAGAGGGCTGCCCAGGATCTTGGATCAAAGATGGCTATTGTGACAAAGCCTGCAACAACTCCGCCTGTGACTGGGATGGAGGAGACTGCCTCGGTACAGAGACCAGCACCATCATCTCTTCTGTATAGATTAGCTCATTTGTCTCACTCGCATCTAACATGTTACTCCCGTCCTCTGACAGGTGCGGCGGGGAACAGTCGGTTTCCGGCTGGGGTTGGTGGTGGCGGGCCCGGTGGAGCTGGTGGACAGGTGTGGCAGTTCGCAGGTGGTCTGGGAGGTCTTGGGGGGACGTCGTACTGTAATCAAGGCTGTGCCAACTCCTGGCTGGCAGACAAATTCTGTGACCAGGCCTGCAATGTGCTCTCCTGTGGTTTTGATGTGGGAGACTGCGGACAAGGTGAGTTCAGTGACAATACGTACCATCCTGTTATTTCCCAGCCACAGTTGCTTTACAACATGTCAGGTTGAAGTACAAGTCTGGTGATATTTGTGTTTGTTTTTTATTGTCAACAAATCTGACATGAATTCTGCTGCTAAAATGAACAACTACCATTCTCTTAAGGGACATACACTCTTACTGCTCTCCTTCTGGGGTCCCTTTCCTTTCCAGGAAGAATGGGGAACTAGATAATGCCATTATCATTCATCTCCCATTAGATGAAACCGTGATCTTTTCCCCTTAAGGTGGTGTGGCCTGGGTGTTTGATGCACTACCTCCGGAGGATGTAATTCAGGACTGTTCACACCCAGTGCTGTAGAGTAGTTGTTGTTGTTTTCTGCTGCCTTGCATGTCAACAGCAGATGAGGCTTAAGGCAGCTTCACATCACATTTGCACGTTGAACTTATCTGACATAGGAATCCAAAAGATTTTCCTCCTGCAACCTGATCCAAACGGGAAGAGATGCAGTCAGAAAGCTCAGCACCAATCCCTCTATACAACACAAACCATTGTAGTGTTTTCCACTGAAGTCTCCAACAGTGAAGCTGTTTTTATGGGGGAAAAAAACTTTACATTTTAATCTCTTTATGGTACATAGCAAAGAAAGAAACATTATTCAATACACTAATAAGTTGTAACGTCGTACGTTGGAAAACACTTTGGAAAACTTAAATTAAACAAAAACTAGAAGTAATGTTCTTTATTAGACTGTATTAGACCCTTTATTAGATCCATTTTAGACTTTATTCAAGGGTAGTTAGGGACACATTACATCAGAACTGTTCTGTAAACTAAACTAGTTTTTGTCTAATTTAAGATAAAATACAGCTTATTACATCTTATTAGTGTACTGCAAAATAACATACAACCCAAAAATCTAGAATATTAGCAGCCTTGTCCTTTAACATGTACTCTCTTGTGCTTAGAACACTTTGGCGAGCTGTACCATGTGACCCTGCTGAGGAATCAGAGCCTGTACACCCTCCCAGTTGGTGAAATCAGGCCGTATTTCCGCTTCGACAGACTGGCTCGCAGAGTCTCCGAGGCCCACGTCAGCGACAATGCGGTCGTTCGCCACACCTCCGTCGCCAACAAGTGGAAGACCATCCACCTGCTGCTCCATCCCGGCCACAACGCCACCCAGCTCCAGTACAACCTCACCTTCCAGAGAGAAGACGACACAGAGTTCACAATGAGCTTCAGCGTGGCTGTCGACACCCGCGAGGTACCTCGGGCTAACATGTCACAGACCGCGAGCAAAGACGCCAGCAAAGAGCCAAAGCCGACCCCTACTCCAGAGCCAGTGGTCCCGTTCCCAGACGTTCCTGAGGACAAACAGGGTCCTAAGATCCAGAGGAGGCCGCCTGGTGAGCTTGAGGTCCTCATCGAGGTTCCTTCACTGAATGTGTCGCTTCTTCCAGCTGCTGTGCAGAGTGAGCTGCAGAAACTGGAGGAGAAGCTTCTGATTGGTGACATTACTTTGAAGGGCTATAACCTCACAAAGGCTGAGCTTCTAAAACCTTACGAGACACTGGCTCAGACGCAGCAGGTCATCGATTCAAATCCAACTAATAAGGGTTTGGCCAAGGTCCTGGGAAAGCCTGATACAGAGGTGGAGGGAAAACCACCTGTGGAAGAGAAAGCTGGTAATATTCAGAAAAATCAAAACTCAAAAGAAGAAGAGTCCAGGAAGGACACACCTGTGCAGGAAAAGCCTGTCACTAATCCTATCCCAGTCATTATTGATGATAAAGATAAGAAAGACTTTGAAATTCCCAAACAAAATCTGAATGCTGCGATCGAGAGGCCTTTGACTTCCAAACTGCTCGGCAGCATTTCCAAAACCAAGAACGCTGAGAGTCGGGCCGAGCCGGCCGATGCTGTGGGAGGAGCTCCGGTGGGGAGGAGACTCCAACATTTCACCTCCTCAGACAGAGGGTTCCTACCGTGGGAAAGGAGGAAATACTTCAAGGAGCTGCTTGATGTAAGTAGGGTCTACAACTTCGACTGTTCTTGTCAAGCTTTTTGACTTCCTTAAATATTAATTTCTTTGTGCTGACTCTGCAGGAAGAGGAGCGTCTGCAGAGAGAACTGTCCTATGAGGCTGACGGCACCGCCACTGGCAGAAAGCTGCAGGACACTTTTGCTGACTCTCTGCGCTACGTCAACAAGCTGCTCAACGGCCAGTTCGGATTCACGTCCCGCAAAGTCCCCGCCCACATGCCTCACATGATCGACCGTCTCATTATGCAGGAACTGCAGGACACGTGAGTGTGTGTTACAGATCTGTCACTACGATATTTAGGTATTCCTGAAGAAGCAACGTGCCCCTCTTCTCCTGTGTAAAGAAAGAGCCAGCTGAAACAGATTGTGAAGATGACTGGTGCTTCATAAAGCCAGTGAAATCCAAAAAAATTACAAAATGAATTATTAAACTGCTCTATGCTCTTTCCTTCAGATTCCCAGAGGAGTTTGACAAGACATCAGCCCATCGAGTTCGTCACTCAGAGGACATGCAGTTCGCCTTTTCATACTTCTACTTCCTGATGAGCGCTCAGCAGCAGCTCAACGTCTCTGACGTGTTCGATGAGATCGACACAGACCACTCTGGCGTTCTGTCCGACCGGGAGATTCGAACTCTCGCCACGAGGATACACGAGCTGCCACTTAGCCTCCAGGTTGGTCCTGACTTCGACATATCTTTTCTACCTAACACTTGTCTCATAATAATAATATACATAATAATTTACAGGAATTCTTGTGGTTTTGTGTAAGATTTCTTTGTTCTATGTTCTAGGACCTGACAGGCCTGGAGCAGATGTTGATAAACTGCTCAAAGACTCTCCCGACTAACCTGACCCAGCTCCACCTGGTGAACCCAACTCAGGAAGCCTACTATGACCCCAGCATGGTGAGCTTGAAGCTCACAGCTTGGAAAACCATACATTCATAGCAGTTTTATAGCATATTTCCTCTTAAAACACTTGAATTCATCACACGATTTTATAAGATATTTCTTTTTTTGTTTTATAAACTGAATTATTTGACTGATACTTTGTTTTTTAATCCACAGCCTCCTGTCACCAAAGGCCTCATCCTCCACTGCAAGCCCATCACAGAACGTATCCACAAAGCCTTCAGAGACCAGAATAAGTACAAGTGAGTCAGTCTGGCATTGTCTTAAAGTTCAGATATTCCCTCCTGCTTAGCTTCACTGTTGCAGCTGCCAATATGTTGTCTGTTGGACAGGTTTGAGATCATGGGGGAGGAGGAAATAGCTTTCAAGATGGTGCGGACGAATGTGTCCCATGTTGTCGGCCAGTTGGATGACATCAGGAAGAATCCCAGGTTGGAATGACTTTGTTCTTTTTCATTTTTCCATCTAGGTGGTGCAACCAAAGTTTACGTCTATGCAGTGATGGTTTTTAAAGTTTACTGATGTCTGTATTTTCACTGATCCCTGACAGGAAGTTCATCTGTCTGAATGATAACATCGACCACAGCCATAAGGATGCTGCCACAGTGAAAGCTGTCCTCAGAGACTTCTACGAGTCCATGTTCCCGCTGCCGTCCCAGTTTGAATTGCCCAGAGAGTATCGCAACAGGTTTCTGCATATGGAGGAGCTCCAGGAATGGTGAGAAATGAAGTTAGGGGCACTTTGTAATCGGTTGTACACATACAGTAGGTCATTGAAAGTGTTTAAGGCTGCAACTGTTATTAGCTATGTTAGCAGTGTGGCTGTAGGGATGGTAATATTGGTCAGCTGGTCCACCACTATGGTCCAGACTGAAATATCTCAACATCTACTTTATGGATTGTCATGCATGATTTTTATGTTAGTATCAAAATCAGTTTTAGTGTACGCTATTTTTTAGAATATTTTCACCCCTTTTCATTGCTGTCATACAGTCTTTTCCAAGGGGAAACTGCTCAACAGCGACCCGTTGGAAAAGGCTGACGGGAAAGTAAGCCAGTGACAATCACTATCTATAGTAGTTAATACACTCATTATGGATAATAGCCTCATATAACCCCACTTCAAAATATCCAAACTATCTCTTGATGTCTTTTTATAAACCATTTGTGGACAGTAGAGTAAATAATGGTTGAAAATCCCACATACCAGCACTGTTCCAGAGTCCTTGTTGCACGTGAGCTGGTAATTTATCAAACCCTTTTTTTCCACCCAAACAGCTTAAGTTAAGAATCAGTGCCTGTCACCACATCGACTGAGTGTTGCCAGGTTGGAGCAGTGGGAATCCCTCGGGGGCTTCAGAGGGTTTTTGTCAGGGCTCCCGCTCCCGTATTCAGGGCCAGGGAGCTTTAAAATTAGATCCAGCCGCCTCAGATCAATCACTAGCTGCAAGATACTTGCAAGATCATCACACAGCTGAGCCTCTCGTCTCTTCCCCTCCCCTCTCCACCTCTCCTTGTCTCTCGAGTTGGTAAAGTAACAGGCAGATGGCGTCGGGTGATGTCACCTTGTCACCCCGTTGCCCTGCTGCCCTCCGCATACTGCATGTTTCCTTCTTGTTACATCAGAGAACAGTTAGACTCCTTCTGCAGTGAGACGTGACACCGCCGACATTTCTGTCACCCAATCAAGAGGCATAGGTTTTATTTCTGCATCTGTACATGCTGGTGTAGGGCAAGGTAATAAATAATATGTTGTTTATTTATGTCAAGGGATTGTTTGGATTATTTAATGATGTACATTTTAATAGTCAGCATACCTACATTAGATAGTTGTTGACAAGCCGTGCTGTGGACAGGGTCAACAACGAACTGTATTTCAGCCACTTAAAAAACCTAAAAAATCAAAATGTACACTATATGCAGAATATTTTCACTACTTTACTTTTCTGTCAGACAGGCGTTTCTGACAGGAAACTGCTGTTATATAAGACAAATATCTTTCTTCCCAAACCAACCAAACTCCATTGGCGAAATCAGTAATTTTATCTCGCATAACACAGGAGTTCCCGGTCCATCGCTCCCTTGATCTGTTAGTTTGTTTGTGTTATTGTGTGACTTTTGTGAATCTGGACAATCCTTTTAACACACCAAAGTCACACAGTAACACAAAAAAAATGATCGAGGAAGCAGTAGACCAGTGACTCCAGGCTATCATCATTAAATGTGTGTTTTGTTGTTTTTTATTGCTGTACTCATTTCATGTAGTTATATATTTTTTGTTTTATTCAGTTTACCATGTTATTATCTTACGGTTCCAATCTCTTTGTCCACTGTAGTACTTCTTAGCTTCCATGCTGGTTCTCCTCTCTGCTTCTCCTAACTGGGTGCCTGCCACCGCCATCTACAAGAGTTAATATATTTACTATCAATCGGTACCTCATATAAACCCACTTGAAAAAAAACTGTCCCTTTAAAACTAATTGAAATATCTTTCTTTTTGTTTTCTTCAGGCGAGTGTATCGGGACAAGCTGAAGTTTTGGACGCATTGTGTCCTCGTGACGCTCGTCATCTTCACCGTAATGTCCTTCTTCGCCGAACAGGTCAGTCGGTGTGTCCACCTCGCTCGGACCACACGCAGTTTATTTACACATTCAGATAAAGACACAGGACAGTCATTCACACACCTCTCTGTTTCCATGATTCACACTTGAACTATGATTCAGACCTTCGCTACCGAAATTCCACTCAGAGGAGCGTCTGTCTCATGTGTCGTGCTCGTGTGACCAGCTGAGCCAAGATCTGACTTTACAGAAATGAAAGACGCCCAGCCGTCCTCTGTGAAACGCGAGTTGTGTGTCTTTGTTGACTTTGATCACACACTGCTTGTATTCACTGTCTTTGTTGCCAGATAAGTGGGATTTCTGGCATCCAAAGACCATTTTAGCAAAGAAATGTAAAGTCCGTGAGTGTTCCTGGACAACTTTCCTGTCAAATTCTTCCGATTTGGTGCTGGACTGAGATTAAAACAAATGCCAGGAATTGTTTTAACAAAAACACCCGACCCAGGTTTGACATTGAGATGGTATTATGCACTTGGCTAATCCATAGGTTTCCAGTTTCTCTTCAGCGTACCTAAAGAAAGGTTAATAGTTGCAATGACCTTAGGAGAATTTCCCCCCACAGCCGCCCGTGGGACCAGTGTTCCCAGTTTAAGAAGGTGTCAGACTTGTCCAGTGTCTCAAAAAGACTTTTGACATCTTTTTGGCACCGGATGAGCGTGGCTGTCCCGCTGCCCAAGTTATTAAGAAAGAGAAATGTGAGTCAGCTTTGCACAGTTTAGATTGGAGAGTTCAGAAGTGTCTTCTATGCAGAGGGAGGCGATTTTTACTCAGCTGCCCTACTTCTAAGATTATCTTTGCTTTCTTTAGTTACAAAAGGTCTGAAGGGAATAAGTGTCAAAGTCCTTTTGAGTAACCAAATCTGGGGAATAGATCACCACAAATGTTTGCTTTCTGGTGAAGAGTTATGTAGA
Source organism: Lutjanus erythropterus (assembly GCF_056507025.1). Classification (NCBI taxonomy): domain Eukaryota; kingdom Metazoa; phylum Chordata; class Actinopteri; order Lutjaniformes; family Lutjanidae; genus Lutjanus; species Lutjanus erythropterus. The sequence goes on along the minus strand of NC_139338.1, from coordinate 23,183,508 downwards.
TGAGCGCATTGACACCACTGATTGGTTCATTGGCTAAACGTGCAGCTGCAGTCTGCAGTTGGTTAGCTTAGCATAAAGACAGGAAACACGGAAAAACTGCTAGCTTGGCTCAGTCTGAAGGTAACTAAATCAACCTGTGAGCACCTTTAAAGCTCAATAAATTACACCTTATATCTCGTGAGTTTAATTTGTACAGAAATGACAGGTTGCCATTTGGTTATGTACTCTTTAATCAAACTGAGTAGTTAATATGCATCTAATATGCAGAAAGTTATGTTACTTGTTTCGGTCAAGAAATTATCTGGCACATTTATTTATTTGTATGGAATAAACAAAAGAGAGAAAACCTTTTCATTAGAGAGCTTTAGTGGTGCTGAACAGCAATATAATGCAAGTAAATGACAGGACCTATAAACCAAAAGCATGAACCAAGACTAAGATTGATGACATAAAATGACTTAAAATCAGTTTAAGGTAGCCGTGCCGGTCCAAAGGCTTTAGGTCGGCCCTTCATACTGGGGTGGTGACATGCAGAAGTTGTGTCCTTAGCACTGAGGAGAATGTCGGGGGGTGCAGGTTTTTTAGATTGTCTGGTATCGCAAGACTAGGTGTCGCAAGTTGAGTTCACATTTTAGATAGATACAAAGATTCAAGAGAGGTGAACGTTTGTGAGGTGGTGCTGTGTGCAATTTTGCGCATCATTTCTGCACTTTATCAAGGGCATCCTCACAAAGATCCTCAGAGATTTTCTCTCCCAGATCCACTTCCCAAAGAGCTGAAGTCTTAATGCTCTGTAGCCTCTTATGAGAATAGTATTGATCATCTCATCTAGCTGACTCTCTGCCAGAAAGTGAAGTTTAAGTGTAAACATCCCCGCCTCTCTACATCACATCGTCTTCTTTCAAAGCTTTTTTGTCTTTCCCGATTTCCTTATGCCTTTTCCCGTCTTTGATCTCCCTGCAGCTGATTCTGCTGAAGCGAAAGCTGTTCCCCAGACGCAGAGTGAACCGGGACAGCAACCCTGAGAGGGTGTGACAGAGGACAAGACTTCCTTCTCCTCTCCCTTCTTCACCTTCACCCCCACCTCCACCCTTTCTCTCCTGCTCAGCCGAGAGGACAGGAGAGGGTTCAGAGCAGGAGACTGGGTGGAAAACAGGGATCTGAGGTCCACAGCGCTCGTGTTGCATCAGCGCGGACGGAGGACAGAGACTCGTGCGAGATGGTGATGAAACATTTTTCAGAAAATGATGGATGGGGCTGGCCGGTGAAAGGAATGGCAGCCAGAAAGAAGAAGCCTGTAAATCTTCTTTTCCTCCCTCTGCTGAGGGCATCTGAGACTTTTGTACACAAACATTCACACACACTCAAACAACACAAACACTCCCTCCACACTGCACCGCCCTCCTCATGTCCTGCCCTCACTATGCCAGTGATTGATGTGCTGTTAACGTGTGAAACATTCGATAGCAGCCTCATTGTGTGTGCGTGCGTGCAGCATGTTTTACCATAAAATCCTCAGACTTTTGTGTTTAAAGCTCAAATGATTAGCAGAATGATACGTGATTAATCATTTGAGCCATATTACAAGGAAAAATGCCAAACTTTTGCTGGTTCCAGCTTCTTAAATGTGAGTATTTTCTGCTTTTCACTGTATTATATCATTAAGTTTAATATCTATGGGATATTTTGGACTGTTTGAAGATGGGTGCTCGGAAGTTGTGATGTGCATTTTTCAAAATTTTACGGACAAGATGGTTAATTGATTAATTGAAGAAATAGTCAGCAGAGTAAAGGGATGGTTTGCTTACTTTGAAGTGGGCTTCTGTGAGGCACTTATCGATAGTTAGTTATTAGATGGCAGTCAACACGCCCCCAGTTTTGAGAAGCAGAAAGGAGCACAGGCATGGAAGCTCAGCAACGTGCTGCTATAGACATGGTCAGCAGAAAAATGTATTTTAACCACCTAAAAACAGACCCGCCTGAACAAAGCCTGTATCAAACATTTTCACCGCTTTACCACATCATCAGACAGCTTTCTCAAACAGGAAACTGCTCCTCTATTTGCCAGATATCACTCTTGCTCACCCAGACTCTATTTCGCCAATGGAGTTTGGTTGGTTTGTAGAGAGGGGTATTTGGCTAATTTCCCTTCAGAATACTGCAGGAGGGCAGGGTGCGCGCAACACCAAAAGTCGACAGTAACAAGCGACGACAAGTCCTCGACTCTAAGCTGATCAGGTGTTTATATTAAGTTGTCTGTCAGTGTAAAGTTAAGGCTGTTATCTTGAAAACAAAAGCCCACCGCTCTGAAAATACACACTCTTTAGTGAGTTAAGTAGCTGGCTGCCTTCTGCCTGCCAGACTCCATTACCATATCACTCCGTTTAACCTTAAAAAAACATCTGTGGCTTCAACAAGATTGTTAATGATTTCTTATGACTCTTAATCAGACACAAACTCATTCAGCAAACATTCTGCATTAATTTGAACTGAAACAATTCCATTATTATTCTAGTCCAAAATAGAAATTTTAAAGCGGGACAAGTGACGATTTATGTCAGGAACAAGTATTTCAACTTAACATATTTCCTTAAGTTGTGGTTTATTAAAGTTACAGTATTAGTAACAGTATTAGTAGAATTACAGTGTTAAATTCAGATTTCTCCGTCAAGTGGCTAAAATATGTTTTGCAGCTGACCCTGTCCACAGCAGTAGTTTGTTTAGCTTCCTACAGCTGACCACCATCTACTGTCGGTAATACCTCATAAAGTACCTCATAAAACCCCACTTCAGATAATCTGAACTATCCGTCTGTACTTGCAGCCCTGGTTGTGTCAGGCTCGTACTGCCATGGCTTCATTTTAAAGCAATGGAGGAAAAAAAGAGTAAATGTAGGATGAGTAACATTTTTCATTTCAGTGTTGACTTTCATATCTTCGTCTGTTGTCTTTAAAAACATGAAAACTTGAAGTGCCTTCGTTGTTCATTCCTGCCCGTTTGAACATTTTTGTTTATCTCCTGTTGTTTTTTTTAATGTCTTCTTATAAATGTTTGCCACGTTACACCCTGATCAAATGATGAGCAATGAGAATGAACGGGATATAGAATTATATGATTATCAAACTTAATGTGGTACAGATGTAAGTGATTGTTGGAGGTACATGTCAGTGATACTACAGCTTTCATAGCCACCTGTATGTGTGTCCCTGTGGGACTCAACAGGCTCGCTACTGTCTGAAATTCAGACCCCCTCAGCATGTTCTGTAACTTATTTTGATTGTATCATTGTGACGCTGAAACACTGACTGATGCATCTGATGCGAACGCTGCAGAATGTAAACATTACCCTCGAACAACGCTCATCAAACTTTTTCCTCTGAATGTCGGTTTTACAAAACTTCTTTACTATAATGACAAAAATGGAAGTGGCTACTAGATGTTGTCAGCATTTTGCAGATGCCGTGGACGTCATGTGATGTGTGGGATGATGTCAGCAGGCGAGACGATGACTAACTTGTCTGGAAATGTGATTCCTCAGATTGCATCAGTTCAGTGGCTCCTCTGACTGAAATAAAATGTGATTTGGTTCAGTCAACCTGATTTTGTCACGTGTATCTTGTAAATGTTGCTCCACAAATACTTCTCAAGTAGAATTTTGAAATAGTTGTCCTTTACTTGACTATTTCCATTGTGTGCTGCTTCATAGTTCATGCACACATTTAAGAGGGAAATATTGTAGTTTTTACTCCACTATGTTGATCTGACAACCAGTGGTGGAAAGAGTACTGAAAATCTAAGAATACTGAAGTAAAAGTACCAAGTATTCATCTCAAACCACTCAGAGTATTTGTTGTTCTGCTCTGGTCACCTCTCCAAACCTGTCAGCCCATTTACGATCGATTGGAGAGTCTTATTGGCTACAAAAATGCAAAGGCCTGCTCAGTACTTAATTATGATTAACTAAGTAGATTACATAGTGTAATGCATCCTTAAGTATGATTAAAAAAACATAAAAGTTTCCAAAAAAAGAAAGACAATTACAGTAATTTTTACAACTGCACTTAATCACTTAATGTACTTTCTAAATCGGTGTCAAGGCCCTTCGTTATGTGTCAGATGCCAGAGTTGTTAGCAGTTCCACCAAGGAGAGATTTGTTTTGCAAACTTAGTTTTATTAAAAATTATTTTAGTTCCCAAACAGATAAAATTATCCAATATTTTGCAAAAAAGCATGTTAACATTCTTATATTAAACACATACAGTGTTCACCATCTTAGTTTAGCGTGTTAGCATGACGTTTTGGACAAATTTAAATTTTGATAGGGGTGCTAGTTTAAAATTAAAGGGATGACTATATACCTTTTTTCACTGTAGTTATTTTAACATGAAATAGTGTGAACAGGTGTTACCAATGATATTAATCAATGTTCTCTTCCATTCAGGTCAGTCAGGCTGCTGCTGTTGTGCATGTCGTCATGTTATATTATATGAACTTAATTAGTATCTTTAATAAGACCTGTGTTTACCCTACTTTTTTATATCAATATGGCTGCCATAAAAAAGGTCCATTAATCATCTCAGACCTCTTAAATTTATGGTGAGTCATTGGAGGAGGCCTGAACTTGAGAGATAACCTGGCTAACTGTACTGAAAGTAGTTTAAAGTAGCTCCACCACAACTAATACACAAAAAAGTTTTACCAAGATGTTGATGTTGTCGTATTTTTACACTGTGATATTGAGGCTTTTCTGAAGTAAAGGGGATGAATACTTCCAAGTTTCTGCAAGTGTCAACAAGTTCAGTGTTAGACTTTCTAAGACCTTTTTCACATCCATATAGGCAAAAAGGTGCATGCACAATTAGCATCAGTAGTTAATGGTTCAATGTTGATTTTGTGTTGCAGTTGCTTAAAAACAAGACTGAAATCAATGCAACTTTATAAAAGTGACATTAACCTCATAACTCAAAGTTTAAGACCAGTCAAAATTGTATTTAAGACATTTTGAGACATTTTAAGGCCTAAAATTCAGATGATTGGATTTTAAACACAAACCCCGACCTCTTGCAGCACAATGACAACAAATGCCATGAAAAATATTTTTCTTTATTACAATCTTTTCCACTCATATCTGTTAGTAGAAATGTGTTTTACTGTGTTATTGAACAGTGCAACATGGTGTTGAAAGATAGGCTGTACATTTCAATGCATAGTTCTAAAGTCCAACTTAAAATTATGCAAACTTTTTTTTTAGGACATGCTCCTGTATAGTGTCCATAATCTGAGAGGACGATCATTTTATTTTTCCAAATAAAATTACAATTTTTTTAAAACCCCTAAATTGTTCACCGACAGAATTATCCCTTTTATCCCAAAGAACCTGAAAGAAGAATTAGTCATAATTACAACTATTCAGTAATAATCAATCATTACAAAATTATTGATTATCCAACAAAACTTCAAGAACCAAATGAACCACTCACCTATACATAATGTACATTTGTATAAGTAAAGAAACTTCATGAGTGAATAATTTAAAAAAACACCTTCCAGCAGCACTGTATTATTACTATTGTTGCATCTGGTAAATGATACTTCAGTGGAAAAAAAAACACAGAACGTACAAAGCTGTTTTAAATATTCACAAGTTTAACAGTAATTACAACAAAAATATTTAAGGCGTCTTCAGTTGAATTCTGTACAATCACAAACAATTAAGTATTAGCCCTTCAGGGAGAAGAACAGAGAAAGCAGGACGAGTCGTGTGTTAATGCTTCATCAGTCGACGGCGCTCTAAAAAGGCTGGAGGTGAGGTGTGTTCTGTTTTTCCAGGACTGTAGGATGAGATGAGTAACAGGGAATAAAAATATTATCAGAAAGGCGTTTTGTAAGAGAAGCCTTAAAGAAAACCCGTCGTTGTTTTCGGCACTAACACAGACCGTTACCCCTCCACGTAGCCTGTTGACAACCTGCCAGCCCACATTGCAAACTTTCATTGGAAATTATGAGGTTTTAAAGGTCATTTAAAAAAAAATTCAAGCCCCTGATCCATGTCAGATTGAGTCACATTCATTTGATAAATAAAAACAAATCATTTAAGAACACTTTCAACAGGTTATCTATTTAGTTTGGGCAAATATCAAGAGATTCACCTTATCGCACAGTTAAGATTGTTGTATATTTATGAGAATTAAAGGGAAAGTTGAGATTATTTGAGGTGGGGTTGTATGAGGTACTTCTTCTAGAATATTTTCACCACTTTACCTTGGCATCAAACAGCCTTTTCTGATGGAAAACCAAATATCACATTCTCCAAACCAACCAAAGTCCATAGGCGAAATTAGTAATTTTACCTTGCAGGTCTACTGCTGCCTTGATCTGTGAGTTAGTGTTATTGTGTGATTTTGGTGTTAGTTTAAGGTTAAAGGTCAGTTTGGATTCACCAAAGTCACACCATAACACAAACAAACTCACCAATCACAGCAGCAGCAGACCAGCAACTCCCATGTTCTGTGAGGTAAAATCACTGATTTCGCCAATGGAGTTTGGTTGGTTTGGAGAGAACAATATCTGGCTCACATAACCTCGGTTTCCCATCAGAAAAAGCTGCCTGACAGCAACGTAAAGCGATGAAAATGTTCTAAATATAGTGTACAAATTTTTTACATGTCAATCTGCTGTCCATTGTAAGTAATACACACACTACTGGATAAGTAGTTCATACAACCCCACATCAAAAAATCAAAACTATCCCTTTAAGTATATGACAATCCCACACACTGGGCACATGTCTGTAAATTTAAAGCAGATAAAAGTGCTTTGTTATTTGCCCAAGCTATACAGTACCTGTTAAAAAAAATATTTTGGTATTTTAGTTGAAAAAGCAGGAAGTGTCCAGAGTGCAATTCTGATGTAAAAATCTAAACTTCATTTTCTGAAAACATGCACTTACTGTATGTTTAAATTAAAACTTACTGGCTAAAACAGCCAATGATTCCATGCTTTTCAAAAAGTTTTTTTCACTTTTTCTTCTTTTTTTGGTTTGTACCGTAGTGTCGATATAGTTAGTTTCATATTTCCATCTGGCAGTTTTAATCAGAAGTGGTGACTTTGTCGAGGCTGCAGTGGCTCGGGGTCGAGGACATCTCCTCATCGTCTGCTTTCAGGAGCGGGGAGAGGTCTGCGTCTCCCCCCGCCTCCTCCCGCCAGGCAAGCCGTCAGTCGCGGTGGGCGTTGCCCGGCGGTGTGATGCTGAAGACTTGGATGCGCAGGTGGGAGGCGATCTGGAGGCACACGCCCGTACAGTATCGCGTTAGATCCAGAAGAGAGAAAACCTGAAGAAAGATGAAGAGGATCAAACATCAGAGGTGTGAGGAGTGGAACTTAAAGTTGAAATTACTATAAGATGCCTCTGACGCAAATAAGAATAAATGTAATAATTTTATTGTAGCATCAAAGCCCATGTTTATCCCTCCATATCGAAGCTGATTAGAATTAAACTGTTTGGAAGCGAGATAACGTGTCACAGATGTCAGCGGAGGGTTTACTTCAAGTCATCTCATTGATCTTTAAACTGAACCTTGAACTAAAGCTATAATGAGTCTCTGATTAGATGGATAAAGTGAAACCAGCAGAGCTCAGAGTCCCACAAACAGGACTGAAAAACAGCTGTGCTTAGGTGCACTTTGAGTGGACTCTCATTAGTCATCGAGGCTCACCTGTCCTGCAAGTTTTGAGCTACACGCCTCCACACCCAGATCAGTTAAGCTGTTGTTAAAATATATAACACTTAATACCATCAGGTGTGTCAAGAAGATGTTAATAATGAAAATGTTTGGTCTGGTTGAATGATACTTCTCTGTGTAACATTTTTCAACAGCCTTAGAGATACGTTTGCTTCTGTTTGTTGGGTGAGTCATGGGTGCAGCCTCATCAAACATCAGTTTATATAACACCACAGAATCTAAACAGCCACCATGGAGAACATTTCACACACATTTTAAAAGCTGAACTGAACGGGCCAATCTCTCAAACTTAACTTTTTAATGAAGTGACTGCAATAGTAGCTCAATTAGGTGGTTGGACTTGTGATGTTTGATAGTCAGGGGTGTCGTTTTGCAATATTAAATCTGTTAAATGTTTATATTATTATAAAAGTTTCAGTCCCTCACCATGGCGATCCAGAGGACTATGTGCTCATCGATGAAGCTGTTGAAATATTGGTTGAGGAAGAGGAGGCCGGGACCTATAAAGGCTGTGTCCTGAAGGTACAACTCACTCTTGGTCATGTGTGCGATCTACGGAAACACAAGGATACACATGAGAGCAAGGAAACTCTGATTATATACATTCTGTTCTTAATTACCCGATTAAACACAGAGGAAACACGAGAAACGACAAGCATAAAAACAGGTTTGCACAGCTGCAACAACAGGAGCATAATACAATGAACTTAATGTTAAATATAAATGTATTCGGGGGTCCGCCACTCCTGCACTAGATTCGAGTTTCCTCCACACATCAGAAGAGATTCACAGAAAATGATGAATGTTTTTTGAATTTTATCTCACCGATATCAGACTCCGTAGCAATGTTTTCATCAACGTATTTTCAAGTACCACATTAGAAAATGTTGATGGAAACTGCAAAGTATGAAAGAACTTTTAAAAAAAAGTTTTTTACACTTCTTAAACGTCTCTCCATTTTTTGAAAACTTGAGTTTAAATGACGCATTTTCCGAACTTTCTATACAAACCCTATGAACAGCGCTTGCTGTTACCACGGTGACCAGGGGTGTTACCCTATCAAGCAGGACCAAAATAATAAAGATTACAAACGGCTGTAAGACAGTATGAACGTACCACCAGCTTGTTGGAGATCTTAGAGATGACCATGCCGAAGGCGAGCAGGTACAGACAGGGGTGGTGCTCGAACAGGTGGCTGGACGACTTCTTGAAGATGATGAAGGCCAGAGTGAGGATGAGTCCGATGTGCAAACTAGGACTCAGCACACTGGTGTCCTAAACAAAAGGAATGTTATTAAATATTTATCACAATATATTATCTGCTATAGATGTTCAGGAAAAGCTTGTGTTGACTTACAGCTACAGTGGAGCCGTTCTTGCCAACGCCTCCATTCAGAATGACATGGAAGTAGTTGTAGCAGGAGTAGAGAGCTCCACCGATGATGCCCATGATGGGGAAGACGTACAGCTGCACTCCAATGATGGGCAACTACGGAAACACGTGAAGGTCAAATCAGTGTGACGGAGACACGAAGCGTTGTCCTAACAGTACGAAGAAATGTGCTCATATGAAAGCTGCAGGCATGCCGAGCGTGATGGGAGGGCAAAGCAAAAACAACAATGCGAGTGACATCATCAGCTTTTTGAGCCAGATCATGTCCAGTAAGATGACCTGTTGCCATGGCGTTAGCTACCCATATTTACCTTCTCACTTCTGTCATGTGATGTTAAGTCAAGCCTCCAAAGGCAGCACAGAGTAAAAGTAAAACACAAAGTCTATTTAAAGACTAGAAGGACGACTAAAAACTAGAACTGATAATAAAATTTAGTGTAAAAACTAGTGGACTACACACTCAACGTGAAATGAAAGTGTTCCTGTGTGTGTGTAAACTTTTTTTTTTTTAACATTTGTGCATGTGACTGTACCAAATAAATTATTTTCAGTTACCGCAGTCTGCCAAAGGACGACGCCTCCGAAAGCCGACATCAAATACATGATGATGATGGCGACCTGCACCTCCGTCACGTCAATCCTGTGAAGATGAACAAAGGATGAGATTATGATGAGATTAAACCTAGTTAATCCGAGATAATTTCATTCTCCTTACACACATTCTGTCAGAAAGGTGTCTTTCCTTCTAAATTTATGCTCCCAAAAAGAATCATGTGGATGTTTTGTGTGCAAAAATAATTAAGATTTCTGTTAACCAGATTAAAGAGTAGTATTCTTATTATTTTGACAATTTTATTTTATATTTAGATTGTGAATTTTCAAATAAAATACATTTTAATGTAATGTAATTTTATGTGACATTAATATTTATTTTTGCCTTGCAGCCCTTAATCAAGATTAATTTTCAATACTTTATTGATGCTCAGTAACGTGCACATAAGACCCTTAACTACACAGTTACAGGCCTGTTGTGGATTTGTGTTCCCAGTGGCTTCAACACTCCTGAACGTGGGACTTACAGGCCGAAGCGGAGGGTCCCAGACACGTAGGTCTGCCAGTGGGCGCAGAAGAACATGAACATCCCGATGAAACCACAGAAGAACATCCAGTTTGGATATCTTCCTATTCCGCATGAAATGCACGTTCCCACGGCAACAAAAACTGAAGGAAGAAAGACAGAAACAAAATAAAGATAACAGAACTTCTAGCATTTGAAATACACTGCAGCTGATTTTTCAACATATAAAAACAGTAAATCACCTGTGGAGACGGCGTCGCAGCCGTGGTCGAAGAGCTCTCCCAGAGGTGAGCTGCTGTTTGTCCTCCTCGCCTGCTTCCCATCAATGGCGTCCAGAGACTGGTAGATGAAGAGGCCCAGAGCACTTACAATGAAGGCCCATGATGGAGCCTGGGGATGGGGAGAGACTTTATTAAGGGATCCCTGCTCGCAGGAAGGACCACAGCCTTGTATATCCTTGTTGGCAGCCTTGTTTATTTATTTGTTGTCATTTGACTTTTTTCTCATTTTATTGTCATTATCAGTGTTGTTATATATTGTATAATCTGTGTGAACGTGAAGTCAGGGCATTGCTGTAAAAGAGCTTAATGCTTAGGCAATTTTAGACAATGGTTAGTGATGAAATACACATTTAAACAATTGATCTTTAAACAAGATGGATTGGGATCTGGGTGGTTCTTATGCAGCTACACTGTACATGCCCTACTTACAGAATTGCATCATCATGTTAAATCAGAACCTTATTATTATGGTAAAACAGCACATTTAAGTAGTAATACAAGTGTTAGGAAAGTGTATTTAGTGTTTCACCATCCACACACACCATATGTATCTGAACTGTCGGTGTGGAGAGGGAGGGATTCCAGCTGACTGGTGTGGCTCAGTTCCTCTTACTAGGTTGAAGGTTATATAGACCATCTGGACTCTAGAGCCAGCCAACACAGTGTGTTTACCACTACAATGTGTGTGCGAGAGAGCTTTTTTTCTTTGTGCGTGTGTGTATGAGAGTGAGACAAAGATAGTCTTGTGTTTCCGGAGAGATCAAGAATCCCATGCTGTCCTAAATATTCAGAGACCCCGCTGTTTTCCCTCAAATGTCCTAAATGCCTCATGGACTGGTGGGGACGGGCACTGCTTGTTTAGGGTTGTCACAGAGGTCGCTTTAAGGGAGAACTCTGCACTGTGTCCGTTGCTTCATGAGAACTCCTCGGTGATGTGTTTGTTTGCACAGAAAGGGGACTTTTAAACCTTTACAGTCCGCGAGGAAAAGTGAACACTGAGGCCAGGGTTGCCTCAATATGAAATAATGAATGGGAGGGAAAGTGAAATGCCTTTGCACTCATGGAATTTGGCAGTAACAGCATGCTGCATGGACTGTGGACTTTGCTGCAAGGGTCTCATAGTTGGATTGGACAGAATCTGATAACCACACACACTTATGCATTTCCTGCTGGAACAAGCACACTACAGTGAACCTGGTGACACAACAAGTTAGTTAAGTGGATCATAGGTTAACTGTTGGCGCAAGGCCTGTTATAGTAATTGAGGTCTTAGGGATATGTACTTCAGGCTAGCTGAGACTACATTAGAGTTGGATCTGAAGCCATTTCACATAAACTTACTCATCTAGACAGCTATTTTCTTTGTTAATACTGATGTTAGACTGATGTTGTTAATTCTATTGATTCAACAGTAATAGCCTCTTCTTAACTGAACAAGAGCATTATTTTTCCTTCAAACTGCTGTTTTACCATCAACGCGATATCACGTGAACTTGAGCTGTCAACAACACGTCAAACCTGTAAACTTTCCAAGAGCGTACGCGAACGCCTCATGACGAGCACATCTATTCCCCATACAGATCTCCCGCAAAATCGGACGATTTAAAGCGTCCTCACTTGAATGTGGCCATTCAAACACTTTATCATGACATTAAAGATGTCTCCAGAATCATAAAGAGACCGTCTCAAATTCGGCTTACATTTCATACATAAAGCAAGGGCATACTTAAATAAAATGTCAACTCCTCAATAGTGAATTGTTGGATATTGCCTGAACCTTCTGTCAAAACATACCGCTGTGGGCGTTAGCGAATAGCGTGACTCCGTTCATGAGATGGAAACGTTATTAAAATAGTGGTAGCTGTGAAGCTCAAATGTATGCCGAATTAACAAGTGGACTCTGCTGATTCGGGGAATATCTTAATTGTGGGGTTTGATGCATGTGAAGTTGGCAGAGGATGCCGCGCAACTGTAACTTAGACCATTTCTCAATGGAAGATTTGCGTTCCTTCCATACCAGAGAAGGGCACGTAATTGGGGCTAGTCTCCGTGTAGAAACTTTGGCCAAGGTCGCTTTACTCACCTCCTCTGTTGCCGTGGGACAATAATACACAAGCACCACCGTGGAGAGGATGTTGACCAGCAGTCCAACTATGGTCAGGGTGTTTGGTGCGATCCATGTCGGAATTTGCTGGACGAGCCAGTTCCAGTAGATTTGACACGGTGGCTCAAACAGGGACCGACCAGAGGCGCTGTATTTATGCTCCTCCAACCGCTTGAGTTGAGCGGGTGACAGCGGCTCTGGCCACAGGAAATGTGGCATTGCTTTTCTGCCTAGTCACTCCTCAAATTACGGTTACAGACTTTCCCAATAATCCCAGATAGTGGCTCAAACGGGGCTATCTTCTCTCGGCCGACTCCGAAATATAGCAGCTCATTTGGCATTTATAGCTAGGTGACTAGACGAGGCCATTTCCACAGCGGAACCATAAGACGTCGATAGTCTGAGCGTTTCTGATCGAGCTGCGGCTCGGCAGGAAGCGGCTATCCGGAAGGGAATAATATGGAAGAGCACCGGGAAGTTTAAATCAAAAAAAATGTACAAATACTAGATCGTTTAACCTCAATGAGTTGTATTAAATAGAAGTAGTACAATAAATAACAGCACAGTGTAATGCCTGGGTAGTTAGCATCAAATTTCGTCAGTTAGCACGTAAAAAAAAAAAAAAGTAAAATAGCCTAAAACTAAACTAACACTGTATGAGAAGCAATTGTTTTTATCACTACAAGGAATTCCTTCATATTTAAATCACAGTAAGTATTTAATTAAAAGTTAAAAATGTCTTCTAATCATGTTTGAGTTTCACTCATACTGGTTTGTTTGTATTGCTGTATTGAGGTTGAAGATGCGTTCAGGGACATAAGAAAAATTACTGAGGTCGTGAGTGCCCCCAGCATCCCTCACCCCCACACCTCAAGCCAGGTCTCTAATTTTGGAAATTTTTTATTTTCATTTGAATTAATATTTAACAGGGATGTAACAATACCAAAAACCAAAGGTTTGTTAAAAAGTTCATATTTTATTTATACATGTTATGACACCAAGTTGGGCTAGGGGATGAGGGGTGCAACATTAAATAAATATAACCGGGGGAAAAAGGAAGGAAGGAAAACTGAGGCAAAGGTGTAAACAAAAGGTTCTTTTATTAACAAATAAAGTGTGAAATTAAGTTAACAAATTAAATTAACACAATGGTTAACTTAATCTACTAAATCAAATAACAAATACATGCAGGACAACAAGTGTTGATGCTAGCCAAAATGGCCTACAAAGACACATGGACAAAGACAAAGATAACAACATGCAGACCTCCATCTGCCAAATGGCCCACTGGCCCCGAAATGCAGACTACGTCCAACAAATGGCCCACTGGCCCTGACATGTGGACTACTGTCCACCAAATGGCCCACTGGGCCCGAATGGCTGCACTCTCCAGGCTTTTAAGGACCAGGTCCTGATTGCAGAGCAGCTGCACCTGATGCCAATCACTGCAACCTGCAAGGAGGGAGGGGCAGAACCTGGACACAGGAGAGCACAGCACCACACAGACACTGTGGCACGTAACATACAATAAAATAAATCTGATGTGTACAGCATTTTTTACAATTATACAATTCACTTGTCCTTTTAACTTAAAGTGCTTCTGCTTTTTCTTCTTTAATAATAAAGTGAAATAAAAGCAGCCAGCCATGACCCAAGCATGTGTAATAAAATGTGCACGATTTGTCTCTGGCAACATATGCTTGAATCATATATGTGGAAACTGCAAAACAACAGCAATACCTAGTCAGTAGCAGCCTGTTTATAAAATAATAAAACTAATAAAATAAAATAATTAACCATGTAAAATCACAGAAGATATTAACATCGACTGTTTTATTGCAACATCACAATATTCTATTTATTGTCACATCCCTATTTAATTTGTATAATTTACATGGATGTCAGAAGCGCTGGTAAATGCAGTCATTGGAAGCAATAAATTCCTCAGTGCTGCTATACTGACCAAGAAAAAAACTGAGTTCCCCTGATTGCAGAGGTAGAAATTCAAGCTGAAATAGTCTGTAGTTCTTCCTAAACACCAGCGACATCACTGTGACATCACTGGATGCAGGTACCATGTGGACTCTCCCCAAATTCTCAGAAATACCGATGATATGACTACAGTGTCTGCAGTGATTTATAAAATAAGATAAAGTAAAACTGAATATATTAAATATTGAATTAAAAAATATGATTTTATTCATTTCAAATTATTTTATTGCTTCCCCTAAGTCATTCATCCATGACAACAGTCTGTTATTCAGAATTAACAGACTGTAGAATACCATAATCGACCCATCAGAATTAAATATTCAACAAAGCAGTGCCATAAAACATGTTATTTGCTTGACAACTGCTATAACATATTATTACATGGCTTTGTAATTTTTTAAATTGAAATTAAAGTAAAACTTGATTCTGATTGGTCATTTACAGCATGCCATGGTCTGTTATTTCAGACCGCTGCAATGAAGAACAGACTGTCTTTTCTTTCTTCTGATCATAGACTCTGGAGGAGCAAAAAAATCATTCTTAAATCAATAAAAATATTTTTATATTAATATGTTTTACAAATGATAGATTTTTAAAGTAAATAGCTGGGTAATAAGAGACTTAATAAATTATCCTTTCCACAGAAGTTGTTAATATCATCATGTAAATCTAGAGGCCCGCCAATTTAAAAGCATATTCTCATGCTTAGGTCATAGCAGGGGTGTAGAACCTAATTTTATAAATCATAAAGAGAGATATATTAATAGTTTTTTTAAACACTTACACATAATATTACAAGAGATCCAAAAAAAAAAGCCGACTAAAAACAAAACACTGTTGATCGTTTTTAAATTACTTTTTTATTGTAATCCATGGGTCATAATTACAAAGATAAATGCATGCGCACATGACTGAGCATCAAGCCTCCAGTCCAATATGAATCCAAAAAGCATAATGTGTCATGCAGAATATGGACTGTCTGTAAACCTCTACATTTTTTCTCTTATTAGACACAGACAAAGTGAAATGAACAAATATTCATGTCAAAGGGTCTACACATTCATTTATCCAACATCACTCAGGTCTATTTTCATTTTTCTTGCCATATAGAAGTACTGACACATCATACAAACACCAAACCTTTGTTTATACATTCCCTTTTCCCTTCTTTCAGACCCCAGAAATAAATTATCACCTTCAACAGACACTCAGCATGTAAATACTGTAGATGTGTGTCACTGTGCTATATATTGTATATGTTTTTTACACACTACATGTCCTTATTAAAGCTAGAACCAAAACACTGCTGACATGCATCTGAGCTGACACGGTCTTCCAAACACAAAAGGGTGACAAAGACATGAAATGGCTGTTTTTTTTTCTCTCTCTATGGTAACTAGCTCCAAACTTGCACACAGCATGCCACACCACAGACCAGTACATCCCCTCCAACTGTCTCGCCATCCCTCCATCGTCCCTCCCTCCGACCTCAGGCCGCTGACCTCAGTACAGGTGGGAGAAGAGGATCACTAGTGGCGGCAGATGTCTGCAAAGCTAAAGTGTCTCATTGCACTCGGCCCGATTTTTACTTCTCTTGCTCGACAATCTTCGATTCATTCATGTACTTGTCAATCAGGTGTAGGGGCACTCCGCGTTGCATGAGTTCGTAGAAGGTGAAGCCTCCTGAGGGACGAGAGGGAAAAACTCTCTTATAACATTGTTGGGAGGGACAGACGATGTGTGGAGTGAAAAAAAAACAGGAAGGAGAGGGAGGGAGGATGAAATCTAAAGAGCAAGAGGCTAATGAAGCAAATAGAAAGCAAAGAGTCTAGGAGTTCACAACACTGGATAAGGAGTGAGAGGAGAGGAAAAAAGGTGGTCAAAATAGCTCATGTATGCAATAAACACTCAGTTTGTAAATCTGCATCTGCTCAGGGTTGCAGAGCTACAAGCATTGATGATTCTGCTGAAATACAATGCAGCACACACTCATCCACAGTATGCTAACAGTGGTGGAAGAAGTACTCAGATCCTTTATTTAACTTAATGTGTAATAGTGCACATGTCCGCTGTTACAAGCAATAGTAATGCATTAAAAATTCAAAAGTAAAGCAGCAATATCAGTGAAATGCACTCAAAGTTCCAAAAGTTATGCAAGACAGTCTATACAACAAGCACTATATCCTAGGGCTGTTGCAATAACAGCAATTTTGAAATGCTGCACAACCGACAAGTGCGGGGGATGGTGCAACAACCGCTAGATTTTCTTTTTTCATGAGGTTGGGCACCTTTTGTTTTACACTTCATTGCATGTTAAATGACTGAATCAATGCTTTTTAAGATTAATGGCTCAAGCTCAAGGATGGATTGATGCGTATTTTAGTGTTTATTTCGTAGGTTAACATGTTGAACATGGCGTTAGTATGTTGCAAAATTGTTGGACTAATGCTGTAATATTGAGGGACAGTCTAACCCTCTCATCTAATCCTGAGCGCCCCTCTCAAAATACTGAAATATTCCTGTTATTAGAGCACTAAAGTAAATGTACTTATTTTCCACCACTGTGAGATAAGGGATAGGTCTCCAACAGGAGCTGTGCTGTCTCTTATTGTGCATACACATGTCATTACTCAGTTCCAAACAAAACATGGAAAATACCTAGTGTTAGTAAGCTTTTTTTTTTTTTTTTTTTTAAGATCCTGTATGATTTATTTAACGCCAGAGAAAGGCTATGTAGACATCATGCCAACATAGCATAAAACTCCACAGATGCTACTCAGGATTTGCCAGCAGAGGTTAGTAAGTTTGTAAAATGTTCTACTCACCTTGTTTGTGGCACAAAATACATGAGAGGTAGTCTTTGAATTCACATCATTTCATACCAACAACCATGACAATCAATTCAAATTTTTCAGTAAGGTTTTTTGTTAAAGTCAGCCAGCTAAGCAGAACTTGGGCAAAAGTTGTCATGCAAACCTTTTTTCATTAATGCCAGATTTCACTTGTTCTTTCTCTGGATCCTGCTTTCATAAGGAAGGGAAGCAGCTGCTACAGTCCCACCGACTGAGAAAAGCGAGGTTACAAGCTGGCTGGAAGATGCATAATGAATGAAATAAGCTTCATATGCCAAAACCATATGAAAGCTTACCTTATATGAGAACATACATTCACAATTCTTGAGTTTGGACTGGGGGAGAAAGAAGAGAAGAGGGGTTAACAAAATGTTTACATGGAGTTATATGTGTGCACCAGGGAATACTGTTGAGTTATTACTGAACTCTTATATGAGGAGTTAACTGTGTGGCATAAAGAAGACACTGGAGAATCTGTGGAGAACAACACAAAAACATCACAGCTCTACGTGTTACGCTTACTGAGGTGTGACTGGTGTGTTGAGGTGGCGTGTTGTGATGATGAACAAGAATGACTGGATGGACTGGACTGGAACGAGTTGTGTGAGAACGGGGGGGGGGGGGGGGGGGGGAGGGATAAATCTAAACATGTGGTGGTGATGGAAAAGTGTCACCAGATATGATGTGCACCGCACACAGATGATATGAAACAGATTATTATTATGACATTATTTGTGTGTATTTCGAAAAATGGTGTCCAGGAACCGGTTGCACCAGCTGTTCATAATTTCAGACTTTGCTAAGTTTTAACACAGATGGAGACACATCACTGGCACCACAGGCGTGCAACCAGCACCACAACAAGCTGCTAGCCGCCTGGAACAAAAATAAGCACCGTCTCCAATCAATTGACAGTTAGCCTACATGAGTTCTTACTGAGTTCTCTGCTTTTAAAAACTCCTCTTACCGCCACAAGCATATTTAAGTAAGTTGCACATACTAGTTAACTAGCTAACTCTTTGAAGCTCTTTATTTTTCACGTGTTAATCTTTAATGCTGCTGACTTAGCTAGTAGTCTGTTGGGCCTTTAATCTAATGTAACGCCATCTAAATCTTAACTTTACTTTTATAAATACACCCTTTAAATATTAGAATGGAAAGAAACTTGCTCATTGAGTAATTTACTAATCAGAAACCGTTTAACTTCTACTTGGGTAGGTTTCACAAATGCTAATTTTACTTTTACTTGAGTAATTTTTATTTAAGTATAGATTTTCAGTTCCACTCTCAGTCCAGCTCTAAACAAAATGATACTAACTCTGACATGTTTATTCATTTATACATCTATAAATAAAGTTAAATAAAGGCAGTTATGTAATAGTTCGTGATGCTATAGTGACTTTCTGTTTTCTGATTGGACAGCACTGCAGCCAATTTACATATTACTATTTTCTCTACTAGCTAAGACATTCCTTAAGTTTTAATTGTGCAACCTGATTTAGTAAATGATAAAAAAAAAAAATATAGTCACTCAGAGCTTCAGAGGAACTTTGCACAAGACCTTTATAAAGAATTTATGAACAGCTGGTGTAACTCAATCCAGATACTTACATGTCCACTGCTTATGTGGTCATCCCTTTGGTAGACTGCAACACACAATTCAAACACTGTACCCTGAGCTGGTCCCCCAAAGTCACCTTTGCTTCTTTACACTCGTTATGGAGTGATTATTACTCACTACTTGTTTGTCTTTTTTTTGGATAAAGAAGCAAATACCCACACAAAGGAGGAGATAATTCAAAATCCCCAGAGACACTGGTAAGAAGCACTACAAAAAAATTAAGAAGCTTTGGGGAAACCAGGTTCAGATTCAGACGAGTACCCAGGGAGGCACTCAGAGCTCGCCTCCTGGTCCACACTGACCTTTGACCTCCAGCTTACAGTCCACTTGGGCCTCTCCCAGGTCGTTGATGGCCTTACAGGTGTACAGACCACCATCATAGGGGCTGGGCTTCCTGATCTCCAGAGTACATACTCCCTGGTTGCTAAACATGCGGTAGCGCGGGTCGTCGACGATGGTGATCTTATTCTTCATCCAGATCACTTTGGGCTGCATTCGGATAACAGAAACATAAGCAGAATCATGTTAATCAAACAAACAAACAAAATTTCAGTTTTAATGTTTAATATTTACTTGTATATTTACCTGAATATTACGTGTAATCTATACAAACACCACTTTTACCTGCGGTTCTCCCACCTACCCTTGGGTTGGCACGGACGCTACAGTTAAGAGTAGCGTTGTAGCCGGCGATGGCAAAAGTGTTGATCAGTGGCTGCGTGAACTTCGGCGCCTCCTTGAAGTCGTGGTCGCTGAAATTGTGTGTTTTCACCTGCAAGCCTGTGGGGTCAAGGGTAAAGGAATGGGGTTGTGCATGATACTGGTGCTGAGCGGTATCATGTGGGAAATTCCCTATGTGATGAGGGAAAGACAATGTTTTTTGGTTTATCATCGGCTTAGTCTACAACACCACTGTTCAAAGGCCTGTCAGTCATAGCCCGACCCCTTGTTAGATTTACAAGTGAGGCTGTTCAGCCTCACTTAAGGGTGGAAAACATCACTGACAGAACCTTTCAAATAACAGCTGTGGAAGAAATACTTAAACAATTTGAAGGACATTTTCAGCAGAGTTTTGACTTTGGAAGCATTTCCCCCATCGGAAATGATTAGCAACCATTTTGATGGGCGAGGTCACTGCTTTCCAAGAAGATTCATTCACTAATAGGACAATAATTGTTACCTTCTTTGACGATGAGGGCGCTCTTTTTGGTTTGGGTGGCAGCTTCACTTAGGCCACACATGTTCTCCGCATAGATCCTGAAAAAGTACTCGTTCCCAACCACCAGCTCTGTGATGGTGATGCAGGTGCGATGATAGTGCTCAATGCATGTGTACCACTCCTACAAAGCAGATCGAAATACGTTAATGTAAATATTGAATACACATCATTTGCAATTTCGATTTATCTTGCAAAAAAAAAGGTCTTCTACCATTGTCTTTTTGTCTGCTTTCTGAATGGTGTAGCCTGTGATTGGAGCGTTGCCGCTGTCTTTCGGAGGAGTCCAGACCAGAGCTACATTTCCACCCCAGACATCTTCAATCGTCACAGAATGAGGAGGCCCAGGTAGGTCTGACAATCAGACAAAACATTGTTAATCCAGGCATTTTACCCAAAAGTGTTGAGCAACCTCACACAAATTGCAACAAAAACAAGCTCAGTAGGTTTGTCCTCAATATGTTCTGAAAGAGAGAAAAAAATCCTAAGAAATCGTATGATTGGTTTGTGGAATTGATTGCAGAATTTTCACAATAATCCAATATCAGGAAAGTGAGCAAAATCTTAGAGCTACTACAAGGAACTTTTTGTAGCGTCAAAATAAAAATCTCTTCCTGTTCCCTTTTAACTCACTAATGTACGACTCACTGTAACTCTGCTTGGAAAAATGTAAACACAGGATCATTTCATCTGATTTCACAGATAATCCGACCTGGAACTGTACAGAAATACTCAGTATTCTCACAGGCATCAGTAACAAATTGAGACTGTTTCATACCCAGTTAAAAAATCCTTGAAGTAGCTTTAAATGACAACATTTTGAATTTGGATAAAAACTAACCTCTAATTAATACTTTATAGATGCTTACTATTATGTACTTAATTACTTAATTAGAAGGACTTTAGTTTCCAGTAGCTTTAAGAATTTTTGATACCTCCAAAGGCCTTTTTTTGAGGAAACTAAATCCAGATACTCTGTAAGAGCATGGTCCATTCACTCACCTACGATTTGTATGTCAATAATGGCGGTGTCCATGTGGTTTTCAACCTGCACAGTCATCTCATACTTTCCAGAGTGGCTGCGTTCTGCTTTACGGATGAAGATGATGCTGTCGCAGTCCGTGTTGCGGATGCTGACATGCGACTGCTCTATGGGTTTTCCCTCTTTCAGCCAGGTGACCTTCGGCCTGGGTTTGCCCTGCAGACATCACACAGGGTTTATTAATCTGCTCAGAGACGCTGCAAAGATGGATCAGTTGAGGAGATTGCTTTACCATGAATGGCACGACAAGGTTGACCGCTTCTCCAACTCTGCGAGTGTACGTCTGCTTCAAGTGTCGGGGGACGCGGATCTTGGGTGGTTCTGAAGAGGAGAAATTAACTTTTTAAGTTACAGCAGAAAAGTCCATGTTTAATTTTATTTGTAGAACATAGTTTTCAGAGCTCACCGATGACCTCTTTGACCAGGATGGAGTGCTGAAGGGTCCGTGGAGAGCTGGCTCCAGCAGCATTGATGGCTTTGACTCTGACCAAGATTTTACACCCTGGAGTCAGTCCAGTGATGGTGTACTTAGTCTTCTCTGTCAACTCCTTGTTGGATATCACCCAATCATCAGCTGTCAAAAAACAGTCCAGTGGAAAAACAATTTGTTTACAGCCTATTCTTCTACTTAAATTTTCTCAAGTTTCTGTCTACCTCTGCTCCAAATTCTGTTTTTCTGACAACCAAAGATTTCTCTCACATTTATCAACTTTCGTTACAATCACACAGTCTGTAGGTTTGCTTTATTTACAAGATGTGAGATTTCCTCACTTCCTTCTATGCAGTACTCCACCAAGTATCCATCCAGACCAGCAGCTCCAATGGTCTCGGGAGGACGCCACTTTACAGTCACAGTGGTGTCGGTGACATCATCCACAACCAGCATGGTGGGCTCACTGGTCACAGCTGAGTGGAGATAAAGGTTTTAGAGATCAGAGGAGTCAGAGCCACCATTCCTCATTTGGTTTTCTAACAATGGGTATGAACGGGATCGGAAAACATCCATTTTGACAAGTCAAGAACACATGAGAGTCTCTCTCTGGCTGGTATGCTATCAATCTCCCTGTCAGATCTCATTAGTCCCCACTCTTGCCATCTATTCTTGTATTCTGAATCATATTTAACTCCTATTGAACCCTCTGACAGACCTGATCTCCTAAATCTCTAATCCGCAGATGATTTGGCAGCCATTATAAAGACATATTTAATATCCTCTAAAGCTCCTGCGTGTCCAGTGGAGGTCACAGTCAGAATGCTTGGGATGGTGGGGTATCGGGAGGAACAGCTGCGTTGCCGGGGTACCAAGGGCAGATCACACATGCACTATCAACAGGCCACTCTTTGAAATTTCCTCCATTATTATGAAACGGTTGGTTAGATAAACTGAAGCCTTGTGTAATACTTTCCTGGCAGAGGCAGCTCAAAGGCCAGAGTTCAAGACTGCTAAGTGGATACTCATGGAGACACCGAGGCTACTCACCGAGGGGAGTGAAGGCTTTGGACGGTTCGCTGGGCTTAGACACGCCAATGGCATTGACTGCAAAGATCCGCACTTCATACGGCACTCCCTCAATCATCTTCTTGGGTTCAAATGATGTTTCTTTGATCAGGTCAAAGTTCAGTCTCATCCATCTGGAGCTTTGTTTCTTCTTTCTCTCAACAAAGTAGCCTTGAGAAAACAGTCAAAAAATACATTTAAAGGGATAGTTCAGATTATTTAAAGTGGACCTATCAGTTTGTTTGTTTGTTACTGTGTGACTTCTTTGTTTTAAAAAGTTAGTTCAGATTAACCAAAGTCACACAATAACATAAACAAACTAACAGATGGAGGCAGCAGTAGACCAGAAACGTCTGTGTTCCTGTGAGGTAAAATTAATTTTTGTCAAGGGATTCTGGTTGAGTGAGAGAGAGAGAACAATATTTGGCTTATATAATACTGGTTTCCTGTTAGAAAAGGCTGTGACAGCAAGATAAAGTGGTGGACCCTGTCTACAGCAGCACCTTGCT
Organism: Lutjanus erythropterus; assembly: GCF_056507025.1. NCBI lineage: Eukaryota > Metazoa > Chordata > Actinopteri > Lutjaniformes > Lutjanidae > Lutjanus > Lutjanus erythropterus. The sequence goes on along the minus strand of NC_139338.1, from coordinate 23,160,179 downwards.
TAGCTTTATACACCAATACTCCTGCTGCTTCTCCAAACTGGGGGCATGTCGACCTTTCTCTACCAGTAATACACTGACTATGAATAAGTTCCTCATACAACCCCTACTTCTGAACTTCTTTTAAGTTGAGGTAATAAGTAAGATGCATTGTTTACCTAATATTGGTGAACCTCCATCATATTTTGGTGGTTCCCATGTCATGGAGCACCAATCACCACCCACCACTGGGACCAAGGGAGCGTCTGGAGGGTCAGGGATGTCTGCAGACAACACAATACAGCCATGCTGACAATTCAAGAACCAAACCTGCAGTTCCGGTCACACGGTCCTTTGATCTACGTGTTTTGTGTGCTCGCTTACCTACAACCTTGATTTTGACGCTAGCAGTGGCTTCACCGGCCTCATTCTGCAGGACTATCTTGTAGTTGCCACTGTCTTCCCGCTCTGTGACTTCAATTGTCAGACTGGTGTGGTCTCCATATGTTTCAGCTCGGACACGATGACCAGACTCGAGAATCACCTAGAACAAGCAAGACAGAAAAGTTACCTGCAAAGACTAATAGATGATATTTAGATGATAAGGCTGGGGATGTTCTACGTTTCTTGTTGTCAACAAACTCCAATAAAAGACCAAAACCAACAATGAATTTATCCTGTGTATAACTTTAGTCTATGTAGCCAAGGTCTGCTAATTCTTATTCTTCTGTGCTATACAATAATAGAAGAACCCTTTTAATTCCTGGTAGAACCTTTTAAAAGGTATCACTTGGAACCATTTCAGAGGGTTCTACCTAGAACCCAGCATGAAGACTTATACTGAGAACTGCAGTGGTTTTAGCCAGAACCCCCTATGCAAGGTTCTAAAGATGGACCCTTCTATGATGCAATGGTTCCACCCAGGAACCTGTCTGGGGGACTTCTAAGGGTGCTTACAAGAACCCACTGAGGGTGTTCCACCAAGAACCCTAGTTTTCAAAGATTTCCTGAAGGACCAGAAACTGGATAGGGAAGTCAAGAAATATACTGGTTTTGGTCTTTTCCTGGGATTTGTTGAGAGTGAAAAAAATAAGATTATCCTTTAAGAGACTAAAAAGGCTGCAGCTGACCCTTTCTCCCTTCATCCACACCACCCTGGGTGCTGGTTCTCCACTGATGGGGATCTCCAAGCGAAGTTTGTTTCCTGCCACGATTGTCACCGTGTTGTCTGGGAAGTTCAGGCTGTCCAAGTGCACCCTTGGTGGGTCTGCAGACAATTAAATCATAAAAAATATTACTTTTAAGTGTCTTGAGCATGATTGTAAGACATAAAAATCAAACCAGTGAAGCATCAGTTGTGTACCAATGATGTGAATTTTGGCAGAGAGGCTTTGTGAATATCCTTCAGGTACAAAAGTGTAATCTCCTGCATCATGAAGGGAGCAGGCCTCAATTTCAAGACGGTGGACCCTGGAAGACCAAAATTATGTTAGTTAACATTGGTTTGTGATTGGTTTTGATTGAGTTTAACAGAGATTACATACTTATTTCTGTGTATGATGCCGATGCGGTCGTTGGGCTGGATTAGCTGTCCATTCCTGTACCAACGACCTGGGACATTGCCGGGGTAAATCTCACAGTGCAGCTTGATGGGTTGACCCAACATGACCGTCATGTCCTGCAGGTCCTGGTACACCTTCAATGGTTTCACTAATTAACAGTAAGAGAACAGAACAGACCTAATTAGTAATACTGATTCCATTGAAAAGCATGCAAATGAACAGATATTCTAATGCCGGGATGTTACATACAGTCAACTTGTACGTGAGCCTCAGACGTGCCACCAGTAGCCATGATGGAGTACGTCCCAGTGTCCTCTCTGGAGGCATCATCAATCACCAAGTAGTGTTTTGTTCCTTCAGACTTCACTCGGTATCTGGAGCGCACTCCCGTTGGAACCTCGACACCGTTCTTCATCCTGAAGAAGGAAGAATGTCCATTTAAGTCCACGTAAATACTGATTCTTTATTCATTTATTATTCCTTATATGATTGATTTATTTAAGGTTTATTTGTTTTATTTGATCTTTGAACACCTTAATTTTGATCTCAACTAAACACTTGTGAAATTTCATGAGTGGTAATAACCCACAATCTCAATGCTCTCAGTCATAAAATAGTGACACAACTTCACTTTCTCTTTCACTTTACTGAAGATGTTAAACATGTTTAACATGTCCATCAGCGTTTCTTTTGTTCTCAGCCAGTGGCTTCCTTTATTCAGCCTTGCAGCAGTCAGTTGCGTAATAAATTAACCTGTGACATATAACTTGGTGTCATGCGATGGAAAATGCATTGTCCAGGCTGAAAGAGAAGTTATTTAAAGTATGTCATTTTGCACCACACTGACTCTTTAAACGTCTTACCATTTGACTTGAGCACCTTCCTCTGACACCTCACACTCCAGTTCAATCCTCTCATTCACTGTGGTCTTCACAGGCTCGATACCTTTCACAATCTTTACTGGTAGCTCTGTAAGACAGGAGAGGATGATGAAACAAGGCGCACTAACAGATCTGCAGCATGTCTGGTCATATGCAGCAAATATAGGTGAACAGTTAACTGAGATACCTTTAACAAACAGCTCTGTGGAGCACTTCTCGTCTCCTGCAGCCACAGAATAGGCGGCATCATCGTTAACGTTGCAGTTGTTGATGACCATAATCCTTTGCGTGCCCTTATGCTCAAAAATATACCTAAACAAGAAGTCCATTAGTCGCATCACTGGTCACCTACAAGTCAATTTACCAGCCAATATGCACAGAGTTATCACAAACTGTGGGCTACAGAAACCAAAAATAATTCTTCAAATCAAATTGTGTAGCAGTGTTTTCTGCAACATCATTATTTTTACTCAACATGCATCACATGCACTTCACAAACCCAAGGATCGGGCTAGACAGAGGACAGAGGGCGTGATCACACCAAAACTGTGACATGAAGAGGGGAGAAACGACTGGACGGATGAACTTACTTCCTTTGACTTAAGGTCGGCAGTGGAGCCAGAATGGGGCCGGAGCATAGGGTGGGTACAGGAAGTAATTATGGCAGACAGGAAGGAGAACCATGATATGACACACAGATAGACAGACAGACAGACAGATAGACAAAGACAGAGAGACATCATGCCTGGAGGGGTATATGTGGACGACAACAGTGTCAAATAAGAGAGACAGAGTGTTTTATAGCGGAGTCTTCAGGCCAGGGAGCCCTGGAGGAAACGCCACAGGAGGCCAAAACCAGAAAACAGCAATAACCTCCCAGATGGCTTTAACTTTGTCTGGCTTTGAACACAACTTCAGCTAATGTATGCAAGGCTATGAAGAGTCTTTTTTTAAATTTTAATTTAATACTGCAGGATAGACACAGGTTAGACAATGCTATTCATGTGATGCCCTCTGACTGGCTTTGTCAGCAAAGAGCAATATGCGTCAGCAATAGAGTCAGAAATAAGGGAAAAATGCAATGAGAAAGATTTTACTTTTTATCTTTGTTTTAAAAATGAAGCCAAAATGTCAAGGATAAAGTAAAACTAAGAAAGTAAATCAGACCTCAAACCTGTGTTTTGACTTTATTTTCAAAATACAAAATAAAGAAATTCTTCCTCCTGTCATTTTTTCCCTTTGTGCCTTGGCCTAATACTCCTCTATAGATATGCTATCCTTCAACACTTCCTCTGTTGTCATCCACTCTGTCTAGTACTGTTACATCAAAGTATTGCAAAACACGTAGAACCATTACTCATATCCATATAGTAAAAAACTAAATTATGATTCCTACAGAATAATAGGTACTGGTGCTGTTACGGTTTTCGTAGTAATCACTTGTTAAAGTACTTTTATCTTTGTTCCAAAGCCAGACTTAATTAAAGACCTGTGAAGGAGGTACCACCTTTTTCCTGCACAGAGGAGGACATATACAGTTAATGGCAATTGAAGGCAACAATTGACATCATACACCGCTTTTACACCCAAATGTAGCTCTGGGGCTTGTTATATAGCCTTGTGAATTCATAATGACTGATTAGAGCCACATTAGAGTCGAGAGAACGTTATTTGTTTACTGGCAATGGTTCACAGTAGGGTGGGCTGGACTGGCTGCAGGTTACACTACTGTTTTACTAAGCCACTATTTGGCTTTAATATATTTCTATTGGGGTGTTTGTTAAAGTGTAGGTCATGTTTTTAGGCTTAAGTAAGACTAAATGAATGATGTAAAACACGTGAACCATTGTGCTTTTCGGTGGCGACAGAACAAAAACACATAATACCAGAAAACTGGCAAAGAAGGGGCGACGCCACAAATGAAACACATTTTTAAAAAAATGTGTTTCATTTGTGCAGTGTTGCGGGGGAGAAGACACAGATGATAAACTGAATATAAAATGTCGTGACGTACTTTGGAGAGGGTCTGATTTCCTGTCCGTTCTTGTACCACTTCAGCTCAACTGTGGGGTCGGCCAGGTCGACCACCAAGCGGATCTTTCCACCTTTGTCCACCTGGTATGCTGGTTCTAGTTTCTTTGCAAATGCTTTGAAAAGATAAAAGAGATAATTAATTATATTCCTTTTAAGACTGAAACAAGATCAAGATTCCCTTGAAGCATAAGGCCACTGGACAAGCGGCAAACTGGGACTTCATCAGCACATCCAAAGTTTGTATTTACCTTCGCTTTTCTTCTCCTCTTTTGGTATCTTCTTCATCCTGCGCAGCAGACCTCTCAGATCTGTGATGCCGTACATAAAGGCAATCTTTTCGTACTCATCTGGCCGGGCGTTCTTCAGGATTTCCCACACATCTACCTCCGGGGTGTCATCCTGCTGTTTTGGCTCCCTAGTGGTGCCGGATATGAGGGAACATTGTGAGCGTAGAGTCTTAGGCTGGTGTTTGCAACGTGTCCTGAGGAACTAACCTCTGGAATGGGAGACTTTAGAGGCTTTGATAGGGTTAGGAGACAACCCTTGAGTTTTAACTGATTATTTTACTTGATTAAAGTTTCTGCTGTGCCATCTTAGTTTGCATATTTCCCTGGAGAGCGTTCCTCAGGACATGTCACACAAAGGGATGGGCATGATGAGCTGTCTATATGTGTGCTGACATCAGCTGGACTCAAATGTTAAGTGTAACAGAGTAGAAGCACTATTAACACAAAACACAGAGGTGTTCTCGAATTCGCTTAGACGTGGATTAATCGTGTTCCGATATGTTCAAAAAAGAAGCATGGTACACAAATTAGGAAGACTTAATTAGTGTGTAAAGTTGTGCACAGTTCTGTGGCAGTAAGCCTAAAGTAGTCTGAATAGATCATTTTTGATTAAAAAAAAAGGGGTAAGATGGGATATGTTATAATAAAATATAACATAACTTATTCTTTATTTAAGTACTTATTTTTATCCAAACCATGATATTTTCTGAAACCTAACCAAGTGGTTTTGTTGTCTAAATATAACCAAACTGTGACCATTTGACAGCGTAAACCATCTTGCAACTTTTTGTGTGGGTTTTCAACCCCAGGTTGGGAACCACTGCTTTAAACTGTCTAGCTATTGTTCTGTGGTCAATGACTTGGTTAGATGCAATGCCAGTATTTATAACCTCTCTAAGCACAGGAACAAAACAAAATGTGATTTTTTTAAAAGACGAATCTGTTAGAAAAGTCACTTATTGTTACCATTGAATCAACAATAACACTTGTAAAAGAGATTTTTAAGGTTTCTAGCATGCATTGAAGGATGAAAGGGCAATATTAAAGGGGAGTTGAATAAAGGAGAAAATCCAGGTTGGGTTCATGTAGTTTCCACAGTTACTAGACTTAAGAAGAATAAGTATGGGAGAGAGAAACAATCACTTCTGTAGGATTAAAATGACAGACAAGGGCAGACACAGATCAACAAAGGACAGTTTTGTTCCTATCTTGTGAGAAAAATGTCTCTTTCAGCACATTGTAATGCTAAATGTTTATGTATGTTGAGATGCAGCATGCAGGGATTTGGGGGAAACCTACAACAAAGATTTTCAATGAGGATTTTTCACATTGCTCTTACGAACTGGCCCATCCCTTTGTTTTGTTGTTGGTTTGAGTGATCACTTCAGAGATGCTCCGAGACTGTTAGATGATGAAAGTGTGTCTAAGAGATGTTAGCTTTGTGAGATCCGAGTTAATAAACACCTCGCCCTGGACATGAGTGTATCCATTAGTTTATACAAAGAACATTCAGTCAGCCATTCGTAGACATTTTCCCAAATGTCCGAAAGGTTGGAGGTGAATAGCGTAAAACATTATTCCATTATACGTTTGTATTTCTCATCCGTTTATTTTCAGGCAATTATGAAGAAAGCTGAAATAAACATGGTGGTATTTGCCTTATATTTCTAAGTTGAAATAAAATGACAATGTAGCGATAACACTATTTTACAGCATCATTTCTCCATGGCCCATCAGCACCTCATTAATGATTCAAAATGCTGCCGCTCTGCCTCATAAAGGTGGCGTCTGGCTTCATGGCTTGATGAAGAGCCGTCACCTGAGTGTTTATGATGCAAGGCCCATTTCCATCATTAATGAGTGCTGACAGAGCGGTTAGGAATGCTGCCTTCAAATGAAGTGTTACCGTACTACAGTAGGCCAACACTCTTGCTTGTCCAATTCCTAGAGCTACACGTCATGCTGGGGATTCTACAGGATTATAGTACTCACCCGCAGTAAGGTCTAATCGTTTTAAAACCTATGGGTTTTTCTCTACTAACCTTTGATTTCTGAATATGTAGGGGAGAAGAAGAGACAAGCCCACAACAAATGTGTAATTTAGCTGGTGAACAGTGTCACTGCCTGTAGGACTATTTGTACTCACACTGAAACGTTGCACTGTATCATCTGAAATATGCATCATGGTGTTTATTTTGAGCTTTGGTATAGCACAGAGGTTTTCAAACTGTGGGGCAAGCCTCCCAGGGGGGCATGAGGGAGTTGACTGGGTGGGAGGGCGTGGAGGGAGAAAGAAACATGAGGCAAAGATACTGTGTGAGGTGAAAGGGAATTTGGGTATTTAAAACTCTCAAGCAAACCCCCGCAGAGCCTACGCTGTAGCTTATGCAAGTGGCCAAGCATTTATACTTCTGCGCTGGTGTATCATGGGTACCACCAAAACACTAGTTGGCAGTGTGTATCGAGTTTTTTGTATACTTCAATGTGGCAAAGAAGAGTCATACAAATGTAGAGACTTGCTCAATTAAACTCTCCTCGATTTGCCGTTCAAATGAAGGGGCAGCCAGAAATTTGTAGAAGGAAATGGGATGCTACCAAGTGGACCAGTCGCAGTTGTTGTGGTCTGCATTGCTGAAATGTGTAGCCACATTTCTGGAGAGTTGCACATCAGTCTACAGCACAGGGTATATATATCTATCTGTACATATGAACTGGGCTTTAGAGCCTGATTGCTGCAATGTACAAATTAATGTACATAAGGCATACGAAAAAAGACATTTCTTATAACAGAACTTGACTGAGAATCAGCTGGTCTTTAAATTTTCTTCAGTATCATAGTAATCTGTTGATAGTTGTAGTAGTAGATGTAGTAAGAGAGCTAGATACACTGTTGGAGACGAGCCTCTGTACATTCCTATGAGAGATGCAGCCCATAGAGCAAGCAGAGTAGAGACTTCCTATGGCCAAGTGGCTAACTTTAAAATAAAATGATTTAATCGTGCAGCTCTCCTAATGATACTGGTCCGAATGGTCATTTTGTGGGGGTGACGGCTGTTTCTTTCATAACATAAGCTTATGGGATGAATTCTTTTTTTGGGCCACAGTGCATCACTTCACATTGTCATTACACAGTTTGGCCACTATATCAAATTGGCCTCAAAACCTGGTGGTCTTCCTGGGGGGCTTCAGGAGGCACAGTTGTCTCAATTTTGTCTAAGGGGGGCCCACAGTGTTAGAAAACCCCTGGTATAGCATAATGTATCATCTGTAGATATGTACGTGCCACTCATACAGTAGCATAATACAAATCAAATTTATAAAAAGAAAGATAAAAGAAGCACATCCAAAAAAAGGGTTTAAAAAAATACTGAAAAGGACAAAATCCACTCAGGGTCGGGATGTGATTCTCACCTATGTTTAAGGAGACCACTAAAGTCAAGCTCCCCTGCATCTTCTTGTCCTTCACTGCTGTTGTTAACAAGGAGAGATTAATAAAGATTTAATCAGAGCTGAAACAGAAACAGGCACTAGAAAACAATGCTAAAAGAGCAACACAAAGCAAAGGCTCTGACGCCAATCGACCCATTAGCTCCGAGCTAACAAACGATTGGTGCTTACGCAAAACCCCTTTTTTTTCTTTTCCAGATGAAAGTTTAAAACGAGGTGTTTTGTGTAAGACACTTCAGAAGCCGTCCCAGACAATATTGCCGAACCGTCTCTGCAATGTTGAGGCAACATTCCTGAGCAGCAACGTTGTGAAACCGGGATGCTTTGCATTGCTTTCCAGACACATTGTTTGGAGGGAGATTCAAAATGCAAGAGTTGGCCTTTAATTACACGTTGAGTCGGCTGGTTGATTTGTAATTACCTTTGAGAAAGGTTAATGACATTATTACAACCATCCTGTCACACTTAATTCCATTACTCGATGGTGAAATGTTCATCGCACCTCTTTTCTTGACTTTTCAGGAGCATTCATTAGTACGAATAATTTGTCAGCGATCTTATTTTCTGAGATAAATATATTGTTTTGTTCAGTTTAAGTGGAAAAAAAGGAAATACTGAACTGTAGCATAGTGGATTCTTAGCTGTTGACTCCTTTACAATATCAACATGTCTTGTAGTTGCATCACACTTCTTTCATTACCTTCTTTTGAAAGCTGATCGAATATCAATATTCTGTGTGCCCTGTCCAGCCTCTGTAAGACAATAACAGCACATATTCTAGTCTGTATTTTCTTTGTGAACATAACAGAATTAATATAATGGTTAAATTTTGAGGCTTTAACAAACCTTTAACTTCCAAGTCAAAGGAACAGCTGTCAAACTTGTCCTTGTAGTTGACTTCGCACCTGTAGTTTCCAGCATAGTTCTCTTTGGCTTTGATGATGTGCATTTCAAATGTGTGGATCTGCCAGGGGGTGATATATAAGAATTGGTATAACAGCTTCATTAGTGTCACTGCTGTGACAGGTGGGTGCCTTGCTGCACAGTACCTTGGTGAGTCGGTCAAAGGTCTCTTTGAGCTGCAGGTGCTTTCCCGTCTTGCTGGCCAGATCCATCCATTTTCCTTTAAACCACTTGACAGTGGGTTTACGGAGGAGATCTTTGGCCTCCACCTTGGCAACAAAGGTGATATCTCCACCTTTAGACATAGCAAATACAGAGAAAAGGTGTTCATCAGTCCAAAAATGCCCAATTAATAAATCAAACTAAGTAAAACATAAATTTATGGGCGCAGTATAGTAATTTAAATCCCAGTAGTCCCAAATAATGTCCCATTGGTCCAAAAGCCTGTTTTCTGGCAACCTGTTATTCTGGGAAAAAAGCCCAGTTAGCCTTTGTTAGTTCGGTGACTTCTGGCTCTGTCCATGGTGCTTAATCAGCTGGGTTTTTGCCCTTAATAGGCTAACTTATTATAAATAAAATTATTATGAGATATGGTGCGTTGATTAGTGAGCATTACACAAACAGAGCCAGACTACCTATTAGCAGTTTTTATGCTAAGCTAACTGGCTGCTGGCCATAGCTATATTTACTGTACAGACAGAGTCGTATCAATCTTCTTTTTTATCTCTCAGCAAGAAAGTCAATAAGCCTATTTCCTAAAATGGTTTAACTGGAAACTGGATTGACACTTACCCACACTAACAGTGGCACTTTGGGGCTTCTCTATCAGCAGGGTGGACAGTGGCGGGGTGTCGATGGGCTTTTCCAGCTCCTCTGGGGCCTGGCCCTCTCCCAGAGACCACACTGGTCAGTTAGGAGAAACACATTCATGACACAGTGCTCTCCATTTTCATTGTGCAAGGAAAAATATAGCAGTCCAGTTGAGGAATTCATACACCCACCTTTCACTTTCGATCTGAAAGTTTTAGTCTTACCAGAGGAGAGTGACAGAGACAGAGAGACAGACAGACACTTTTTCTCACACTCAGCCATCACACCTCACACAGCAGCATTATTTAAGCTCTTTGCAACATGGAAAGCATGAAACAGACAATATGAAACACAGAAAGGTTGTGTAATTTCCATTAAATACCAATTTTATGGGACTTTTTCTGCAGAATATAAAAGGTTATGATTATCCGTAGATTCTTCGTTTTGCTGATGCTCCAGTCTTCTTCCCAATGGGAGGTCTGAATGTGGATGAATCACACTGTTGCCATAAAGTTCGTATCCAGGTCTAGTTGAATTTATTAATGTAGTCTGGGCCTGTCTTCACATTTTTATGCAAGTTCACCATTAACAAACTGTATCAAATACTGCCCGCTAAGTTTTCGTCCTTTATCCTAATGCAAATGAAAAAGATTTTCCAAAAGAGAGGAAGAGGAAGGAAGAGTTGGGACTATGATACGTAAGGAAAACAATCTTTGTCATGTTGCACATCATAGTCTTCGGACAAATGGACCTGGTTTTTGCCAAACAGCTGGCAAGGGCGCCATATGATGGAGGAAAATGAACAAAAGTACCATAAGAGTCTTTTTTTTACTACCACTTTATTACCTGAGTCTTTTCTCCCCATGGCTGGCACGCTATCATCTAAACAAAAACAGAGAGAAATTTACAGCATATTGTAAGAAATAGTACTGTAAAGTCCACTGAAGCAAGCACACTCGCATAAAAATAAAAATAAAAATAAAGCCAACAAGCAATTACAGATTAGCAAGCACTGACTATAGGAATTCTGAATCAAAGTCGGATTAGTGTGATCTGAGTGTGAATGTGCGAAACAAAAAAATAGATATGATTGTTATGATCAGAATTCCAACTGTATTCACATAAATGCCAATTTATGTGCACAGGAAACAAAAAAAAACGTGATCATGAAAGTCTGATTGGCATTATAACTTATTATAATTTGTGTTAATAGATGTATGGTAATGTGTTAGCAAGGAAATTGTGAACATCTTCACGTTCTTCTATTGAAAAGATAACTTCTAAACACACTGAAATATCTAAACAAACATGTCTCCAGCATGTTTCCTACATTCAGACAGTGGGTCATTCTGATTTAGAGTAGGCTACTGGTTTGGTGCTAAAATGGTGGTAGGATTTAACAGAGGGATCTTACTAGGCAGCTCAACTGAGAGTTTCTTGAGTGAATTGGCATCTTCTGCGAAAAAAACACAATCATTTAAATTAATCAGGATAAACTTAACTACTTAAGAGAGATTGCTGAATATTGCATCTACACCAGTGTTGTTTGACTGGATGTTTTCCCACTGAAAAGCGTAGGGGAAGCAGCTGTGTGCTCGTCTTTTTGTTTGGAAGTTAACGCCATGTATGTTTGCCAAACCAACCACATACCCTTCATCCTTGAAGACTTTTATTTTGTAAAGCCAGAATAAATATATTTGGACAAGCCAAGCAAAATATTTTTTGCTTTAGCAAAATATTTTTTGCTTGGCTTTTTTTGTTTGCTATCAGAAGGTTTTGTTTTACAAAACAAAAATCATCAAAGATAATGACTTACTTGTTGTTTTGGCAAATGTATGTCTGATTAACTTCCCAACCGTAGCCTACAGCAGCTTTATTTCACTTTTTCAATGGGAGGCATCCAGGATTGTCTCAAAGAGTGTCCCAAATGATTAGGCTCCATATGACTATAAGTGGAATTAAAATATAATAAAAATTTACAATACTCTGACATTTTGGTAAATTAACTTGTTTGCTGCCTTACCAAGATTTAGATGAGAAGAACATAGTTACAGGTACAGCAAAGTGGTGGCATTTAGCCTAGCTTAGCTTAATGGAAAGGGAAAGTTTACATAGCTCCATTAAAGGTGTCTCTTTTCAAACTCTAAACTTACGTATTTACAAATTAATTTGTGGATCTAGCATGTAGGAATAGAAAATTATAGATTATGGTTTAACTAACAGTTACCTCACACTGAAGATATTTTTTGGACCGTCAAGTAGATTAGCAGATGTCCTCATAATGAAGTTTCACTCGACCAAATCTAAACAAAACTTAGCCAACGTCAGTGTATTGGGGACTAGCTTGGTAGCTAACAAGGTAAAATGTGAAAAAAGACTAAAAAGGCTTATTTTCCTTTCATTTAGACGAATGCTAACATTAGCTTTTCCCCTGCTTCTGCTGCAGTCTTTAAGCTAGGCTAAATACGCACATCACTGAGCTAGTTTTAGCTGCTAGCTACTTTTTAATGCACAAAGATTAAAGTGCTATTGACTGGTTGAGACAGCAAGTAAGCGGATTTCACAAAATATCTGAGTATTTTACGGAAGCTAAAGAAAGAGAGAAAGAAAGTGTATCAATATAAAAGGGAATGCCAACGCCCAGAAAAGTTTGAAACGCATAATTAGCTATTTGTTAGCATGATTTGTTCTTGCCCAACAGCTACAAATCAGAGCTAAATTTATGATTTGCTGTAAAACTTAATTAAACATTTGGTATTGAAAAAGTATTGACACTTTTGACAACCTTTCCCATAGTTAATAGCTGCATAAAATTGACATATTCAAAAGTTGAAATTCAGCAGCATTCCCTTTTAGTAGATAGACAGTAGACAGGTTGTAAACAATGTATTGAATAATAATGTGCAGGTTACAGATTAAGCAACCATGTATTTGTTTTGTATGTGTAATACATACATGTGAGATATAATTTTCACATCCATACCTTTATTTGAGATGAGTAAATAAAGGTTGATGTGCTTGCAGGAATTTTGCATGTAAAAAATCACACATTTACTACATGTATGTCAGTGCACAGACATACATCAGAATAATTAAAGATTTGACATCAAAAACATAAGAAAAAATATACCGTTTCAACTGTGGAGTAGATTTGTGCCAAAGCCTTTTTGTTACCAAAGACTAAAACACTGAACTTGTGAAGCTGAGATGCACATTTTATACCACAAAACAAACTTGTTGTATGAATTAAACATCTTCCTTTGCTTTTCTCAGATCTCTGCATAATGCCACAATATAATTGACAAGCTAACAACTTGCCATACAAACATACCCGTAAGTTTTAGAGCCCTTCTCAAAACTTTCAAAGCACTCATGAGGTGATTTGAGCCTGACTTAAGGTGAGAGCTCCGTCCTCAAAGGGTGAGGTGAAGAAGAATAAATTAGGAAGTAGTAAGGGTTGTTAGGTACCAACCTGCTTGGGGTGTTGGGGATTGGGTAGTGGCGGCAGCATCATCATCATCTGCAATAAAGGCGTCATTGACAAATAGACCCACCTATCCAAAAAACTCCAAAGTCCATCACTGGCACGCCAACAAGACACAAGACTGGCAGGCCAACAAGGCCGTCGATCACATGCGGGACAAGACTTCAATGGATGGAGGATAACATGCAGCTCTTGGACAGGAAGAGTGAGACCAAAATCTCAACCGGTGACATGATTTGTGTCCCGTAAGACTCTGACTATTGTTTGTCTGAGATACAGAGCAGTGTGGTATTATAAAAGTTTTGTGCTGCAAGCTTCTGAAGATGCCGAAACAAAAGCAACAAGCTCTCTAGCGCCACAAAAAAACCCAAAAAAAACCAAAAAACCTTTAAGCAGCAGCTGCAGCTCATATTTGCGAGAAATGCACCTGGCCAAGCCAAACGAAAGTTGTGTAACTTCAAAAAAAACCTCTGCTTTTCACCTATAAAGAAACCAGCTGGCCGCCTTGCATTACTATATATAGTGTGTCTTGGTTTATTTCTGTTGCCTACACATTAATGTTTCTGGATTTAAAATAAAGAGTTTGATGACTCACCTTACATACAAATTGCATCACTTTCAGTTTGCCATTTCAGGATTGAATCAATACTTTATCTATTAGTCTTTATTTATTAGTCTAGATTAGTTTGCATTTCTAAACTCCGACACAGCACCAAGTATTACTGCACCATAAAGTCCTCAGGTGCAAGTATAATTTTCTTTTTTTTTTCAAACTCTGCATGCAATTAAAGCCATGTAAGAATTAGAGCACTGTTTTTACTGGTTTTAAATCAATGCATGGCTCCAGTCAGTAGGAGTCCATAGCATTCTTAGTAGGGAAGTAAAGGTAATCTATTAGCTTTCAACTGAGAGTAAATCATATAACGTTAAGATAAAAAGCAGCTTTGCCATGCTGCTAAGCTGCTGAGCTGACATGGCTAGTATGATTTTCAGGGCTTGTTTCAGTGGCAGTTTAAGAGCTAGAGGGGTACACATGCATTTTGAGAGAGAAATGGGATTGATTCATGTTTAAGAGGTATACTTACCAGGCGGCGGGGGAGGAGAGCAAGGGCTCTCTTCCTTTACAGTAGCTTTATTGGACTCTGCTTGCTCTTTTACCCCAACCCCACTAGGCTCTGGTTGGTTTGAACCGTTCTCGGTGGGGCTCGGCTCCTGAGCCACCACAGCCTGTGACGGCTCAGGCTCTGTGGGCTCTGGTTCCTTCCCATCAGTCTCTACTGGCTCTTTCCCCTCTGCTACCGCTTCTGTACAGCAGACAAAGCGCTAGGCTGGAGCAGCAAGCATTGAGCACAACTGGCGGCAGCCTTGCAAGACAATGCTTGGTCAAATGAGGTGGTATAAATTGCTAATGACCAGATAACTACAATGCTAATTGGTGATGTTTGAGTAAGGAAGGTGATTTCAAACAAAAACTCCATTTCTGTGTTTTTATATCAAAATCATGTTTTAATCATCATGTTTTCTTTGTGTAAAAGAAAATATGACGTGTGCCTATGTAAGCTAGAACCGTCTTCTTTCAATCACTGACATATTTAGAGTGGACCATAGACATCTTAGACGCTGCACTGACAGCTTTGGCTTGTTGCTGCTACTCTGCTGCCATATTGGACAGGGCATGATCTAAAGCTAATGTAAAGATAGCTTTATTTATTGCTAAAGTAGCTAATTTAACCGCCAAAAGTAGGTGTTAGCTAAGTTAGCCGTGCAGCTAGCTGACATAGCTAGCACTCTGCTTTCCGTTTCATGTGGACTTCAAGAGTCTACAACCACGCTAGTGGCTCTGTGACTCTTGGACACAGTGGTTCCTTGAACTTAATGATAATGCCAGCATGCTAACTTGCTCTGCTAATATGCTGATGTTTAGCAGGTATAATATTTATGATTATGGGTAGAATTACATTTAATATTTGTTGAGATCTTTCTGTCTGGGCTGAAGTGGTGTACTGACAGCCTGACGCACTGACAGTTGCCCGCTGTCCTGCTCATGAATCATTTAAAATGAACAAAATGCATAAACTATGTTCTAAATATATCGTTGAAGTAAAACTGTGGTCTCATGTTTTGGTCAGGTGCACCAAGGAGCATCTATCTGGTCACTGCATATTTATACTGTAAAGTGATCGAGGAGGCAGGGATTTACTGATTCACACAGTATGTAAACGATCTGATCTGATCGTACTATTAAATTTAGACAGCTGGCCTTTGACTAGAGCCAACAGAGTCAGTAAAACCCGGCTTTCCCCAATCCCTCTGTACCTCCTGTATGATGACTCAATATGCCATTCAGTTACACAAATACAGCCACAGCAAGAGTTAGTGACAGCACCATAAATGCAGGTAGAAAAGTCCAGGCATGTGGATAATGTTCACAATAAGTGTGGTGGTGATCTTACAGCTAACCTTAACTTTCTGTGTGAACAAACGATGTGTTGAACAACCATACCTACACAAGAAAAGTGCAGTTTCAGGCCTCTCAAGAGTGAATTAAGTAGAAAAAAAATCGTGATGACACACACCAAACGAACACGTGATGTGAGTGTGATGTGCAAAAGAACGAAACATTCTGGGGCAAGTGAAGAGGGGTGGGGGTCAGGGTTACCCACCTGGGGGTGGAGAAACCTCCAGGGAAATCTCAGGTAGGGGCGGGGCACCGTTACTTTCGGGGGCAACACTTTCTGAGCATGTGACAAATATATAGTGGTGGATGGAACAGCTGCTTTTTAAAAGCACAAAGCTTCAGCATCTGCAATGCCTCACACTCAAACACACACACCAACACACGCACACAAACACATATAAAAACACACAAATGTGTTCTAACTCACATAGTTTCGCCCACTCACCTGCCTGCATGTAGGCATTCACACTTTTTAACAAGAAATCACATTTTTGCAAACCATTCTCACATTTGATTCAGCACAAAAAAGAAAAAACTTTCTGTAAGACTATTTACCTTCATATAAATGTACAAAATGTGCTGTTAATATGTTTGAATTAGGATTATGCAAATGTTCACAATTAAAATGAACATTAATAAACACACCAAGTCAAAATCGTACCAAGGCTAAAAAACATACTTTATACCCCCATCAAGGTGTTGTGGTGGCTTTTCTGAAGATGCCTATAGGATTCACCTGTTGATTGTTTTAGCACCATCGCAATACTCGCAGGAAGAGTCGTGAATTGTCAGGCAGTGTCGAGCAGTCATTATTACACCTTAAGTAAATGTGTTTCTTTTGCAATATGATATGCTTGAATTGACAGTTGGAGGAATTGCTCTGAAAATAGCTTTACAGGATCATAAAATGCAAGTCACCACAAAAACATGGATGCCCACGTGTCGTTACATGTTATGACTGGTGTTGGGCAGTTACACATTATTTACTACTATGGCTACCCCCTGACAGTCACAGATTTCAGTCATCAATGAGAAACCCTTTAATTTACTGGGTGGTGAACAGGTAGGGAATACATAAGTTAAAAAAAGATGCAATGTCTAAGGCACTCTTCTGTCAAGAAGCAAGAAAAACTTTACTCAGACTATTCCACACAGACATAAACTTTTTGATAAAAGAGTGTCTTGGACCTTTCTTAAGTATGTTTGATGTTGAATAATTAGTTATTAATAATTAATAATTAGTCATGATTAAATTAGTGGTACATTTTTCAAGTAACTTTCCCAACACTTGAAGTCATGAGCAGTTCTACGAACATTTTTAGTGAGACCCTAAAAAGCTGAGCTCTCCCACCGGCCATGTTGGAGCCTCAAGATGCTGTGGCTCCAAGGTCAAACCCCAGCGCCGGCAAAAAGCCAATTGCATGCCAGCACCTTGCTCACATGGGGCGGCGGGGGGGCGTCAGCTGAATCAACAGAGGGGGATCAGCTGGCTGGCGAGAGGAATGTCAGAGATGCTTACAGCTTGGTCGATGCCACAGATCACTCCGGAGCACAGCAGCACATCCATACTGCCGACTATTGGCTCCACATTTACACTCCTATGAGCCTGTGTTTGCACGTTCACGCCGACTTCAGAGCTGTGATGTTACATGTGTATATGAGCTCACTTTTGCCCTGTTGTCTGTACATCTTAGTGCAAACATGATTGGTGCTTGATGTGTATGTTTTTAGAGAGGTCATAATTAGTCTCCTGTTCCCTCACTTTGTCCTACTTTCACTTGTGCAACTAAGCTTTTTTTCAAAACAAACTACTGATGATTGTATATCTGTTCTTGTGCACACATTGTGCAGCTATTATCTGCTAGACTGGGAGGTGACGGGGGAGATTAGATGTCTAATGCCGTCCACTCACCTTCTGGCTGGCCGTTTGGCGTCTCATCTAAAGAAAGAAAAACAAAACACATCATTATCAGACATGACGACGAGAGCTCATGCAGCATTTATTTAATGCAATCAGCACCCAAAAACTTCTTTCAGTTTGTGCACATTGACCTGTCGTACTGATATCAAGTCACCACTAAGCCATATCATCTTTGTGTTGGAGGACTGGCTCCTCATGCTGAGACACCACATAGTCTTAACTGATTATGACGAAGGCCCCCATGACACACCATTTGTTTGCCCTCTGCCTCGTCTGGTCTTATGAAACTAATGGTGGGGGAGGCAGCGACAGAAACATGCTTGGATGTAACAGGCCTCAACACATCAAAGCATCCATACAACCCTTGGCACGCAATGACAGGGTTAAAAAATTAGCCTCTTTTGTTATTAGTGGGTTAGTGGAGCACAAAGCCACGAGAGGATGTCTGAGAACTTCAGACAGAAACATCTGGAGCGACCTGTTCTTTCACCGTCCTTGTTTTGACTCATTTTAATTCTCTCAAAAGCACATGAAGTGATGGGATTTGTAGTTCAGGATGTTTAACTATACATTAAATTGATCTGATTCTTTTCAGCGGCTCATTAAACGAAAGGAACCGAGCCATATTTGGTGAGAGACATTTCTTTTTAATCATTGTGCCCAAACTTCACCAGATGGTTTTGGTACACAGAATCAGACACAGGACGCCCTTCGAAACTGTTTGGAAAAAGGCAGGGACTTAATACTAATAAAAAAATAATAAAAATAATACTAATCAGGTGATTGGAAGAACCATCTGTCTATCACAGGCTAATTCAACCAATCAGATCAACAAACTATATGATGTAGTAGGAGAACAGAGAACTCCTGTTGAAATTCAAAGTAGTAAACTCACTGACAGTGCAGAGGGATATGGCATCACCATGTGTAATGTTTACAGTGCAGATCCTTGATATTATGTCTGGTGATTCGACTACTTTAGTGCTGCAAAACTTAGTCCATTCATGCAAAATAAAATTACATTGGAGGGATGTGTAAGTTTGACTCTGGTCTAAATCTTATCCTATCATTATCCTTACAAAAATCCCCACCCCCCTTACAAAAAAAAAGAGAAAAGAAGGAACTGTAAAGGAACAGATCCATAAGAACCTGCACCCTTTAAAGAGCTTTAATTCCCATCTCTTAACGCCAAGCTCAGTGCATGGTTGCCAAAATGAGAGGAGGACTCAAGTATGAACTGAGTGGAGCAGATGACACTGTGGGAAATGGACTGAGAGCTGTCAGAAAACTGGTCGAACTCACTGCGGTTCAGACATGCACCCTTTTCCTGTGCTGGCGAGGAACACATTCAGTTTGTCGTGGCCTGTTAGTAGCTGGTACATCCGTGGGGCTTTTGTGGCACTTAAATGTCCTAAGAACAAATTATTTTTCCAGTACCACCTGTGCTGCAACAGTATCTACATTGTTACAGCTGTGTGTAGTATAAATCCAGCTTTAGATGATAATGACATTGTCTTTGTCAGGGTGATTAAATCCACAGGGTTCACACTGAAGCAGTGAGATAATTGTTAAGTAACTAGGTTGGTCGATATCTCTCTGTAGGTGGCACAGTTTAAATGGTGAAGACTGAACTGATAACTATTGGCCTGAAGTCAAGCATCCATGGATGACATGGGTACAGGGAATAGTGACACATATCTGGAGTGTCTGTCATCATGTGTTTGGATTAGATGTCTTCATAGATTCACCTGAACTCTACAACCCGAGACCGACACACAACCGGTACGGGTTCAGATCCACTCTTTATGATATACAGAAGACAGGACAAGTAATCAGTATTATAGTTCATCAGGGCAGTCAAAGTTATCTTGATCATAGATGCAACAAAACTTTAAGGTTAATTCTAAACAGATTGCGTTACTATGAGAGCAAGTGGACTTGAAATAACGAATCGATTAGCCATGATAGCAAGAGAAGAATAACAGAAAACTGGAGGTTTTTTAACAACTTTTTTGGCAAGTAGAATGATAATAATAGTAATGGCAATCAGCTTCTGTGTTCAGGTCTCTGTTCAGCATTTCTCGGTTCTGCATGGGTCCCAGCTCATTCATTTGACGAGCATGTCAAACTCAAATACTAAAGTACAGAGCAGTAACCCCTTAATATTGTAAACAAAAATGCTTAAAAGACCTTTAATCTGTGTCTTTTTCTTGAGAGCAACATATAAGATATGTCATGATTTTAATGGAGCGTAGATAGTTGATGATGTCTGTGAAAAGGTCCATACAGAGGGGATTCTCTAAAGCCAATATTTAGTTGTTTTTTTAATTACAATCATGAAGTTATTGAGGCATATCTCCAAAATACAGACAGAAATTTCCGTTCTCAAACCAAGTATGCTGTACATGAAGTCTAAGTCCCGATTTCTTCCAGTATGGCTAAATATATGGATCATATCAGCCTGATGTGTCTTTGAAATACTCTTAGACTTGAAGCTCTTCTTTTAGCATCTTTAACTTCAGAGAAACCTTCGTTCCTTTCATAGAGAGTCTCCGTTTCTCCCCACCAGCTGTTTGCAGTCTATGAATACTGCAACGCTAATTCCATGATGTATGCCCATTGACTATGCACCATTTTTAACAGCCATTTTCTCCAATCGCTTCTTGGCCTCCGATATCCCCCTGTTTGTAATGATTCCCCCTGAACATTCCTTGTCAAAATTAGCCACACTGCCATCTCACTTCAAAACAATGTGTTGCTGGCCACCGGGCCACAATCCTGCAGGGTCACATCATGCACCCGAGAATCGCGGCTCTGTCTCATCACCGTTGAGATAATGAGAGTGGAGAAAGGTTTTGTTTTACCTCTGAGGACTCCCAGTGCAGCTGACAGTGCTGCAGGTATTTTCAGCTGTTGCCCCTCCTGGCGTGCAGACAGAAGGGCTCACAGAGGCTCCGACATGAGCCAAAACTGCTGGCAGCTTAATTTTTCCTAATATAGACCTTTATCGCTTTAATAAAGATGAGCCCACATTAATGATGGTACTGTTTGCCCTTTGTAGTGGTTCTTTTATTATATCTGACTCGCTGTTTTTAGTCATTCTGGTAAGATGAGAACTTCAGTGAGGAACTTTTATGAGACTTTAAGTGTCCGATGAGAGATGAGTGCTGTACTTGGGTGGCAATTAGCTGTTGACAGGCTCTGCTGCTGCAGTTTACCGAGGTCCGATTTATGAGGTGCCATTCTGTAACACCAAGCGACAGTGTCAGAAGGTGAGTGATAGACCTTAGTGACAGTAAAAATGAGGTGAGGACGTGGGTCCATCCATGACTGAGACGCCAAACTGAGGTGCAGTGAGGACAGTACTGTAAGGCCTCTGCGCCCAGGGTCAGATGGTCGATAGCGAGGTGTCTGTCCTCTGAGTGATCCATCCTGGACCGAGGGTGCCAGGGAGATGTCTGTTTTGGTGTGTGGCACAGGAGAGGGGGAGGGGTGAAGGAGGGGTGGGGCGGCTGTGGAGGGAGATGGCAGGGAACAAGGGATGGGGATTAAAAGTGCGCTCATTCTGAACTATTCCAGGGACAAGAATCCCAGTCCCAAGAGATCCGCGGGAGACTCAGCCAGTCCGTCATCTCTGGTTCAGACTTTTTAAAGGCTTGAGAGTGGGGTGTCTAAAACAACAGCGCTGGCCTTCTCCACTTCAGCTGTTCAGACTCATTTAAAGAACAATACTTTTCTGCACTCATTTATCTGCTGCTCAGGACTATGTGGCTATTTATGGGTAGTGTTGGTAGCAGACTGGAATCTACTGCCTCTATTTCCCCACAGCTTTGTCTCTGAGGGGGATCAGGGATGTTTATGACTGTAGATGAGCACTGTGGGGGGCAACTGTACACAATCAACAGTACAAACGTGCAATTGTAAAGGCCAAGCTGATCTTTACATCATTTTGGGACGCAAGTGAGTGCTGGCATTTGCAAACCCCTACCACCTACCTCCTCTGACCACGAATGACCCGACAGGAGATTGAGATACAACTTGAATCTGAGAAATGGAATTTTGGGGATTGAAGTTGGCTGCTAAAACTTGTCAAGGTTCAATTCAGTGCCAGTAAAGGAGCTCCTGTGTGGTATGGTATGGTACCATAACCAAATCTTGCAAAATCCACTGCCCAAAAGGCTTGACTTTTTGAGACAGCTTTATATTTATCAGCCTAAAATCGCAAACTTGCCTTAGAAGGCTTTATAATCTGTACAGCATATACCAGGATCTTTCCTTAGACCCTCTCTTTGAATAAGAAAAAAAAGACTTAAACATGTTGAAAACAAAGGAAGAAACAACAAATCTGGATAATGATAAAGGCCAAGCTGAGCTTAATATAGTTTTTAAGATGTAAGCTTCTTTGGCTGTTGCAGACTCTTATCATGTACCACTCCCTCTGACCACTAATGACCTGACAAGAAATTGGGATATAATCTGAGATGTGAGGACTCTGGATCTTGCAGCTGACTGTCGATGCTTGTCAAGATTCATTTCCACAAATACATCATGCCAGCTGAACTAATGTGTCAGTGAAAGACCTCCTGTATTATATTGTACCGTAGCTCCCATGAACCAAATCTTTCACTGGGATAAAATTTGGATGTGAGGACTGGGACTCTGAAGTTTGCAGCTGGCTGTTAAAGCCTGCCACGGTTCATTTCCACAAATATATCAATGCTAATAAAAGAGCTCCTTTCCTGTTCCATACTGTACCACACCACAACGTACCGTATCATATTGTACTGTACCGTGGCGTATCATCTCTTGAAAATTTAAAGTCCCTGTAGCTGGCTGTTAAAACCTGTCATTTCCCCAAATTTATCAATGCTGTTGAAATTGCCAGTAATACCGTATCGTATCGTTCCATTATGTTACTTTACGTTATGCAAAATGTTAGGAACATATTGATACCAAAAACTTGAGGTACAATAATACCATGTAAAAAAGTAAATATGATATTTATTGCAATATTAAATATTAAAGATTAATGACAACTTAAAAAAATAAATCTCACATGTGCAGCATTTTTTGTTAGTACAAAATTTGTTTTATCTTTTAACTTAATGTGCTTCTGCTTACCTTCTGTAATAAAATAAAATAAGTGTAACAAGCCATGACCTAAGCATGTGCAAAAACTTGCCATGAATTGTCTTTGACAATGAATGCTTGAAAATGTACGTACAACTTCAAACAAAAAACAATGCAGCAGTTCATTTAAAGAATGAAATAACAACATGAAATAATTTACCATGTAGATAATGTCATGGTTTGGTGAGGAATAGAGACATTTTTAGTGCGATATTGTTGTATCCCATATCATATTGTATCATATTGCATTGCATCATATCATAGCTCCCATGAAACAAATCTTTAAAATGCAATGGCCACTGTCCAAAAGGCATGGGGGAGTTAATCTATTTATGACAATTTATAAATATAGCCCAAAATCACAAAGATGCCTTAAAGGGCTTTGTAACCTGTACAGTATATGGTATGGTCTTTCTTAAGATTTAAGATAAAGAAAAAAAATTAGAGGGGAAAACAAAGGAAAAACCCTCAGTAAGACCATCAGACCAGTTCCAGAACAGACAGATGAGAAATATCTGTCTTGTGTGCCGAGAATTCTCTTCGTGTTTATGTGCAAATCATGCCCGGCGTATCAGTAACAGCTACAGACAGATCAATTGTCCCTTGGAGAATAATGAGTTTATTAAAAACTTGTATCAGCTCTCATCAGGAAGGCTTCCAAACCCCAAACAAAATGTTCCATTTCCTCTACATGGGCATGTCTGAGTCGACGGCAGACCCCCCAAAAGAGCTGAGCTAATGGAGAGGGTGGGGGTAATACCATATCGTAATGACAGACAAGAGCGGATTAAGAGGGAATGTTGATGGACATGACAGTACAGATGAGTGACGTTATGGTCCAACATGAGTGTGGCAGAGCAATGCTGTGGGTGGTTGAATATGGAGCTGAATTATGGGCATGGGGGCAGGCCTGAGGGGTCCAGATTGGCCATTCCTATTCGTCTCCCATCAATCATCAGGAAAACAAACACGATCAGATTATTGTTTACCCTCATACAGCCCAGTTCATCCCAACTGCAACATCTCTCACTGGTCTTTACTTGTGTCCGGCGCGGCACTCAACAACATTCCTCAACTGGGCTCCATCACCGTGTCTTTCTCCAGCTGGATCACCCAGAACAATCCAGTATGTCAACCTCCCCAGCAACAATAGTATCTGTTCATAAACCTCAAATCTTCTCTTGCCCCCCGGGATGGTAGAAACAGGCATGCATCAGTAATACAACACCAATGTCAAAGTCACTTTGAGGATTCCTATGAACGAGCTGGCAGACGAGCCATAAAGTGATGGAGCTCCCTGCAGCGGGTATCAACTGACTCCTCTCAGACAAAGACAGCAAAAAAAAGAATCATAAAAACGACAGAAATTTACTCAGAGTTAATTAAAACATGCAGTGCAGCAGGTTGATTCTGGATCTACATGCTTTGATGGCAACTTGTTAACCCCATCCTCACTATCAACAGTCCTACCTTTCTTTGTGGGCTCTGGCATCTTGAGCCTTGTCCCAAGAAAAAAGCGTCAAGGAGTCAAAAGGTGCAGGTAGAAAGGTAGGTGCCTTCAGCGTAATGTGACTCTACAGGAGGCCGGGTGAGGCGTGGTAGCCCTCTCGTCCAGGAGGGAGAGAGATGATAGGACGGTAGGACAGTTGCAGAAGAACAAAAACCTCTGGGACCCCTCGGACCAGAGTGATGGGAGATGAGGAGGGCACAGGGATACGGTTTGGAAGTCTCAGTGGGGGAGGAGAGGAGGACCAGGGACAGATCCAGGAGGGACAGGCTTTTGAGGCCTTATATAGAGAGGCGGCACGCTCCTCCTCTCTGTAGTGCAGCTCTGTCCTACACCTACTGTTGCATCACTGTCCCCTACCCACTGACTGCTGTGCCAGCTTTTTAAATAAGACGCAACAGCAAGTAAATGTAAAGTTTACAGAACTGGCACTGTTATATTCACTAGACTTTGGCTGTAGGACTCTTTCATTTACTTTAAGTATGTGAAAATACTCTGCTACTTTTGTCTAACATGGTTTTACCACATAAGACCACTGACATAAATAAAGATGGCTCCACTTCCTCCCACTGTACAAAACTGAAGCCAAAATATCCCGGATATGAGTGCTGCCATCTTGCACTGGTGATGTTATTTGGTGGCAGAGTCTGCACAGTAGTGATCAGCGTTGGAGCCGTGCTTTCGAGTTAAAGCCCATACATGACATACATGAAACCCAATTTTAAATACCATCAAATCTAAGTAAAACCAAACTTATCAGAAAAATGCATGATAAGAACTACCTAAAATGACAGAAACCATGTTTGGAAAGATTTACTTGATGTGTACTTTCATTTTGTCCCATGTCCTATCTATTAACATGGAGGAGGCAGGATTTATGACCTATACTGCAGCCAGCCACCAGGGGGTGATCAAGATGTTTTGGCTTCACAACCTGACCTTTAGCAACCTTTATAAGCTATTGCTAAATAGCCAATGTTCGCAGAAGAGCTATTTACTTACCAATCTAGAAGTTGCGAGTTCACCATCAGATTTCATCCTTTTACTGTCATAGAGCGGTTTCTGATTGATTGATTGATTGATTCACTCTCACCTATTGAAGTTCAAATACAATAGCTCTCTTGAACAAATGAGATATAACGTGTTGGTAAATGGACTGTATTGCCATTTTTAAAGAGCTATGCTAGCTATTTCCCCCTGCCAGGCTAAGCTAACCATTGGCTGTACAGTAGGAAAGGTGTAAATGATGATGATATTTCAGAATTTATGTACGCCTGTCCTATCATATTGTGTGTCAAGCGATAACGTTAGCTAGGAAGTGGTTGCAAGTGAAATTTAGCTGTTGTCTAATGCTAGGTAATGGATTATCAAATATGTTGTTTTATCTTGAAATATGGCCTAATGTCCCTCCAGATTTTCACTGTCCACTGTCTTTTCAGTTGCTAGTCAATTGGTAGTCAGTGACATGATAACAACTAGTCAGATTTTGTACGTTTAAATGACAACCTGGAGCCCAACATTATCCTTTTGATAACAGCATTTGACCCTCTCACCCTGAGCATGATGTCAGAGGAATATGGCCGCTGTGTGAATATCTTGAATCACCCTAAATGTTTTCCTCCTCAGTATCGGGGTGAAGACTGTCAGCTGGGAATCAGGGGTGAGTATCCTCAATTCAAAAGTAGGTGAAGAGGGAGGAGACTGGGAAAACAAGAGGTGGGATATAAAAAGAAAGAGGTGTTGTCATTGTCACAGGTCTGAGGCTGATGTAATACTCTCCACCAATGTCACATGATAAACAACATATTCAGAGAATCCATAGATTTATCATAAAAGAAACGTTTGGGATGACATGCAGTGACTTGATGCCAGATGCCAGATATCAGTTTAATCCGCAGGGAATGCTGTCCAAGAACAGCCGGCTTTCAAACCTGGCAAATAAATACTGGGGAGATGCCTGGGCGGTGGTTATATGGCCTATACTTAGAAAGCTGTCATAAACCTTGACATTTGACATGTGTATCCGGCATGAAAAGGAGGGTTTCATTGTGAATTATGTCATTGATGTGGCTGCTTCGGTTCTAATGAATCTTTTTAGCACGTCAAACACAGAGTGATAAATCAAGGTCGCAAAGATTAAACAACGAGGATAAAAACTGCTGGATTTACAAGCAACAAGAAGCCTGGTGCTTTTCTAACCCACAGCACACTCAAGTGTACAGTGCACCCTTGGAAATAAAGGTACTAACTGGAACCACAAAGGTTCTTCGACTTGTCCCCATCTGAGAACCCTGTTTTGTTCCTGTTAGAATCTTTATAAAGGTTAAATTTCGAAATTATTTCTGCATCAACCATCTGTGGAAGGTTCCACAAAGAACCCCCTATGAGAGGGCCTGCAGAGTAATGGTTCTATGTAGAACCTTCTCTTGAGGTTCTATCCAAAATCTCTCTACTTTCCACCCTTCTATATTCCAATCTATAACCCACCCATGAGGTTCTGTCAAGAACCTTTTTATATTCCAAGGGTTTCATCTAGATCACACTCAGGGGGTTCTAAGGAGAACCATTTTTATTCCAAGGGTTTTATCTAGAACCTACCAAGAGGGTTCGAGTACATTTTTATGTTCCAAGGGTTTTATCTAGAGCACACTGAGGGGGTTCTATAGAGAACATTTTCATATTTCATGGGTGTGGTATAGAACCCACCAAGGGGTTCTACAGAGATCAGAACAAACCGAGGAAGATCCGTGAAGAATCTTTTTACATTCCACAGGTTTTGTCTAGCTCACACTGAGAGGGTTCCAAAGAGAACCTTTCTATATTCTAAGGGGTTTTATCTAGAACCCACCAACGGGGTTCTACAATAACCTTTTTATATTCCAAGAGTTTTATCTGGAACACATCGGGAGGTTTCTACAGAGAACCTTTTTGTATTGCAAATTAAATTTTATCTGGAACACACCCAAGGGGTTCTACTGAGAACCCTTTTATGTTATTGTACCAAGAACCCTGGGCGAACCTTCGATGAAAGAGTTTCTTCTAAAAAGGTTTCTTTGGATGAAAAGGGTTCTTAATGAAATGTCTTACAAAGAACCCATGACAAACCCTTTCCTTCAGAAGCAAATGGTTCTGGGTAGAACCTCAGCCCTTTTTGGAAGAACCCGTATTTCTAAGAGGGAACCGAGCTCCTGCAGAGAATCTAACAACATCATAACCACTTGAGCATGTTTATGGTCTCAACATGACAGTGCACTCAAATCATGCACAATTAATTCTTCAGACAACCCAACAAGACAGTCAAGACAAGGCACGGCTCTATTTTTGGCTCTTGTGCGCCGTCTGTGCACAGGAATGCAGCTTATATTGACTGTCAGAAATGAAGATCTTTTCTAAAGAGTCGCTGTCAGCGCAAAATTGGATCTACACCGCAAGCCGACGCATATCATGTGTTATGGAAGCTTTAAATTAAAACATACTCCTTCTTTAAATGACTGTTTTGGTAATTCAGCTCGAAGTATGTGGCCTTCCTTGGTAACAGACACCCATAGCTCAGTTAGCCCATTTATAACCTGGAGCGGGCTCCAGCAGTAAATACTAGGCTTAGGGAAGTATCATGTGGGTCCGCTACAAAGAGCACAAAACCATTTGGTACTGAGAGTTCACATCACAGAGGCGATTTAGCCATGAGGTCACACCACACAGGAAAGGAACAAGAAGAGGCCGGAGGCTGGAGTTGACATGGACTACACTGACACCCTCTGGTTCCCAACAGCCATAGAAAACTATTACATAAAGGAGAACACATGCACACATACACACTTATCAACAGGTCGAGAGGCATATTAGGCTGCTGCAGGGCTCTCAACTCTCAGGGGAAAGATGGCGTTCTCAAAGTTAGAGTAGAAAATTTCATGTTGAGGCTCAGGAAATTTACTTGATGGAAAAATTTACCAAATCTTTTGAGAGTAAAGAAGGATGTTCTTGAAAGAAATTAAGAGAAACTGGAAACCGCCGATATAAAAACTACTTTCATAATTCATAATCTTAAAATATAGACTCATACAAACATAATCCCTTTGAATCATCACTTGTGACCAGAAAAAAAATGATATTAGGACTGCCTTAAAACTTGGTATGTCTGTGGTCACTTTGGTTCATCTCGTCTCTTTCTGGAAGCTGGCAAAACTGTAACCTGAAAAGTTGTTTATTAACCTAATTTGTGCCTTAACATTTCAGGTCCTTGTACTGCTGGCACGTCTGAAACTGTGACTAACATTTAGACTTACCTGATTTTCAAATGAATTTTACCTGACTAGATAAATTCTTAAACTGACCATCATAACATTATTCTGGAAAATATAACTAAGTCTGGAGTGTAGTGGAATGTTATTTCCTCATAATTTAAAGGATTTCAGAGGTTAAATATTAGGTGCAACTAATGTAAACAAAATCCTTGATAACTAAAATCTTGACATCCTTTTACAACAGGTGACAACATAAAAGATTCATGGATTGTTTTTAACTATAACCACAATAAGTCATGGTATATTCCCAAGTAGGGAACTAGTATTGCCTTTGTTTATTTCTAATTTTTTACTGTGTTAAAAGGTCAGTGGTTTTACTTCATCAGCCTGCGGCCTCCACCACCCACGGAATTACAGATATATCAGGCGCAATAAATGTACTTCGCTTGGTCTCAGTTCAATAAACAATAAAATATAAGAATACAATAAAATGATGACACCACCATTAGAGTAAAATATTTTCCTTTATCTCTTTTTTTATTATATACACCACAAACTCAATGCATGTACGTACTTAAAAAATGTAAATGCACGTTGTCACACTAGTCATGGAAAAATGTTGGAAGTAAAAGTTAAAGCTTTTACATTTGAAAAGAAAATGGAAGAGCACATTTACTGGGTTGCACAAACTAGGATAAATTCTTAAATCCACTTATGTCATGAATTATCTTGAAGTTATGTTGCACCAAACTTTTAAACTTAAAAAAAAAGAAAAAGAGAGATTAAATTAAAACCTCTCTTTAAAGTCTCAGTTTAGCTTTTACTCTAAACCAATATTAAATTTAATTCTGCCACACCAAAACTTTAAACTTTAAACTCCGTCTAAACTGTGATCCAGAATTAACTTAAAACTTGAGAAGGTTTAGCTTTTAAAATGGCAAAGTTGTGCAAAATAGTTGTCTGCTTAGCCATCATGCATCGGCTAAATAGGCTAACAACTTTTTAACTTGATAGTAAACAATGTAACTCTTTTAAACCTTTCAGCTAACTATCAAACAATTAAATCTTTTTTGAGTTAGCTATCTAG
Organism: Lutjanus erythropterus; assembly: GCF_056507025.1. Taxonomy (NCBI): domain Eukaryota; kingdom Metazoa; phylum Chordata; class Actinopteri; order Lutjaniformes; family Lutjanidae; genus Lutjanus; species Lutjanus erythropterus. The sequence goes on along the minus strand of NC_139338.1, from coordinate 23,130,448 downwards.
CAACATTACTTTTTCTTTCTTTCTTTCTTTCTTTCTTTCTTTTTTAGCTAGACAGAAAACAATCCAACATTTTGTTAACTTTGTAGCCAGCTGGCAAACAATGTAGCATTTTGTTAAGGAATACACAGCAGCTGAAAGTTTAATGTTGCCTTCCCAATCTTTTATTGGCTATATACTAGTCCCAACAAATCTATTACACATTAATTTATTTTAATTTGGGCAAACAAACATTTACATATGGGTTAAACTCTATTTAATGTTGGTTTATATCACTAAACTTGTATTTACTAAACTGAGATTTGTTTTTAATTGTGCAACAGAGCTCTGCTTAATTTTAAATCTGGATTTACTTGTTATAAATCTAGTTTTGCTAAACTCTAGATTAAATTAATCTGTGTTGGTGCAACCCATTCTTAGAGTTTTATATGAGATGATATTAGTCTAGTCTACATTACAAATCTCCTCGATGACACTTTTGCAGTAACATCAGGGTGTCTCGGCTGAACTGGTAGGTGAGCTTCTTCTTCACCTTGAAGATCTCTCCGGACCGGGCGTAGTTCCTGAGGGCGCGGGACATCTTCTGGTAAGTCATGGGCCTCTTGTTGCCCTTCCTCTGGCCCCAGAGGGCCGCCACCTGGTCCTTGTTCCTGGAGGAGAAGCGGAAGACGCCGGCGGCTGCCGGCACCCAGGACACACAGTGGGCCATGTTTGGATCCTCCAGCATCTCAAACAAAAAGTGGAAGAGTCGCACCTTTCTACCTGCAGGAAACAGTAGGTGTCACAAAGAGGATTCGGGGAATGTAACGGCAGCAGCAGTTGGTTTCAGTTAATCATTTCCTTAAATACAGCGATTCCCAGAAAATCTCTTCACTGATGGGACGCCATTTAGAGGAGAAGGGTAAAGCTGTTAATACTGCGGTTATCTGATAGATATGTAAAAACTGCTATTAAACTAAGCCATGCACAGCTCCATTGTTTTTGACAGTAAAGGGAAGGTCTCTTATTTGCTCTCATGGTACTGTTTCCCTCAGGCTAGTAGCAACCAGGGCAATAACAGTATCTAGTGACCAGAAAAAGGAGAACTCACCCCTCCCCGCTGCTGTGGCCGGGTGTTTGGTTGGTTGTCTTGTTGATACAAAGTTTGGCAGTGACCCATGCTCACACAATGCCACTGTTGTGTTTTGGCTGTGGGCTGGTGGGGCGTCGTGTGCCAGCAAAGGCTGAAGTGCAGGTTTGATGGTCTTTGATCCAGGAAATTATGGAGAAAAGAATAACAACAGGTTGCATGATACTGAACAGCTTTAAAGGGACAATTTGGATTATTTGAAGTGCGGTTATATGAGGTATTTATCTGTAGTCAGCATATTAGCACAGTAGATGGCGGTTGGCACGCTCCCAGTTTGGAGAAGCAGCAGGTGTACCAGTGTTGGAAGCTAAGCTGCTGTGGACAGGGTCAACAGCAAAACATATTGTAAACACCAAATAAAAGGTCCACCTGTTTAAGTGTACAAAATATTTAGGACTTTCTCGCTGCTTTACCTTGTTGTCAGACAGCCTTTTCAGATGGGAAACTGCCATTATATAAGCCTCTCTCCAAAGAAACCAATGCACCAGTGTGTAAAACAACTTAGACTAAGTTTTCCCTCGCATAAAATCACCAGAAGAATTTCCTAAGGATGTTGCAAAGGAAAACCTTTAAATGTCTTGTGTGTTTGCCCCTAGCTTCTTATGTATTCCTTTATGCATTGCTAGAAGGTCCTAAGTGTCCACTTTCTAACATAATAACAGGACATCAGACCATGGCTGCATTTACGGTGATTGAAGAGGGGGAGGAGACACCAAGATGCGATTTCGGGACAGAGAAAACCCACCGGACGCTATGAGCAACGTGCAGCTCGTGAGAGTACAGATTTGGCATTAACAACCTTGTCGCTGCGTTAACAAAATTCATCCTTAATTATTTCACCCACAGTTTGTTTCTCCCGGTGATTACTTCAGTTACTCTTCTGCTTGTGCATATTTGTTATGGGAGGGTTCAGTTTACCTTGGATTATGTGCTTGTGCTTTCGATATTCTTCACAGAAAACAGCCTTCTCATCTTCTGTATTCTTATTTTCGCAAGGAGACAATCCAAGAGGCTTCAGGCAAAGTGAACCCCTTAGCTTAGGGAAATGTTTTGCTAAAGGGACACTTAGGATGGTTTATGCAACCAGGTACAGAGTCTTTAAGCAAGGAAGTCAGTTAATTTGTGTCACTGTGTGACTGTGGTGAGTCCAAACTAACATTTTAAAACACAGAAATCACACAATACCAAAAACAAACTAACCGCTTGAGGCAGAAGCAGACCAGCAAGTCCTGTGTTCTGTGTTTCTGCTTGAAGTCTTTGAAGAGAGTGATATTTTGGTCATACTTAGGTAGGTTTGTGTTAGAAAAAGCTGTCTAACAGCAGGATAAAATGATTAAAATATTCTAAGTATAGCATACACTTAAACTGATATAGATTTTTTTGCATGGACCTTTTGTTAAGGTGGTTAAAATACATTTTGTTGCTGAGCCTGTCAACAGCAGTGCATTGCTTAACTTCCTACACCAGTACTGCTTTTTCAAACTGGGGGCGTGTCGACTCACATCTACTGTAGCTAACACACCAACTGTGGATAAGTAGTTCACACACCCCCACTTCAGATAATCCAAACTATCTCTTTGAAGGCTGATTTATATTTTACTACATGTGGTATACAAGTGTCCGGTTTGGGAAAAAAAAAGGACTAAAGTTTTAATGCTTACAGGTGGCTCGTAGCTCGTCCAGCACTGCTCACATGATCCTTTGTCTGCAGTCCAGTACATCTTGTCCACTGTCAAAAGCAAAAAGTACCTCAAACATCAAAACAGTCTTTAAGTATTCTAATTAAATTAATTCCCTCTTACCATTTTCTCCGGTGTTTTGTTTGTAGTACTCCTCTAGGAACTCCAAGATCACCTCCAAGTCAGACTGAGTGTCCTGGAAAGAATTCTGATGAAGATAAATAATTCAAAATCAGCCCTGAATATTGCATAATTTTCAGTGATTCATTCTTGCAATAAGTCTGCTCTTCTTTACCATCACTGATGAGGTTGCTTCAGTCCTTGCAGTTTGGGAGAATTTCACAAAAGTGACTTTGCGACGCTCACGTCCCCGGACTCTTATTATACCCCCAACAGGAACGGGCTTTCTGCATAACACCAGACGTTTTCTACACACCGGGCTCACAGGAACAATGACCACCATCCCACAAAGCCCCGACACCAGCACCAGTCAACCCATCAACAAAGCCTCCCAGCACTGACCACATCCTCCCCGCTGCACCAGATAAGACCTGGGCCTGGAGGCAGCGTCTACCAAATGCTCTCTTTTCAGGAAAAACACACTTGTTGCCATATTTTTCCTCTCAGGATGTGTCTTAATTTCAGATTTTGTCGTGGGCTTGTTGTAATATTTCACTACAATGGAGACGGTGCCAAATCTTTCAACACAGTCTTTACATTTTGGAGTGATAATGGCGGTCTTTTATGCACAAAGGACCAGAGTGTGGCTGCAGAAAAACACAAGTGAGAAGACACAGATGGATTTATTGGTTGTATTCCAAAGATTACAACAAATTCTGAAAAAATTAAAAGTAGAATAGAAAAACACTTATTATATATACATAAATATAATAAAACATGCTTTTTCTTTAATACTTATATCAGGTAAATTATCAAGATTTACATGTGATTACACACAATGCTTATTACTGGTTGCTTGTTGTAACAACAGGAGCGATCAACAACTTTTAAATATAAATTAAGGTCATAAAATATTATATTTATTCCCTTACACAAACCATGTAGTGACAGTGATGTGTTTAGGCCTTCATGATGAGTGAAAAGTTTTTGTACATCGTATATTTTAACATTTTGGGGCAAATATTCCGGTTTAATTGTATTAGAAATCGTCTAAATTACAAAATATAGGTAGAGATAAGTACACATTAAATAAAAAAAAAATGTTTATTTTATTGCAAATGGTCTCCCAAATTCATTTTACTGACTGAAATTGGCAAATTCATAGTTAAATTCATAGTGGAAGCCACAACCGATACTTACATATAATGAATTTTAAAGGTTTTTAACTTTAATCTTTATATTTACTTAAGCTGCATGCCAAATTTAACTATATTAGCTAATTTAAGATGTCTAAGCGATTAAAATCTTGTCTATTTTGGATAGCTCCAGGGAAAAAAATAAAAAAAAACTTTTCCTGAATAAATTAGAGAACTTTCCAATTCATATTTTGAAGTTTAAAAGTATTTACAGTTAATTCACAGTGACACTAAATCCTAAAAGTAACACATTTCATTGACTGTGTAAGAAAAAATAGCTGAAAATAAATTATTACAAGAGATACAGTTTGTAGTTAGGTAAATAAGAGAGTCTCTGTTATAGTAAAGAACCTATAAATTTGCCCTCAGATCTTAATTGAACTCTTAATTAGTTCTTTGTTAAACACAGATGTGCTGATGGAAGCTTTTTTTAAAAAATACATGTCTAATTAAAGTGATGAGAGTCATGAATCTACTACTTATTTATACAATTTCCTCACTAATATTTTGACTATTCACAAATTAATTGATTCACTCTGAATAATTTTAAGCAGATTCAACTTTTTTTTTTTTTTTTTTTTTTTAAAAAAAGAAGCTCTCAAGCTGCCGTAATGATGTGACTCGACTGAACTTATTTTAAATAAAATAAAGAATTAAGATTGAGATTAATAAAACCTATATTTATGTTAAATTATTGAGAAAGGATTGGTTGATTCCACTAAATTCCTGTATGATGTTTTACAGTGAAGTAATACGTCTATATGTGGCACAAAAGTTCATTTAAGCAGATGAATGTGACTGTTTGTGACATGAATAGGCACTCTATGACATGTAATAACATGTAGAGACTGACTGTGGACGCACAAAGTTTGAGAGTAAAAAAAACTGAAGTCTTTGGGACTCATTTCAAACTTTTAAAGAGATGTTTCCTTCTCCTCCAGTTCAGAGTTTGGTGATGCTGTGTGAGGTGAAGCTGGAGGCCAGGTCGTACTCTTCCTGCAGCTGGTAGTGTCCGGGGTACCAGCTGTGCCAGTCCGCCGCCGCAGAGCCGCAGTAGCTCTGTTCAGCCTGGTTCTGCTGCTGCTGCCGGGCGTGGACCTCCTCCTGCGCGGGGTGGCAGGGCAGGTGCACGGGCCCCTGTGCAGAGCCGAGCCTGTGCAGGATGTCTTGGTTGAACTGGTAGGTGAGTTTGCGTCTCACTTTCATGATCTCGCCGGTGCGACTGTAGTTTCTCAGAGCCCTCGCCATCTTCTGATAGGTCATGGTCTTGCGGTTGCCCTTGCGTTGGCCCCAGCACTCCGCCAGCTTCTCCTTGTTCTTGGAGATGAAGTGGAAGGTGCCGCTGCGGCTGTCCGTCCACTGGATGGAGTCGCCCATGTTGGGGTCATTCAGAGCCTCATGGAGGTATTCATACAGCCTGAGCTTCTTGCGCCCTGAGGAGGTTGAGTTTGACTTATTTTAGTGATGAGAGTTAAACAAATTAGTCCCAGAGAACTTCTCATGTGAAGAATTTAACCTGCTCACCTTTGCGGTTCCCCTGTGGTGGCAAGATTGAATATATATGAGGCGATTCATTTGGCACACAGTGGCACTGGGAGACGTCGGGGATGACCTGAGGCCAAGGCTGCTGCAGAAAGAGTAACATTTAACATCAAAATACTCTCCTTTCTATATCTTTGCCTATAAATTTTGCCTACAAATCTTTTTTCACTACTTACAGCCATGTCAGTCCATTCATATCCAGGAGGTGTTACATCAGACGGGTGTTTGACGCGACAGCAGGTGATCTGACACTGCAGTGATGGCTGCTGGGTACCCAGAGTCTCATAATATGTGTAATCTGAAAAGACGAAAAGGTGATCGATTCAAACGAGGAGACTTCTTTTATTGTACAACAGAATATTAGAGCTACAAAAAAGAAAGAGAATTTTTTTTTTTACTTTGCATTTCGAGAAGAAAGTCGAAATGTCAAGAATAAAGTTGAAATGTTGAAAATAAAGTAAAAGTTTAAATGTTCATGCCAGGCATAAGAAAAACTTTTTTTTATTTTGTATTTCGAGAATAAAGTTGAAAAGTCAAGAATACAGTCAAAAATAAAATTGAAATGTTGAGAATCAACTTAAAATGTTTGAAATAAAGTCAACATGATGCAAATAGAGTCAAAATGTTGAGAAAAAAGTTGTAATGTTGAAAATAAAGTTGAAATGTTGTGGACGAAGTCAAAAATGTAGCCAAAAAAGTTGAAATGTTATGAATGACGTAAGGTAAAATGTTGAGAATAAAGTAAAGCTTTGGATAACAGTGTCACACCTAAATAAAGCTGAAATTTTGAGAGTAAAGTCGAAAGTTAAAATGCTGCGAATAAATAATGAATAAAGTCAAAATCACGCAAATAAAGTTGAAATGTTGCAAATAAAGTCGACTATGCCTCACACAAATATTGGAAGTTTGACTTTATATTTTCAGCATTTCAACTTTATTCTTAAAATGCTGAGTTAAAAAAATTCCCCTGCTCAGTATTTCCCCTCATGCCTGGCCCTCATACTCTTCCATAGTTGTTTTTCTATCCAGATCAAATATAAATATATTATTTAAGTGATACAATCAATCAGAAATGCTTTCTTTACTTAATAGAAAAGAGTAAAATTGACGTATTTTTCTGAGTTATCGCTTACTTTACCTGAATCATAGTATGAATTATTTGAATGCTGTTGAATCACATCAATTGCATCCTGGAAGTGTTGGTTGATGTCGCTGTCCAAGGACGTCTAGAATAGACAGACACGGGATGACAAACCTTAACTTTCTCTCTCAACTCTCTTTTTCCTTTAAATGAGAATAAATACTTATTAAATAAGTATAAAGTTTAAGAACTTGAGACTAATTCTTCTAAATAATTGTGATGAAAATGTAAATCAAAGTTTACATTCCTTCCAACTCACCATCTTGTATGTCTGAGTGGTGACTTCAGTCGAGGCCATTTCTGTCCTAATAGGTGAACGCTGCTACACTAGTGCAGGTGTACAGTGTTTGAACAGGTATATATATGTTGCAGGTACCACCAATACCTGTTCAGCGTTCATCCACATGAACAGGTAGAGGCCGGTCAATTTAAATGTGTTAACGTCACGATGTACTGCAGAGCTACACTTCTTCTTTTTTGGAAGCACAGATGAGATAGACATCTGAGCATCACACTCTCTCTCATAGTGGAGATCACAATCTACGGACAACAAAAACCTCTTTTATTGCACACTCGACCCAGGAATACCACCAATTCTCAGCCCTGACCTGAGAATTTGCATAGCAGGCGAGATATTTGTCTAACATACACATCTAAATCGGTTGCTGTTTAGTAATTTCTCTGAATTGAAATTTGAGCCTATAGAACTGCGGGAAATGTTCGACTGTGGTCCTTTGTTTTCTGTCATTAAAGTAAATAACACGAGTGCATATTTGCATGAAAAGTCCTGTTCATATTAACCTGTGGCTGGGCTCTTTTAAGAAACACAAACAATGAATAACCACACTTTATATTACACTTTAACTTAAAGGCTAAAATGCCAAATTTATGTCATCACACATACATATAATCTTAAAAAGTTAGAATTGCATATTTTTCTCAGAAATGTAATTTAAATTTATTCTACCATTACACTGCACAAAAAGTGAAAAACTAAAAAAATAGATAAAATACAAAAAGATGAAAATTAAAGCAACATAAATCCTCTCAGATCTGGCAGACAACAAACTTTGTTCCTCCTCTTTTTGCATTTTTCTTTCTTTCTTTTTCTTCTTCTTCTTCTTCTTCTTCTTCTTCTTCTTTTTTTTTTTTTTTTTACTTTTGCTTGTTTGGATTTTAAGAGAAGTTTAGCTTAAAAGTTGCAATGAAAAAATTAAAATGCATCTGCTCTTATCAGATTAATATAATTATTAATAATTATTAGAATTATTATATTTTTACACACACATGCTATAATTGCACACTTTTCTTAAAAAATGTAACATAATTTATTCAATCATTACACTACACAAAAAGTAAAAATAACAAAAGTAAAAGATTCAATAAAAAGCAGAATTGTGGTGACAATCTTGTCAGAGCTTGCAAACATTGTTCCTCTTCTCTTTGCATTTTTTTTTATTTCTATGCAACTTTATTTTTTTTATATTACTCATAATTGTTAAAGAGACACAGAGATGTTTATTACATCTAGCTTTTGGATTTACCTTTAAAATTTTTACTGCTGCTCGCTTGGATTTTAAGAGAGGTTTATTGCTCTGTACTTAAATGTTCCTATAAAAAAAATTAATTTATCTGTTCTCATCAATTCCATATAACTATATGTAGTTATTTTTTTTATCTTAAAAAGCTATAATTGTGTATTTTTCTCAGAAAATATGCTGCTTTTACCATTACACTGCACAGAAAGAGTAAAAATAAGAAAAAATAGTAAAAGTTTCAGTGAAAAGCAAAATTAAAACAAACAACAACATCCTTTCAGATCTTGCAAACAGTTTTTTTTCCTTTTTTCTTTCCATTTTTATTTCTTGACAGCACTTCCTCCATCATTGTGGACATCATTGTGTTATACAAAAAGAGATAATCTAATGAATAACTGGTAAAAGATTTCATGAAAAGCTAAATTAAAGCAACAAAGCAGCATAAATCTTCTCAGATCTTGCAAACAACAAACTTAGTTTCTCTTCTCTTTGGAATTTTATTCCTTTGCAACATTTCATATTACTTGTGGTATTTTGTGTTTTCAAGAGAAGTTTATTGTACTGTACTTAAAAATCAGTTATTTAAAAATTATACATATATACATATTTTATTCTACCATTACACCACACGAAAAGTGCTAAACTAATGAAAATAATGTAAAAGATTAAATGAAAAGCAAAATGGTCATTAAAGAGAGACAGAGACATTTAACTTATTTTTTCTCCTACTACTTGCTTGGATTTTACTTTACAATAAGTTTATTGTCTTTTTCAACCTATAAAGTTTCTGTAAAAAATAAAATGCATTCATTGTCATTTGTTTATTTTAGTTTTTTTTGCACCTATTCACTGAAAACAGGCTCAGGCTCAGTATTCTGCACTCCAGAGGTGCGTCGGAGTCGCTGTGTGGCCAAATCAAAATAAAAGCTGTAACTATTTGAATTTCCAATTGACCAGCGCGCCATAAACGCACCTCCAGATAAATATGATTGTAAAGGTTAATGGTTAATAACGTGGTGATCACTTTTAAACTAAAGCCTGCACCTTTTTTCCCCTCAAAGCCAACCCTCGCCTGTTCAAATAAACACAGGCTTTTTGAGAAGTTCATTTATCTCCGCTGTGCAGTTTTAAATATCAACTGACTTGCTCCTGAAGTTCCCCTTTCAGCTCGGTTAAGTGTCAGGGCTGAACGCTGAGCTGGAAACATCATGGAAACAAAGAAAATGCAGATGCACAGATTATAGCAAAGCCAGAAGTTACATTTTTAGAGAATACAAACACTCATCTGACTCCATTTTGATCTAATTTGTGTTATTATTTTGCTCAATTTTTAGTGGTTTTCCCATCAGTAAAGGAAAACACCTTGTCACAGTAAATTACCATCATGTGCAGGTCTGTGTGTGTGCGTGTGGGGGGAGGAAGGAGTGTCTGTGTGTGCAAGCATGCAAATATGCATCTGTGCATGTGTGAAGTGTGTATGTGTGTGTATGTGTGTGTGTGTGTGTGTGTGTGTGTGTTTCCTGCCTGTGTTGCACGCTGATAAAAACAAAGAACCACAAACCTTGTCCTCTCACCCACTCCGTCTTTCCCTCTTTCCATTCAGGGTGAAACTTCTGTCAGATCAACTCCATAAATTAAAGACCACAACCTGTCGGGCTGCAGCTGAGGCCTGACAGCTGTGTGCTGCTGCTGTTGGCAATGCGTGGGATGCAGGGGAGGCTCCCTGCGTTGGACTTTGGGGGTCTTAAAAAAGTTGTTTTCATGTGTTATGTTCTTGCGGATTCACCGGTTGTGTATTCATGCTGCTCTTTATCACCATTTGATCTGAACTTAACACACTCATTTGCAACAAGCTTGTTTTACTACCTTTCAAGTTCACACTGTTCTGTTATGTTCTGTTCTATTCTGTCTGTTATAAAAGTTGAGATGAAATTTTTTAAAAAGCCGTCTTACACCTCCTTTATAGCCCCTTTACATATGAAAATTGATGTGTTCATTTCAAATGATATAAACGTCACTGCCCACATACCTCCATGCGTCCTTCATGTTGGCATGGATGTTAGGCAACACATCCACTAGAGGGCACTGCTTAGAGTCAAAAGCATAGATATAATAAGGATGTGCAAAGATGGCGCCCATTCAGTCCAGTGAGAGTTGCTTCCCTGGCACCGAAGTTTTCTAGCTTGCGGGTTTACTTCCTGGTTGTACAGCCCACTGAATACCCATGATCGTGTTTCCCCTCTTGCTCCCACCTGTGAGTTCCCGCTAGGCCCATAGATTTTACGTTGTGACGCTGTCACAGATTGCTTTTTTCAGGTCTAGTTAAATTTTTACAAACATAAAACCTCCATGGATCAAAGAACAGACGTTGTTTGCAGTTCAGGGTGTCCTGTCAACAGTTTTACAGACGTTTCTCTTATAATGGTTCGTGGGCCGGTGGGGAATTTTTCGCAACAATATCGAGAGTGACCACTGGGAAAAACTGGCATCAAGGCTGAGCGGCAATTCCCTCTCTAGTTCTGTGGTCAAAAGTTACTCCAAGGAAGAAGAAGAGCCAAACGTTTCCGACAACAACAAACATGGCGACGCTGGATGAGGCTGTAATAATGTACCTCTTAAGAAGGACATAAGCGTAATTTTCAAAACTTTAAGAGTTTTAAAATTGCTTGAAATATTGGTTGCCCCCCAGTGACTACTGTCTGTCTCTGTGAGCTTTCAAAAACATGCAGAAATACAGACAAAATTAATTGTCCTAACTTTTCCTCGCCATATGGCGCCTCTTTGTGCATTTATTCCTCCTATCTGTGTATTATAATGTTGAGGGTGTGAGTGGATCTATGTTTATTATGTGGTTAGGGGTGTGTGTGTGTGTCGAGAGGGAAGAAAGTTGGAGAGGTAAAGAGGCTCATGTTTGTCTATGAAGATGGTAAAGTAGAGCAGGCATGCTGCAGCTTTATCTTTCTAAACAAAGAAGCATTTTCCTTCCCCTTCTCAATTCAATAGTTGCGTTCATGTTGGCAGCGATGTGGGAACGGCAGGCTGACCGCAGCACAGTCGACCCCATTGTTCTTCTTTATTTACTGGCACTCGACGAAAATCAAGAAGTGTCAAAGCCACTGCTACATAATTAGACTATCATGCTGAATGCTGGTGTGACCGCAGAGCGATAATCATTATCTATGAGATCATGATCAGAAAGTCAGGCACGTAGCTGGTTCAGACGTGATTCACTGTTTCTGCTACGTTTTTTTTGACGTATTTTCAACATTTTGATTCAGGATTTTTAATTACAGTAAACAGGGCAGGGAGGGTTAGTGCAAAAATGTATTCCAGTAATAGTTACCTGTTAATAATGTCATCAGTAACATCATCACAAGTATCACAATATTAAAGTAATAAAACTTTTTAACTTTTGGATTACCTCAATCTAAAATACAGTGGAATTGTTTAGCCTGATATAGTGTATTTAGAGCTGCAGCAAACCATTATTTTCATCACTGATTAATCCGTCAGTTATTTTCTCCATTAATCGATTACTTGTTTTGTCCATGAAATGTCAGAAAATGGTGAAAAATGTTGATCAAAGCTCAAGATGACGTCCTCAAATGTCTTGTTTTGTCCACAACTCAACAAAACATTACTTTTACTGTCAGAGCGGAGTAAAGAAACCAGAAAATATTCATATTTACGAAGCTAAAATCTGAAAAGCTGAAATCAAAATACATGCAGATTTTTGATTAATAACAGATTAATCCTTGCAGGTCCAAGTGTCTTATGTTCATTGGTTTATCAGTTTGTCCAGCTGTTCCTTCCTTTGTTGTGTGCATTCATTGATTGAGTGAAGCATTTTTTCCCCATTTCTACTAAACATGTCTGTAATCTGATTACGTCTTTTTTTATCTGTAACTATAGTGGATTACAGTTACCTTAATTTGTGCCGTATGTGTAGAGCTAACAAACCCTGCTGCATTTTGCACCTGCACTGCACTTTTATGAGACGCCCTGTTGAACTAGTGAATTTTCTAAATAGTTTTCTCACTGTATTTAATTTATTGTTACCTGAATGCATTCCCTGCTCCTGCTGATACAGTTGATGTAAGCGTGGCTTATTTGCAAAATGAGTGAAATGTTTCTGAGTGACCAGCAGACGGCAGGACAGAGCAGCAAACCAAACACATATCACATATCCTCCAAATCCCTGCTGGCAGGAGGAGGAGGAGGAGGAGGAGGAGGAGGAGGAGGGCTGCAGCCTCCTGGCAAATTTTTAACAGAGGTCCAGCTGCAGACGTGAGTGTTTTAGTGAGTTTTTTTTTTTTTTTTTTTTTTTTTACACTTTCCTGAAGTCTAAAGTAGGAGCTTCAATCTATTTTTAAATGTATGTCTTCTCTAACTTCTCTAAGTCTGAGATGACTCTGATATTTAAGGTCTTGGGGCAGAAAAGTTACCAGCTGAATATATCACATTTAGTTGTAATTTATGTGTTTAAGTCGACATATATTAAATTGGATTAAAAATGTTGATGTGCACTGTGACAGTAGAGGAGGGAGCACAATGTGTTTTGTCTTCACACCTCTCAGGGCCCACTGCCCCGCATGTTTTATATGTTTCCCTGCTCCAACACACCTGATTCACATGATCAGCTCGTCATCAAGCCTCTGCAGAAACAACCTGATCATTTGAATCAGGTGTGTTGGAGCAGGGAAACATCTAAAACATGCAGGACAGGGGTCCCTGAGGACCAGGGTTGGGCACCACTGTCTTACAGGATAGAAAACATACTGGCGGCCCCGTCAAGCATGTCCCTTGGTGTCCACCATTTATGGGTGACGTGTGGGAGATACATGCTTGACTGGCAAGAGGAAGTTTGAAAGCCTGATGTTACTCACTCATACTGACATTATCTCATCCATCCTTCCTGTATCTCCCAGCAGCAGGCGGGTCCATATTTACACAGAGATCAGGAGAGATTTTGATTTTGTTTTACAGCTGACTGTCCCATAACATGATGCCGACATGCACGCCTACAGTAATAATGGTACTTAGGCTAAAAAAACAGGGCAGCCTGTTTAATATTTACCACACAGAACTGCCAGCTCTCTGTATATTTACTGTACAGTTCACTTTAACTGCTGAAAATCAATATTTGCATTTAACAGGTTGTAGAGGGAACTAATCTGCTTTGCTGAATTCAAGTTTGATTATTTTACTCTGTTTGTTTGGATCCAAATCTGTTGCACTGCTTACACAGGGAGGTAAAAAAGTCATGGCTAATACCACTGGAGCTGGGAGTGGTTTAGTATCTTCTGCAGGGTCACAGCAGGACATTTATTTGTTTAACCTGATGGTAGGCGCATTAAGGCTGCAGTATTTAACAGATCTGTGATTTTGAAGGCTTATTGGACAGTAAAATACCACACAGAGGTTTATAATATAATGAAACAGCATGGCAATGACGATTCAAGGTTCCCATGACGACAAATTTCACCCGACAAAGTTAAGATATTAAGGTCAAAACGCTCCAGGGAGAGTGAGCATTTTTGGAGCAGTGGGTGTTTGTTTTTGGGATAACTGGATGTCAAATAGACTCTTGGCCCAATGGGACATTTTTTAGACTATTGGGGATTTAGAATAATGGGAAATCAGAACAATGGGCAATCCCAGAGTCCTCAGCATCAGCACCCAAACTGAACCAACACAGAGGTAGAATTCAAAGATGGAGGGGAAAAACATATTCTGCAAGACTTTTCTCTAATCTTTTCTCTAAGCTTTTCCATCTTTGGACATCTAAAAATGGTTTCTGATGAAGTGATCTGAGAAGAGATCATCAGTCTTTGGTTAATTAACCCGTGGAACCTTTGCTGGTGCCATGCCAAATAGTCAAATAATACTCAAATAATGTGAAAAAGGTCCCACTTGACCGAAAGCCCGTTTGTCCAACAGTCTATTACCTCAAAAAACACCCACTGCCTGAAAAAACACACTTTCCCTCCCTGTAATGCTCTAATATTCCCATTCTGCAAACCAGCATTTATATAGCCTATGAAATGTTTGAAAATGTCATCCTCAAGATACAGAAAGCTGCCAAAGGTTTCTATTGTCTAAACAACAGAGTCACAGTTGTTTGGTAAAGTCTCAAGTAACATGAGAGTTAGAAGAGGAACTGGTAATTCCAACTTTCTCTGGTGAAGTAATAAGAGACGCAGTGACACAAAGAAAAAATCAAACAAGCACGACAAGTTTCAGGATTCTTTAAAATTGTACTTTGCATGATTTTACATTCCAGGTTTGCATTTTACCGGCTAAGTTTCCTCAGAGATCTATTGTAGACAGAAAAACAAAGGCCATGAGCTCTGCTGTGAGCTGAGGTAGCACAAAACGAATCCCAAAAATCAAATTTATGAGTTTAATAATAATAATAATTACAATACAAAGAGTGTCGGAGAGTAAAATCCAGAATTCAGAGTGAAGTGGAATTTTTCATTTGGAATAGATTAGACCTGTGTTGAAAGGGTGATTTGGTTTTCTACTTCCTACAGTAGGCCACAGCTCCATATGCTACTGCTCCAACCACGGCTACTAAAGCAGCGCCTCCACACAGCAGCTCGGTGGAGGTCAGAGGTTTGGAAGTCTTTGGTAAAGTGGCAGTGGGCTCCAGCTTTTCTGGTGCTGCTTGAGAGGCTTCGACTGAGTGTTCCTCCACGTCCGAGAGGGGAATCTGTGAGAACTTTGGTTGCTCGACACTTTCTGTTGGAGGCTCTGCTGCCAGTGGTGCGAGGATGGCAGGAGGGTGGAGGCCCTGAGTGGAGTAAAGATCCTCAGCTTCAGAGGTTGTGGTCGAAGGGACCGGGGTGGACGTAGCGGAGGGGGGATCGAGCCTGACGATTGGCAGAGGAGGCAGGGCCATCGGGGGAACCACCTGCATGAACTCGGCGGGTTCCCTCTCCACGCGGGGCTCCTCCGCTGTCACCAGGAGCTCCTCAGTTTCTGGGGCGTGGAGCTCCTGCTCAGCCAGCTCCTTCTCCCCACCCAAAATGCTCAACACGCTCGTCTGCAGCTCCTCGTCTTCTTCCTCCTCTTCCTCCGTCCTCCTCGCGCTCTCCTCCTCCTTCTCCGCCTCCTCCAGCAGCTCGGCCTCCTCTGGCTCCAGGTGGACCATGTCGGAGTTGGAGGAGTGGTTCTCCTCTCCGGTCAGAGCCGCCCCGTCGCTGCTGTCCAGGCTCTTAGTGTCCTCGTGGTCCATGTCGCCCATGGTTGACCAGGACTCGGCCAGCAGGCTCTCGCTCTGCCAGGGTCCGAGGCTCTCCGCCTGGGTCAGAGGCGGACCAGTAGGTCCGGGGCTGAGGGAACCCGCCTCCCCGCCTCCTCCATCCCCCCTGCTGGATTCGACTGGGGCCTTTCCCTCCAGAATGAAGGCTGGCTGCTGCAGAGATAAAAAAGTAACTTCAGATGGTGGACAAACTCAACAGTTCTTATTTTCATGTAAATATACACTGAAGAAAACATACTTATGAATATTATATTGCATTTCTGTCATATACTGCTAATAGATCCCTGTAAATCTTACACATTGGATCTTTAATTGTCTGATTTTATTTGCCTCCCTGCAGGCTTTAACCCCGGTTAAACCATGTACAGCACGTTGTTATTTTGTTTTGAAAAGAGCAACATGCTAATTTGTCAACGCGTCTCTGTTCTCAGTGACATCGATGAGCCTGCGGTTGGAAAAAGTTGCTCACTGTCTGTTCTGTAGTGCAGCGGCTGTGACTATCTATAGCCTCGACCTGCATATCTTACTATGTTTAGGCACCATATACATCTCCATCTGTCCCCGCAGCGTGGAAGCTATTTCAGTGATTTCACATGACGTGAGGAACATGAAATGGAAGTGACATATTTATTCATTATGTCTGAAACACCAGAATTCAAGCAATCCAACTCTCAGATATTTACATCTAATCTCAACTGTATATAATCCTAATTTCTTGAGAAGCTCCAGAATGACAATAACCACTGTATATACGTGGCTGTTAGCATGAATTAGGTTTAAAAGTGTCTACATGTATCAGTCTCAAGGTGACCCCCCTCACCCCTTGTGCCATGTCTCAGCTTTGATTGCAGAAAGTATTCACCCACCCCTGCCAACCCCAGAATAGATTCTCTCAACACTCTCTTCGCCGTCCAATCACGTTCACAACATCATGTGGCCTCTTCACACATGTGCTCTACGTCAGTGGTTCCCAAATGGTGAGGGATTTTGTGACAACTGTAAATTATTATTGCAGTTTCCATCTTTACAAAAAATTCCTCATGAAGTTTTAATTTAAAATAAAAATCCTTTAAAAACTTTCCTTCAAAGTGAATGCCAGCATCCACTTGTGTAGTTTTATAAATGATTTATTAGAGTGTCTATAATAACTTCTTTTCAGATTAATTGGTTGCTACATGGTAAAATCATCTTAAATCATCTTATTAATAAATATTGCATGAGTAATATTGTAAAAAATAAAGTTTACAGAGTGATAACACACATTACAGCAGCTATTCTACACAGATATTATAAATACAGAAGTGCCTTGAGATTTTGGCCGACCCTCTGCTGTGCCTTGGGCACAAAAAACCTGGAAACCACGGAAAAAAAATTCTGTATAAAATACTCTGTGAAAAGAATTTAGAAATTTCCGAATTTTCAAACCAACTGCCTTCACAAAACAAAGTTTGGCTGACCTATAATCTTTTGTTGAGAAAATTGCCCTTTCTTCTTTGCATAAGCTTGAATCTTTCAGTTTTAGAAACCAAAAACAAAAAATGTATTCCAAAAACCTGATATGTCATTATTAGAGGATCAGTAAAGTGTCGATCCATGTCATTTGTTAGGTCCAAAGTTATGAATCTTACATTTCATAATTCTTTAGTATCTCCTTGAGTTACTTTGCCCTTCCATTTTTTGCCCGTACATACTGTCTGTTTACTGTTAAGTTTTTAATGGTTAAACAGAGATGCATTAATTAAAAAACGACTTTATTTTCCTCTGTGCACCTCAGAATACATGAAGAGTAGAGCCCTGCTAAACGAGGACAAATCCTTTAACAGGCTCTTGAATATCTCTTACATTTACACTTGACCTTACATTAAGTTGTGAAGACGTGTTTCGTTTGCTTACTGAGAGCAAAACAAACAGTTGTAATTAGTGGTAATTAGTAGCTGCAGCAGGAGGTGAAACGTAAATGAGATTTACAAGATAGATTCAGTAAAGGTCGTACTGTATTTCATTTTGTAAAATAAATAAGCAGAAAACTAGAATTCACTGCAGAATTTTTTTTTTTTTTTTACAAAGGTTGATGTTTATCACTGCATAAAATGCCACATATCTCCTTTTTCTCCCATGCCTCTTGTCTCTGTTTCTACTATTATTATTATCCAATAAATAAGAAAAAAGTCAGAAAAAAACTATGGGAGAAGCTGAAGTCGTACGACATCCTCCAAGCTTGCACAGGCACATCCATGCCTGTGTGTCACCCTTGACCCATTAGCCGCTCTCTTTCAGGTGTGTTAGTGACATGATGTGAACCTGAGAGTAAAGCATGCAGAGGCTTAAACCACACTGTTGTAAAACACGCAGAATGTGTCTTGGCATTGTCCTGCTGAGATAAGCAGGGATTTCTGAGAAAGACTTCATCTGGATGGCAGCACATGTTGCTCCAAAATCAGCATTAATGAAGCCTTCACAGATGTGACAGTTACCCATGATGCCATGGGCACTAACACACCCCCACACCATCACAGACGCTGACTGGTAACAATCTGGATGGTCCTCAGAGGAGTCTGCAGTATTTCTGGATGTTGTTGATATATGACTTTGTCTTTGCATGGTAGAGTCTTAAATTGCAGTTTTCCAAAGTGTTCTCTTTATACAATTATGTGGGTTTTTAATGCAGTGCCCTCTGAGGGGTCAAAGGTCACATGCATTCAGTTATAGTTTTCAGCCTTGTCCCCTAAATGCAGAGATTTCTCCTAATTCTCTGAATCTTTTAACGATATTAAGGATTGTAGGTGGTAAAAAAAACAGTTTTGTGTTGAGAAACATTCTTAAACTGTTGGAATATTTATTTGCCCTCACAGTTTCTGACAAAATCAAAAGAAATTTCAGAGAAGAAGTTATTTTATGACTTATTATAGTAAAAATATTTACCCTAAGAACATCCACCAGGGATCCACCAAAGGCTGATCACTGCTGCGCAGACTCTGTCACCAGTGCAAGACGGCAGCACTTGTATCTGGGATATTTTGGCGTCAGTTTTGTACAGCAGGAGGAAGTGGAGCTGTGGCGTCCATCTTTTATTCAAGTCAACTGTCCCTACCTCACTGAAATCCTGACTTCCCCGTCCACATCTAAGTCCCATTAGTGGTGTATTAGTCTTGTATAGCCATACCTCTCTGTACATGTTCTCAGTTTATAAAACACAGTTTCTTTTGTGTTGCTTCACAGGAGAAAGACAAATCCTTTACTGCCTGTTATGCAACAGCTTGGTACTTTTTGTGCAATAAAACCTTCTGACTCTGAGTCTAACAGCTGGACAAAATCAATAAAAAGGCCTTGAATAAACATTTCCAGTGCACAGCAGAACCTTGACAGAATTTTTAAATGCTCAGGTTTGTTTTTCAGTATTCAGATCTGTTAAATCTACATTTTTCTTATTTATGATTTGATATTTTGTATATTATCTTTTTTTTTTCTCATGCTTTCATGACTAAACTCCTTGACCTGGACTCTCTCCACCGTCTCCAGAGTGGGCAGACTGAGACAGACGCCTCCCAGACGTCACAGATTTAATGACCAACTAGCTGCCATATTGTCTGCCCCATGCAAGCTGTGACCAGTGCAGACTTTAATCCACAGTGAGACAATAAAAGTTGACCATATAAACATTTGAAACCTTTCACACACACACACATGCTCACACACAGACTCCTCTGTTTCTCTGGCTGCTAAGAACCCAATCAGCCTTTTCGACTCTGTCATCCTGCTGAACTTACTGGCCTACTTGAGTAATTGGATTCCCATTGATCCTGCAGCGATAACAGACTCATGGTGAAGTAAATGTTTAGGGAGATTTAGGGCACCCTTTCTATGCTAATGTGTGATGAGGATCAGATGCCAGATTTTAGAAAAGGTCAGCTTCAATGTCAAGGTGGGAGAATGATTTGATGAGACAAACCAGCTCTTCATGGCACGTTCTACTGAGATTTTGTCCTTCACAACACCACGGTGACCCATAATGACCCTTTAAAACTCTGACATGTTTACAGATAACACGCTTTTAACAAAGCATGGTGCACAAAGGCCCAAAAATATCTGATCACATTCTTGTCTACACTCTCCTTCAGATTTTAAAACTTTCTGCCGTGTGAATAAAAAGGTAAGAAAAAAAACAAACATCCCAGCATACCTGCGTCCTCTCGAAGGAGTCTTGCTAGATGAGAAGCAGATGCTGCAGATCAAAGTGAGACGTGCATTCACACACGGAGCCACAAAACAACAGATAGGCAGACATGCATGCTGGAGCTGGCACGAGAATAACAAGATGGACAAGCTGTGCAAAAGTCTCCCTCCTCCCTCCTCCCTCCTCCCTCCCACCCTCTCGCTCTCACCCACCCCTCTTCCCAAATCCATGACATAAGAGTTGGCTGGAGAGCAGTCAGTGGTGACTTTGCTGTCTGTTCACAGTGAGAAAGACTATGAATAGCTTAAGCAAATAATGACAAATTGACTGTTTAAATGTTGAATCTTGAATCAGACTTTAACCTGTTTGTCTAAGAGGTCACCAGAGGTCAGTGGGTGAGTGTTTCACTCTTGTAAACAGTCAGTGGAGTTTTATGCTCATTGTCCAAACACCAGATTATCAGTCAGTCCACAGTGTGGAAAACGCATGTCAGACGGAGAGGGGAGCTATTTCTAAAGCTGAACTTTCCAAGATCTACTTCCCTCTGCTGGCGAGACACGTTAACAAGACTGGAAACTATGCCAGGAGCAGTGCTGCCCGATAGGACTGACACCAAATAGACCAGCAACCCTAATCCGTCGTAAAAGTTGTGAAATTTTCTTGCTGGGACGTTGGATGGGATTTCAGTCTATCAGACATTATACTTTACTGTAACTGCCGTAGCTAAATCTGAATCTATCTATCAGTACCTCCAGGATTTCACAGGCTATTTTGGGATTGTTGTGGCTTAAAATAACTTCACATTTCATAGCAGCTTTTATTAAAAATTGTAATGTATGTTGCAATCATTTTAGATGTTGTTTTCAAATAAAGTTGCAAGAGAAAGTCAAAATTTATTGTGTCATTCTTTAAAAATTAAAGGCAACAATGAAAAATTCTAACAAAATATTTTTTTTGTTTGTAAATGACGAAGCACAAAAAAGAAGCAAAATCCTTTTGGAGCTCAAAGTCACTCAGTGGAGTGCAGATCCCCACTATGCAACAGATGTAGCTGTCAGATGCAATCATCAGGGATTTGCAAAGTTTTAAATAAAGTGCTTTTGTATAATTGTGACTAGTCTCAGTTTTCTTTAAGATACATAGAACAGTGTAATGGTGTAACCAATGTCAACAAATGAATAATAATTTTATTATTTCTTTATGCCATTAATTATATAGCAGTTTTCTTATTTAAGTTACAAAGTGATCCATAAAAAAGCAAACATTAAAAGCAAAGCAAATAAAACAGTATGATTATTTAAAAAACAGTAAGATAAAGATACAATTTAAATTCAAATTATTATTTTTTCAATCTAAAATGTATATTAGTTAATGTATAGTATTTTAAATGCATATATTAATATGTGGTAAAAGTAAATGAGCCATGAAAATGACCAAATCAACCACTCTTTTCCTTGTTTCCTCTTGTCTGGAAGGGAACCCTACATTTTCAAAACTCTCGCGAGATTTGCGCTCATTGTTCCTTTATCGTGCACTTTATACAAACTAATTATGATTTATAATTTTATAAGACTCTCTCAAATATCTTGTTAGGTTTTTAGACAAAAAATACTTGGTTGTGGTTACGGAAAGATCATGATTTGGGTTAAAACGATCCCTCTCGCGAGATCTTTATCGTGTCTTGGGTTCATCTGTTGTTTTCGGTCCTGATTGGCTGCCCGACAGGAAGTAAACATCATGTGACACAGCAAATCAGCTGATCTTCCGTAGACATCTTTACGAGTCACGACTGCGGCGATTAATTCATACCTTCTCGTCTGTGATTTTCAGGTAAATAATGATCGATTTAACGCTTACATCACATAATCAATCCCCCCTTGATGATAATTATCGTCTCATTTATCTCTTTATTTATTTAAATATTTGGCTTTTTTGTTTTTTTCCTCATAGGCCCCTCGGATCTTTGACAGCTGCAACCATGGCGCTCAGCGATGCCGATGTACAGAAGCAGGTAATGAACCGTTTTAACCTTCAAAAATGACACCATTCAGCTGATTCTCTTCTGTTACTGCAGAGGGACTTTTTATGCTGCTAGATCTCGTATTACATCACCGAGAGATGTTTCTACTAGCTGCAAGTTTCGTATGAAGTGTGTGTCCAGGAGAATGACATTGAGAGAGCTGCAGTAGGTTAGCATCCAAACAAATACAAACAGAAGCTAAAATACAACATTTAGGGTGTTTTAAGTGTAGGTTTTGTGCACAAGAATGCTAGTTATAACAAAATGAGTTGCCATTTTGAAGCCAGTGTTTTGTGTTGAAGTTATAACTGATGTGTGGAGGCTCATATTTCCAAATGATCACATGATGAACACATGCCTGCCAGGCCCTGATGAGGAACTGGAAATGAGTGAGCCACAGTCTGGACACTCCAATGGGAAATATTAGCAAACACTGAAAATAACCTCCAAAGGAGCTGAAGTTCAGCTGTAGGCCTACATATGTTATAAGTGTGTGTTCATAAGCAAAATGGACAGAGACATTCCTCACCGTAGTGACAGAGTCAGTTCACAGCAGGGTGAGAAATAATCTCTTTTCATTATGAGAGATGACAATTGTTGGTACTTTCAGTTCATACTAGGGTAGTTCTGGGTGATACTGCTTATAAATAATATCCTGATATTTTTAGGCCATGGCGTTATATATAATATATATCTCCATGTACACAGTTTCTCAGATACAACATATCATAAATCTCAAATAATGCAAACATATAAAGCAGCAGTGCCCAACCCTGGTCCTCAGGGTCCACTGTCCTGCATGTTTTATATGTTTCCCTGCTCCAACACACCTGATTCAATTGATCAGCTCATCATCAAGCCTCTGCAGAAGCCTGACAACAACCTGATCATTTGAATCAGGTGTGTTGGAGCAGGGAAACATCTAAAACATGCAGGACAGTGAGCCCTGAGGATCAGGGTTGGGGAACACTGATATAAAGATTATGGAATATAATGCATTGCTGTAGATTAAACTTGCCAACAGTGAGGCTGATTGATATGGACAAAATCAAGCATCACAATATATGAGACCAAGATCAATATTATGACAAAATTATAAAGAGATGATCATGACTATTGGTGTTTTCACAAAATATTAACATAATGAGATTTTAGGTAAATAATAATCATAAATGTGGATGTAATGATGAATCACATCACTTCACTGTAATGCAGCCTTTAAATCCTCTTTGCATTTCATGATGTAATATTGATATATTGCTCAGCCCTGTACTATGGCTACATGATATGGTAAACTAAAAATAGTGCAGCCACCTTTAACTCTCATATACATCTCTTTAGTCAGTAATGTGTTTTAGATTTTGTTATTAATCACTTAAATAGCAAAATACATTTGAGAATGTGGCTGATATTCAAAGGAAGAGTTCACCATTCTTTAAGTTGATGTTCAAGCAGTGTTGAATTTATTCCTCTTTGCTGCTGTATTGACCAAGAAAACTGAGTTTTCCTGCTCACAGAGCCATGAAGCAGTGCCTACATGTACCAGCATGCATTACGGGAACTCTTGTTTTTCCTGTCAATATATAGCACAGACTACAAAATTTATTGCTTCAGCAAACTACATTTACCATCAACACTGAATCAACAATTGGTTGAAATTTTTCAAATAGCAAGAGGTGTAATATTAAAGGCAAAATGTGTCAAAATACCATTTTAAATTAGATATGATCTCGCTGCAGAGACATCCTGACCTACACATCGTATTCTACAGACTACAGAAAACATCTTTGTTTGGTTCAGCTCCCTGCAAAAATCACATCGTAATCATTCTAATATGTTTTTCAGATTTAGATTAGCTTTTCTGTCATTTAGGAGAAACATGGTAACATTTAGAAAACTCAGGAAACATTCAGACTGTTTTTGTTTATCATCCTCTAATGCTGCTTATCTCAAAATGCCACGTGATCAGCCTGATTAATTGACCGACCGATTAATCAGTCTTTCACTGATCTGTTGTGGGGAAATGTTAATCAAGTCGTCTTCTTTGTCAGTAATTGTTCTTTCCTCCTGTCTGCAGATCAAGCACATGATGGCCTTCATTGAACAGGAGGCCAATGAGAAGGCAGAAGAAATTGATGCGAAGGTAAAATCACACAGAGCATGGATGTTTTGCCTTTTTTTAAAGACATTTTATGCCTTATTAACGAGTCATATAGTCAATATTGACCTTTACTTATAGCAGATTGATATGAAGCAATGAGTTCTATTATTCTTCTATGTTATTGTACTGAGACAGTTTTTGTTAATTGTGTTATAAAGTCTAATTAGGTCATTTACAATTTTATGTTGATTTTATTTTTGTTCCCGATGTGAAGAATTTTTTTTTAACTTAAAACCTGTCTATAGATAAAGCTTATTTTATTTTCTTTTATTGTATTTTACCAGGAATATTCCAGTTGAGTTTCAGGATCTGTTTTTAACGGAGTCAAAAGAAAGAACAACTGACTTCACAGAAAAGAAACGAGAAATCACATCAAACAAGTGTTCACTAACAGGACATGTACATTAGGTGGTCAAATAGTATTTTATCCTGATTTAATAGTCTTTCATGCTTATAAAATAATCTTGTTTCAGGTGACTCTGTAGCTCACAGGGTGCAAACACTTTCAGTAATGACGGGCATATGAAGCCTTATGATGCTTTAAGCTCAGTAAACCACAGTGACATCTGGTGGCTGTTAAATGTATAGCAACCTTGAAAGACCTGGGCTGAAACACACCACAACTCACTGATATTAATCATTTTAGTCTCATATGATGCCGTAGTGCCATATTAATAATTAAAAGGTGAAAGCCTCAGACTAGTCATGGCACATAACACTGATTCCAAATCCGTTCTTACATGAAATTCTGTGATAAAACTTTCTTTAATATCATAATATTAAGGGCTATTCTGCCACATTGGTGCCATGTGCATGTTGTAACTTTTCCAAATTTCTTACTTTATCTTTTTTCAGCCTCATATCTAATAACACACATTTAAATTTTCAAACAATTTACCAAAACCGTCAAGATTGAACTTGACTGAAATGTTGATAAAAATAAGATTTGTTTGTTATATTTCATGGTGAAGTATAGTGTTAAAGATTGCAGATGGGCTAAAATCTTATATTATCAGTGTTCTCTTCAGGTTTTACATGATAAATCTTCAAATTGCAATTAGGACAAAGTTCAGGACATTTTGCTTACTATTATAATTTATTATACAGATATTTTTCATGCATATTTATGCATATATTGTCCTGGAGACAGAGGAGACACTGATTCTGTGAAATGGCACTAAAACCCTTAAACTGAAACAATGTTACGATGTGAGATTTCTTGCTGAGTGATATTTGTCTCCTCCTGCAGGCAGAAGAAGAGTTTAACATCGAGAAGGGTCGCCTGGTGCAGACTCAGAGGCTGAAGATAATGGAGTACTACGAGAAGAAAGAAAAGCAGATCGAGCAGCAGAAGAAAATGTGAGTCATGGCGATAAATCACAGGACACTTCAAGTCCGCCCTTCCCTAATTCGGACTTTTTAAGAACAAAGAGATAACTGTATGTGACACAGAGCTTCCCTAATTTCATTAAGTTGCTTCGTCCTACAGTGACTCTTTTGTAATCTGCCCCAAGCAGTCTCCAATGTTTCCGCAGGAACAAACAAACAAAGTCTGACACTGAATTCTAAACAGACACAATGTGTGTGTTATTTGTCCACTTAACAGTCAAATGTCAAACCTGATGAACCAGGCTCGACTGAAGGTACTGAAGGCTCGGGATGATATGATCTCGGTAAGCAGCCGTACACCAGTTTGTCACCACACCCTCATGCTTTAAATGCCCCCGTTTGTAAATAACAGAGACCTTGTGTGTTTGTGTGCCCTCAGGAAATGCTGAACGAGGCCCGCCAGCGGCTCGCTAATGTCGCAAAAGACCCGTCCAAGTATCCAGCCCTGATGGACGGACTGCTCCTACAGGTGAGTTTGTCCTCTCAGCTGCTGCGGACACAGGTGCCACTTTATTAGGTACAACAAGCAGTGACATTTTATTTGAAGGGGTGTGCATAAGACTGTCATTATACTGCAATAACTGCGTTTCAGGAGTCTTTATGAATGTTTATGATTGTTGTTTGATTCAGTTAATTATGTGTGTGTGTGTGTGTGTGTGTGTGTGTGTGTGTGTGTGTGTGTGTGTGTGTGTGTTTAGATAAGTGTATTTTAGTCACCTAAAAAAGGCCCAGCTAAAAAAAAATCCAATATCAGCTTAAGTGTATGTTTCGAAAAGTTAGAACTATCCCTTTAAATGTATATGTTTATGAGGATGCTGTTATTAAAAACTGAGATCTGATAAGCTTTTCATAATCTTTCACACCAGGGATTCTATCAGCTTCTGGAGCCCAAAGTGACTGTTCGCTGCCGTAAACAGGACGTGCAGTTGGTACAGGTGAGTGCATGTTCAGATTTACATTTATATTGATCCATTTGGCAGCTGCTTTTGTCCGAAGTGATGCACAAATGAGGTACAATCCAAGAGAGCAGGTTTTTATTTTGTTTTCATTTTTGAAGACAGAGAGGGGCGTTCTGCTGACCGATGCACGAGAGAGATAACCCATTAAAATCAGCTGAAATCTAGCTTAAAATTGTTTTGTGGCTCTTCCAGGCCTCCATCCAGAGGAATATTCCCATATACAAAGCAGCTGTGAAAACCAACCTGGAGGTCCGCATCGACCAGGACAACTTCATCTCCCCAGACGTGTAAGCAGCATCACGTTTGAAACATGAATCAAGCTTTACCGGTTGCTCGAAAGCTGAGTGAGTTTATTTTCTTAATTGTGTTTCTCCTTGTCTTCGTCAAGTTCTGGAGGTGTTGAAATCTATAACGGTGACGGGAAGATCAAGGTGTCCAACACCCTGGAGAGCAGACTGGACCTCATGGCTCAGCAGGTAGGAAGTAGAAACG
The DNA here is from genome assembly GCF_056507025.1 of Lutjanus erythropterus. NCBI lineage: Eukaryota > Metazoa > Chordata > Actinopteri > Lutjaniformes > Lutjanidae > Lutjanus > Lutjanus erythropterus. The sequence continues at coordinate 23,103,644 of NC_139338.1, read as the reverse complement.
GGTCCTTTTCTGTGGCAGGCCGTTTCAGTCAATATTAAATATATAAGTTAATAAATAAGCCTATGAAATTAATTCTGAAATGAGGAAATAAATATATAAATACATGTAAATATAAAGAAATGTAGTTAAATTAATAAATAGGTTTTTATTTTAAGACTTAAGTTTTTCAAAGGACTACTTTTATTATCTCGAGGTACTTTTATTGCCTAATTCTACACTTATTTCACTTTTCTTTTATCATATATCAGTAACACAAACAAACTAACAGATCAAGGCAGCGGTTAGAACAAAAAATACCACGTTCTGTGAGGTAAAATTGACCCTTTGCTAAGCCCCGCCCTCCTTAGTTACTGTTGCTAAGCATGCCAAACTTAATTCTTGTGCTCCATGTATGCAGTTTACAGCGATGACGGTGGCAGATATAACATTGAAATCGGGGGTAACTGTTGAAACATGAGGTCTTTGAATCCTTAGACACAGAAACAAAAGTAGCTTCTCAGCAAACATTGGTTGAATGGTGAAATTCGGCAGGTAAATCTACGTGATATACGTTTCTGAGAGACTACAGAGAAGGTGTCACCGTCCAGATTCCTAGAACAGAGTATCACTCCTCCCTGAGCCTCCTGCACACTGTGTCAACATGGAGAGAAGTGGAAAGCTTGTCAGCTCTAGTTACGGTTGCTAAGCTATGATTTGACAGTTGCTGTTAGAGGCGGGGCTTAGCAGCGGGTCAATTACTGATTGTGCCAATGGAGTTTGGTTGGTTTGGAGAGAACGATATTTGGCTTATATAACAGCGGTTTCTTGTCAGAAAATGCAAAAATGACAAACCTTCCCTTTTTCAAATATGAGTAAACTATACATCTTTGGAGTTTTGGTCACACAAAACTAACACTTTTAATGCCACCTCAGTTTTTTTTTTTTGCTATTTTCTAATATTTTATAGACCAAATGATTAGTGGAGTATATAATAAGCAGCCATACTTATAAAACGTGTTTCTGTGTTTGCAGATGATGCCTGAAATCCGAGTGGCTCTCTTCGGTGCCAACCCAAACCGCAAGTTTATGGACTGAGTAGCTCCACTGTATTAGAGAAAAAAAAAAAAACTCTCCTTTTATTTTTTATTTTTTGTCATATGAAAAGACGTCATTCCTCTTGTCTGTGAAACGATCTTCCGATGCAAAAGAGACGCGTTGTTGTTGTGTGATGTGTTGCTGTATTTTACTGTGCATTAAGGGACATGATAGACGCTGCAGCTTAACATTACAGATGTGCGTCGCGGGTACTGCACAGCTGCAATGGCTGGTTTACTCTGCTGCTTCCCTTTTTTTTTCTCGAGGATCTCAGTTTACACCGATTAGTCAGGGATGACCGGGCCGGGGTGATTTGGGCTGGATGTTTTAACAGGTCGTCCTCTAATTGGATCAGTTTTCATGACAAACGCAGCGACTGTGACACGGTTTTTTCCCAGTTTCATTAACCTCTGCTCCGCATTATAAGTTGCATGGGGCATTGTGTTGCTAATGGGTGTCTGCTCCAACCAATCACAGAGGAAAAAAAACAAAACAAAGGACCGTACACGACCTTACAGAGTTAATTTATTGATGTTACATTATTCTGTCATGAATCAAAATGATCATTCCAGGGGATGCACTGTATGTATATGAGGAAACCAGATTAAATTATACGTATGTGTGGTTGTTGTTTTGTTTTTTTTGTTCATTTCTTTTTTTTTTTGTTTTGTTTTGATTGTGTCTCAAACTGAAAATGTTATATTGTGGAAATGTAAAACCTAATAAAATATAAATCATTAGTATCACTTCTCTGTTCTTTTTGGCTCGTACGATGTCCTCACTGCTTAGAGTTTGCAATTTTTTAAAATTTATTTCCCATCACTGGCCATTCATGCTTTATTCATTAGTTTATCACATGGTATTTGTCAGAGAAAAATGCCCCAATTATCCAGTTGCTCCAAGTATTTTGCTGACATGCTAGACTGACTGCGGAAGACGGTGTGGAAAACAAGTCTGTTGTGAGACGGCGGAGCTGAGACACAGGACAGCAGGAGCTCCTTCTTACTGGTAAGTATTTCATGTTTTAAAGTGTCTACATTTGCCTTTTAATATTTGTCCTTTCCTGTATAGTTTTTGTGAATGACTTGAGAGTTGTTTATCTCTTTCCTCCACTTTTCTCACAGCTAATTTTTTTGACTCGGAAAGGAAAACAGTCGTGGTGAGGCGACTGAATGGGCTCTGTCAGCGCTGTAATGCGAGCTGAGCAGCATGTTATCTTGTTGAATGGCATTAAAACAACTTTGTCAAATTTATTTACCCGCTACGCCGCAAGAGCTACACCGACCTCTCCGCCAAGGCAACAGGACTTTAATGTGATTATTAGTTCATGTCTAACACAGTATTTCTTTCTTTACAGTGATCCTGCTCCTGTGGAGGGAGTACGGTCATATTTGAGCACCCTCTCGTGGCACTAAAACTCAAAAGATTCAAGTTAATCTAAAGAACAAAAGAAAATTATCTCAACAAAATACTGCAGGCTGGCAAAATGTTATTTATAAAAGTTGTGTCAAAACATGGGAGTTTGATTCAAAGCTAAAAAATCTTAATGAATTATGAGTTTTCTTAATGTTTACTTTTTTATAGTGTATAAATAAATGAATGAAGTCAATGTAGTTAAATAAATAAATAAGTTTAGAGACATAATGCAGCATGTTAAGCTTGAGAAAACGAGATATACAATGTGTGGCATTTATGGATTATATTAAACCAAACTATAAACGCCCACCTTCCTGAATGTAACTTGTCTCCTTTTATTTTTTATTTTTTATATACTTTTGTCCATGTAGCCCCTCATAATGAGATGAGACTTGAGTTTTAACTTTGTGCAACTGCCTGTTCTTGTTTTCATTTTTAACATGTCCACCTATTTCTTATTTTACTTTATTATTATTATTACTTTATCTTTTTTCCCTCATTTTTTTCTTTTTGTTTTGTTCAGTATGTTCCAAAATGCCTACAAAAATATGTAGATATAAATTAAAAAGTAAGTTTTCATTAAAAAAAAAAATATATTATGCAAAGAACTACTTTTATTTATTTAACTTTTATTTTAGAATTCCAACCAATCTGGCAACACTGGCATGTGTGAGAAAAAAACACCTTCATTTGTGTAGAATACATGGAAATTAAAAGAGCTGGGAAATAAATGTGGCATTAAGAAATAAGTCCTCTGAAAAGGCAAAAATGACAAACCTTACTGTACATCTTCTGCTCACACAAAATTAACCATTTTAATATGTCACCTCAGATTTTGGACTTCTTTTTTTTTTTTTATTTAAATAGTATTTCTTTGTTACAGTGATCCTGCTGTTGTGGAGGGAGTGTGATCATGTTCTAGCACCTTCCTGTGCCGCTCACGGACATGCTGATCTCAATCTGCCAGGCTGTGGTCACTTATGTGCCCCTGCTGTGGTTTGTAAGAGTGACCGATGGGATGCCCGACCCCGCTCAGAGGGAAGTGCTGATGCTTCAGGAGACGTTCAGGCAGACCGGAGGCCAGGTTGCACTGACGGCGGCCGAGCAGACGCTGGACGCCCACCTCCATGGACTGAAGGAGAAAGAGATGTCCGCTGCTCACTTCCCTCCTGCCGTCCACTTCTTCAAAGCGAAGCCGCTCATACAGAGGAGCGCAATCTTCAAACTGCTGCAGAAGATGCCTAAAGGTAATGTCACAATCATAACACTCCATAATAACCATCATCAATAAATGGTAAAGTGGCAATTAATGTGATAGGTTATTAAACTTTATTTAATAGTTTGCACTTAAAAACATTCAAACATTGATATATATGTATATATGCTTTTTAAACCATTTAAGCAATTGTAAAACTTTTATAAAAGCCATTTATAAAGTTTATAGATGTACTACACAGTATTTATTAACATTTACAAAAGTATCAGTTACAACATTATAATGCCCATCCAAATCATGTTTTTAGATGCACTGCACTGCAGTTAATGAAGTATTTACAAAGTTTATAAACTACACAGTATTTAATTAACAGTTTACAGAGTTTTATAAACATCAGTTGCAACCTATTAATGGCTATCCATATGATTAAACACTGTGTTATGCATCTATAAACATTATCTGGATGGTCGTATGAAGTTGTGACTGATGTTTTTAAAACTTTGTAAAAGGTTAAAATTTACTATACAGTATTTGATTAACCAATCATCAGTTACAACTTCATAATGGTCAGTCAAATTATGTTTATAAATGCACAACACAGTATTTAATTAACCAGTTACAAAGCTTTATAAATATCAGTTGCAACTTTACAACAATCATCCAGAAAATGTTTATAGATGCACTACATGGTATTAAACAATTTACAATTATTTATAAACATCAGTAACAACTTTATAATGGCCAGCTAAATGATGTTTATTGATTTATTTCCCATTTACAAGGTGTTATGAACATCAGTTGCAACTTTACAATAACAATACAGATAATGTTAATAAACAACACAGTCTCACTCCCAACACATCAAATACAGCAGCTTGATTAGTGGCCCTTTGCTTCAAACTGTGGCCTGTAGCACCAGTTTTGCATGTGGCAAAGTTAGTAAGTGTCCAGGGGTCCACTGTCTAATAATCCGTCCATGCTCTCAGCACCGGCAAGGTCTTCATCTTATGCCACTGTCTGGGTTCAGTACATCAGTCTGAGGTTTTATCCTGCTGTTTGGGTGACAGGTGCAGCCCTCCACATCCACAGCTCCGCTCTGGTCGGCGTTGAATGGCTGGTGAAAAACGTCACCTACAGGCCAAACTGCTACGTCTGCTTCACGTGGGACAACTCGGTCCGCTTCTTGTTCTCCGTCCATCAGCCTTTCCCCCGATGGGACTGCTTCTACTGGCAACTGCTCGAGACCTTGAGAGCCAAAGTAGGAGACCCTATAGGCTTTGATAACAGGTTGAGTAAGACGTCACCCTCCGTTACACATTTCATGTCTAGATATAACAAGAGAACTTAACGCAGAATATCTGTTTTATGTGTTTTTCAGTTTAATGCAGCAGCTCACACTGTTCACTGAGGATCCAGATAATGAATACCCAAACCAAGATGTTGTGTGGGAGAAGTTTGAGAAAGCCTTTATCGCAGCTGCCGGGCTTATCACCCACGCCCCAGTGCTGAGGGACTACTTGTACAAGGGCCTGGAGGAGCTCCACCTTGACAATATCATGTATCTGGAGCTGCGGAGCGGACTCTCAAGGGTTCGTGTTTGCTTATACCTTATCCTCAGCTCAAGTATCAGCAGGGGCAGATCTGATCTGATCTCTAACCAAACCCTTCTGTGTGTTTCAGACATATGAGCTTGATGGAACCATTCACGATAGGGTCTGGACTCTGAAAACGTTTCAAGAAGTGACAAAGAAATTTATAGCAGATCATCCGGACTTTCTCGGGGCTCGGATCATAATCGCTGTACACAGGTATCGTATCTACGAGTAAAATCAATATGTTAAAGGGATAGTTTGGATTATCTGAAGTGGGGTTGTATGAGATATTTATCCATAGTCAGTGTGTTACCTACAGAACATGGTGGATGACACGCCCCTGGTTTGTAGAAGCAGCAGGAGTACTGGTGCAGGAAGCTTAGCAATGGCCCTGTCCACAGCGGCATATAAAAAGGTCTGTCCAAAAAGTCAGTTTAAGTGTATGGTTTATATGAGATATTTTCACTACCTTACCTTGCTGTTAGACAGTTTTCTCTGATGGCAAACCGCCATTATATAAGCCAAATATTGCTTACTCCAATCCAGCCAAACTCCTTTGACAAAAACAGTAATTTTACCTTGCAGAACAGGGGAGTTGCAGGTCTACCTCTGCCTCCATTAGTTAGTTAGTTTGTGTTTTTGTGTGACTTCAGTGACTCCAAACAAACTCTTTGAAACACCAAAGTCACAAACAAACTAGCCCATTGAGGCAGCGGCAGACCAGCAGCTCCCATTTCCTGTGAGTTAAAATGACTATTTTTGTCAATGGAGTTTGGCAGAGAATTTTTTTTTAAAATAGTGTTTTGCTGCTGACCCTCTCAACAGCAGTACATTGTTTAGCTTCCTACACCAGTACTTCTGCTGCTTCTCAAAACTGGAGGCAACAACCATCTACTAATTCACTGACTATGTAAGTACCTCATACAACCCCACTTCCAAAGACCCGAACTACCCCTTTAAGTCCACTCCATGTTGTGTGGCCTGATGTTCAAAGAATCTCTGCAACAGCGGGGACTTTAACAAGACCTGTGTTTTCTGATTTTAACGCCTAATTACTCATAATTTGCTGTAATTTGAGAGACTGAAAAAGTTGCATAACTGAAGTGATGGAAGTACTCAGAGCCTTTTTGTGAGTGAAACAACTGATAAAAAAAAATCCTTCATTACAACTAAAACTCTATACTGCATACATGATGTAGTTAAAAGTACACCATTTCCCCCTGAAAATTAGTTGAGTAGAAATAAAATAGAAGAAAAACACTGAGATATATTTAGTAACAGGTTAAGATGGGGCCTTTTTGAATTACTTGAACATAAAACCCAAACAAGTAAAGTGGTGACGATGTGCCACGATCAAAGCTCTAATTTAACTGAAACGGCGTCCCTGTTTGGAAGAATTACACTTAATCCTGTAACCACGAGTGATTATATTATCTCTGAGCTTTTCTCATTTCCTGTTTTCTGGAAGTGGCCATTGCAGCTATTAAAGGACACTCCTCCAATTTAGTAACGCCAAACATCTGAAAAGTCGGCTGTAGCTCTGGAGGATCTTCACAAAGTCTGACAAACTAACCCTGAGTCATAGTGATGTCATGTTATCCAATCTTGGGAATGAAGACTACAAATATCTAATTAAAGACCTGCAACGCAAAATGTGCCACTTTTAGTTTTCAGAAATGGAAAAGAAACAATGCAGACTTGTAGTCCTAGATAAGAAGTAGCTTGTTTTAATAAACACAATATCTTTTTTAATTCAGTTTGACTTTCCTAAATTCCTTTGGCTTAAACAGTTGGGCTAATTATCCTCCTAATAAAAAGATGATCTTCCAAAAATCTAATCTTCTTTGAGTGTTGGCATGTTATTGAAATAAAATGACAATGATAAACTTTTTTCCTTATCTGGATAACTTGTTTGTGGGGTTAATCTTTTCCTCAATTTTATGGAAATGCAATGCAAAGTTGCTGGAGTGCCCCTTTAACTAATCATGTTTCCAGGAGTAGTGATATCAGTGTGCGCCCCTACTAGGCACTTATACTGGGTGAATATCCTACTAAATATCTTTTTGACAGTATGTAGCTACTTGTCTGTGCTGCTGTTTGTCAGTACAGTTTGTATTTGGAAACTGTTGTCAGGGGGATTTTTGACTCTCTTTACCATGTTGCTGTTTACATCTTACAGATTACACAAACAGCTATAAATGCATAAAATTGCAAGCATCAGAGCACTTATTATATACCCAGAAATCTGCTGAACGTTCACATAAGGCATCTCATAATGTAAACGTTTAAGTAAAATTGCACAGTAGGTCTTTTTGTCGGTGAATCTTGCCGCATCAGTCAAATATAATTCTCATATTTGTGTGCATTATTGCTGCCGCTTCCTTCAGAGCTCTGGGTGTATCCGAGGTCAAAGCAGCCGTGAAAGAAGCCATTCAGCTGCAAAAGGACTTCCCAGATGTTGTTGCAGGATTTGACATGGTAAGAGGTGATCTAAGTTGTTGAAACTCTTGTATGATTGAAACAATTAGCTCTAGTGGTCTAGTAAGTTTTCCTTTTCAGGTGGGCAGGGAGGACAGCGGGAGAACTCTCTGGTACTTCAGGGAGGCACTTTCTCTGCCGGCTGACCTGGGTGTCAAGCTGCCATATTTCTTTCATGCAGGGGAGACAGGTGGGTGCATCAAAAGCATAAAATACATTATGATTAATTACAAAACAGTACACTTCTCTTAAGTTAAAAAAAAATCTTGTACTCTGATTCCTCTGCGTGTGTATTTTTTCTAGATGATGAAGGCACCGACGTGGATCAAAACATTCTCGACGCCCTTCTCTTCAACACCATGCGCATCGGTCACGGCTACGCGCTGGCACACCATCCACTTGCCAAAGAGCTCTCTAGGAAAAGAAACGTGGCCGTGGAGCTGTGTCCAGTCTCAAACCAGGTCAGATAACCTTTTGTCATTGACACTACTGAAAAAAATATATATATTTCTGAATCCAGATGTTCACCATCCAGGCTTGGGGCATGAGCCCTTGCAGACTTTACTTTCATATGCGTACTGTTAAATGTATTTATTACATGGCTTTGTTAAACTCTTGATTCCGATTGGTCAGTTGCAGTACTCTTAAGGTCAGTTATTTCTTTATAGCAGACTGTTACGACCCCAAGTTGGGCTAGGGGATGAGGGGTGCAACATTAATTAAATATAACCAGGGGAAAAAGGAAGGAAGGAGAACTGAGACAAAGATGTAAACAAAAGTTCATTTATTAACAAATGTGTCAAATTAAGTTAACAAATTAAACTAATAAAAGGGTTAACTGAACCTACTGAATTAAACGCACGCAACACACAAAAGACAACAATTGTCCATGCACAGAACACAACAGAGTGCCTTTGCTAGCTGGCGGGACTATCAAAGCACATGGGGGGCGCCCGGACGAGTGCTCTTGCTAAACACAGAGGTAAGCATGGCACATGAAAGACAAAGACAAGTGACTTCACTAGCGGAACACTAGCAAAGCACTTGTCGATCACCACGAGAAGACTAACCTGCTGCTGCAGGATTAGCCTACAGACTAACAGACTGCAGACTGCCGAATGGCCCACTGGCCCTGACTGGCTGCACTCCCCAGGTTTTTAAGCACCAGGTCTGATTGCAGAGCAGCTGCACCTGACACCAATCACTGCAATCTGCAAGGGGGAGGGGCAGAACCTGGGCACAGGAGATCACAGCACTACGCAGACACTGTGGCACGTAACACAGACCATTGCTATGAAATCATTTTTAAATCAACACGATCCTTTTAAAATTAATATTTTGTGTCGATTTATTTTGATAAGTAACCATGTAATAACCAGGATAATGTACAGTGAGCAGGTCATTATTGTGAATAAACCCTTCAAGGTGATTTGGGGTTTATTTCACAATAACGACCTGTTCATTGTACATTATTCTATGCGTGGATTTTGCCTCAACTGAACCAGTCAAGACAAACAGCAGCCCACCCAAAGTCTGGTTCTGCTCAAGGTTTTTGCCTGTTAAAAGAGAGTTTTCCCCTCAACACTGCTGGCAAGTGCTTGCTCATGCTGGGAACTGTTTGGTCGATGGAAAACGGTGTAGACCTGCTCTATATGACAAGTGCCTTCTGATAACTTCTGTTATGATTTGGCAAACTTGACTTGACTATTCACTGTCATCGTGTCATGATGGCACTTGAGCTCTAACCTGTTTCCACGGAGATTAATTCAAATTCCTGACCCTGACCCCTAGTCAGAGGTCGGAATTTCCCAAAAGAAATTCCCAACTTCCGACCTCAAATGCGTTTCAGGTCCATGGTGCCAAAAGTAAACAAAGAACATGGCTGACCCCCCCCCAAATTGATGAGTTTTATTGGGAAGTGTACACACAGTTGAACCCAGAGCAGTGCAGCCACAACAACACAGAGCAGGAAAAACAATGCATGAGGTAACAGAGGTACATTTTATTTTACAGCATTTATTTACAGTGGCAGCATATTTTGACATTATGCAGAACAGGTTTTACTGTATGCGGTGAAGTCTGGACATCTGGATTCAGCATTTGTGCGCTTGTCTTCATATATGACGTATCTGGGTTTATTTCACCTCTGTCCTCCAGGTGTTGAAGCTGGTTTCGGACCTTCGGAACCACCCTGCAGCTGTGCTGATGTCTGAGGGCCACCCGATGGTGATCAGTTCTGACGACCCGTCTCTGTTCGGCACCACAGGCCTCTCCTACGACTTCTATGAAGCCTTTGTTGGTATCGGAGGGTTAAAAGCAAACCTGGGCACTTTGAAAGAGTTGGCTGTTAATTCTATCAGGTGAGAATCAGTTGATTTTATTTCTCCGTATGTTACTTTAGCTTTTAAAGCAAATATGAATCTCCTTGTGATCTGAACGACCATTTCTTGTCGTTTTTGTCTTTTTACTAAAATGCCAGACTTTACTAAGCATATGATTTTAGATTGTATACTTATTAGACACTAGTAGGTTTTAAAGGATAAGTCTGAGTTTTGGTTTAAAGTACACTTCTGTTGTAAAGTGTCAAAGTCTAACAGGGGGAATAGGGGGAATACACTTTATTTTACAGTATAATAATAAGCTTTACTCTGTATAAAATAAGACAAAAACTAGAAAAAAAATGTTCTTTATTAGACCCTTTATTAGACACTACAGCAGCATTGTTTTCAGGGTAAATACGTGGTAACTCTCAAGTAATATACTTGAAATTCCTTAGAAATCACCCACAAATTACTTAATTACGTGATAATTAGCAAGTACCGTTTTCATGAAGTGAGTGGTAATTAAAAAGCAACATACTGGAAATTTCTCTCAATTTACCTCAAAATTATCCCCAAATTTCATATTAAGTATGCGATAATTCACAAGTGTTGTTTTCATGCAATCAAGTGGCAATTACCATTTCACATATTTGAACTTTCTTTGACATTAACTGTAAATTTACTCCAAATTTCATGGTAAATTACCACCCACTACATGAAAACGGTACTTTGTAATTAACACATAATTAACTATGAAATTTGTGGGTAATTTGGAGGTAATTTCTGAGAAATTTCAAGTATATTTCTTGGTGATTACCACTTATTTACCATAAAATTATGGGACCTTGAAATTGAAGCCTCACCAACTGATTTTTTTTCCCCCCACAAACAAATTTTTAAGAATGAGTAGGATTTGTCAGCTGCAGTTTGTAAACATAACTTTCAAGTCCAAGTTTATGATGTGAAACGTATATTTTCTGCTAAGAAAATCCATGTTAAAATCCTGTAATTGACTTCCTCATAATATTATGTTCACAGAGCTCATTCTCATAATTTTTTTTCTGCCTGCAGGTACAGCTCCCTGCCAGCTCACCTGAAGGACAGAGCTTACGCCATGTGGAAAAATAAATGGGATGCCTTCATCTCGGATCATTCATGACAGCCGAACCATTATGATGATGGTCTCTATACATAATATTGCTAAACTAAAGCAAACATCTCCCTTATTTAATTTATTAGTTAGATCTTTTCGGGGGATGTTTCGCATTGACATAGGAAGCTGCAGGTATCTCTCAGGAGTTTCTGATGTACATTTCCTTTTCCCAGAAAAACGTCAAAAGGAACTTTGTAAGAAACTAGCCTGCTGATGTTTCACAGCTCATTCTGTGTCCTTGTTATCCACAGCCAGTTGCTTATCATGATAAAAAGGAATTTCATGCAAAAACTGCTACACAAAGAGACATTTTTGTATACAAAACCGAGAAAAAAAAGCATTACTCAATGTCAGTGCCCAGGCTTTGTGCCACAAATGTAAGTCACAAAGTTAAAAAAAAGAAAAGCAACAGTTAAATAAAAATGATCACCTCTTCCCAGTGTGCTCATGCACAGTCTGGCTCTTGTGCATCCAGCAGCTGTAGTGCAGAACGTGAAGCAGTCATCTCTGACGTCTTTATCCTTTCGTCTCGGCCTCACCCACCACTCTTCTGTGGTCTTCGATGAGATTTTGTATCTTCCAGTTTTGACCGCTGCACTGCTGAACGACAAGTTTGTAATTGCCGTCTTGACCCTTCGCTATTTCGAGACATCTCTTCGTTTCTCTGTTCTGGATAGGTCCATCCTGGGAATAAAAATACAACACAACAATAAAACACATTTTTCTCTAATCAAAACAACCTCTGTGGGTTTATATTTTCCATCCATCTGCTTTTTTCCTGTGTTTTTCCAAATGGAAACCTCCGCTTAACCATTAGCAAAAAAAAGCAATGACATAGGTTACAGTGCTGATGCCCTTTTCTCCCCTCCAATGAAGTCATAGTTTAGATTATTTGACGTGGGCCTGTTTTAAGTACTTATCCATAGTTAGTGTATCACCTTCAGTAGATGGCAGTTGACATAACCCAAGTAGAGAAAGGCACCAGGTGTGCAGACTAGCATCTACTGTAGCTGATACAATGACTACCAATAAGTGCCATCCACAACCCCACTTGAAGTAATCCAAACTATTCCTGTAAGCTCAGGAGTTTATAGACGACAACGTCATCATGCAGAGCTTTGGGAAAATAGCATTTTTCAGTTTTGAATGCATAAGGAACACCGCTTGGAAGCTACAGAATGAAACAACAACAACAACAAAACATAATTGTAATATTTACCTGTTTAAAATCCCACAGCATGCCGAACTTCTTCTGCTTGGCGATTTTGCACTCGTACAGTCCCGGGTAGAGTCCGGTCCCGGGGTCCACCAGGCAGCGGTTGCTGTTGTACTTGTGAGATTTGATTCCGCCGATGTAGAGTTCTCCGTTGGTGCGATAATAACAGTACTACATCAAAAATAAAATAATTAGCAACAAGGAAATATTCTATCACACAGTCTGTGTATGCAGTGATTATCTATACACACCTGAGGTGAGTAGAAGTGGCAGCTATACATGATGGGTATGTTCCCGGGTACTGGGCCTTGGTCAATGCAGAGGCCCGGCTGCAGGTCATTGATCAGCTACCAACACAAGCAGAAATAGAAAGAAAGCCTTTAAAGCAGTGTTTCCCAACCCTGGTCCTCAGGGTCCACTGCCCTGCATGTTTTAGGTGTTTCCCTGCTCCAACACACCTGATTCAAATGATCAGGTTGTTGTCAGGCTTCTGCAGAGGCTTGATGACGAGCTGATCATTTGAATCAGGTGTGTTGGAGCAGGGAAACACCTAAAACATGCAGGACAGGAGTCCCTGAGGACCAGGGTTGGGGAACACTGCTTTAAAGCATCTATTAGAAGTAGTGGACTATAAATAGCATAAATATTATGAATCATTTCAAATAATAATCATAACACAAAGAATTTTATATTGTATTTTTTTAAGATGTTCCTCTATTATTTCCTTTTATGAATTATTGGATATGTTTGCCTCTTCGGGCCTCTGAAATTCATTGGATTCATTGGATCTTAAATCTTAAGCTAACCTAAGCAAATAAACCTCTCGAGGGTTGACGGTGACACCTGCAGATTCAGACTTCAAACGCCGTCACACCTGAGACGGTTTCTACTCACCGCTCCATAACCGAACAGGTTATCCAGAGGGTCCAGCAAGGGGTAAACGTTATCCAGATACCACTTAAAAGGCTTGCAATTCAGCCTCTCTCTCAGCTTTTTCCTCTCAGACACATCACCAATGTCTATCCCATGATTCTGTGGGAAATATTGAGACAATAAGGCCACAAAAATGTGAGTAACTACAGTATTTGCATTATTAGTAGCCTCCAGAACATTATTTTCTGAAGCCTAATATATGTCTTTGTATTCGGAGTTGCGTGAGGTATCGTCTCTTACCTCTAGGGGAAGGTTCCAGGCGATGTTGACGTTGTATTTATATTCATCCATCCACACCTCCGCCACCCTCAGTGCATTACGTTTCATCATTTGACTCAGGTCAGGGAGGTAAGGCTTTCTGGCTCGTTCAATGTGGGCAATCTTAGAGCAAGGTATAACTTCTATGCTTCCTCCACATGACCACACCTGCGAAGGAGAGGGCATAAGACATACTGCATGCATTAAGTGTATTACCAGCAAAAAAAATGCACAAGGAAGCATACTGTAGAGAGAGTGGAAGTCCAAAGCAATGTGCACAGTGCACTCTTATATATTTACATTGCCAGACATTCCATTATTCCTCCTTATCTCAGTGTGCATTAGAGAAAGTGAAGGTAAACTCTCACACTTTTTGCCATCACATTAGATCCTGCAATTACCTTGTATGATTTAGATTGTTGAAAGAAACCCTCTTCATCAATCTTCAAACATTAAAATAAAATACTGGTATAAGAAATTGAATTGAATTAAAATATAAGTACTTGATTATTTTAAAATACAAACATGTGACCTATACAAACTGATATTATCACATTTTATGCATTTAGTAGCTTCATTTTGGGTCTGACTGTAACTACATAAACTGTATTTTAGTGTCATTCAGTAGGTTTGCCTTAGAAGTCACACTACCATGGTATAGTTCATACAACCATTACAAATTTACTGCAAACTTCACACCTTCTTGGACTTTTTCTTTCTTTCTTTTTTTTAATTACAGTGTTTTAGTCACTTTTGAAACATCCTTAAAATCTTACCCGGACGCCGAGCTCCACATTTTCACCACCGTATATTTTCATTCCACCATCGAGGCTTCCGATCTCTCCAAAGAACTTGCGATCAGCTACAACGATCCCCATGATGGACGGGCTCCTGAGGACAGAACGTGACACATAAAGTATCGATCGGTTTGGCCAGGAATACAGTACTCAGGTAGTTTGCTTGCAGCACACTGGGACTTTGCTAATTATGTAGTTAGCTGCACAGCTAACTGAGCTAACTAGTTGTTGCTCGCACACTACAGTGCACAACATCATCTACGTGAAGGTGACATTTTGGATTGTCACTTTAGCCTGACGAAGAGCAGCTTTGCTTGAACCTTGATGCAATATATCAGCAACATTGAAGCCCGGCAGTTTGCACGCTGTTTGTTTATTTTATGCCTTCTTACTTTTGGCTCTGGCCACGTCTGTTTGGTTTGGATGTGCGTGCATGCACATCAACACTAGGTCTATGTGTACAGTGTCCACCAATAAAGGTGTCAACCTGTTTTTAGATAAATAAAACAGGTCAGTTACATGCTGGGAAATACAATCGCTGTGCACCATTTTGACTTTCAGGATTGGAGGTGATTGGAACTAAAGGGAAAGAGGTTCTGCAATCAAAGAGGAGAGTGACTGGTCACTCTGAACTAAAGCTCAGTTTTGTTTGACAACGTAGTTTGCAGGTGGAGGCTTTGTATGCTGTGTGAATCTTATCATCAAGCTAAATCTGTGGACAAACTGTGGACACAATATATTTACCAGCATGTTGGGGACCTGCATGAATCATGGCAGAGGACTGTTTGGTACGTTCAAAGGAAACTGACTGTAAAAATACATCATCAAGTTCTTTGTCAGTTGCAGTAGAACTTTTAAGGACAAGCTGCCAGGACAAAACCCACGAGGCCATCTGCTCTTATCCTACAGCACTACTACATTTTGCAAATGTACACGGCCGTGATCGGGCATCTGTAAATACCGAACTCCCTGTGATGAGGCTGAGAAAAGGTAACAAAGTTACCTGAGTACAAGAAGGGATTCTCAGTTGTTTTTTAAATAGAAAAAAATACATTTGAACAATTAAACAGTGAATTACTTCTGGACTGAAACAAGAAAGGCAGGTGGGAGGAATTTGATTGAAAATGAAATGAGTGTGTCATAACCTAACGTACCATTCTGCTGCTAGCTAGCTAGCTAGCTAACTCTTAGCTATCAATAAGTAATTCTGGATAAAGATAGTCAATTGTCACCAGACGTTTTGGGAGCCACCAACCCAAAGCTTTGGTATTTGACAACCTGAGAATGAGATTGAATCAACAATCTTTCTCCAGTCGCTTACAGCACCTTTGAAAATTGATTGATGGGTGGATGTCATAATATTATTAAAGAAAACATGATTGGATTTGGATTACTTTTGCTTTTTGTTAAATAGGTACAAAATAATGATGGAGGATGGAATCTAAAATAGTTAAAAAGACATTTATTTCATCTGCACTTCAAAGGAACAGATAAGAGTGTTATTGGTCTAAATTCTCAATTTCCCAAAATGTTAAACTATTCCTTCAAGTGTAAAAGTATGTTTTTATGTGATTTGGGTGAAGTGACTCTTTAAACTGAAACTTACTTTCCAGGTTGTGAGTCGTCCTTTAAAGCGTACCACTCAGGTCTGAAGGACTCATACATGCACCACAGAGCCCAGTCAAAGGCGTCTGCTGCAGGTATGTAGGGATTCACCTTCAAGTCATCAAAACCGACGTTGTCGAACACCGGTGTCACTATCACGGTCCGGTCCTCTTTAATACGAGTTAACATCGGCTCCGCCCTGGACACACAGTGACAGTTTTAACGTAAGCTGCAGGACTTGAAGAGAGAGAAAACACAGATCGCTCAGCGCTCAAACCAACCATTGCACATGGACTTCTATGTGAGCGTCCAAAATGGCCACCACGTCGCCAACAGCAGCCTTCCACCCCGACAGTCTGGCCTGCGTGAGGCCGAGCTGCTCAGAGTGCCGGACTTTCTTCACCAGGCCTGGACGCTCCTCATGGATGGAGCTGATGTATTCATCCAGTTTCTCCATTAAATCCTCTGCAGGGGGGAAATATTTTATGTCATGAACCAATTTAGTAACGTGAGCTGTAGATTCTGTCTAGTTATACCTTTGATAGTGAGTTCAGATTAGCCAGTGTAGATGTAGATCACATCCCTAGTCCTACTGCCCAAAAATGTACATTATTTTACATCAAAATCATGGAAAAGCCATTCATGTTTTCTTACTGTAAAAAACACATAAGAGGTGTCCTTACATGAGCTACAACCAACAAATTTCAGCCAGTTCTGTTTCACTAAAATACCTCAGTTACAGGCTTACTGGCTAGATTTTATTGACTTTGACATGAACACAGGCCTCTGATCCATGAGTAGATGCACACTTCCTTCTGTGCAGTGATACGGTTTATGAGTAGCAAGAAGAGAAAATAGCTACTACACGAAAATGTCGACCAACCATTACTGCTGTGATCGTCCACCAGGACGATTTCTTTCAGCAGCCGAGCTGGTGTCTTGTCAATGATGCTGCGGATCGCCCTTTTGATGACAGAAAGAGCTTCATCCAGGTAGATTAACACGACGCTGATGGTAGGCAGATCATCCGGGTACTTTTTCTCAGCACACCTGTGAGTAGAGATTCTCTGTTTCAGGCCAAAAACGCACAGCAGGCTTCAGAACAATGCAGCGAAGTGACAAACGTTTCATGGAGGAGACGAGCGTCTGTCTGTTTCAGACAGATATTTTAGTCAGGTAACTGTTCAGTACCATCAAGATTTATCATCAG
The DNA here is from genome assembly GCF_056507025.1 of Lutjanus erythropterus. Classification (NCBI taxonomy): domain Eukaryota; kingdom Metazoa; phylum Chordata; class Actinopteri; order Lutjaniformes; family Lutjanidae; genus Lutjanus; species Lutjanus erythropterus. Next base: position 23,086,375 of record NC_139338.1, on the reverse strand, counting down.
AAAAGTTTTATCTGTCGGCACTTCACACACGTAGTTATGATTAATCGACGGGGAGTAATTAAGTATTTAAAAGTACACAAATGGGACTTGGAGCAAAAAAAAAAAAAATCACACACCGCCAAAGTGTTAAGTAATATTATGTTTCATGATCATAAAACGCTTTTATATCAAGTCATCTGTCAATATTCATTAAATACTCTCTCCCTCCCTCGCTCTCTGCTGCCAGTTTTTTTTTTTTTTTTACCTGCTTACAGGTGGAGCTAAAGCTCAATCAGCACTCGCTCCTCACGCCCACGCCTTTTTAAAAAAAATGTATTTCATTGAACTCTGCCCTAACACGAACTGCAGCTGCAGAAAAAAAAAAAAACCTGGTCCTCATTTGACTATCCAAAATCGAAACAAGTTCGGAGTGCGAGCGTCAAGTCAGTTTGACGCGCGTCAAGATGCGTTCACTGCGTGTTCTGCCATTTAGAACAATGGGTGAACTTCAAAACGCGAGCGTCAGACGCCTTTAGTGCGTTTTGACCTGGTGTGACGTGACCTGTGGTTCATTATAAGCAGGGGTAGAAGTAATTAATTACAAATACTCAAATTTCTGCAATTAAGTAGTTTCCAACACACCTGATTCAAATGATCAGAATCAGGTGTGTTGGAGCAGGGAAACATCTAAAACATGCAGGACAGTGGACTCTGAGGACCAGGGTTGGGAAACACTGCATTATGCCATGTAATCTACTTAGTTTCTTTTAAAATCATAGTTGAGTACTGAGTACAATTTGAATTCATATCCAGACCTTTTATCTGCATTTTAGTAGCCAATAAAGTGATTTGGTAGCAAAAAAGCCAATGGAAACCAGGACATATGGACAAAAAACAAAACAAAACAAAAAAAAGTATATATAATGACTGATCTTTAATTGATTTTTCATTAAAAATTTAACCAGTTAAAATGGATATTTAATCAATAGTTGTGGCAGTAACTGCACCTCATCTAGCTTTGTTTTGTCTGCTGGAGACATTTGCTGAAATAAAAAGAAATAAAAACTTGAAATGATACTCTGAGTAGTTTTTTTTTTTTTGACAAATACTTTGTACTTTTACTTAAATATTTTTCTAACACTAGTACTTTTACTTGCAATTGAGTAATATTTTAGCAATGTAATAGTACTTGTACTTGAGTACAGATTTTCAGTACTCTTTCCACCACTGATTGTAAGTGTCAGATCACCTGCGGGGCCTGGTGTCAGGGATCTCTCTGTTGAGAGGGAGCCTGTCACTGAGGAAGGCGTTGTAGCCGTATCTGTCAAACAACTTTTCAGCCTCCTTCTGCTCCTCCTCTGACAGCTCGTCTCCCCACTTGTTGAACAGAGCTGAGTTCGGGTACAGCTTCCTCACCACCTTCCTCTCCTTCTTCACCTCTTCGACCTTCTGTGGCGCCGCTGGATCCTTCTTTTCAAGTTTATTCATCAAACTGACTGTGGGTAAAAGAGAGTGACAGCAGACTTGTTTTGATGGAAAGAAAATGGGTGAATGCTTTACAAACATGTGCCCCTCCCTGAAGCACAGTGGCATGCATCCTATCAACAAAATGTCTGATAATATCAGTCAGTGTTTATTTTTGGACTGGTGCCATCGTTATGCACTCAATGACGTGTTAAACAAACCTGATACAATACTGAACAAAGACTTCCATTTCTCATGAGTTAAAAATAATCTTATTATTATCTTATCACAAAAGTGTTAAAACCCATGTTTGCAAGCACTTCTCCTTTGCCAGATTTAATATTAATATTTAATATTATATATATTTATTTAATAAATTTGTCAAAAAGTAGAAGGCTTACCAGTGCTTGTAAACCAGGAAGTACCCGTAGTGTATAAATAATCATTTTCATGTATTATCAAATCATGTTTTTTTAAAAAAAAATCTGAGTCGTCTGAAATCTGGGGCACAACTTCAAAGGTCCAACATTTTCATGAAACAAAATCTATGTTAAAACAGATGATTTTAGTTGCACATTTTTTACACCTATGTTATCAGTAGGTATTAATAATTAGTTTTAGATTTTGAAGGCTTGTAACACCTTTTTAAAAGTGCTTGAAGTCGTGAATTCTTGTCTGCAGTGATGCTGTTTTTTATATTACATATATTTCAAATATATAAATCCTTAAGGAATGTGTTTTTCTCAAAAAATGGAATTAGAGTGTTACAATTAATAACCTTTAGAATTTTTTTGGCAGGTCATGACATGCCCCAACTGTCAAGAATGGTTATTTGTTGAACTATGATTTTCATACTTTGATTAATAAATAAGTAAAAAGAAAGAGACAAAACCACAAGTTGAACTAAAACTGTGACTCACGCAGCTTGTTGATGTCTGCTTCCATCTTTTCCATCCTCTTGAGCATTCCCAGACCCCTGATGGAGTCATTCTGGTGGGCGTTCTGTAGCCTTTCTGAGTGGGAATGGACCTCCCTCTTGATGGAGCCAAGGTATAAGAGAGCTGTGGCCACAGCAAATGCCAGCAATAACCCTTTAATCCCGCCAGATCTCATTCTGGGGCTTCTGTGCATTTCATGAGCTTTGGCTAAACTCTCAACGAAAGCAAAGGGAGGAGGGGAAAAAAAAAAAAAAACTCCTCTACCTGTAATTTCAGGTGCTCTCTCTCCACCCCGTCCACGTGCTAACACAGCGACACACCCTTGGGCATGATATCTGTCTTATCTCATACCAGATTTGTGCAAATAACTAGAGGACAAAATTATTAGCCATCCTATGAAATTTAAAACTTTTTTCAAAATTTTCCCAAGGGCTTTTTTAACAGAGCAAGGACTTTTATACATAGCATTTCTAAACATACTAGTTTTCTTTAGAAAGCATAAATTATTTCTATTTGCACACAGTAACAGAATTATGTCAGAAAAGACAAAAATTACCAGGGTCAATATTATAAGCCTCCTTGAGAACTGACCTTTTTATTGAGCCATAGAACAAACCATCGTTGTGCAATGATCTGCTCTACACTTTGTAATGCTCAGAGCTTGTAAAATCAAGGTTTAAAACTGAGGGTTATCTTCCAATTTACATGTGATATAAAATCTTCTGTAGGGGTTTGAGCTGTAACTTGAGAAAGCATCATGCCAAAAACAAAAGAAGTTGGTTTAGACTTGAGAAAAAGAATTGTTGATGCTCACAAAGCAGGAGAAGGATATACAATGTTATCACAGTGTGTCAAAGCGTCGAGAAGCAGCATCAAGAAATTAAAAGAGAGCACAGAACAGAACAAGCCTGGCATTCCTCCCTTCCAGCAAAACCTGCATGGTGAGTCAAGCTACTAAAAAGCCCCGCTAATAGATCACAAAGCAGTTGAACACCTTTTGTAGATTCTGAACTCGCTGCCATCAAAACACAAAATGAGGATATGTCTTTTGGAACAATGGTGGTCATGACTTGTAGAATTTATGCGAGAGTTTACAATTTCCAAGCTCAATGCTAGCTCCCACTAAATTTAAGTACTTGAGTAAATGTACTTAGTTAGATTCCACCACCAGCAGCCAAATCAACTGATCTGTCCACCCCCACTTTCAAGATGTCATCAATCTCATCAAAAGTTTGAGTAATACCTCCAGTACACACAGCATACAAAATTAAAAAACTTTTACATTTTATTATATATATGTACATAATGTACAATGTTGGAAAAAGGAGAGAAAATTATGAGACTAGTTTTTTTTTAAAAAAGGGACAAAAACTTTTCCACATGCCAGTTACACCAACAAGTTTTCCTCAACATGAGACTTGACTCCAATTTGAAGATAAAAGAAATCTAATAAACTACAGACACACCTTCAAGCGAGACTGATGTATGCTAAGGACAAGGAAGCGTTTGGTCAAATGAGACGAAACTAGAGCTCTTTGGCCACAGAGACATTGGCCTGCAGAAAGCCCCGACTTGAATCCCATTGAAAATCTGTAGAGTGAACTGAAGACCAAGGTTCATGCCAGAAGACCATAATGTGCTAAACGCCACACTGGTCTATGTTGCAAAGGAAACCAGCCAACCAGAATAACTCTGAAGCCAAGAAGTCTGAGTGAATGGGTGGAGCAGACTGACTGCTATCACACCATGTTCATCTTATCCAACAAAAAAAAATATTCTCAACACACACACTATCATTAAACAAATATTTTATTACCTACGTAACGTGTTTATCCAAAATAGGTGGTTTTTTTATGGCCTGCTTCCTTCCAGTTTAACCTGCATGGTGAGTCAAGCTAAGGAGTGAACGAACAAAAACGATTCAGGTTCATTAAATGTGTCTGTCATTTCCCGTCTCCAGATCACAAACTAGTTGAACACCTTTTGGAGATTCTGAACTCGCTGTCATCAAAACACAAAATGAGGAAATGACTTGTAGAATTTACGCAAAACGGCAAAATATAAAAAGGCTATCGTGGCTCAGTTATTGAGTGTCTAGAATAACAATCATGATTTCATACAAATCCAAGAATTTAGCTAAACTAAGCAAGTAAACCCCTGCCCTGCATGTTTGGAAAGGGAGTGTGAGGCGAGAGTTTGCAATTTCCAAGCTCAATGGTAGCTCCCACTAAATTTCACACACTGGTCATTTAAGTACTTGAGTAAATGTACTTAGATTCCACCACCAGCAGCCAAAACAACTGATCTGTCCACCTCTCTTTCAAGATAATGTCATCAATCTCATCAGAAGTTTGTGAGTAATATCTCCAGTAGACACAGCATACAAAATAAAACTTTTAAATTTTATTATATATATATATGTACATAATGTACAATGTTGGCACACAATAGGAAAAACAAAAACGAAAATTATGAGGTTAAAAAAAAAAAAAAAAAAAACTTCCACGTGCCAGTTATACCAACAAAAAGTCTTCCACAAAGTGAGGCGTGACTCCAATTTGAAGATAAAAGAAATCTGATAAACTACAGATACAATAATTGAGCTGATAAAGATGTGACAAGGGCAACAATCGATCATTTCAGTCACCAGAGTCAACAAAGCACACCCTTCGACTGTTCCATTATTATTATTTTTTTAATCATGTAAGGAGAAATAATAGCTCAAGGTGCAATGAGCATCATGTGAAGATATATCCTAGGAATCATGTTATATATTTTGTAGTAGTAATATTTACAAGGACCTTTTTAAAAATATGCAATAAAGCTAAAAGAAGAAAAAGAACAGACATACAGGGACATCCATCCACAGACAGGTGGTCACTCTATCAGTGACTTGCAACACTGGGGTGAAGGGGTTTGACCCGAACAAGGCGGGACAGTCCCAGCCGTAGACCCTGACCTGGTGACCTCACTGCTGGACTCTGGGAAGAAGTGGGACTTTTACCAATTTGCCCTGAAGGGAAAAGGAGACAACATTAGCATTTAATTTACTGACACATACTGTAAGTGTCTCTGAGTGTCCTTCACTGCACCTGGTGGGTTCCACTTCGGTATTCTGCCTCCTGCTGGGCTCGGAGAGACTGAAGGTTTTGATGTGGAAACCGAGGAGGAGGGAGCGGGTTTTTTGGGGGCAGGTTTGGCTGCTGGAGGACTTCTCACCGGTGTGGTAACTGCTGTGAGGTGAAGTCATTCTCATAACAATCATCACCTAAATTATTACAATCGGAGCCAAAATGTGAATCTTCTTTGATGAACTTCAAGAACGTACCTGCTGCGTGTGATTTGGACTTTGATGCTGTTGGTTTCGATGGTGGTTTTGATGCTGGCTTTTCTTTTTTAGAGGCTGGAGGCTGTTTGGTCTTCTCAGCCTTGGTCACTTTGTCCTTCTTTTTTGTTTTGCTGACTTTCTTCACTATGAATTCCTCGTCCTCGCTCTCAGATGGTTCGCTGAAATTGTCATCGCTTTCTGAATCTGGAGAGGCATTATTGCGGTTTTACTGACACAAGAAGAAAAACAACATGGAGGCTGTTTCCACCTGGTATTAACATGCATCCTGGGAGATCATAAGTGGACAGCTGAGTACAAATGTGACAACACCAAAGACACACTAAGGACACATGTAGAGACAGCCAAGTGGACACGTCCCCAGCTGAAGTCACAGAGTTTCTGTGACTTTGTTGTACGCTGGGACACACTTTTACTTTCTCTGATTGTCATTAATGCCTTTCTTCATCATCCGTGTGCTCATAAGTCAGTTACATAGAAATCTGAGCGCACCACAGAGCGTCTCTCCCGCTTTGCTGCTGACAGCAAAGGTAAAATATGAGGCTCTCGAACGGCCAAATGGACATTACTGGACATTCAACTGACCAAAAAGGCCTAATATTTTCATATAGAGCAGACAGAAACCAAATGTTTAAGGAGGGATGACAGGGTGACAACCTGGTGTCAATTTGGGCTCATAGTCATCATCTTCATCTTCCTGCGTGGGCTTTTTCCTTGACTCTTCTGTGGCTTTAGCTGCAGCTTTTCTCTGTCTGGACAGTGACTCATTTTCTGTTGTGATTTCATCCAGGCCTGAAGAAAACAAAAATATAACAAAAATTCAATTTCTATCCTTTCAAACAAGATTAAATTAAGGAAAGTACATCAGGCCCATCATTAAATGTGCAACAAAAGATGTACAGTGGACAAAAATAAGAGGTATTTACCCAAGATTTCAAAATCCACACTGCAGTTAGACCGGTGCAAAGACGCTGGATCTGTGTTTTCATCTACCGGCGGAGCTTGAACCTTTCCATCACCTGGAAAAATTTAACAGGCATATAAATCAACAACTCTTTAACAATTACATTTTAAGTTACACATTTTCAAAGCAAAACATACCTTTACTGGTGGGAGAGAGGTCTGGATTATTGAGCAAGGACAGTGTAATAGCTGCCTCTAGATCTCGTTCATGCAGCCTCTCATCCAGTGGTGTCCTGTGAGAAACAGAATTAATGTTAATGTATAGATAATGTTTGGTATTATTTTACTTTTTTATTTTATTGATATGATAGCATCACACAGTTGCTGCAGATTTGTCAGCTGCACATCCATGATGCGAATCTCCCGTTCCACCACGTCCCAAAGGTGCTCTATTGGATTGAGATCTGGTGACTGTGGCGGCCACTGGAGGACAGTGAACTCACTGTCATGTTCAAGAAACCAGTTTGAGATGATTTGAGCTTTGTGACATGGTGCGTTATCCTGCTGGAAGTAGCCATCAGAAGATGTGTACACTGGTCATAAAGGGATGGACGTGGTCAGCTACAATACTCAGGTAGGCTGTGGCATTTAAATGATGCTCGATTGGTACTAAGGTGCCCAAAGTGTGCCAAGAAAATGTCCCCCACACCATTACACCACCACCACCAGCCTGAACCATTGACACAAGGCAGGATGGATCCATGCTTTCATGTTGTTTACGCCAAATTCTGACCCTACCATCTGAATGTCGCAGCAGAAATCGAGACTCATCAGACCAGGCAACGTTTTTCCAGTCTTCTATTGTCCAATCTTGGTGAGTGTGTGTGAATTGTAGCCTCAGTTTCCTGTTCTTAGCTCACAGGAGTGGCACCCGGTGTGGTCTTATGCTGCTGTAGACCATCTGCTTCAAGGTTCGATGTGTTGTGACATTTAAACCTGATGTTTTGATTCAGCAGGATACCAAGATATTTGTACTGAGAGTGCTCAATGCTGTGTCTGTGTGGTAATATGAAACCTATTGTCCATCATAGCTCTGGCTCCGGGAAACAGTATTTATTTGTTTTGTTTGCACTCAGGGCTAATTTCTAATTACAGATGACATCTTGCAGGAATAAACAGGCATGCAAGAAAAAAAAAATCAACATTCATTCACTAAATAAACATTTAAAATAGAATACCGACATTATGAAGAAAGTTTCGGAGCTTCCGACTATTCAGTACAGCCCTGTTTTCCTGTTCTAAGCCAGTGATCACCCTGACATCATTGTATTTACTCAGACTACACAAGTCAAATGTGTTATCTTGTGACATCTTGTCCACACAGGAACTGAAATATTAATTGAAGGTCACTGTTCCCTTAGTTTACACAAGGTGTGTATTTTATGTCATTAGTTATCAGCAAAGTTGTCTTTGTTCTTGCTGACAATCAGCCATTTGTACTTCTTACTGCACGTCTCATTCTGCTTTGGTGATATGTGTTGTGATATGTTTACTTTGAAAACATGCCTAGTTCTCTGACGTACCCCCCTTCAGAAGCTGAAGGAAAAAAGAAAAAAGTTCACACCCCCACCCGCAATTATCATCAATGATTAACAATAATTAGGGAAAAAAACTGATTTAAATTGATTCATTTGGATTTTAGTGACACTAATGTCAGCATGATAGCATCAGCAAACATCCCTTATCATCCACGCCCTTCTGCAAAAGCTCTACACCTGGCACTGCCCTATGTGGAAAGTTGATTTGTTGTAACATTACAACTGGCATCTTTACTTTGTAGACTAATATCTGTGCATTTTTACTTTTCATATTTGAAAAAGAACACGAACTTTGTTGTTTAACAAAATTAGGATTTTCTCTTTTTTCCTTAATCTGAGTTGTTACGGTTCTTCACCATTTTAATCATCTAGTTGTGTAAATGGTTCACTGTGCCACTTGTCTACTAGGGCTGCAAAGTTTGTCAAAACATAATCAAAATTACAATATGGCCGAATGCAATACAAATCACAGGTATATTTTTTGATAAAGCAAAAATTTGTCATAATATACTATTAGAAATGAAGCACTGTGGTGCTACAGAGATGCCACAGCCCACAAATCATATTCTCCCCAGCAAAAATTACATAATTTTCTAAGTTTTTTTTTCAGTGAAAGAAATGCAAATGTTACAATTACCCCTAAAAAAATTTCCAATATGACTTTTTTTCCCCCCATTTCATTCAGGTGTGTTCTTGAATACCTGCTCTTCTGGCTCACTGAGGACTGGGAATTGGACTCTTGACTGGACGACTTGCTCGATGATTTCTTGTGCTCCCGTTTCACATCCTCTCTGGCCTTTTTACTGGGTGGAGCTTTCACACAGGCAAAATCCTCATCTGTTACAACATGAAGACAGAACATAGAGATGCGTTAGTGGTGGGACAAGACAGTCTATTAATGTATGCGTATGTGTGCACCTTCCTTTCTACCTCAATGAGCTGCAACAACTGGCACAAATTAAAAACGGCTTAAAAGGTATAATCTGCAGCATTTTCAATGTATCACATCAATGTATAGACTCACAAACAATGATATGATTTCAATGATCACTTATGATCCACGAGAAGAATGTTTGTTTTGTTTCATATTGTATTTTGACTGTGCATTGTGTGCTGTTTATATTATGTAAGGATTCTGCATTGGTAACATTCTCACTTTATAAGATAGTTATTGCATATTTCATATTATCTTTTGTACTGCATGTACCCTTTGTTTTTATTATGTAAGGCAACTGCATTTACAGAATTCTGTATTGCACTTTTATTTTATTTCTTATTGCATCTGCTTGTTATGTGTAGGAGTACAGATGGAAATTAGCATCTTGCTAAAGCTGGTGCAACAATAATTTAATGTCACGATCAACGACATTGCATGCTCTCCTTTTAAAAATTAAATAAACTATATCAAATTAATCATTTTTCTGTGCTCGACTTGTTTCACCAACCAAAACCATTGGTATTTGACATCCTGATATGTTAATGAACAGCTTGGACAAATCCTACTGACTCAACCATTAAACCCCACCTGTTCCTGATAGGTGTTGCTGACTGGTTAGAGTGAGTGAGCCCACAGGATGGCATCAATGTGCTGACTGTGCCCAGTACAGCTAACATTACACACTGATGTGAAGGCTTAGCTCAGCCCATGCGTTGCTTACATCTGTTGTTATGCACAAAACACTCTCTATTTTTAAAAGTTGTAACTCGGGCTGTTTAAGCAGAAGGAATTTAGGAAAGTCAGACTGAATGAAAACAATGTCAATTGCAGAATTACGTTCATTAAAACAACAAGCTACTCCTTGCTTTTCTTGTACATGTTTCTTTATTGACTGTGAAAACGAATTAAGTGGAGAGAAAATCAAAAAGGTGCACTGTTTTACACATTTAAAATCCTTTACTTTAGGTCACAAATGCAACTGTTTTTTTTTTCAGTTGAACTGGCCTGGTGTTGGGAATGTGTGCAATAAGTTATGGATCAGAGTGTGACAGTGCATGATAGCTGTGGTTTGATTGTACATGTGTGCTGTTATGTCGCCTCTGTTCTCTTGAATGACCAAAACAAACTTCTCCAAGGGAGACAATAAAGACAAAACTGATCTAATCTTTAGCAACTTAAACTAAATCTCTCTTACAGTTAGGATGGCTACATGGGGAAAAGTGGTTCTAACGGCATATACACCTATTTCATGAATAGCACAGCAGAATAAATAACTACAGCTGAATAAACAGCATTAATATATTCTAAAAAAAGGACATGTTTTCTCACCATCATCGAAGTCCTTGCCTTCACAGTAATTCACCACTTTTGTCTTCCTTTGTGTCAACAGTAAACAACGTGTTAGCATTCAACAGAGACATTAACAACACCAGACAAACTGACACAGTGAATTAAGCTTCATAAAGTGCTTCACAAACCTCGCTGGTCGGTCCATTGCGTGTGAAATTATTAACTGATAACCCTTTTTATTCAGCTACGTTAGGTTAGCTTGTAGCAGTTATGTTAACACTGGTACCCGAAGTAAGAAACACAAGCTAATGTTTGCTCACTAAAGCTAACCTCACCTTAACTGTCGATAGTTTAAAATGCGAACACGCGTCCGATCATTACCCGAGTGAAATATGTCTCCTATATGAAACTAACACGTCAATTCATGTTACTTTAGTTACACAACAGCCGACTGAAGAAACCTGCTGCACTTCAACAAGCCCGCCTGAACCGAGGAGACGTCACGTGACGTTTTGTTTACGAATTTGACGAATACGGAAGCTGATTCGTTTATTTAAGAAAAAAAAAACTCATAAAGCAACTTTAGCCCTTCTAAAAAACACAGATAAGACAGTAAATTATTAACTGCCTGGCTCTTCAAAACGAATGACAAAACAAATATTTTATTTTATTTTTCTCAAAAAGAAAATATGTCGAATCTGGTTCTCTTAAATACAAGGACGCTCCTGTTCGCTAGATGAATGGACTGAGCTGAACGAATGGAGATCTGTGATCATGGTCAGTAACTTCTGGAAATTTTAAACTCATGAAGGAAATATAATTTATATTGTAATATGGCACCTTAATAGTTATTGTTTGTTAATAATTATGTCATGAATGTGATTGTAATATGGCTGCGAACAGCTAGCAGGGCCAGAATGCAGATAGTTATGCTAGCAAACCACTTTAATTCAAGTATCAAACATCTTAACAGTTGGTAAAATTTTCAACATATTACAACAGCTACTATTAATGTGATTGTAATTAATTATCTCAGTGAAACATGTAGGGCTGCAACTAACTATTTAATTATCTGCTAATCTTATTATATATTATTTATTAACACTTATTATACAAATATACTTACTACCACTACTTATATATTACTTCCTACTAATACTATGCTACTTACTTACTATTATATAAACAGTAATGTATTTTATATATTTTTTGCTTTTACTAGAATTATTTAATTGCCTCATGCCTGGCCTTTGTAAATAACGTTTTTGATAAGGGCAGTATAAACTTTATTATAATCTTCTCAATACTTCATTAACTTCTAACTAGACCTGCAGCAACTATGGATCATCAAATTAATCTGATAATAATTCAATAATATAATAATTGATTAATCAGTCAGAGTTGAGGTTTGTTTTAAAAAATCTATCTGTGCATCACTGAAGCAAAACATATATAAAAACTGTCTTTGTAGACTTTTAGTAGCTTCTGAAGAGTTTGCTGGATCACAGCAAATGGATCATTATTCATCATTATCATCATTTTAAGATTCTCAAACTGTCAGTGAAATATCAATATCATTATCTGCTCCAAATCCAGTACTGGTTGGGCTCTATGACATGATTAGCATGTGTCAAACTAAAACATTTATTTCATGAATTAATGGAAACATATGCTTCCGGCCATGTGCTATGTCTGTGCTTCCTGTACAACTGAGTAAATATTTCCTCCAGCCAGGACATTTTGAGACAGTGCATGCCAGAGAGGGTCCAAAGTAGTTACTCATCCCACTCCTACAGTCCCAGGAAGCCAAACCTAAGTTGGCATGAGTGAACATGTAGGTGTGTGGTGGCACAGACTGGAAAAAATAAACACCATTTACTTAAAAATATATTTTCAAAGGAAATAATCTGTTTTCATTTTTCAAACTATACAGTCTATAAAAGGTGTACTTGCAGATACTGAATATCAACTGTCACCTGTCAAAAATATATTTAAAATCAGTGTCACAGTAGATGGCAGTTACCTTGCTCACAGTTTGGGGGAGGAGCATGAGTGGCGGTGCAGGAAGCTAAGCAATGTACTGCTACTTATAAACAAAAAATTTCATATAAAGTTATAAAACTGACATTTTATAAAACAAATTTTGTTTTCTCCAAACCAACCAGACTTCACTGGCAAAATCAGCAATTTTACTTCACAGAACACAGAAGTAGTTGGTATACTGGGTCCTCAGTCAGTTACTTGGTTTGTGTTATTGTGTGATTTCAGTGTTTTAAAAGGTTAGTTCAGGTTAACGAAAGTCACAAACAAACTAACAGATTGAGGCTGCGATAGACGAGCAGCTCCAGTTTCTGTGAGGTAAAAGTACAGGTTTTGTCAGTGGAGTCTGGTTGAGTAAGAGAGAGTGACATTTGACTAATATAACACTGGAAAAGACCGTCTGATGGGAAGGTTAAGTGGTAAAAATATTCTAAATAAAGCTTAGTTTTGCAGCTGACACTTTCCGTAACATTGCATTACTTAGCTTCTGTGCTGCTACTTCTCTCTGCTGTAGTTAATACACTGACTAAGAAGTACCTCATACAGCCCCGGTTCAAAAATTCAGAACTTTCCCTTTAATGTGAAATGTAGTTTTTGTTCAATATGGATCCTCGCAGAGGCTCTTATACAGTTTTAATAATTTGAACGCATATCACATTTTACTCATTTTCTTATCACTGATGTTTTAAGTGGACCAAACTGCTAAAATAATGAAAAATCATTGCAGTGTTGCCTTTTTAAGGGCATTTCCGTTTTTCCGTCTGCAGACCATGGCAGTGTCATTTATGCCACAGAGTGAGTTCAGCCAAAGCTCCAGCAGATGGCAGCAGGAGTCTGATGCTGCAGGGCCTCAGCTCACAGAGGTACACAGTCTGACCTGCTGATTGACATGAACATGACATGTCCTCAGCCGCACAGTCGCCCACTCTCAGGGCGGAAGCAATCACAGCTCCCTCTGAAGTGCAGTAAAAGGGAAAATCGCTCCGTTTTTACTGGACTTCTAAGATGGCAGCAGCTGTCCCGAGGGTTGTCATTTTCCAGTTTGTGAGTGGGTGGCTGTCGGCTGCGGTTTGTCACACACTGGACCTGGAGGAGACGTTCAGCGGTGTGATGGTCCGTGTCTTCGGACCCAGACAAGGGAGGAAGACATGCAGCCGTGGGGCCAAAGAGCCCTGTGGTCACACATTCCTAAACTCCTCCAGCGCTGCCTACAGCCGTGACCAAAATATCAGATCCAGTCATGCAAACACTGTGGTCACAACATCACGCTTCCAATCACACATATAGATGTTTACATTGTGTTCCAGACGATATTACAACAGCTGTAGTGACACAGGTGAGAAATTACGACCTCAAAGTAATCGATTACAGCCCTGTTTGTCTGGCACGTCTCCATGTATACGTCTCTTTTTAACTCGGTACAGGAAATGATTTAGATTCACTTTGCTGGAGTGAAAATTGCACCGCCTCCAGTCTTACACTATATGTTCCCAAGCAAATTCACGTGACCACTGCTGGGGAACAGAATGTATTATAGAAGTATTTATGCTCATATCCTCCCACATTATGTCTCTGGTTAAAAATATTTATGTATGTGATGTTCAGTGGTCAAAACAAGTATTGTAAATTTGATTCATACACACTTGTACTCACAAATTATTTATTTTGGTAAGTAGTAAGAACAAACTTTATTTCTGTTGAGTCTGTGAAAGTTTGTAATGTCTTCTTTTTAAATCTCTTCTTATAAAACAAACTTTTTTTTACTTCATTTTGATTGAATTGTCTCTTATTTCTTTTATCTTAAATAATCTGATTTGGGTTTACCTATTTAATTAATATCCAGGTGGCTAGTTGGTAAGTTATATTAATTGTGTCATGCATATTTGGAACATTTGTCAGTCAAGAGCACTTGACTTCCTCTGCCCAAGCTTGAGAAATAAAATCATATATAAAACACAACTCTATTTTTTTTCTAATCACCTAAAGTCATTAGGAATGAAGGACATTTTACCTTTAAACCATCATATTCTGGGCAATAAAACATGAACATACAATATACACATTCTGAATTCGATGCCTGCAACACCTTTCAAAATAGTTGGGACGCTGTGGTTTGGAACATTACACAGGTAAACGGGTGAATTGCCAACAGGTGATAGTGTGATGATTGTGTACAAAAGGGGCATCCTGGAAAGGCTCAGCTGTCCACCAGCATAGATAAGCAAAGAGTCCAACAGTTGCAAGGAATTTTTGGATTTCCTCACCTACAATCCATAATGTCATTAAAAGGTTTAGAGAATCCAGACAAATCTCTGCACATAAGAGGCAAGGCCAAAAGCCAACACTGAATTTCTGTGACCTTTGACCCCTCACCCGGCACTGTAGTAAAAACCAAGAGGATACTACATGGGCTAAGGAACACTTAGGAAAACTGTTGTCTGTAAACACAGTTTGTTGCTGCATCTACAAATGTAAGTTAAAACTCTCTGGGCCTGAGTTCATCAGAGTAAAAGTGTGCTGTGGTCTGATGAGTCCACATTTCAGATTTTCAGGTTTTTGGAAATCATGAATGTCTAGACAATCAGGCTAAAAGGGAAAAGGAAAATCCAGATTTTTATCAGCAGTAACTTAAAAAGCCAGCTTCTGTGGTGGCATCATGTGTGACTGTCACATCTGTGAAGGCCCTGTTAATGCTGAAAGGTTGTGGGGCAGCATACGCTGCGATCCAGATGAGTCTTTTTTTGAGAGACGTCCCTGCTTATTTCGGCAAGACACATTCTGCACATGTTACAACAGTGTCACAGTGGCTTTGGACTAAAAAGAGTGCAGATACTAGACTGGTCTGCCTGCAGTCCAGACTTGTCTGATGCATTATGGAGCAAAAAATATGACAATGACCCACAGAACCTGAAGTTGTGTATTAAGCAAGATTGGGAAAGAATTTCTCTTTCAAAAATTCAACAATTAAGTGTCCTAATTTCCTAAACACCGACTGTTGTTAAAAGAAAAGGTGATGCATCACAGCGGTAATCATACCCCTGTCCCAACTTTTTCAGAACATGTTGCAGACATCAAATTCAGAATGAGCGAATATTTACAAAAGCAAAATTTATCAGTGTGCACATTAAGTATCTTGTCAATGAAATACAGGCAGAAAAAGTTTTTATCCCAGACTTTTTTGGAACTGAGAATTGGCAGGACTCTGCCAAGGCCCTTACAATCCCGTCTGCTATGATATGCAAATCCGCAATTGCAACCACCACATATGTCCGGATATATTTTGAAAACTTGAAATTATGTCAAAATACAGTTGTGTCTAGCTAGAGCTTCAGCATCTCAACTGTGCATTTATTATGCACTTACGACCTCAGTTCATTTTGCTGTAGACACCATTTTTACATTTGACCTATCTCAAAATGTTACAGGCAGTGAAAAATAATATGTGTATCCGCTCCAAAATTTAAGGTGTTCTTCCTTGGCCCATGCTACTTCGCTCCAAACAAGCAAACTGAATAAAGTTAAGACTTTCTATAACTAAATTACTTCTATACACCTGTTGTATTTCAATATATTTTAGTATATAAACTCTTGACTGTCTATCTGTGGCAACAGCAGGCGGTATTACCAGACTATTTTATTTTTTTGTCATCATTGGTCTTAATTT
The DNA here is from genome assembly GCF_056507025.1 of Lutjanus erythropterus. NCBI lineage: Eukaryota > Metazoa > Chordata > Actinopteri > Lutjaniformes > Lutjanidae > Lutjanus > Lutjanus erythropterus. The sequence continues at coordinate 23,070,216 of NC_139338.1, read as the reverse complement.
GAGCTTGTTAGTTGGAAGTGGTCAGGAGGCAGTTTTCCCCCTCAACCACTGATGTGAATGCCATCATTATGTACTGTATAGCATCTCAGACTGGTAGTTTGTGTGGGGCTCTCTCAGTCCAGCGCCAGTGTCCTTGTTTGGTTGTTCCGCAGGCGGAGACTGCAGTGTTGTTATTTACATTCCACGCAGAGCCAAGAAAAAAATAGATTGGTGCTTTACTAGTCAGATATTTCGAGTAAGATGCAACAGATTGCCGTGTTTCGCATTAATAGGATGCAGGACTGCGATAAAAGTATCCTAAAAGATTGATTTATTCCATTCTGCAACTCACAGACTTTCTGTTATTGTGCTGCAAGCTGGAAGTATTTTTAGCTCCTCATGAAGACAAAATGCTCTGTCAGTGAGAGAAATGTATTGGAGTTCTGCAGGGGGCACCAGTTATTTGCAAGCCTCAAAGTAAATATGTCTTGATGAGTTCCTAAGTGTTTCGGATATCCGGCGTGGCAGTGTCAGTGTGGCGTTGTTATTGTAACCTAGAAATGGCCTTGCGTCACATGTCTTTAGACATGGACCAGTGGCAACCACAGCACAGCCACAGCAGCCACGGCTTCAGCCAGGGAACCAGAGTGGGCAGACAGATCTGTCAGTCAGTGGCTTCCGGAGTTTGTTTTCTACGACCTCGTCTTCTTAACTGCATGCTTTCGTTGACTTCTTTTTTTTTTTGTTTTTTTGGAGTACACACGCGGCAGCCACAAAACTAATTGCAAGGGAGATGAGAGACCGGAGAGGAACAATCACAAAGACTTTTTAGGAAGTGTGGGCTTGCGACGGTACAAACTTGGGTTGACAAGTGCTTTTGTGGAAGACACAGTATAAACCCACAGTAACAGAAAAAGTGATTTAAGTTGTGAACTTTTTGCACAATTTACTTTGACTGTTAAGGTCTTGTGGATGACTGACAATCATGGGGAGTGTTGGTCTGTCAGATTTACAGGTATTTCAAGTATCCTAGATCTGTTGTTCCCAACCACTCTGGCTTGAATCCACTTGTGACCACTCATCACAAGTTATGTTTTTAGCTGCGTTTATGTTATGTGGGACAGATGATAGAGATGATTGAGTATGACAGAGGCATCCTCGAAAGACTCAGATGTCCAAAGGAAATGATGGGGCGAGGTTCACTGAAAAACTGGGGGCAAATAGTCCAACAGTTGATTCACCATCTGTAATCCACAATATTATTAAAGGATTCACAGAATCCTGAAGGCCAAGGCCGAAAACTCAGTTTGTTGCTGCTTCCACAAGTGCAAGTTAAGACTCTACCATGCAGAAATGTTGCAGACTTCTCTGAGCTCAAGTTCATTTGAGATGGACTGACCCAAAGTGCACATTTCACAACAATTAGTGTCCTCGGTTCCCAAACACTTACTGAGTGTTGTTAAAAGAAAATGTGATGTAGCACAGTGGTAATGATGCCAACTTTTTTTAAACATGATCCAGACATCAAATTCAGCAGTTTTTGGTGATTAAAAAAAACCCTCATTATTTTCAGGCATGTTTTTGGGACATCCCATTCTTGTGAACACAATGTCCCAAGAACACATTGAGGGAGTTTCTTTCTTTCTAGATTTTTGTGGTCAAAGGTCACATCCATCCAACTCCTGTGAAGGTGATATCCCAGGAACTCTTGGAGGGAATTTCTTTAGATTTGGTACAAATGTCCACTTGGACTCAAGGAAGAACTGCTTAGATTTTGCTGTTCAATGGTCAAGACCACTGTGAACTCATAAAACATTTATACTACTCATGACAAAATTTCACACAATCTAATACCACTTGCAGTGCAGTTACTGAGAAAAAAAATATGTAGTTAAATTACAGTTACAAATGTTGGGGTTGCTTCCAAATATTCTTTTCGGGTTGTCTGACAGAGATCTGCACTCTACTGAGGGCACTCCTCTAGTTATATAAGTGCAATGCTTCTGTAAGTTGGTCAAGTCCTCTTTTAATCATCTGATGACCCTTCAGATTTATCTTGGCGACCCGACCCCATTATGGGAACTGCTGGGCTCGAGAAAGACAGTAAGACATTTAGTGCACAAGAGACAAGAGTAAAGCAAAAGCCATTTGAAAGCAATTAAGGCTTTTCTGAATTCCTCTGTGCTGAATCATCATGGCAAAACGTCATGTGTTTTTGGGCAGCATTATTGGCAATATCAGGCTGCGGATCAGGAATCTGCAGCATGATTATATGTGTTGACAAGACAGCAGGGATATAAACAGCATCAAAGGGGCCGGCAATAATTCAACGCCGCCAGTTTTACACTGTGACACCATTCAAAATAGCATCTGTAACGCAGCATTGTTTCCTGCACTGCAGCGTGGCACTTGAAGGGCACCCGGGGAGCAGTCTCATTAGGGTGACCTTTTAACAGGGAGGTCACAGGCAAAAGGACACAAGAGCTCATGAGACCTCAGTGACTTGTGTCTCGTCGTGCCTGGGATGCACTCAGCTCACTGCTGCCTCATTTGTTGATAGATCAGCTGTATCAGATTCTCTGTTGTGCATTACCCACAAAGCACTCTGCATAAAACACACAGCCATCTTTAATAACCAACAAGGCTGGGCTGCACCAGCAAGGATTAATTTTTAAACCAGAAAACCAAACTAGACTCAACTTATTTGTGTTGCACCAATCTTTATTACTATTAAAGTATTAAATTTAAACTTACACTTGAGGAGGTTTAACTTGATGGCCTTTTTGAGATGGACTTATAAAAATAATTAGGTCCCACAAAGAAATTAAAGGAACTCAACTAAATTAAGTTTTATCATTACTTCGGCTGATAATTCAGCCAACAAGAGTTTCTCAAAGGAGAAAACTAGAGCTTTTCTGTTATGTCATCATGAGTAGGCTAACTAGGCTAACTGACTTTTTAGCTAGCTCACAAGCAATATAACTTTTTGTTAACTTTTTAGCTAACTAGCAAATAATGTAAGATTTTATCATTTTAGCTAAGTAGCAAACAATATAGCATTTTATTATTTTTAGCTAGCTAGTAACAATGTAATGTTTTGTTAACTTTTTCGCTAGCTAGCTGTTTTTAAGGAATACGAAACATCCAATGGTTTAATGGTTACGACGTCTTTTGTACTTACTATTGTTTCTGATAGCCATCTAATTGATTTTGAATTTATTTATTTTAATTTGGGTAAGCTAGCCTCTCCATATTGATTAAACTCTGTTTAATTTTGGTTTACATCAATAAAGTTGGATCTACTTTTTAATCTTTTTAATTGTGCAACAGAGCTCTGCTTAATTTTAAATCTGGATTTAAACTTTTGCACTGATTTTAAACTAATCTAAATTAATCTTTGGTGCAACCCTGTCTAAGTGTCCTCATTTTTGACAGCAACAGGCTGCAGTGTACTGCAGTGATTGCAGGGACTCTAGTTTCCTCTCAAGGAGTCATGCAGCTCAGTGAACATGTATTCTCTGTCAGGTAGTAAAAAATAATCACAACTTTTCACTGTAAAATCAAGATGTGATGAGTCTGTAAGCTAAAACATAACTGAAGAAATCTAAATCTCTGGCTCAGTGTGGTCCATTAGTCATCAAATGATACCTTGGGGTTATTCTACCTTATTTGATGCTCCACTGAGACACAACCACCTGCAATGCAGGGGATGACACAGTTTTCTTTACTATGTTTAGCTGAGCATCTAGACAGCACATTATGCATCAGATGAAGCTAATGTGCTTTTGTAAGCACTCATTGAGGTGATCATCGTGATTATACGTTCTGCAGAGAATTCCTATTCCAATTATATATACTTCTTATAAGTTTTATTCAAAGTAAAGTGAAATTGATTTCAGTCAAACCACATGCCAGTGTTCTAGTGCTGCAATGCAGTGAGTGAGTTATCATCCCCCAGACAGACACTGGATGTCTTAACATCTGTTTGACACCAGAGGGCGATGTCCACATGTGAGAGGGATGGGCTGAGGTGCAGCAGGAGCATTTCTCTACAGTGTCAAACTAAAGTTTGGTACAAGCTGGACTTTTTTTTTTTTTGGGAGTTCTGACTGTCATCCAAAATTAAAATGCACAACCCTGCATGAGTAGACCAAATGTTCTCTGCTAGCTTGCTTTTATCAAGGTGGTGATGTTTCCAGTTTTCCTTATATACAGTCCATTGATCAGTGCTGTGACTTATAAGTCACCATAGATTAAAAGTTTGCCAATACACATTACAATAAAGAATATGTTTTTCAATTCCCACGCCCATATTTAAAGAGCATAGAGGCCAGTATCAAAACACAGAAAAAGCACAGGGCTCGAAACAAACTTTTTCACCACCCTCCTAAAACTCATTAGGGGAAGCGCTAACATTGTTCCACTGCAGCCACACTGACAAGGCCACACTGTTTGTTGGTTCTTTTGGTTCCTTGTTGCCTTTTGTACTACAGAACCTTTAACTCATCATACTTGGAAAAGCCCAGATGTGTTAATAATAGCATTAATGACGGCTCAGTTCTATTTGAGTGTCCCAGTAAGTCATGATGACAGTGTGACAGTGAGTCAGCATAAACGTTATGAGGACACCCAAACTGAAGCAGCTAAATGGAATTCAGCCATCGTTAATTTTGTCATTTACACTTGTACTTATTCTGCTATGACAGATCAAAATTTCTCATGTGAAAAAGGCCTATGAGATTAACGTTTAAGTGTTGCCTGCCTGCCTTGTAGCAAGTAAAGAAACTACTCACCACATCTGTTGTACCTCTAGTGACCTGTTTTTTTTCTATGTGAGTGTTATTAAGGTTAAAAAAAAAAAAAAAAAAAAAAAAAAAAAAAGTATAGAAAACTGAAAAATGTCTGCAATGGGGCAAAATAAACAAAATTTTGGACTGCTGGTCAGAAAAAAACTCTGAGGAGCTAATAATGGGCATTTTTAACTATTATCTGATATTTTATTGAATAATGTGTTAAAGGACCAGTGTGTGTCATCTAGCAGTGAGCTTGCTGATTGCAGACATGTTGCTGCGCCCTCCCCTTCCAAAAATGCTGGAGAACCTATGGTGACCGGGAAACTTGTGCAAAAGGTGAAAAGCTCCCTCTAGAGCCAGTGTTTGGTTTGTTCCAGGCTACTGTAGAAACATGGCGGTGCAGCACGTTGGAAGAGAACCTGTACCCTCGGTGGATCATACATGGTTTTAGTGCTCCACAACTTTCACCATCTTTTGTTGCCTCTGTCCCAACTATTTTTGAACATGTTGCAGCCATCAACTTTGGTATTTTTACAATAAACAAAAAGTTTATTAGTCTGAACATTAAATAGTTCATTTTTGTACTGTACTTAATTGAATACAAGTTGAGAAGTATTTGGAAATCATTGCGTTCTGTTTTTCTTCATGTTTTACACTACTAAACTTTTTTGGAATCAGGGTTGTACACACCTGACCTTGGAATGAAATAATCAACAAATTATGTGATTATGAAAAGATTTGTTCCAGGCCTACAAATGATGAATAATTTTCTTAAAAAGTTTCTAACTAGCAATGTGGAATCTGCTGAGGAGTCTTGGGAAAGCTGGTCTGGATAAACCACAGCCTGCCACTGATTCTTCTGGATCATTCTTGACAGTCATATTTTTTAGCTGCTCTCCAGGACAGGCAGCATGCCAGAACCTTTGATCAACTCCTTAGGGGTTTAGATTTCATCCACCAGGGGCCGCGACAAAAATAAATGATCCGATCTTTGTTGTGCTGGCTGAATGACAGCAGCTCCGTCCAGGATGACTCACTCTCTCAGCAGTGTGCCATTCCTGACGCTCTCCTCTTCCCATCAGCCAAATTGCCTTGATCCTCCGCTCGTTGCCGCCTCTCGCCCACCCTCACGCTCACTCACTGTGGAGCAAGGTGGTCGCATCCTGGAGCCGGCGGCACTCTTTACATCCCATAGGGGTGAGAACGTGCAAAGCAGTGAGCAAATGTGTTGAGAGAATTCCTCGCATTCTCCAGCTCCGTCCTGGTGGCCTGGCTCGGTGTTGGGTTCCTGGGAGAGAGGGAAGAGGAGCCAGGGGGAATCGGCTGCCGACTCAGCAGCTGACACCTCCTCTGATCTCTATCTCTTCCTACAGCCATAAACCAAACTGTCTGACTTTTCAGCATGGCTGCCACGTAAACAGAGCTCTCCTCATGGCCCCAAGTAGGTCTGCCAGTTTTGCCTTGAAGGAGAAGATGGTTATGCCGAGGATGTGGCACTGACGAAATGTTAGCCTTACTGTTCCAATATTTGTTATGGTGAAGAGAAAAGAACAAGCCAAGATTGTTAATTCAGACATCTAAGAAAATTATAGGGCTGCCCCTAACCAGAGATTTTGCTAGTTGAATAGGAGTCATTTATTTTAGTCATGAGCTGACTACTTGTCACACATTTATTAATTTAATTATTATCTCTGCCAGGTGTAAGCCTGGAGGAGATCATGCAATTGCTAGCAGCTAATCCTGCATGCTACTGGTCGATCAGCCTAATTTTTGGGCGCATATCAATGACTGTATGCTGAAGGATCTCTATGATTCACAATTTTTGAAAAACCGACAACTGCCACAAATGTCCACTTGGACTCAAGAATTAATCAGTTAGATTTTGGTAATTTTGACAAAATGTCACACAAACATCTAATGGGATACTAGCAGCGTTAGGGACAAACTACTTTATCGAATACAGACTTATCAACAAGATGGACGAGGTGGTTTTCTTGCAAGGTTTGGGTCCTGGCACCTTGAGTCTGACCCCATCGTAACCCCTGCTCAAGCCTCAGGAGGCACTGACTGATGCCTGACCACCCTCCCGCCTCTCCTGAACCCGCCATGACTTTGTCATTCCAGAATCAGAGTCCACGTCGGAGCCGCTGTAAATTGCTTTGCTACTGTACTCCCTGTCATCAAACTGGCCTCTGTCGGTCCTGGTCCGGGAGTGTTTACTCCGCTTCTGGTGCCCAATCTGGCACCACTTCCCAGCAGCATTCCCTGCTAGGTCCTGCGAACTTCCTCCTTCTGGCGGTCCAAAGCTCCTGTACTGGCGTGCTACCAACACTCCCCTCCTGCACAGCTGACAGCAGCTACAGTTAGCAGTTAAGTGCCCCATATTGCTATTTTACATCTGCTGTAGTGGTCATATTTCACAGGACCTGTGCAGGGGGAGACCTAGAAAGCTACATTGGAGCTTGTAGTAAAATGGCTCCCTTAAAGCTATGAGTCAAATACTTTATTACATTGATAAATGTCTCAGCAGTTTTTCCTCGTCCACAGAAATATATTTGGTATAATGGGTGTGTTGACAGGTGTTATTACTTTAATGGTCTTCATGGACCCTGAGGCAATGGGTTTTAAACTTGACCCACAGGATTCCGATGAGAAATAAACAGATAAGCAATTAACTGCTCTGCAAAATGTACTCTGGACAGTTTTTAGGACCTTATGCTAAGGATTTTGTGAGTCGACAACACCGCTGAGCTTGCACGCTCCAGGGTAACAAGGCTCGCCATGTAAGGTTCACACAACTGTTTGATCTTGTTAAACAGACGTTTTCACATCTTTCAGCTCTCTTGGGATGCAATGTGATTACTGAGCTTAAATGGAGATCAATGACCATGATGGGAGGCATTCACCATCATTCAGAGTGCATGGGGTTTTTATTCTGTGCACTGCATTTATCTGCATTTATCTGTATCCACAGCGACTTTGAAGACAGGAGTGAACGTTTTGTGATTCTAATGTAACGTAGAGCTCAAACTTTGGAGAAATTTAGCATAACAGCCATTATAGCATTATGTACATTGTACATTTTTGTCCCCTAAAACAACTTCTTTAGATAATTGTCAGTATTTCTTTTAGTTGACAAAGTTGAACACCATTACCAAAAGGTTGGGAGGTTGTGTATCTAAATAAACAACACATTTCAAAAACGTTGGGACAATGGCAACAAAAACACCTGAACATTTCAATGGAAAACAGATAAAAGTGTTAAAGTGTGCCGTGGTCTGACGAGTCCACATTTCAGATTTTTTTTTGGAAACCTCCAGGCAAAAGAGGAAAAGGACCATCCAGATTGTTACCAGCGTTTACTTCAAAAGCCAGCATCCGTGATGGTATGGGGGTGTGTTATTGCCCATGGCATCATGGGTAAGTGTCACATCTGTGAAGGCCCCATTAATGCTGAAAGGTACATACAGGATTAGGATCAGCATATGATGCTGTCCAGACAGCCTCTTTTTCAGAGACGTCCCTGCTTATTTCAGCAAGACAACACCAAGACACATTCTGCATGTGTTACAACAGCGTGGCTTTGTAGTAAAAGTTCATTTCAGGTAATAGACTGACCCGCCTGCAGTCCAGACCTGTCTCCCATTGAGAGCGTGAGGTGCATTATGAAGCACAAAATACAAGACCGGACTGCTGAGCACCTGAAGTCGTCTATCAAGCAAGAATGAGAAAGAATTTTTAATTTTAAAACTTAAACATTTAGTGTTCTCAGTTCTCAAATGTATCACAGTGGTAAACTTCATCCCGTCCCACAATTTTTGGAACATGTTGCAGGCATTAAATTCAGAATGAGTGTATATTTACAGTTCAACAAGTTTTTGCAAATCATTGCATTGTGTTTTTATTTACATTCACAAAGCATCCCAAATTTATGGAGTTGTATATAACTGTGCAAGTATAATGCAGTAATTCTCCAAATTCCTGTTGATTTTTATTTGAAATGTTCTAGTCCTGACAAGTTTGACTGTAAAACACTTCTGCAACTTTAAGTGGCTGAAAAGGTTTAATGTCAAACCCTGTGTTTATAAAATATGTTCCAAGTGTTACATGGCCTTTGTGAGCTAAATATTATGATGCATGGGTTTGTGACTTTAAAAAAACATGAAATAACTGTTTTTTTTCTCTGGTTACTGCTGCTGTACACGTTTACAGATATCATAGAACACCTACTGCAGTGTATTCACTTTAACCACATTGGATGTTTTGCTGAATAGCCATCCAAACATTATGATGACAGATGGGGTTTTTTTGCTTTAAAATATACAGTATGTCTTACTGACATGAACATAAAAACTGCTGTGTCACTGGTTGGGATTTGTATTCAGCGTAAAAAGTCACCTCTGCCTCTCTTCTGTTCCCCTTAGTCACTCTACGCCCAATTTAGCAGCAGACACATCTTTCTCTGCAAGGTGCACAAGCTTTACCCTTGAAAAGATATTTTTACTGGGAACACTCCCTTCTGACAGGCTGTTCTTTCAGCTTAAAGCATGACACAGTAATAATAATAATGAAAGAAGCAGAACAGATGTCCTGATATATTTCAGCTTCTGCATATGTTCGAGTTACAAGGCATGTCAGTATAGTACCAGGATCCCAGTGGATTTTTGCTGCTACTCGCTGTGTCACGAATCTACAGAGCAGCAGAGGAAAGAACATAACCCAGTGCAGTTTTTGCTTGTTGAATTATACATAAGCTTGTTCAGCAAAAATCTGAACCCCAAGCTCCTTTCAGCGTGGTGCCGTTACTATTTTACAAGCCCCGGCTCCGATGGATTTAAATCCAATTGTGTTTGATCGATCACCACATCGCTGCAATCTGCTCAATAATGCAAACTTTTCTTACTTGAGTAAAGGATCTCATAGCTGTTTAGCGGCTGAGCGTTGGGTATGAATGGTATATGACATGAAATATGGATTAAGTTAAGACTGTGAGAAGTGTCAGTGTTGCCTCACACAGCAGTAAATATAATATCTCCTGTCATGCAGAAGTATTGTTGGCACAGAAGGGGATTTTTAGCAATGCTAGCCATGCTGCCTCCATGGATGTCAATGTCAGGCTGTCATCAGTCGCTCCACCGCTTTGATCCAGGCTGAAATATCTCAACAACTATCGATTGGATTGTCATGAAATTTCCTGCAGATATTCGTAGTTCCCAGATGATAAAACCTATGGACTGTCCAGATCCCCTGAGCTTTTCTGTAGCGCCACCGGTAGGTCAAAGTTTTCACATACTCGATGAAATGTCCATCTAGTAGATGTTTAGACAAGTCTCAGTGGTGACCCCTGACTTTTCATCCAGCGTCAATATTAAGTTTTGTGTAAAATGTCTCTACAGTTATTGGACAGACTGGTTCAGACATTTAAGTCTCCCTCAGGATGAATTGTGTCACCTGTTCTAGTGCCCTAAAAGTTAAATTTGTTCAATATTTTTGTTTATGATAAAAAAAAAAGCTAAAACTAATCACATTCCCATCAGCCTCGGAGTCAGAGCCATATTTTTACAGCCTGCTGAAAGCGAAAGAAAAGAGAAGAAAATGGATCACTGCAACTCACAAAAAATAAGTTCAGGCACTAGAATGTAGATTTTCCTGCCTTGAAGAAAGTTTACGACAAAGTGTCCAGGCTTTTGTATGCCGCCTTTGTTTTGTGTATTTCCCCAGCATTCAAATCAGGTACATCTAAAGGTCGGGAAACCTGATTCCTGTGCACATGTCAATTTTCATGAACCACTAAGTCTTTGGGTCATTGTTAAGTCCAACTGCCTTTAATTTACGAAGATAATCGATTGGACGTACGTGCACACAGGCAGCTGTGGACACCATGGATGCTTATTAGTCCTGTACCCTCTTAAGATGGTGAAAATATTCATGCAAGGTTAACAAGGGTCTTAACCTTCCCTGTTATTATGATCTCGTCCTCTGCTCCCCTGGAAGACAAAAGTCATGCTAATCAACGTTCTTGGCATCAAACCCTTTAAGGATCACATTAACTCTACCCTTCCTTTTGTTTGATGTCAAGAGAGTTTGTTGACTATGATGAATTAAACATTTTGCACTCATGAATCATTCATGACTTGACTTTGACAACTACCTCCTGAATTTCATTGTCTCCCCAATTTGCAGACATTTTGCTTTTCTTCTTTTCAGAGTTAGCTGCTAACTGTTTCTGCTGTCTCACCCATTTTACACAGACGTTGATTCAGCTCTTTTACTCGGCAAGGCAAGTTTATTTGTATAGCACATGTATTTCAACAACAACACAATTCAAAGTGCTTTACATGATGCATAAAAAGTGTCAAGACAAAATAGAAAGGAACATAAAGTTACAGCTGCCGAGCTGTCTGAAGATAAATGCATGGACAACTTTTACCAAATCCTGCTGAGACATAAATTCTTTAATTCTCGATATATTCTTCAGGTAAAAATAAGCTGATTTAGTGGCTGCTGAATTTCATGCTTGACTTCATGACCGCACCAAGATTTCTAGCTTGGTTTGTTGTTTTTAACAAAACAAATTGAAGCTGAGTGCTGACATTTAATTATTTTCCTTGGCCCCAAAGACAATTACTCCTTTTAACTGAAGAAAACTTTGTTAATTAAAAAAAATCAGCCAAATCCAATCGTTGATTGGATGCAATATATGCAATTTAATTAGTGTGTTGTCTGCATAATTATGTTGACACATTTTGTTGTTTTTCATATTCTGAGCTAGTGGGAGCACGTAGATACTGAACAGAAGCAGCCCCAGAATGGAGCCCTGGGGAACTCCACAGTTTACTTATGTCCGCTTAAATGTGTAATTATCCATACACACAAAGAAGTCCCTGTCCATTAAGTAGGATTCAAACTGGTTTAGTACTTTGCCAGAAAGTCTCAAACAGTTTTCCAGTCAGTATAGTGATAATGTTGAGGTCGACTGTGTGAAAAGCAGCAGTGAGATCTGACAAGGCGGAATAATTAGCTAACGAATAAGCCGATGCTGTCCCAGCTTTTGAGTCCATATATGTGAATGGCCTGTTAATCTGATCATATAAAATCATTTGTACTTGTAAATATTTTTATGAGTAATACAGATGTTCTGCCAACTGCTGTGATTTTAAAACGGTCTCCGTATGTGAAGGCCTGTTCAGTCTTGGTGTGTCGTCCGTACAGAACGCAGTTGGACTGAGTATTATTGCCCCGTCTATGCCAGCGATTCTGATGTCATTCCAGAGAAATCCCCCTGCCATCTCTGGGTCTCCCCAGCTGTTGTTTCAATATCGTCTTTTAAAGCCCACGTTAATAAAACAGTAATTGAAAGAGCTTTGCGTCCTGCTGTATCCAGTTACTTACACTTTGGTAATATGCACAAAAGCTGTTTGTATAGATATTCCCTCTGGGCCATTTTCTGATTGATGTGTGGTTGTGTGTGTGTGTGTGTGTGTGTGTGTGTGTGTGTGTGTGTGTGTGCGTGCACTAAATAGATCCTATAATTGCAACAAAGACAGCTGACCTGACAATAGTAAACTGCAGACACTTTTCTCTTGCTTGAGTCTCTAGTTTCTGGTCCACTACTTTGGCTCTAATATATTCAGTCCAGGCGAGTCTACGGGCAGAATCAATTTGCAGTGTTATGTGGGCAATTTTCCATCTACCTCCCCCCTGTCCTCTTGTTGCCCCACTGTGACTCAGTTGCAGTTGTTGAGGTTGTTCGGTTTTTGTGGCTTGACTCTCTTTTTCCAGTCTAGAGCTGCGATGATCAGTTGAATAATCGATAAGTCGATCAACAGAAAATGAATCTGCAACAATGTGAATAATTAATTACTAGTTTAAAGGGGAACTTTACTGATTCCGCACATGAAACTCAGTTTACTTGTCATGAGGAGTATTACTAGTACTACTACTGCTACCACTAACCCTGATGATGCAAGTGAGTATTTCAGAAGTGGGAGGGTTATAATAAAAGGCGTTATTAAGTTGCATTATGGGAAATCTAAGTCCACTGTCTAGAGTGACCACACTAGGCCAATTAAAATCAAGATATCTCAACCTTTACTGCTTCAATTTTGACCAGTCTTGTCTTAATCTGTCTCCTGTGAGTCCCCCAACTTTATGAGACTGCAATACAAAATCACTGGATCAAACATTTAAATTTAATTTTGAAGCAAAAATGCCAAATATACGATAGCTACAGCTTCTCACATCTGAGAATGTGGTGCTAAATTGTAGTAAATGGAATATCTTTGGATTCTTCGTCAGATAAAATAATTTTGTTACATAATTTTTGTCATGTTGGGCTTTTAAATTGTTTTCATCTTGTTAATGTTTGATTTATCTTGCCACGTCTTGCTATGTATTGTTACAGTGTTCATCCTGTTACGCGTTTTCGTATTTTTCAATCATAGTTTTTGTCTTGTTGCCTCTGTCGTGCACGATCTGCACTGAGGGACACACCAAGGAATCATCTTTTGAACGTGTTTTTGTCCCATTCATGTGGGATGAAGTCGGTCTTGATGTTGTGAAGGCACTCGCGCACAATGATGCAAAATTAAAATAATCAATAATCCCCCTCAAATCCATTAAAGCTAAAGTAAAGAGCCTGTTTTGAAAGAGTAAGGAGTAGGAAGTGCAGATATTTGTGTTAAAATGTAGGGAGTACAAGTAAAAAATTGTCAGGGAAAATAAATACAGATACCTGAAAACTCTACTTGTGTTCAGTAACAAAGTATTTGTACTTTCTTACTTTCCAGCTCTGCTAAACATCAGTGTGTTTTCACTGTTGTAAGCACTGGTGTTAGCTAGCTAGCTCAAGATGCTGCTGTGCCAAAATACATCTGGCACGGCTGTACACCAGTGTGCTTGAAATAATCAATTTGGGCAGGATTTTCAAAACGGTAACGATACGATCAGATCACCAGGATTCACTTCTCATGCAGACGTAGAAACATCACTGATAGAATGAAGCGACAGAGAAAACCAGGACCTTTTAGTCCCACCAGAACAGATAGACTGAACCCCACCGAGCAGCTAATTAATGAGACAGCTCCTTCGTTTGATGAGTCAGCGTATGGCCGTGCAATCCAAGGCAACCAACAGCCTGAATAGACAAAACTACGGGGTTATTGACAGAGTGTAACTTCAATCAATGGAGAGTGGGCACTTAATGAGACCGTGCTGAGCTGTGGAGATTAATTCAGCCACAGTAATACTGTTATACCGGCGTGACGCTGAGGCTGCTATTTTAGTAATAACACCTTTTTATAATGCAAAAATCAGAAGCAAATGTACTTTTGGTGGAACAGCACAACATGATACCTCTCATTACATGATTACACTTACTCCTGCACAAAATCTGTACTGCTCTCTCATTTACATAACATATTGTACATATTTCTATCATAGTTGCTCAGATTTATCATCAATTTTATATTTTATATTCATGCTTCATGGCTTGTAGTCCTTGTTTTTTTAATATTTCCTTATATTTTTCTATACAGCCACACTGTTATGGCTAGAAATTCACAAAATGACAAATTTAAAGCCAGTTGTGCGAGCTTTACTTTTTAGCTATATATTCTATTTCTCTATTCTAACAAAGTAAACGTAGTACTAAAAGTAAAAGTACTCACATTGATAAAAACGATAACACAGAACCTTGAGTGTTATATGATTATGTAAATATCATATTAATGTATTGTTAATAATAGTACTTTTGATGTAGCAGGATGAGATTAGGTTAGTTATAGCCTTTTTTATAGAAATATGCACAATATTTCATAAACTGAGCTCTCAGATAAATGTAGTGAAGTAAAAAGTACAATATTTCTTGCTGAAATATAGTTGACGTATAAATTTGCGAATAATTGGAAATACTCAAGTAAAATACAAGTACTTTAAATTACTTTCCATCAGTGCTGAAGGTTGTGTTTGGGGATATGTGGGATATAACGCCTGACAGTCCCAACACGGTTAACTGGACTGAACACTGATTTTATATCTGGTTATGACAAGATTTACACTTTTATGATATATACTTATACTGAAAGGAACATCTCAAAATATTTTTACACCACGTACGTTCTCTCACAAGTTTTATTATTCAAGTTAATCAAACTTTAAAATTTCTAGTATTATTTTCAGACCACTTTAGAAGAGTTCTAACTTGAATTCTTTTGATTTAAAAATGATGAGTTACAAGAATGTAGAGTTCAGTGAACTCATTAAATTAAAGTTTCTATAGAAACATAATTAGCATATTAAGCAATGTTAATTAATGTCTTAATATTGAACGTGTTTTCTCAAATACAACTGAGTTAATATCTCACTGACTACATATTTGTTTTGAATCAATACAAAATCATCTCAACAATTGCAGGACGTATGAAATGTTTTGTTTGTTTGTTGTTTTTCCATCATGGGTTGTCTTGCCACTGCTGTTTATCAGCAACATGGCCTCTGTGGTTGCTAAGGTGGGCCTGAGGCTCCCTGGCAGCCGAAAGCACCTCGGGGCCCCTGAGCCTGGTGCTCTGTGACGCGCTGGGAATTCCCCCGAGCCTTCATCTCCTGCCGGCACCCTGCAGGACAGGATGCAAACAGGGATGTAAAAGAGGCTGCACCCAGATTTATTTTTATTTGCTCAACACTTTAGACATTTTTTTGTGACTGATAAATATATTTACAAGGGAAATATATAGCACGTCAACTTATCTTTATATATGGTGGCATTAAGGAGAAATTAAGCACAAATTAATATTTTTTTCTACCATAAATTGGTACATTTTTGCCTCATTATGATCACCTTTTCCACAAATCCGTCACTACTTTATTTCTGTACTTGAACTCAATGCAACAACCAAAACAATGCAGTGTATTTGATTCATGCAGGTTATATTATGCAGAGTGTGTTACTTACAATAATAACGCGCAATCTGACCAGGCAAAATATCAGGTTATGTAAACTTCCTGGACAAACAGCTAAGGAAGTGTCAGACAGGATTGCCATTTGCTTTCCTGTGACTGCCTGTGACTGTTTTTACACCTTCCTTCTAAATAAGGCAGCAGGCTGCCAGGACATATGACCACCGTCCCGATTTGGGTTCTGGACACAGTATCCATCCATCCATCCCATGATTGCTCAATGCCAATGAAAGTCTCTCTCTCTCTCTCTCTCTCTCTCTCTCTCTCTCTCTCTCACTCACTCACTCACTCACACACACACACACACACACACACACACACACACACACACACACACACACACACACCCTCCCCCTCCCCTCTTGCAGGTCTCCCATGTGAGGACGAGCTGCATCAGGTCAGCCACAATTAGCCAGAGGAAGACTGACAAAATAGGTTAGGTTACCTTCAAAATAAAAGCACAATAATCAACAGTTTGGGAAGAATTTCCTTGGAATTAGATTTTATGTTACTTTATAGACTAAAATATATTGTGTGCGTGCATTTTGTGATATGAAACTGACATGTAGTAGGACAAAATACTGTTTGGTTTTTCAGTTGCTGTTAAAGTTTTTGCTTTTTTGTACTTCAGTTACTAAACTTTCATTTAGAATTTAGGCCTAACTCCATCTTTGACTCAGTATTCAAGTCTATCCTACAACTGCAACTCTCAGTTATTTTTTTTACTAGCAGTCTGTTATTCTTTTGATTGTCTGTAAAATGTTTAAAAAAAAGTACAAGCCTAATGCTCTTGACCTTTGACCTCTCAGGCAGTACTGCATTAACAACCCACATAATTGTATAAAGGATAGCAAATGGGCTTGTGAACACTTGTCAAAACCGTTGTCAGTAAACACAGTTTGTCGAAACAGATTTCTCTGGGCGAGACCTCATCTGAGATGGACTGACACAAAGTGGAAAAGTGTGCTGCGGTCTTACAAGTCCACATTTCAGAAAGTCGTGGACGTTGTGTCCTCTGGGCTAAAGAGGAAGCATTAACTTCAAAAGCCAGCATCTGTGATAACAGAAAAGCTGATGTATCACAGTTTTTTATCACAGTAAAAATGCTGCTGTTCGAACGTTTTTGGACCATGTTGCAGGCAACACATTCAGAATGAGTGTATATATACATACACATATATATATACATATATATATATATATATATACATATATATATAAACAATACAATTAATAAGTTTGAATATTAAATATCTTAAAGATCAGTTTAAAAAAATGCATCTTAGACAAGTCTCAACTTTTTTTGTAAGTTTGGTTTTACTTTAACGGCCATGTATGAGTAAGAAAATGGCTTAAATTACAGATTTTTTTACAGTCTAAAAAAATACAAAAATACTGAAATTGTTATATAAACAGAGTAATAAATAAATAATAGATAAATAAGTCGCTAGAACGGTCGACCAATCTAAAAACTAATGTCATGTTGTCATTTTGGTTTAAAAAAATCAAAAAAATCAGCTGATATATTCAGTGAAATTCTTTAACTCCTTAATAATCCAGTATCAGTCGTGCTTTAGTTGCAACAGTCACTCTGATAAGTGTCTTATTTTGAAAAGTACCACAGGAAACGCTTTTTCTTATTTCCTCCTGCTTGTTTGGCGCTGATGTGAAGGTGCAGCACCCCCCATCATTCCTATCAGAACTGCTGCTGCTGCTGGGGTCCTGTAACTCTCTATCTCTCCTCCTCCTCCTCCTCTTCCTCCTCCTCCTCCTTCTCCTCCTCCACCTCCCATCTCCTACTTTTGATGGGGGGGTGCAGGCAGCGGTGAAGTCACAGTGATGTCATTTTAGGATGTGAGAGTCGGGCAAGGTGAGCTGGTTTTGCGGTGAGTGGTTTGTCCCCTCCACGGCCAGCGTTGCCTGTAGCAGAGGCGCGGAGCGGCGAAAGATGATCATCGCCACCGGCACCAATTCAAGCTCCGCCGCGCTCTGTCCCTCTCCTCCTCCTCCTCTTCCTCCTGCTGCTGCTCCTCAGATCCCGGGCTATGGGGCCTTGATCTGCCTTGATCCCAAACTCAGCCTTCACCACCACCATGCCAAAGGACAAAAAATCAGAAGAGTTGCATTTTTAGGGCAGGTAACTTTGACCACGTGCCCCAAAGGTGAACTGGATGGCCATTGCGCAAAGGTGCCTCTACAGCATGTCCAGCAGCAGGACGCACTGGACGCTGCCGGCAGTTCTTGTACTGTGGACTTCTCTCTGGGGGATCGCTTCATCTTATCCGCTTCCGAGCAGGACTAATGGGACTTCTTTACTGGAAAAGAAGTGGGAGACGCTCTTCTCCCGCTCCTATCTGGGGATAAGTGGGGGGAAATCGGAGCTGAACTGGGAGAGTGACTATTTGCAGGGCATCAAAAGAGTGCGACGACTGTACTGCAACGTGGGCATTGGGTTTCACCTGCAGGTGCTCCCGGATGGCAGGATAAGCGGTGCACACAATGAGAACCAATACAGTGAGTTGCATCCGGCACAGCTCAGCTTTTCTGGAGCCGAAAAAGAGCCGTAACCCTATGCGTAAAGGCAGGCTGTGTAAAAGTTCGAGCGGCTCACTTGTCCTGCATGATATTTAATAAGACGTGTCGGCATGGTTGAAAGTTTCCGAAAGCAAAAACAGTGTACTGAGCCTCACATCCGTGCAGTGCGAAGCCAAAAACATGACATGAATGCTTGGACCCAGTTTAGACGCTCACTTATTTTTACCCTGCGTCCCGCTGCAGCAGCAGGACACACACACACACTCTCTCTCACACACACACACACTCAGCACGCTGTAAACCGCACGCACAGGGTGTCATAATGTCCAAACTGCAAATTAGTGATTATTGCAGAGAGCATCATCCAGTCGCAATGCACCTGCAAGGTTACACCCATCACTGCTGCAGAGGCCAGTTGCTCTCATGACTTTGTCCCCCTCGCAGTCGCAGTGAGACGCTGTCTGTCTCTGCTGTCCTAACATTGTGTCTCTTTAGGTCTAATAGAGATCTCCACCGTGGACCGAGGAGTGATCAGCCTGTTCGGAGTGAGGAGTGAGCTGTTTGTCGCAATGAACAGCAGGGGAAGGTTATACGGAACGGTACGCACACACACGCACGCACGCACGCACGCACGCACACACATCCTGCTCAGTGTAAGATGAGTTCATGTAGCTGCTGCTGCTGCTGCTGCATCCGTGGGTTTATGAGCGCTGTTGTGTTATTAATATGCTCTGATGATAGGGGCTTTCACAGAGGGGTCCAAGGAGTCCCAGAGCAGAGTGTCTTCACATCCTGCACTGGAGTGGAAGTAGCAGTAACACTACAGCTGTAATGATTAATCGATTAGTCATCGATGTCAGTTATTAATCTATTAATCAGTCAGAATCGCTTTATTTGCAAAGTACACAGGAATCTGACTTGGTGATACAGCGTAGTGGAGCAAGAAAACAAAAAGTTTAAAGAGACTAACTTAAAAGGTTGAAAAGTTATAAGAATTATGTACAAACAAGAATACTATACAAATTAAAAATAAAAGGCACGAATAAGATACTAATAGTTAAGTACAGTACGAGTTTAGAATAAGAAGTATAGAAAAAGTCAAGAGAACTGCTACTCATTATTAACCTATACTATTTTGAAAATCAATCAGTTGGTTTTGAATGATTTTTTTAAGAGGAAAAAGTCAAATTTATTTGATTTCAGCTTCTTAAATGTGACTATTTTCTGGTTTCCTTACTCCTTTATGACTGTAAACTTGGACTGTAACAATTCTAAAAGCTCACAGTAAGATAATACCTGATAAAAAGTCCATTAAACAATATTTACTATTTAAAAACAGAAAAAAATACAACTTGGAAAAAAAAGTTATTAATTAATAATAACTCTTGTTTTACACCTCGTGTTTTTGTCTGTAAAAAATTTGTTTTTCTTGTTAACTAAGGATGTTAATAATCAATCATTAATTGATTACCGTTAAGAATTTAACCAATTTAAAATATATTAATTTGACATTGTTTTGTTTGGCAGAGTGATTTGATGAAGGAAAGGAAACTTAAACTTAGGCTTAAAGTGAAAAAAAAAGAAGAACAGAACGAGAATACAAATGAAAATGACAAAGAAAATGAGAAATGAAATGTTTTGTTTCTTATTAATTATTAATGAGTAACTGATTAATCGATTCTTAGCGTTTTCAACTAGCGGTTTGGGAAAATGCACAAAATTTGCAACCTTACTTTCAGCTTAAATTTTTTAGCTTACCTTCTTTAATAAAATAAAATAAAAGTAGGCAGCCACAGCAACCATTTGGGAAACACTAATCAACATTTTTCACCATTTCTTCACCAAACAACAAATCGATTAATCGACAATGAAAATAATTTATAGTTGCAGCCCAAAATACCACAATATACAAGTACTCCATTGAAAGTAAAAGTCCTGCAAAGTTGTTTTTGATATTTATTTGAATATTGTGTCTGTTAACATGTCAGCAGTGTAGCCAGTCTGTAGCTGGATGAGAGGAAGCAAATTTTAACTAATTTATACAAGAGCCTGACGGATAGTGGATTTTTGGGGTCAGTGATATATTGGCCGATATTCTTTACCGAAACAGTAAACTTTAAGCTGTATTTTTAATGATTAGAAATAACAATAATTATTTGAAAAACCCAGAAATATAACAAACTATATAATAAACTAAACTTCAATAAAGAAAAGAATGAAAAGTCTATAAAAAGCTCCCAATAAAGCTAAGAAATTAAGAACAATCTACATTATCTTCTGTAAAACAAAAAAAGTTTTCAAATCAAAAACAAACGTTCTGTTAACAATTTATAAGTAAAAATTATCTGCATTTTGTTCTGTTATGGAAATAAAAAGTTTGGATATGTATATATAGCATATTTATTATTTGAGTATTGTAAATGTTAAGCAGCAAGTTTATACTGTAACTGGATAAGAGGAATCTAATTTTAAGCAAAATATGCATAAATATGCAAAATAGGCAGTTTTTACTGCATATTTTAAGTGATCATATGGTTTTAATCCAAAATGTGCAAAGTCACTAACTCAAGGCCGTGCAGGTCGGCCTTGAGAGGTCATGAAGAATAAATAAATAAAACATTTTAAAGTTTCAGTTAAGTTTGCAATTACCATAAAATATTGCTGATTAATTTTTATGACAAAATGGGATTTAAATTCCGTGTTATTCTTCATTTATCTGACATATTTTAACCAGTGTTACCAGAACATGTCCTGTAACTTGTCACTGAACACTTTTTAGTTTTGTGTGTTGATCCGAGTTGTGAGTTCATGTTCAGGCGGGCCGCAGAAGTTTTTTCAGATTGGCATTTTTAAGTTTGGGAATGGCTCTCATAGAGTAAAAACCTAAACATTTCTCTTGAGATGTAGTGAAACAGAAGTATGAAATCACAATGAAAGTAATCAGGTAAAGCTGGTCTGCCTCAAGATGTTATGGTTGTACTGTTACAGATTCAGGTATTGGAGAGAACACGTCTATCCATCCATCTGAAATCACCAGAGTGGGAAATTAGCACCAGCCACATGCTGACAGAGTTCACACACAAAATGATGATTTGGTGAATTTGAATGTTTATCTGTCAGTGGCTGGTTGATGTTTACATTTTAAAAAGTTAAAATTCCCACTCTGTCATGGCTGCTACTAAACAGCCAAACAAGAAGTGACTGATCATGATTACAACCAATGATGGGAAAAACATTTATCTTAACTCGTCCCCTGACTTTAAAAAGTAGGTCAGTCATGACCTGCTGTATAATGTCTTAGCTTATATGTGTGATTTAGGAGCGATCAGTGGCTCTTTTACCATCAGGTTACAAAAAAAACAAAAAAAAATTAAAGTTGCTAAAATTCCAATTAAGTTTAATATCATACATGTTTTAAAAAAACAATATTATATAACAGGGCAGTTCTGAAAACATTTTTTCCTTCCAGATACTGATTCTGATACCTGAACTTCAACCTAAAACCGATATGATACCAGTGCATCAAAAATATATACATGTAATTTACATTTTTTTAACAGCTGTATACTACTAACCCTGTACAGATGTCATATGATTACTATGATTGGTGTATAGAGAGCTGAAGCCACGCCCCTTCCAGTTTGCTCCATGGGACCTTACTTTTGGAAAAATACCGACAGTGGTCTCTGGGTAGAAACAAATTATTATTTTTTGACCATAACATGATTGTTTGACAATTAAAAACATAATTTTACAAGACAATAAAGTCTCAGTTTGTCTATTTAGTGTGAAACTGCTCAGTGGACTACGTCTCTCATCTCCAAATTGTTTTACCCAGCGACTCCTGGACCTTTTATCAGCCGTGAACAGAAAAAAACATTAAAGAAAGAACAAGTAAGACCTGCTGTTGCGTGACCACACCGGGTATGAAAACACACAGGCGTTGCAGCTTCAGCGGCTAACGTTAGCTTTTGAAGGGGGGAAGTCACGACGTACACGACTTCCAGGTGTGAAGCCTTTCTACTCATGTATCATCACAGTCTGATACTTTGACAGTTTTAAGACCAACTGCAACTTCCTTGACTTTTAAATTTCTAATACTGAAGAAAATAAGTTTAAATCAAAAAACTGAATCAAATCAGTAGCTTAAGATAGAAAGTCAAATCGAATCGTGTACTTTGAGAATCGTGACACCCGTAGTACTGGAACAACCCTGTGATAACACGTTCTTAAAGTGTGTTTACCACAGTGAAAACACTACAGTGCAGACAGTATTTGATATGGTATTTAAATGGTCAGTAACTGTCCTGTTGATTTGTAATGAGCCTGTAGAACGAGTATCTTGAGTTTCATTAAAAAAGAGACCGATGTGTAGTTCTTACAGGGGAAGGTAAAATAAATGTAGATTTTAATGCAGCTTTTCGCAGTGCTTGCTATAATAAACCTTATTACTTCTTGTAGTAGTGTTCGGTATTGAAAAGTACTTGCTCAGATTCGTCCCCTTTTCTCACTCTGTCTTACTTTGATGAGTTTCTGATTGAAATCATAGTTTTGCCATTTCTTCTGTTTAATCAGCATTTAACATTTGAGAGGTTTAAGATTATTTTGTAAAAAATAAAAGGGTGGCAGGTGTAGAAAAAAAAGAATAATACT
Source organism: Lutjanus erythropterus (assembly GCF_056507025.1). Lineage (NCBI taxonomy): Eukaryota > Metazoa > Chordata > Actinopteri > Lutjaniformes > Lutjanidae > Lutjanus > Lutjanus erythropterus. The sequence goes on along the minus strand of NC_139338.1, from coordinate 23,047,300 downwards.
TTGAGGAACATAAAGTATTGCTCGGTGTTGGTGCTGAAACGTGTGTGTTGTATCTACATTGTGTTGTTACACTTTTTCCTTCCCGATACAGAAGTCTTTGTGTATTATCAATATATTAGTAGTTAGTATTATCAAGTAGTAGGATTCTGTTTTGTAAATTATGTGATATCAGATCAATGCATAGACCTGCATACTCCCCAATATCTGATCCAGCATTTAAACTGTATCTGAAGTATTTCCAGTACTGATATCAGAACCATGCATGCACTAAATTTAAAATTATATCCAACTTTTGCCTTATAGTTGTAATAAAGGTTATGACACTGTATTTATTTTGTCCAAATGTGGTTAGAAATATGTATTTTATGTGGGTTTATTCCATAATGCCTCCGATACAGCCTAAAATGTTGGACTGGGTTTTGACGAGTACACGAGTTAATGCACCGATCCAATATCACGGAATTTATTAGCCCCAAATCACGACCTTGCTGCTTCCCAGCAGTACAGGCTTTTTAAAAAACAACCTGCACCAGGCCAGTTTATTTATTTATTTATTTTAATGCAGCGATATCAGATCGATTCTCGATATCGGTTCAGGTATCAGGAGTATTACCAGGAAAGAAAAAAATGGTATCGGAATAATATCCAGCTGCAGGCTTATAATTTGTTTTGTCCAAACACGGTTAGAAACGTGTATTTTATGAAGGGTTGCGCCGATACTGAACCCAGTACTGCCTTCAGTACAACCTAAAATGCTGGATCGGGTATCGGCAAGTACTGATGAAACGTCCCGTACATTTTTAAACACACTGGTATCAGGTCGGTACTGGGTATTGTTCAATACACAAAGTTCAGGTATCTGAAATCAGTAATTTACGGAGTTCACTGTGCCAAACCTTCAATGCGTCCCTGTTTCTTAATGCTGTACATATTGTTTAGGATTTACACATGCCTTTTTTTTTATCTCTCTTTTTGAATCAGTTGGAATATTGAACAGTATAGTTTTCCAGTTAGTCTACCTGGGTTTATTTTCCGAGCCCGGCAGTAGAAGCAGGAGGCCTGTGTCTGCATTCGAAAAGGACATTTCTTTTGCAACAACATGCCACCTCCTCCAGTTTCCCTCAAAGCATGCTTTGTAGGCCGGCTGTCTGCCAAAGTAAAGGTCACGTGGAAACCATGCATATGTTGTGATGTTCATCCTGTGTGTGTCTGCCATGAGATTTACTGACCCCCCCACCTCCCTCTATCTCTCTCCCTCTTTTTTCTTTCTTGGCGATTTTAGAGAGTCTTCGTGGATGAGTGCAAGTTCAAGGAGACTTTGCTGCCCAACAACTACAACGCCTATGAGTCTTTTGTTTACAAGGGCTTCTATATCGCCCTCAGCAAGCATGGCCGCGTAAAGAGAGGCAACAAGGCCACCACCGCCATGACTGTCACACATTTCCTCCCGCGGCTATGAGAGAAACTGGCAATAACTCAGTAATTTGCACATGTGGATGTTCTTCCAGGTAACATAGAAATGCATAGTCATGATATACACACCGATGGACTGCGAAAGAAAACACAAATATTTATTCTGTTTATATATATGTATATTTGGATAGCTATCTTTGTATATGTACTGTGCTGCTTATTGTTTTTATGGACGGGGAGAGCTGAAGCCTTTGCCTGTCTCACTTTACCTTGGTGCTTGCTGTAACTGAACTACGTGTCACTTCCTTTTTTGAGATGGAGGATGAGCTATATCCTGTGCTTTTAAAGAGTGAAATGAATACTTTTTATTACCTCAAAGAACCACTTTACTAGATTAAGGGATGCATGGACTTCTGCTCAAATATCTGCTAAGTTTATCATTTCTTTCAAACCTTTGAGCGCTTGATGGCTCCCTGCTCGATTGTCGATGTCCGGCAGTGGGGGAAAACTTAAATGCACTACCTTTGCTGCACGATTTAAAGGTGCCTTGGTGTTCCCACTTGTGGCCCCCTTAAACTTGCATGTAAGAGACACCCGCTGGAGTCAGAAATAGGGCTGACACTCCGGAGAGGGCCTCTGAAGGGGGAGGGGGGGGTTTGACTATCTCTGGTTTATTTTCTTTTCTGTAATTAGATCGATTAAGTAATATACAATCTGTGGTCGAGACCAGAGAGCGGTCAGCCATGGAGACTGGCTCGAGGCCATAAGTTTGACTGTATGGCATTGCCAGCAAATAAACAGGGTGGAATTCTTATCTATCTGAGCATGGAGAACATTTTTGTTTAGACCTGGCTTGCGTCTGCACAAGAATGGACTGAAGGGATAGATTTGCGAGCGCACAGTAGAAACGTACCTGCACATTGTCTTGGACAGAGCTCCTGCAGTGATGCGGGTTGCTGGGTTTTTTTGTTTTTTTTTGAATCGCAAAGCTTAAGCTGCTGATGAAACATGATGTCTACTGTCCATGAAAACCAATGAAAAACGATGTAAATAGTTGCAAACGTAAAAAGAAGAATTCAGGAGCTTCTATCGCTGCTTGGTCGCAGTTGCCTGAACGAGGCAAAAAGAGTTCAGGTTGCACAGTTAACCATCGATGATGGTGCCTAAATGTTTCGGTGAAAGAAGTCGTTCCCTCATGTCTGTCCCCTTTAATTCATCTTTGTGTGTGTGTTTGGTGGAGTATGTGCGTGTCCTGGGCCATCTCCCCCCGCTTATCTGTGTGCTCTGCAGCAGCACTGCAGTGGCAGTGAGGTGTTTTGAGCTGGAGGCAGGTAGTTTTAAATGTGATTAAGGATGAGTCAATCGTGCGGCCTGAAGGACTCAAGGACAGTGCAGTTGGTTGACTGGATGCACGCTGTAAGAAATGTTGCCACTATTGTTGAGTTTTAGCTTGATTTTATAAAAGTGAGGGGTAAAACATGGGCAAAAAGAGAGCACTTAATATAATATATAATGGGGTTTGATTGATTGATGATTAAAATTTAGTTTAGTTGTCAACTATTAAATCAATTGCTGTGAACACTTTCTGACATTTTATACATCAAACGATCAAATTAATCGACAATGGAAGTAATTATTTGTTGCAGTCCTGATGTGGACTAATATATGTTAGGTTAGATGTAATGATACCAAAACTCACTGTGCGGTAAAGCCATAATAAAAAAAAATCGTTGATACGATATTTATCGTGATATTAAAAAATAGCAAACAAACAAGCAAAAAAAAAAAGAAAGAAATTATAATTATGCATGTGCAACTGTTGAAGAAAAACAATGCAGCAGTCAGTAACAGTCCTTTCATAAAATAAAGTAAAAAATAATTAAATAAAATAGTTAATTATGTAATATCACGGTAGAGACTGTCACCGACTGTTACAGTTTTGAAACTTTAATTACGATATTGCACTATTTGATATTAGGGGTGTGATGATTCCATTACTTTTGGTATTAATGTCACGATTCAATATAAACTTCTTTTTTTTAATACTGGCGGCTATGTCACTGTTAGAATATAAATTCTTGATTTGTGAAGATCAACACGTCATTGGTTTTATGACCTGACAACTGTCACCTACATTTTAAGATTCTTCTTTAAAAAGAAGGCCATATGATATCAGCTGTGATATCACCGCCATATTTTTTTTTATGCCTCCACGCTGTGACAGCCGTGACTACAGGCCTTATTATGTTTTCAGGTCATCCCACTCATGTGAACGATATCTCAAAAATGCCTCGAGGGAATGTCTTCAAATTAGGTACAAATGTCCACCTGGACTCAAACATGACCGGATTAGATTTTGGTGGTCACGGGTCACTGTGACCTCATGCCGGTCCCATTCTTGTGAATGTGATATCTCAGAAACGCCTTGAGGGAATGTCTTCGAACTGGGCACAAATGTCCACCTGGATTCAAGGACAGACCAATTAGATTTTGATGGTCAAAGGTCACTGACCTCAAAAAAATTTCACACAAACATTTAATAAGATACTAGCAGTCCTGAAGAGTAATGACTTACATGTAATAAAATTATGAAATAAATGTTATTGTATGATTTTCGGTTCGAGTCTTACAGCGTGCATCTACCAGAAAACCTGAATCTTGCTCCACCCTCAGCCTCCATCCATCCATCTTGCTTTTAGAAAAGGAAGCAGCACTATTTTAATCCAGGAAAGACGTATGCAAGGGAGCCGGCTCGTTGTCTTTGTTGTTCGTCTTGCAGGAATGTCAATCTGCTGGGGTGACAGGCAGCCTCCCACATACCTGACTGGTCCCCCCCTCTGAGCCCTGTCCCCCCCGACCGCCCACCTCTGCCCATCCCTTACTTGCCCCCCCGTCACCCGCTGCAGGCAGGCAGGGACCTTGGGATTCCAGCTGTAACCCAGGAGCTTCCTCCTCTCCTTTCAGCCTTTTTTAGTTCAAGGTCAGAGTCACGGACTAGCCTTGGCCCCAACCCCAGTGGCCAGGGTGGTCAGTGGTCGTACTGTTTCCATGAAATAGGAATTTGGAGTATCTTTTAGAGATTTTATTTTATGCTTAAGTCCCTGTTTCACGATCTGCAATATTCTTTAAAACAATCCCACTTCTCTTTTCTGAATTTAGAGTCCCACCTCTTTAAAATGCAGCTCCACAACATGCTGTCCCCTCCCCTTTCCAAGTACTTGTGTTGGGATATTCTGGGGAGGGGACATCTGCAGAGTTAATGCAGTGTGTGAGGAGCAGAGTCACGCAGAGCCTCAGCTCTTCTGCTGCACTCCAGTCCTGCAGGACGGCACCACAGCCATCCTCAGGACATCGTGCCCTCCCCTGCTGCTGCTGCTGGGCGCTGCCCCGACCCTGAACGCCTCTCACCACATACTGACACAGTATCACCTGCTGCTCGACTGTCTGACGCACAGACCCATTCAGACCAGTATTTTTCTCACAGATAAATCTCTCGGTCTTTCTGTTCCAAGGACATGTTTTATTTTTTGCTAGACGCGGGACAAATTTATCAGGAGCTTGTTGCTGCTGTAGATGAGGCTGCATGACAATGAAGTACCACTGATGTACGTTTCTCATAGGGAGAAAATGGTCATAATTTTTGGCTGAAGTAGCGAATAAAATCCACATTTTCAGCATTTTCAGCTGAGGAAAGTGTGAACATAAACTTTGCGCATGCACAGCAATGAGCACTTCTCGTGCCCGCCTCACAATCAAGATGCGAGACGTCTGTAGCAGCACCTTATTAGTAACATCTTGATTATAAGCTAATGTGAAGAAATAGAGCTGGATCCCCACAAGAGCAAAGGTCTGTGTCTAAAACAAAAAGCTCACCTTTCAGCTTTGACCAAAACAATTTTATCCAGATTTATCTTTCGCCTCTTGTCTTTCCACAGCTTATCACAGATCAAAGTTAAAGGTCCAGTGTGTAAAATTTACGGATATTTATTGGCATAATTGGCAAAGAAATGTAATATATTTCATAAGTATGTTTTCATTATTGTATAATCATCTGAAAATAAGAATCTTTGTTTTCATTACTTTAGAATGAGCCGTTTATATCTACAAAGGGCGCAGATCCTTTTCCATGGAGGTCACCATGTTGATCTGCCATGTTGCTATGGTGGCCTAGAAAGGACAAACCAAATACTGGCTCTAGATACGACAAGGGGTGGGAGGATAAAATTGATTCTTTCAAGTATCGTGGTTCTTTTTCTTTAAAAATGATTCCTCAATCGATGGTTGGATTGCTAAATTTTTCTTTACATAATTAACATAGCCTGTTAGCTCAATGCTAACATATAATGTGAATTTCCCTTAAAGTGCTGAGGGAAATAAGGGTTGCAATCATGGTAATATCTTAAACAGATCCATTTTACTACACATCTTATCTATCATCTTATTTTATTATTCTAATGGCACTAGCTTGCTGAGCAGGAACAGCTAAATACTTCAGAAAGTATTTTATTATTCACATGCTGCTGAAATAAAACTCTGCATTGTTTCTGGAAATATGACTCATAATATTCAGTCTAGTTTTAGAAAAAAAAATGCAATAAATCGTGATATTGAATCTCAATACTTAGAGAACTGCAATACTTAAAAATTGCAATGCATCAAATTGGCATCACAGTGTTGTGATAGTATGGAATCGGGAGATTGATAGTGGAAAGTATCGTCTTTCATATTTTGCACAAATTTTGCGACTACTGAAGGTTCTCCTGCACGCTTGGAAGGGGAAGCTGAGACAAGGTATTTGCTATCTGCAAGCTCACTGCTAAAATGCCACTAAATCCTACACACTGGTCCTTTACATTAATTCAAGGTGAGGAATATCTTTTTTTTTTATTTTTATAATGTTTAATGTACTATTAGCATGCCTGAGCCCCCAGCTTAATAAGGGGTGTGTGCTTCTTCATGTGTTTTTTTTTTTTTTTTTTAAACTCCTGCTCTGAAAGGGAGTGAGCCTCCACTCTATTCCTCTCATCTCTGTTCTCATATACCTCACCCTCTGCCTTAGTTTTGGTTTGCTGATGACTGTAAATTAAGACAAAACAAACTTCAGTTATTTGTTTCTGAAAACAGACAATGCTAAGTAAGGATATTAAAGTTTTTTCCTTTTATTTTTGTACGTATGTGCTGTGCACAGCAGTCTAATGTATTCCTGACAAAATAATAAAAGTTTTTTTTTTTTTAAACTGGTTGCTGGTAGTGTCATTCTCTGTGTTGGATCAGTTGAAATCTGATGTGATTGTGTATTTAGTAGTGATGAAAGAAATACTTAGATCCTAAAAGCTTGAGTACCTCAAGTATCTCAAGAACGCAAAGATTAAAGGTCAAGGTCACTGTGACCTCATGCTCTTTCCAATGATGAGAGCCTGATATCTCAGGAACACCTGGAGGACAATTCATCAAATTTGGTACAAATGTCCACTTGGATGTATCATTGTATCATACTGGGAAAGGGAAAAATGGTATCAGAACATCCATAGTAATATTTTTTTAAAAACACAAGTAAAAGTCCTGCACTTATAATCGTACTTCAGTAAAAGTACAAAAGTATCGTCAGACTGTGCCAAGATACATTTTGGATTTGTTACAACAGTGGTATTTTGTAGTAAAAGAGTTCAGGTACCAGACTGACCTGCCTGCAGTCCAGACCTGTCTCCCATTGAAAATGCGTGGTGCATTATGAAGCACAAAATACATGAACAGAGACTTTGGACTGTTGAGCACCTGAAGTTGAAATATTGAAAAGATCTCTGGACACCTGAAAGTGTGAGAGGTGTGTCAGGGGAAGGTGCAACTTTCTGCTGAGCAGAAAGCAACAGAGTAAGCGTTTGGGAACTGAGGACACTAAATGTTGAAATTTTAAAAATTAAAAACAGTGAGAGAAACTCCACTCACTGAGTGTTTTTAAAAGAAAAGGTGATGTCTCACAGTGGTAAACATGACCCTGTTCAAATTTCTTTTGGAACATGTTGCAGGCATCAAATTCAGACTGAGTGTATATTTACAGTTTGAATATAGAATATCTTGTCTTTGTACTGTATTCAACTGGATTTAGGTTGAAAAGTTTTTTTTTGCAATTCATTGCATTCTGTTACATTTTCCATTTGTTTTGGGGGTGACCTGTCCCTTTAAATACAAGACCCTCAAAATTTTACTGATGTAAATGTCAGTTACTTTAAGATTTATCTGTTCTATCTTGGTTTTCAACTATTGGAACAAGGTTGTAAGTTTAATTATCTGGAGAGAAAAAAAATAAAATGTTATTTTAAAGAGAAGCTTTCAAAAAGTTTTGTAGATTCCCTAAAACAAGGTCAGCTTTAAGTTGTATTCTCTATACAGTCATACAGTTTAATGTGTCCTATGCTGGAACTACAGCATCCAAAAATAGTTGAGCCAGTCAAATGCAACCTCAGTCTCTCAGTAGGACTAAGCTAAATAAGTGAGTAGCGCCCTCTGCTGGTGAAATGGTGAAAATGTCGAGTGTGAAAGGTGCGTAAAAGCAGCAATTTTAAAGTTCAATCTATGAATAAACAACATCCGGCTCATTAAGGTTAAACAAAGCTGTAAAATATTTAATGTGATTCTTAATTGAATACTGATTAACTCCTTAATCATGAATTCTGTAGTTTGCACTAATTGAAAACGTCACTTTAACTTACTGACAACTTTTATTAATGTAGAGTGTTTTATCCTTGATTTAATCTCCAAATCATTTTGAGTCTGCATTTATGTATTTCTTTTTGTTTTTTTTCTTTTCTGTCTTTTATATATTGCACCATGTTTTCGGTCTAAACACAAACCTGAACCTTTGGACTTTGGACCATTAGGAAACAGTCTTAGAATAATGTTTAAGGTGGATGAGTCAAGACCAAAAATAAGAGTCCTGTCTGACCAATAGCATCGGGATAAACAGACAGAGGTGGAAGTGGCCCTTCCGCTGCAGCAAACCCGCACATCTGCTTTGGGGGCGAGTTTCTGTTTTTTTCACGCAAAGGATGTGAGCAGGAGTGGCACTCGGGGGGCTTTAAATAGGAACTGTCTCCAAACTTTGGGACAACAGTCAGGGCATCTGCAAACTTTCAGCAGCAGCAGCAGCTCGCAGTGGAAAGCATCGGTTGAAAGCTCCAGGATGGACCTCAACAGGAGACTTGGGATGAGGGACACAGTGCTGGCGCTCCTACTCTTTGTCCTCCAGGGATTTCCCCTCGGGGAAACGGCCGCGAACCCGTCCCCGCTGGTTGGATCCAACTGGGGAAACCCGAGGAGATACGTCCACCTGCAGACATCCACAGATCTCAACAACTTCTACTTGGAGATCAGATTAGATGGAACCGTGCGCAAAACTACAGTCAGGAGTTCATATAGTAAGATTTTCCTCTTTTTAACAGCCTTTTCAGTTTAATATTTGTAATGTGACACTGCGAAGTTCTGTCTTCATCAGTCTAATGCTCACTTCATTTTCTTCCCTGCAGGTGTGATTTTGCTGAAAGCTGAAACAAGAGAGCGCATCGCCATCCTCGGCGTAAAAAGCAGCCGTTACGTGTGTATGGATCTGGAGGGCAACCCATTCAGCTCTGTAAGCCAATACTTATTTTAAGTTCTACTGGTTGTCCCTATTAGTTCAATCTATTATCTGTAATAAACCTTAAAGTTCCAGTTAGTCTAACTTGGCACCTTTAAGTTTTACGCATCATTTTAAGGAGTCTCCACTTTACGCACAATCGTACTGAACTATGGGTTGTCTAAGCATCAGTTTATTTCATTATTTTTTACTTACCGAGCTCGACTAATTGTTACTTTTAAACGAATGGTTTTGAGGTCATATTCGGCACGATTTGGGGGTTTTACGCATAGGTTTTAACGCAATTTTCTACTGTTTTGCGCACGTTTACGAACAAATATATTGCAACTATAGGATGTTCTGACAAATATTTATTTGACTATTTTTTAATTACTCAGTTTGACTAATTTTTTTTTGCTTTTAACCAAATATTATTGCGTTTCTATTTGGCACCATGCACTTTTACGCACAAAAATTACTACTATAAGTTGTTCAAACACCGATTTATTCATTGTAGCTCTTTTTTACTTTTAGGATGTCAAAAAAAAGTATTATATGAGGAAGTTATTGTACTTTTCTAAAGCAGATCCACTTGTTAATAGTGGAGTAGTTCATTCAACAAAGAGGAAAATCTGTGATATTTATCAAATAAAAGCTGATTAGCTCTAGAAATACAAGGAAATTATCTAAACCCCGATGTTCTTTTATTGTCCATTACGTTTTTGTACAATACTCTTGGAGATAATTACACTGGTACACTAACCTGTAGGAAATGCGCTATAGAAATAAAGTTTGATTTTTTGAAAACTTAAGCTGACAGAACTGAAGTTTAACATACAGAAATAGGATATTCCTGCTCTGTAGTTTAATTCTCTCCCTGTTTTTCCTCGCCTCTTCCAGCCCACCTGCCTCAGGGACGACTGTCTGTTCAACCACAGACTCCTGGAAAACAACCGGGACGTGTACTTCTCCACCCGTACCGGCATCCTGTTCAACCTGGAGGGCTCCCGGCAGGTGTTCTCCGCGGGTCAGAACCTGCCGCAGACCTCCCTCTTCCTGCCCAAGAAGAACACGGTGCCGCTGGAGCGCCTTCTGCTGCACAACCGGGAGAAGAGGAACCAGGTGGTGGACCCCTCCGACCCGCACAACGTCTACATCGGCCAGACCGAGGAGGGCTCGGACTCCCAGGCCGTGCAGGAGGACGACGCTGACCTGGAGGTGGAGGTGGAGGCCGGGGACGATGGGCGCAACGTGTCCCGGGAGACCCCGCTGGCTCCGTCCACCCACGACCCCTGGAACGTGCACTCGTCCAACGCGGGCAGCCCCCGGAGCTCCGGCACCATGGGCTGAGTTTAGTGGTACCTTAGACTGAGTGAGTCCAAGTTTAACTTTGTAGTTTATGAGAGACAGCTTTATTTTGAAAAAACATCAGGTTATTTCCTTGTTTTTCACACCGACTAAATAATGTCTTCTCAGCCATCACTCATTCAGAGAAAGCAGTGTTTATTCACTGTATGTACAAAATATTAGACTTGACTTGCAGCCCCTTTTGCACAATTTATAATGTTTAAACTCTTTTCTTTTGCTTGAGATCACTGCGGATTCAAGGTAAATGAATAAGGGATGCCTGTTTTGCTTGGATTCGTCTCAGCAATAATGAATATTTTTTACATTCACCAGCAGGTTTGATGATAAATGGAGGATATTTGTAAACAGGGATTTCTTTATGTGCCAGGACGAGTGATCCAAATGCATTTCCCATCTCCATCCATTATAATTACTTTTATTTATTGACATCCTCACTGGGAGCTACAGCTCAGATGAGAAACTGCTGCAAACTTTCTTTAATAATTCATAAAAACTCTTTGGCTTCCCTGAAGAACGATTCATTTTAATGAGGAGGATTGCAGAAGCAGAACTATCAGAAAAGTACAGAAGCCTCTTTCCACCAATATGATGAAGAAAAAAAAAATCCTGTGAGTCATTATGAAGCAAAATCATTCCAAAATTATGAGCCAGTATCTCAATTATCAAAGTTTCTCATTATTCTGAGATACTAACAATGGCTTGCACCAACAAAGACTGATTTAATCTAATCTAATCTAATCAGAGTTTAACAAAACTAGGTTTAAAATGAGTAAATCAAGATTTAAAGTTAAGCTTAGCTCTGTCACTTAATTTAAAGTTAATCATCATTAAGTGAATCCAAGTTTAGTGTCTAAACTGAATTAATATAGTTTAACTTTCCCCTGCTCTGTATTCCTTAACAAAACATTTCATTGTTTGCTAGCTAGCTAAACAGTTGGTTGGCCTAGTTAGCCTACTCATTATTATTTTGCTCAGTACAGCTCAAAAAAATAAGTTAAACTTCCTCAAGTCTAAGTTTAAAGTTAATACTGGATCGCCATTTAAATTTGAGTTTTAAGTTTTAGTGCAACAGAATTACATTCATTATAGTTTTAGAGGAAAAACCAAACTGAGGGTTAAAAAGGGTTAATTTTTTTTTTTCTTTCCATTTTAGGATATTATAAGTTTGGTGCAACATGAATTACAGTTAAACTGTGATTTAATTGAGGCTAAAAATTAATGCTTGTTGGTGAAACCCCGCCTGAGATACTGAGTCAATATTTCTCATTTTTGTTCATCATATTTGCAGAAATGGGTTTCCATAAAAAGCAAACAAAGCCTTAGAAACTTTTAATCAGTCAGGGCGTTTTTTTTTTTGCTTGTTTGTTTGTTTTGTTTTTTTTTATTTTTTAATCTTTTCTCATTGAGGTTTTTTACAGCTGGTCTGAAAACCCACATTTTAAAATCATGTTATCTAAAAGACAGAAGCCTGACTTAGCCTACCTCCAGAGGACTGAAGGCCCTGTCTGCTGATGTGAAACGAGGCAGGCATGATTTTAAAACTAAATATATACATGAATATACTTATGAGTTGCATTTAGTAGAGGTAAAGTTAGGTGTTGCCTATATTTTAAAGTCCTAAGTTTACTGAGTTGGACATAGAAGATTTGAAGTTTGTTTATTGTTAGATTTTGAACATAAAACTATTCCAAAGACTTTTGGACACTACAGATCACAGCAATTATATTTGTTGTGTTAATGTGTCCAATTCCAATATGACTTGAAAGAATATAAGTACAGGGTAAACGACCTTTACAGAGCAGTAATCTCGATTTCAAATCTGAACTCTTGTTATGTGATTTTACAGGTGCTGGTCACCCCCAGCAAACAAAAACAGGTCCCAAAGAGTATTTATTTATTTAATTCCATTCCTTTGTTGTTATTTATGGTATTTATAAGGATGCTTTACAGTTAAATGTACATATAAGAAAAACATGGTTTGTCTTTGAATGTATGAGTTGGAGTTGTGGGCAGAGTGTTGCTTGAATTTGGGACAAAATAAACTAATAAAGGAAACACGTTTGAGTGTTGTGTGTGTTTTTTATGTAATCCTGTGAATTTTTAAGCATTGGTTAACAACCTGTGTGTGAAAGGAAGTCATGAATATGTTAACAAGTCCAACGTTGACCCAGTTACTCAGCAGTTCCGCTCATTAGCTGCTCTTTCACATAATTAGCACTCAGGTTCACGAGCTGCAGCTGAGTCACGTCGCCCTAAAAATACACTTAGTGCCATTTTTACTTGAACTAACAGTTAAATTTGCCGGTGTCCCCGCATTAACCTTTGACACGTTAGCAGACTGGTCTGACATTTTTGGGAAATAAGCATCCGATGGTGCAGTTGCCAGGCAACCAGCAGAGATCCCAGGAAGATAATGCTCGCAGCCCAGAAACATGCAAACATCCATAACACGGTGAATTGTTGTTTTGTGTAGTATTAAACAAAAAATATACATAAGTGAATTTGTGAGCCGCTTGCTCAAACTTTGTAACTAAGAATTTAAGAAAAATGCAATAAAAAAAGCCCTTAAATAATTATCAATGTCACATAAATGTGTGTTGGAGCAGGTCATTATTGTGAAATAAACTCCTTCAGGGTGATTCAGTGGGGTCCTGCATCATCCTGTGGGTATTTATCTCACAGTAATGACCTGTTCATTGTACATTACCCCTTATTTAAAGACATGACAGAGCTGACAGGCACTGGTAGACTCAATGTAATATAAATATAAATTGCCTTACATACTAGAAAACTGCTTTACCTCCTCACTCTCTTCCATTTCTACCCAACTTTCATTCTTGTTTGGAGTCCTGCCACCCAGTTTTTTTTGCTGTGTGCACCAATAAAAGTTGAGCAAACTTTGTAAGTTAATGTTAACTAAACTCTACCTAACCAGCTAGCTAATGACTGATGTAGATTAGTTAGCTAGTTATCTCCCATTTGCTAAAAGTAGCCAAGTTGGGAATATATGTTGACTTTCTTTCCTCAAAATTTGTTTTTCTTTTCAAATAGACGAGCCGAGCACAAAGCACATCGACTGAGGCTCCATGCTCGATCAGCCCAGCTTGCTTGGTCATTGGAGCACAGAGCAGAGAGGGGCGGGGTTTAGAAAAAAAGACAAATTTTAGATGTAAGTTAGAATGTGTCAATCTTAACCATGGTTTATAACTGTTTCAAGAATGCATCACAATTCTCTACACTCTATTTCCCACCGCAAGCCTCCGGTGCCCTTTTTTTTATTTATTTTTAACAGCCACCACTGATAATAGGAGCTACTAAACCTTATATCTGTCTCTGTTACACCCTGAGGGCTGTTAATATTGGGAACATCTGTGCATGGTGTTGTTTTTACCTAATTACTGGCTGAGAATTTGTTGGGCACCAACAATCTATAAAATATTAACACTGTATACTTATCAATATGTTCCAATTACTTTTACTACTTGTCAATATCACTGCCAACATTACTCTAAACATTATTTACTTCAGTTTAGTCTCACTTTTATTGTTGTTCTATTGGAGTATCAGTTTTTGCATTTTGAGCAGTTTTTGAGCACAATAATTTCAGTCGGGACTTGTAAAGTTCTATCTTCTCTCTTCTCTTATCGATGCAGTTTTTAGTGATGAAAAAACTCTTTCCAAATAATATAGTGTTGTATAATTACCATGAAATACAGGAAAATCTCGACTGACTGAGGGTTTGTGCAAGACTCCTTTAATAATTGTCACAGACATAGTTGAGATTAAAAAGTGACACCATGAATTATCTATGCTTGAATGCGCTATGATGCTCGTTTTGTTTTGCTTGTTATTGTGTTTTTCTTATTTTAATTTTTGGTTTTATTTATTTATCTTATATTTTTTGTTACCTTACAGTATCCTTTATCTTTTTGCACACAGTTGCAACCAGAGATGACAACCTATGCTGATGCTGTATGATACATGAAAAGTGTCTATAAATAAAGTGTTTAAAGACGAGACACTAAAAATAGCACTCAACAAAAGGTGTGGTTGTCATGTTATATTGCACACATCAAATGAGTACCACAACAACTGCAAAACCAGAGACACTAAAATACTCCACTTGTGCATCGATCAAGCAATTAATTGACAATACAAACTACATGTATGCAATTAAACGTGATAAAAGAAACTAGAGACGAGAATCCTTCCTCTATCTCCTGTTTTTCTTATGTACCAGAACAGTAAAAGTGCATTTATGTTCAATGGGAAGTCTCTATAGGTTTTACCTTGCAGTATTAACATAAATAGACCACAGTGTGTTTGACATTATGAGGTCATGATGAGCTGTGAGGCAAAAACATTCAGCAGAGATTAAAAAGTGACTCTAAAAATAGAAAACAAGCAAAAAAAGAAAAAAAAAAATCACCCTTCTGTTAAACACTAAGGAGCATGAAACACCCATGAATATGTAGCACCCTGTAATAACCTGACTGACGGATGTCATAAATGTAGCTTCAGAGCATTCTGAGTTCATGACATGTATATATTTTTTTGTTTTATAAATGTATATAAAACTGAACACAGGTTCAGTGTTGTCATGTTGAATTGCACAAGTGAAATGAGAGGCAACCCAGGAGACACATCAAGTTGAAAATGCCACACGTTACTGTCAGTGTTCAATAATAACACATTAAATAGTTCTGACTTTGGTATAACATGATAAAAGAGGCAATAAAATGAACAATATTAAAAATGTAGAACAACAGGAGTGAAACTGACTGGCCTACAGTTATGAGGAGGATGATAACACAGTATTGCACATTTATTCTGACGATTGATCCACAGTAAAACCCTCTTGAATATTGACTATATTAACATGTGCATTGTTGCGTTCAGTTACCTGTAGTACCTTTGAGGTCTCTGCCTCTTATTTCCCTTTACTGTTCATGATTGTGCCCGTCAGACTGTGTACAGATGCACACAAACAGTACATATACTCCATGCGCTAAACTTCTATTTATTCAGCAGCTGTGAGGTTTTCCAGGTGATGCTTCCTGTTGGTGAAGACGCAGCGAGCAGCTGACAGCGCCGGGCCAGACTCAGACCGGCTCAGAGTGAAAATGAAGCGGTTGACGCCCGTGTTTGGACACGGCGAAAACAGGTGGGACATCTGCACCCCCGCAGGCAGAGAGCACTCTAAGTCCTCTACGAGGTGTTTGATGGCTACACGGATGTAAGCGCCGTGGCTCACGGACAGAGCGTGGACCGACACCCCCTCCAGGCCGTCGTCGGCCGAACCACCGACGGCGCCGTCTGAGGCAGCGGCTGCAGTACCGTTTGCAGAGGTTCCAGCCTCTGGCTCTCCAGAAGAAGCGTCTGGTCTCGACCAACCGTGTTGATCCACCATTTGCTTGAACAGGACTTTGAGGAATTTTTTGAATCGCAGCCTCACCTGGAAGCAAAGTGACAATGAACCAGAGCGATGAGGCGAAGGTTCAAACCACAAAGATCCCTAAACACCAGCTGTTTGAGGTCAGTTTGTCAGCCAGTGACTGAGAATGAAAACTGCACTCTCAGATCCTGACTTATTTTAACAGACGCACAGTGGAGTGGTGATGGTGAAAAGAGCCCAAAATATCACTGCCACTCATACAGGACATCTTTGTCTGTGGAGAGCCTGTTGCATCACCAGGGACTCGTCACACACCAGGGAAAGGGGGGAAAAACATTCTGGCTCGTTTGGGTTTCTTTAAACCAATCAGAATCATCTTGAGTGGTGCTAAACCCAGGATGCAGCTCCTGCAAAAAGGCGTTGGGGGGTAACTCAGTGGAGAATTTATACATGAGGAGGTGAGTCCTGGCATTAAGAAGGATGAATTGCTGCAAAAGAAAAGGTAACAGCTGCTAGCTTTTTTTTTCCTGTGTATTGTTGGCGACCAGGCTACGGTTACGGTAACTTGGCACTTTAGTCTGACAAGTCGAAAGTTGTTGTTTCATGTACTGATGGGGACTTTGAAAACGGTAACACACAGATAGCGGAAGGAGAGGAGAATGCCATCTGAGATAGTCAGCCAATGACAGGCTTACACTGACAGCCTCTGTCACTGTCCAATGAGACGCATGTTGAAAATTTTCATATACACTGAAGGATTAAAAGTTTCTTTAGGTATTGAGAAAATTCTCCAACACATTAGGCTGATATAACACTCTAAAAATCAACTGAATTAAAGTGGAAACACACAGCCTTTCAGCCCCCTAGTGCAGTGGTGCCCGACCCTGGTCCTCAGGGACCCCTGTCCTGCATGTTTTAGATGTTTCCCTGCTCCAACACACCTGATTCAAATAATCAGATTGTTGTCAGGCTTCTGCAGAGGCTTGATGATGAGCTGAGCAATATAAAAATGTCAGCTACATTTACTATTCCATCTGTCATCTATCCAGAAACGTTTAAATGCAATCTGTGAAATGGGCACTAGATGGCGCTGCCGCACAAGCAAAACTCCCATGACCTTGAGTTTCAAAATGACTGTTTCCAACTTCTTATTACAGTATTGTACAGTCAGTTTCCAAATGATGAGTCCTGGCTGTGTGTGACTCACCTGGTCTAAAGTCTCTCCTCCTGGAGGGGTGAAGTCACGACATGACTGGCCCGCAGCGTTGGCCATGTTCTTCAGATCCTCTTTGGGTCGCCCTTCAGCAATGCCAAAACCCTGCAGCGACAACACAACCACAACTCAGAGCTCCGATAAGACACTGTCGTAGAACAACATTTAAAACTTTAATATTTGGAAGCGGTACAAAGACAACAGATCTTACCCTCTCTCTGAGTAATGGCTCCAGAACCATCTCCGTGCCAGAACAGTGAGTGTTGCTCCTCAGAATTATTTCAGCTGTCTGAAGGAGGAAACATGTTCTGGAAATTACTGACTCAAAACATTTGTAAGTGCCAAAAGAATCTGCCATGGTCAAACTGAACGCTCATTAATACATTGTCAGCATCAGTGAGTCAAAGACCACAGAGACATGAATGTTCACACAAATATTTCATCTCTGGAAGTGTTTTGACATGCATCCTGTTTTTACCATTTTTCTTCCACAACCAGGGGAAAATAACAGTGGAATTTTACTGGTCTGACAGAATTATCTGTTCGTGATGAGATAAAAAAGCTAGACATATAGTCATGGCTTAATATATTTCCATTTGTATTTATTTATAGACAAACACAGAGAGGTCTGAAGCTGCAACCGTGACAGTGGTGGAGAATTTACAGTTAGTGTCCCTGCTCAGGTCCAATCACAGAGCTTCTCTTGGCTCTGCCTGTTATCTCAATGCAGATTAATGTACAGTAAACAACAGTCAATGATCTGTTAAATTAAGTGATGTCTGAAAGTGGTGCTTAAAATTACCAAAAGCACCTTAAGGCAATGATTACCTTAGCCTCAATTTTCAGTGTATGGGTCAGGATTATTGCAGCCCTAATATACTGTTTTACACACAGAATGACAGAGAGGTATGGAGGAAAATTATCACACACGATTTAGTAAAGAAGCCGATAGTTAAAGGGAAATTCAATTAGGTCTGGCTGGAAGATATTTGACAGGTCTGTAATCACTGTACTTGAAAGGTCACTGATGTAAGACTGTTGCACAATGATTATGTTGAAAGAAAAAAGTTTCTTACTGTATTTAATTCATCAGTGGTCATGGTCATACTTTATATAAACCTGATAAATTATTGTTATATGCAGCACTACATACATTTCTTTACCCATTTTATTTTTTAAAGTGAGACCTCAAAAATATCCATACAAAAATCTCAAAACTGTGGACACAAGGTTTTAAAGGATAACGCTGCTGTTGTTCTATATTTTCTTAATTCAAACCCGGGTTATCAGAGTTACTTGAAACTGAACTTTCCTTGAGGAACCGTGAATACTTCTTTCCAGGAAGTCTGGTTTGCTGCAGCTGTATTGTTCCGGTAGACTTTTGGAGTCTTAGGGGTTTTACATGCTCTAAAGCGCCAGAAGTGGATTGTGATAATGAAAAGGGAAAAAGGTGTTTACTTTTGTCATAACTAGGGAGAAATACAGGGGAACTGATCCAGGGAGGAAATAGGGGGGAGGATAATTAAAGACAGGTGTCTTCTGGGAAAATCAGGAGGGTTGGTAAGTATTTTGGTATCCAGATGGCCCAGTTTGTCAGCTGCAGTCATTCACCTCAGTAACCCGACCACACTGTCACATTAAACGTTAATGAGTCCGTCTTACCTGTATGGCTCGTTGCAGGTTACTGACAAACACATTGTTGAATGGGATGTCTCTGAGGTATCGTCCCACCAGCTCAGCCTGCTGCAGACCTGTTTCTGACAGCGGCGTGTCCACACCTTGTCCTAAAAAAAACCCCCACAGAAAACAGTTTGTAGTCGCTGTACAGAGAAAAATAGTTTTAATCAAGTCTGCTAAAGTGATGTTTTTCTCGGACAGACTTTAATAACCTACCCTGCAGCAGCTTCTCCTTGTTGTACTGCGTTTCCCCACTGTGAGAAAATACAGCAGTGTCATTCAATTAAGTTAACAATGTCAAGCTACGATACAGATAACAATAAACTAGTACTTCTGTCTTTGAAGGAAACGGTTCGCTAAGAAGACTGAAGGTCAATAAACACATTTAAACTGTTAACTCTGACCGTAACGTTACAGCTTTACATTCAGTCGCCATAGAGACTTCATAACCAAACTAAGAGGACAAACTGTTTCCGTGGAATAAAGTCACATTATCTATTCTTTAATGTTCAAGTTCTCTGACAAAATGAAGGAGAAACGAGCCTGAAAATAGTCACTTACTGTCGTACGAGCGTTAAACTAAATGTAAACATTTTCATTGAGCTGCTCCTGTGCTACTTCCTGGTTGAGCCGACGTGCTCGCATACGTCACGACGCAAATCAAATCGCATTGCAGAGCTGCGCAAATCTGGCACATATTTATGCGAATTATTAAATTAGATAAATTTTTTCCTCCTATTTGAAATAATAATTTTTATGTTTGTTTTTTTTTTAGATAAAAAGAAAAGAAAATCTTTAATTTACAGTGTGAAAAAACAGTTTACTATTTTAGTTTATCAGTGTATTTTGTACATTATTTTTTTTACATATCTTTTTTCATTTACTGACATTGACTACTTTTGTATTTATATTATGTGGACACAAAGTTATTTATTGCTTTTATCAAGAAGGTCTAGAAGAAAATTATATCTTAACTATTTTATATGACTGAAATGCTTTACTTAACATTTAAACTTTAAATATTTAAAAGAAACCTATACCATATGCAATTAAAATATATATATATTTACACATTTATTGATCAAGTAAATTTAAGGTAATTTGAAAGAATAATTTGCAATATGTAGGCATTATATACCTGTATGTTTATGTGGAGAAATAAGAGCAAATATTTATATTTGCATGTTAATAATTGTTTAGTTTTAGATGCTTTAGAGTAAATGCTTAATTTTGTCATTCATTCTAAATAAGATTAACTAAGTTAAACTGCCAACAGTGCTTATTATATTCAATAATGTCTAAAGACTGGACAAATTCAAATAAAACAAAATATTAACAAAAATCACAGACCTAGACATTTCATTTCCAATACACAATATGTGTACAAGTTTTAAAATGTACAATATTAATATAGAAAATATTTGTGTTGAATAGAAAAAGAAAAGAAATCCATCTCTATTTTCATGAAACTAGCAGGTATTTTGAACTGATATATCAAATCAATAGATTATTCATCATTAAAGTTTTATTCTGCTGTGAACTACTGCAGTGGTACCCCTAATTTCAGTAATATTCAGATTGTATGTTGTAAGTCTTACACTCAGTAATGCAAATGATTAAATACAGTTTTCCTCTTCGTGGAAATTCTATTTCTTAATTACACAGAAAGCAAAGTTTCCAATGAATGTAAAAAAAAAAATCACCTTTTGGTTATGTTTACTGACATTTTAGGTTTTAGTTACATTTACATTTACTGTGTAAACTTGGTAGGTTAGGTACATCCCTATAATGGGTTCCTAATTTAAAAAAAAAAATCTTTTACTTATTTGTATCTTCAGTTGTGATAATTTGAAGGCAATTGTGAAACTACAATCTAAAGTCTAGATGTTTTGTCACTTTTGAAGGCCTAGAAGAAAACTTTTCACTATTTTTCCCTCAATTTAAATAACAAACTTAAGTTTGAAACTGAATTATTCAAAGGAAGCCTATCTATGTGCAATGCAAAAATTTATTTATTTTTTATTGGAGTAAATTTAAGGCTATTTGAAAAAAAGAAACTCCCATCTTAAGCATTTATAGGCACAATATAACTGTATGTTTATGTGGGGAAAAAAAGAGCCAACATTTACAGCCACATGTTAACTATTGGCCAGTTTTAGATACAAATCTGCTCCACATATTCATTTGTATTTGAAGCCTGGACTAACTGTAATAATAGTAATAATAAAACTAAATTAAACTAAAATTAAACTTAAAATACTTAGCATGTACTCAAGAATGCAACTAATATACAAATATTTGCCCAAATATATCACACTTTCACACTATTAATTTATATATAATCTTACTGTAAGGTATTTCAAGGCTTCACCTTACTGTATATGCATTTTCTGCTTTCACTTTAACTCTGATTTAAATTCTTGTAATTATATCTAAATATTAACATTTATAACAATTATATTATAGAAAAATCAGCTAGTGTTTTGTTTTCAGATACAGGCCTGCATATTGATAAATATAATTCTTGACCAGTTGTGTTTGCGCTCTGGTTTTGTCGCCCTCTGTTGACAAAAGAAAGGTAAGACCACACAAAAACCACAGTCCAAGAGAAGTATTATTCTTGCAGCAGGGCAGAGGAAGACAAATAAAGCAGTCACATGATTTTAGCCAATTTATTGAGAAATTGTTGAGGTACACTGTGTGGTTGCATGTGGGGACAGTGGGAGAGGAGTTTGCAATAACAACCACACTGAACAATGATAAAACATTCTTGTGGTTTAAACTTCGACTAAATGGGTACCTCAAAAATAAACCATATTCCACTTTATTTCCAATGAAGTGATTGAAACATGCCAATGAAACTCCAAGTAGGAAAAAATAACTTTTTTTTTTTTGTCTTTCCGATACATGTATAACAGACATATATAACCTATTTTAAAGTATAGGCACTTATAACTGCTCAGTGGAAGACATTTTTTGATTGAAACAGAAGAGGCACCCTCCTTCCTCTCAGCCAGACAGAAAATAAAAGTGAACCCGTCCAACAAACTCAGAGTGAAAACGACGTGTGTGTGGTGTGAAGTTTGATGAGGTAATGCGAGATGGGCTCTCGCTCTATCTGTCCAAATTAACCTGAGGTACACAAACATTACAAAGAAGCAGCGAGAATATGATAGAATATAAAGATACAAATGAAAACAATAAAAGGATAAAACATGCTAATCAAAAAAAAAAAAAAAAAAAAAAAAAAAAAAAGATCAACAAACACAAGTACTTCCAGTCCCGCACCAAACTGTGTTACGTTCCCTCCAGTACACATACAACAGAGAAGCAAAGAAGACTCGGTACATACACAAAATTTCATAATATAGCAGCACACAGGTGAATCACAATAAGGCATCTTTGTGTAAGACTAGAAAAGAAAAAAGCTTCATAGCAGCAAGAGAATTGTGTGTATAATCTAGTTTTCTCACTTTGGAATTATCTCTTTCAAATTATACACAAAAAAACTTTGAAAGCATAAACATTTTTTCTGTTTAAAGCACTTTTTTTTTTTTGGAAAACATTTGGCTTTTTGCACCACAGAACATGCACGAATACATTTAGAAACTACATTTCTGTTCTAAAATGTAATGAGGATTTCTAGCATTTCTGCTCATGGAGAGATCGGTTATATACAGTCAAACGTTCCGACCATGTAAACCCCCACCTACCCACGTCTATAATGGAGAAAACTCGCTTCAGTTACATTTTTTTTTTTAAAAAAGAGCAAAAACAAGAATATTTAGGACACATTATGTGTGTAACTCTCTGAAAGAACTATTGGAAGGTTTTGGCTATGAATTAACACAAAATTCAAGTAAGGTTAAATAATCGCACTGAATCAAAAACAAAAAAAATCTAAGTCTGCAAGTGACTTGGCTTTCCTTAGTTTATATACTAATATACTATAACACCGATTATCCTACGTCTAGTCACCTGTCGGGGCGTAGCTTTCAAGACAACGTGCGTTACCCCGTTGGGAATCCAGCCCAGAAAAAAATCAAATAACTTAAAAGAAAAATGAAAAAAAAAAAAAAAAAAAAAAGACCCTAACAACCCACTGAACGCTCCTCAACCACCATCCCCTTACCATTCTTAAGGAGTGTGTTTTTAAAAGTGCATCAATATTGTTTCCAAGTCGCCCGCTCTCAAAAAAAAAAAAAAAAAAAAAAAAAAAAAAAAAAAGTTAATGGTAAAATTGATAGAAACTGCAGCACAACTTAATTGGGATTCTTTCTCCTCCTGTGCAGAAACGTTACATATAGCTTAAGTTAACACCCTCGCTGTTTGGCCATCGTTCATCAATCCAGACTCCTCACTTTCAACATGCGTCTCTTTTCCTCTAAAAACAAAACCTCACCATTGACTCTTCAACCTGCGTCCATTTCCTCTCCATCCTGGTAAAAAAAAAAACTTGCCAAATCTCCTTTTCGTCTAATAACACAACATCAGTTCTACCTGCAACCCAAATACTAAACACTGAACAATAATAACATAGCCTCGCTGAATTATAATACATGTACATATCGCCCTGTTAACATACTGTACTGGTCTGTGAATTTTGGCAGTGAAATCAAGACCTTAACAACTGACCTTTTCATCTGTGTTAAAGCGATAGTTGGGATTATTTGATGTCGGGTTGTATGAGGTGCTTATTGACAGACGGAGCTCAGCATGTCCACAGTTCGGGAAGCAATGTACTGCTGTGTAGCAACAAAAACGTATTTTAACCACTTACACTTATAGATATATATATTAATATCAGTGTACACTACATTTAGAATATTTTTACCACTTTGACCTCAGGCAGCTTTTTCTGAAGGAAATCCCACTGTTATACAAGACAAGTATCACTCTCTCCAAACCAACCAAACTGGCAAAATCTGCAATTTTACCTCAGAGAACACAGGAGCTGCTGGTCTACTGCAGACCATCTACTGCAGCTGATACACTAATACTATGGATGAGCGCCTCATACAACCTCGCTTCCAATAATCCGAAGTATCCCTTTAATCGTCAACAGTAGCCACTGCTTCAGACCTCAAAGCCCCTCATGTCCGTCCTCTGTGAGCAGGCCCAGCCCACTCCTGGCCAGCACTTTTCAGCATAAATAGTAAGCAGTGCTACAGGTGCACAGTATGATAGATACAGAGAGGGAGCCGCTAGCTACAGTAGCGCTCCTCTGGCTGGATATCAGCTGGGTTTAAATGCCATGTACTTATGTATTATCAGCATTTCAATCACTACTGTAGGAATTTTCCTGCACAACTGAATCACAGGCGAGGAAACCTCCAATAAAACTGTGAATTGATAACTGTTTGCTAAAGATGATAAAAGAGTAATATAACTAAATGCTAGCTAAATATACATTATTTATCTATTTTTGCTAGGTTGTATCAAAAGAAATATGTATATTTCATATAATTATGCTGTTTTTTCTTTCAAGTATGAAAATATATTCAGGTTTCCATTCTGGGAAAAACCTTAGGCACTGTCAAGTTTTCAAGAATTTACCGTTATTAAAATAGCTTGTTTGATTACATGTGGCCCGTACAAAAGGTGAAAGTACACCCAATTGGGTACGACAGGGGCAAAAAGGAGAAAAACTACAAATTTCTTATTGTCTAAAAGTTCATAGATTGTCACACCATCGCTCATGTGTCGACTTGACGTAGATACTGGCAGCTCGCTCTGCTTCGCTCACTCCCCGTTAGTTCATTGGTAGACAGTCATGAGTGGTGTGTGTGAGTCGGGTGGTGCTGGGAGTTCATAAGTTGACGTCCCGAACGTCTGTGGGGGTGCTGGACTGGTCCTGCTGCTCCCTGGCCTTGTTGCCTGCTCTGACCCCGGTCTCCTGCCGGTACTGCTGGCCCTGCTGCAGGCTGGTGGCCAATACACGCTCTATTTGCTCCTGGCACGCCCTCAAACAATCCTGGAACAAAGAAGGGTCAGACGTCATTAGACATACACACAGTTACAACTTTGCTAGTGTTTCAGTGCTTTGAAGACGGGCTCAACATTTACACACCAACCAAATAATATCTATCTGGAGTCCAGGTTAATTTTGGGTCATTTTTGCAGACAACATAATTTTTTATCCAATTGCAAAGTATAATTTTCTTAGGTCATCCACTGCAGGCATATAAAACACAACAATCAGCAGTGCTTGTGGTGTGTGGAGGCTGATTCAACCTTGCAAAGTGAAGCCATGTGGTTCCTTGACCAAATAAGGCAATTTTTCTGACTCTTTTGCTCAGAAATTTGTGAACTTAATCTCAAAGAATTTCTGAGTTTTTTCTCGCAAATGCATGACTTTATAATCTCAGAGAATATTCTTGTAAATTTAACACTTTAATCTAAAAAAATGTGATCTTTTTATCATGTTACCACCCTCCCTTAGCGCCATATTTTTTTAAAAACATATAATGACCCTTATAGGCCGTCCTTGTCCTTAGCCTACATGCATAATATCCTTTTTTCAGCACAAACTCAGCTATATGTCTGCCT
Source organism: Lutjanus erythropterus (assembly GCF_056507025.1). Taxonomy (NCBI): domain Eukaryota; kingdom Metazoa; phylum Chordata; class Actinopteri; order Lutjaniformes; family Lutjanidae; genus Lutjanus; species Lutjanus erythropterus. The sequence goes on along the minus strand of NC_139338.1, from coordinate 23,022,073 downwards.
TTTTTTGCACAATTTAATAAAGTATAAAGCTGCCAGGAACCAAGAATTAACTGAGCTATATAAACTTACAAATTTTCAGTGATATAATCAGTATAATTATTATCATTAGAACAGTTAAAGGTTGCAAAAATATTGTTTCCCTATTCATACACACAAGTACAACAGACAAACTTAAGACATAAAACTACAATATAGTCTATTTACATGTAAAGTCATTTTTGTGTCTTTTTCATTGATGTTTGAAATGTTAATATGTCCCACATCAGCACTTTCCACTGTTTTTTTCAGCTGGTCTCTGCATGATACAAAAATAAAGTTCTGTTACTATAAATCAAACATGCTCAACGTATTTACCGATCAATAGACAAAAAAGCTGAGGGTTTAAGCTGTTCACCTGCATGCAGATATTAGTACGGAGCAAAAAATCTGGCATTTCTGGCCCATCTGATGTGCAAGTTGTTTTTTTTTTTTTTACCAGCTCTGGTCACATGCATGGCACACGAGCAGGGAATTATGTGTGTTGAGGTAGGTGGTCCTGTCTGCATCATGACCAGAACAATGGGTACCAGCACGCTCCAATACCAACAACACCGTGCAGCGAGCTACACGGTGGGCACAGGAATCCTCTCTGACACGAGACCTGAGCATGTCTGTGGTATGAATACGGGGGGTGGGTGGTGGGGGTGTAGGGGCAAGTCTCCTGAACGAGCTCTGCGGTCTATCAGGGGACAAATAAGCAGATCTGAAACTCTGGACTCCCCTCCTCCTTCACCCCCCTTGGGTTTACAGCACGGTCAGTCCCATGTGGAGGTCTAGAGGAAATGGCTTTGACCTACTGCACCCTGACCCTCTGAGTTTGGGTGTAAAACAGAATGTAGGACAGTGGGACCGGATGTTTTTGGACAACTTCTCTTGTGAAAGGGGATCCTCTCTCTCCGTCTGCGTCCCGCTGCAGGTCTGTGTGGAAAATGTGGGAGGTCTGCCTCGCTGAGCCGACTGCAGGACTCTTAAAAGAATGAACCGAGGCTCGCAAAGAGGCCAACATTCCTTTGAAATGTACGGATAATTGGAACCCGATGGGCTGCAGTCGGAGTGCCTGTTGTGACGGCTGGGTTGCGGGGCCCTCGCCGCCATGGCAACGTAACCACAAGCTAAAGAGGCAACCGTGTTGTTCCTGTGGCCCGTTGGCTGTGGCCTGTTTGGATTTCAAGGCGTCTGAACTGGTCCCCTGGTATAACAATGACTCACTGTAATATGAAAGCACATACTGGGATACAGTAGTATTTTTTTAAAGTGACTGTGATTGATGTCAAATTATGGCTTATTATTATTTATGTCTGCTTTTCATATCTAGCGTACTTTGAGTTATTAATATTTATTCCAAATCGTCATAGAAATCCACTGTGTTTATGCCTCAGCTAGCGTGTAGTTCATCAGTTGTTATGGAAGTTACATAATACACTAGAGTCTATGGCAGCCCATTGACTCCTATTATTTTTATAACACGGCACCTATATACGACACACACGCCGCTGATATTTCAAAATGCTTAGTATCACCCACTGACCAGCTGTAAATAATTTCAGTATATCTATAGTTCATGAAATGTAATGAGGGAATATGATGCATTAAACTCCACGGAGGCCCATTCACTCCCATTCAATTTATAACACATAACTTTTGTAAAACACAAACTCAATTTAAATGTCAAAATGCTAATTGCTGTAATAAACTAATAAATTGAACAAAAACTCATCATGATGCACGTGCAGTTTATGACTTATTATGACTTAAGTATTATATTACATTCAAGCCTGTGGAGACCCGCTGTATTTAGAATTTAGCACCTGTGTACAGTACAAACCAATATTTTAAAATGCTCAATATTTCGCCACTGAAAAACTGTATGAAAGCTCATTGTAATGTCATGTAGAGCTTATGACATATTATTACCCATGTAATACAAACCCTGCTCTATAAAGGCCCATTTACTTCCACTGTATTTATAAAACAATAACTGTATACAGTACAAACTCCATTCAAATGTCACATTGATCAAACATACATAAGCTCATTGTTATGACATCTCCAGCTTAAGTCAGTGGTTCCTAAACTTTTTCTGGCACGTCCATCTTCAGAGGACGAGAAAAGTTTGGCACGCTCACCCACCCCAAAATTATTATCAACCATTAACAATAACTGCGGAAGAAACTGATTAAAATGGATTCAGGTTGGATTTTTGTGAAATATTAGTCAGCGTGATAGCATCAACAAACTCTTGTTTGTGTATTCCTCTTACATTAGTCATAGTCATTCAACTTTGTTTCACTTTTTATTTTTCCTCTGGTCATCCACGCCCCCCCCACAGTGGTTCTACACACCCCTAGAGGGGCCCGCCTCCCCAGTTTGGAAACTGCTGGCTTGAGTCATGAAGTATTTTAAAGCTCTATTCACTCGCACTGACTCTAGATTTCAGCCAATACAGTAAAGCCAATGGGTTTTCATATGTTTATAAAATCATCCAAAAATGTTCTAAAGTGTTAGTCTGCAGGTTTGCGGACAGCTTGGACAACTTTCTGTTTCTTCACTGGCCTTTTCTCTGGAAAAGACGCTCCTCGACTTCATTACAAACATATTCCTCCACCAGGAGGGGCACACAGCTAAAGTGGGAGCCATGCAAAGAAATTGCATGTGTCCTACCACAAGAATGTGGGCTCTGAGTTTTAAGAAGACATTCCCTCTGCCGCTGCTCTTTATAGCAGCAGTCTGGCTCCACAGCCAAGAGCCAAAACGCTTGCTCTCCCTCTCTCTCTCTCCATGAAAAGTAAATAGCTTCAATCTGCCACTACTGAAGTCATCACTGTTGTTTACTAAAGGGCCTTTTATGCTGCTGTCGTGAGATGTTGCAATGATTATTAGTAACAATGCATTGTTGTGTAGCACTAAAACTATTGAGTAATTACTCCTGGCAGGTCTACATCTCTCTCAATGTTGTACTCACCACCTCTGTGTTGGTGATTTTGGCCAGCAGGTCTGTCAGGTTGTCTCTCGTCAGTCTCTGGTCAGCGTGGTCCAGCTGCAGGCCGCAGACAGCGGCTCCCATGCTGCCCGTGGCAATCATGGAAGGAGGGTTCATGGCAAGGCGGTCATCTGGCAAGGAAAGGATATTAATATGCAATTAGTCAAGCAGCAGCTTTAGACCACAGTGGTGGAAATCACATTTGTAGTTGTGACACGAAGAGCTGCAACACTTCAATCAGCCTAGAGGAAGTATGCGAGGTGCAAACATTTGAATCATCCCCAACATGCAACACTCTACAGCTGAAGCCGACTTTCCCACAGTCTGAGTTTCAACAGACGTAGCTGCACTGTGTAACCTGTGTGGTTTCCTTCATAGAAACTTCAGCTCTGATTAGAAAAGCAGAGTAGGAATCCTCCTACTCGCTGCGCAATGAGTTCCAGCAGGAACGACTCCCGCCGGTACGTATCCAAGACTAAAGACTTAAGCGACAACAGGCCTGGACGGAGGAGGCGGAAGAGGAGGCAGCCATGGAGACTACACCTCCGCGAGAAACTGAGCTGGAGCTGCTTTTGAACAGCTCATGATGTGCCTGTGAATGAAACCTTTCAGCTCTCGCCTTGACAGTTATTTTCATTTTATGGGAAATCCTGACGACCTAACTTATCTGTCCACTCCTCATCTTCCTAAATGGTGCTAAAGGTTCCAAGCTAGCCCACTGATTCCACTGGGCATGGCTCTGATCAGTCCTCCACAGGGCTGCGTGCCCCCACCATCAGCATTTCAGAGGCGTATCATCAGCATGTTGCCCGCCTGATTATGTTTACTTGCTCATATTTTGTTGAGTTGGTCCTCTTTGCTTGCCTTTTGCGCTTCTATCATGGATAAGTAGGTTACGTAGTAAAATGATTTCCTTTTTGTCTATTTTTATGATCGTGAGAGTGCATCTGAAAATCAACCAGATTCTCTTGACTTTTTACAAGTAACATTAACTTCCTAATCCAATCAATTCAGACCTGTCAGAATCATCAGATGATTGGATTTTAGACTTTTAAAGGGACCCATTTCTTTTCTTTGGACATGCAGTGGACGCTGCAAGGACAAAGGGGTAGAGAGAAGGAAAAAAAACAGAGATCACAGATTTATGAAGAAGTTAGCTGGTGCTAATTTTCCAAAATTAAGGCCTATTTGGCTAAAACAAGCTACCCTTGACAAGTGACTTTGTGTCAGCATTACATTACAACTTGTCTGTGGACATCAGCTACAATTGTTGGGATAGGTGTTTGCAATTTTTCTCAGTTTATTATCATATCAAACTGGTCTTTGGTTTTTGGTTGACAAAACAAGACATTTAAAGCCATCACCTTGGACTAAGACCAATCAACTTTAGTCTGACAGTTATAATTTGTTTGATAACTGCTAATAAATAAGCAAATTTGCACAAGGGCAAGTCAATTTTTGACCCACTTGCCCAACCCAGGGCACACTGGTGTTGTCATGAGTTTATTAACCGGTGGGAAAATTTCCTTGTTAGTGGATACTTTTAAGTGTTTTGTGAATAAAGCCCCTGGAGGTTTTTCCACTATTACAATACATGAGCTTCTTCCGGTCTCACCACATGGACATGACCAGCACTAATCTTAAAAAGGCAGAGACTTGGCACATGTTAAGCGCTGTACAAGTCCAACCCAGCACATAGTCCTAGCCCAGTGGAAACCAGCAGTGGTGGCCTGATAGCTTTGATTAAACCCTGGAGAGCAGCCTGCTTCACTACGCCCATCTTCTCCTCCAGGGGCCAGCTGTCCATAGGAGGAGCTCCTCCATCATAAGAATAACATCTCAACTCCATATAAAACTCCAAACATTTACATTACTGCACAACCACAGCAGGCCTCCTTCTTTTTCCCACTGCGGCTGCTTTGTGCTTGGATATAACCAGCTGCTTATGAATAGCAGAGTCGACCACTGAAACACACCCAAATACAAAAAAAGTGTGACACTAAAACTGTGCTAAACGGGGCATGAAGCTCATTGAAGGAGCCTATGGTTCCAATAACTAGTTCTAGTAAACAAGTGCTTATTGGCCAGATCTGACCACATTGGTGTTTGTGAGGAATTCCACTGCACTAAAGTGACCTTCTTTGTATTATTTCCATCATTGAATTAGTTGAAAGGAGGTAGCAGATGAAAGGCAGTCTTGTGACAGAGGAGCGCTGTATATTATGTGTATTAGGTGATCTTGCTGTAGTGTTTCTGTCCAGGATATGAAAATATTAGAGGGATTCCTAGTATAGGCGAAGGAATGCCATGAAAATTCACCTAGGGAGAGGCCGGAGGGGACATCTGAGTTTGTGCTTCTCCAGAGCCTCCAGTTTATTTTGGACATGAGGCCGGGGAGGAGGAGGAGGAAGGAAGATCACTGACCTTAACTTTTTAAACCTGGGAGCTTCCCTGTCAACAAACAATGCAGGACAGAGGGAGCAGAGCAGGAGCAGTGGTAGGTAGAGCACGGAAAAGCTATGCTCAAGTAAGTAAGTAAAATTATTCCTATAAAAAATGATTAAAGTACAAGAGAAGATTGCCATTAACAGTGGCAATGATGTCTTTCGTTTTTATATTTTGGTATAAAGAGCCGCCAGATGTGCGCAGGGACTGTCGCTCCGTTGGTTGGGGAGTATTTGCAATACAAGTATATACTTTGTTCTTGTTTTATTTCCTCCAAAATTCACATGAGACACGCATTTCCCATAAACAGATTTTAGGAAGTGTGCAGCTAACTTGTATGCGTGCAGTGCACCTTTAACACGGCAGACGAGAACACCGTCAGGAATGTGTGTGTTGAAGGCACAGAAATATAATTTTACACGTGTGGTCAAGAAGATCGCAACACTACAGTGTAGCGCGAGCTTTGCTTTTAATAAATGTTGCACCTCCTGCAATTTCGATAAGTCACTCTCTCAACACCAGTCAAAAAACAGGTGGTGCTTATTTTTCTTCCAGGCAGCAACTTCCGTAGATGCTCCTCACTCACTCCTCCCCCTTCACTCAGTCCTCACATGGAGAGCAGACTGGGTCTAACAAAGGTAGAAATGGCAAATTTGGCAACTGGCTCAAAAATAAAGAGTACAAGTACATTTTTAAAAAAGAAAAAAAGTACTTTTTTACTCATGCATTATGTTACTACTTCCCCTGAGTAGGAGTTGAGCTGCATCTGAGTCATGCAGCACAAATGGTGTGTGTATGCTGCAGAACAATCGCTGCCATTACCCGTGTACGTGGCTTATCTAAACACATCACTGATTGGCATTTTCCCAGGAACTTACCGCAGCAGAGACATTTGGAAATGACCACTTTAAGCAGCTTTGAGCAGCTGTGAAGAAAAGCCCCTACTACAGACTAGAAAGTGGATAAGGCAGCCAGCGGGAGTATGCGGAGAGAAGAAAGAGGTCACAGATGACTCACGATGGGAGAATGTTTGTGTGTGTGGGAATATTCTGCTGGATGTGGGAATAACAAGGCAGCAAAGTGAGCGTGCGAGCAGGCAGACGAGTAAGAGAAAAGGCACATGAAATGATATGCAGCTGTTGTTACCTGTGGCACAGAGGGCAATGAATGTCTGCGTGTGTTTGCGGACCATCGCCAGCTTGTCTTTGGGAAGGGGCAGCCTGCGTATGATGTGCTCTATAAAATCATTGGGGATGACTGAGGCCATGTTCCACTTCAACTTCCCCAGCACAACCAGTTCCCAGTCCTGAAAGACAGAGAAAAAAAAAAGGTGTCAGTCAGTTCAAATTCAGTTTCTTGGCGAAACCTCTTTAGTCAGACGGTTAAATGGCGTGCTGCCATGCCTCTATTGACCGTGAAAAAGATCACAGTCCGTCCCTATTCCCAGAGGAAATGGCTCTGTAAGAAGAGTAACATTTCTCCACTTTATCTCTCCTCGCTGTATCTTATTATCTGCATGCCTTTCTCATTCCTCGCATCCTTTGTATTCATATCGCCGGCATGTGACAAGCTTTGCCCTGCTTAGAGGCCTTGCCAATGAGACAGCTAGCCCCTTCCTTCCTGTCACAAGCCTCAAACAGCCACAGCGGGTTTGCACTGCACAGGCAGCCGCACAGAGCCGACTCTTCATACAGTCAGCTTTTGTACCAGCGAGAAAGGTGCACGCCTTTCATGATTTAATTTCCTGTGTGTTGACTCAATCTTAACAATTCACCGATTCACTGATGTTTTAATGTTTTCCTGTTTGGCTTTCAGGATTTTGAGTAAGAATAGCAGGCGGAGGATGCAACTTGAGCGGAAAAAAACAGAATTTCTGCACACATGAAAGCCTGTGCTGATTAGGGGCAGATTGATTAACGGCCTGGCAGATTATGGGATATAATAATCAGCATTTTTCCGATTATCGAAGTCTGTGGGCTTTTTTATCCGACTGCCAATAAATAAATTCTAAAATGCGGAGATCTCATTATAATGTCGGGGGGGGGAGTGATGAAATCATGGCAGCGGAGGCACAGTCACTATTATGATTGCAGTTTGAGCTTATTACCTGACCTTTTACTACGAGCCGACAGGAGTAGAAAACAGTTCAGTTTTAGATTGACGTCCTGCGTCAGCTCAATTATGTGAATAATTTACGTTGAAATACTGTCTGCTCCTGGCAACATTTCAAGTAGACAGAACGTCACACCAAACTCCATTCAAAAAGCAGGTGTTTTAAGGTGCGGCCATATTTTTCACAGTAAAAACTTTAGTTACACCATCACTAACACTCTTTTTTGATTTGCTTCAATCTAAAGGCACAATCGGCACGTCATGTACTCAGTAACATCATAAACTAACCTGCGATGAAGTGACACAGACGTACACTACTTGCACTGACTAGCCCAGCACTACAGCGCTTGTTTTCACCCTAACTGTATGTTTTGTTTTATGCATAAACAGAACTTTGCGTTCTTGTGTGAATTATTACAAAAGTGGAGTCTGTTTCTAACAGTCAACAGTCAGTCAATGTCTTGCCCAAAACACTGAGATGATGAGCTGACATTTGCAAACCGCCACCGCATCGATTCACTTTTTTCAGTTACAATCCGATTCCTATCTGAATTTGGATATCAGCAGATACCCTTATATATTAACAGTTGCTGTTTTACTTTTCTGTTTTTTGCGTGTTAGCCAAGTGTTACAGCTCACACAGCTGCAGACTCTCATGTTATCTTACAGCAGGTTATTTCTAACTCAATATGTGGGGCTTACTGGATATCCTTGTAGAACCGTTTCATTACTAATTATTCAAATAATTTGCATTACAACATTTTGGCTACAAGCTTACAATTGCATTATTACAGAATTATAATTAATAACATCAGAATATGGGATCTGTATCAGTGCACAGATCTGTGATGTCCTAAGTAAAGTACGTCACTGAACAGTGATACTGGATCAGATTGGTCCCAACTATAACACTCGCACAGGCTTGAGGAAATTTAAACACAGAAGTTGGTCAGGAAAGTGCAGAGAAAAAGTGAGCTATCATTGTCATTATCAGAACAAATAAAACTCCATGGAAAACTCATTTGTACCCAAGCAACAAAAACACCCTTTTCAGGTTTTAAATTTCCATAACGCTTTGCCAATTTACTAATGACATTTTCTTCAGACCTCCACGACTGAACACAAGAGATTCAGAAACACACTGTACTACACTTTCAAATCGGGGTACACGATCACAAACCTGCCCTGCGGGTTTATTTCCATAATTCTCATCAACCTGCTCAGTATCAATAAGCGCCCAGCTGCAGTGAAGAGTGTCAGAGTTGGCATGTAAAGGTTTGCAACATTTCCTGACGTTTCTCCTCTTTGAGTTTCCCAACGAGCCATATGTCATAGTGCAAGAAACCAAAACCAAGATGTCTGCCATATGCAGGACGCTCACAGAACATTGTGAAACGTCTGAGGAATCAACACTTGCGCCGAGGAGGTTAGGTTTGCAGTTCAGTTTGTTTGTTTTAGGATTTTGTGATTAGGATTATGGAAAAATGACAAGCCCTGTTTCCATGGAATTTCTTGGAAAGTGCTGAAGTGTGAGCAGATGCACAAATGATTGCTGACTTTCATTAACATAGCGAGTTAGGTTGGAGCACCAGTGTCTATGGCAAAATGAACATAATGCGACGTGCACGTGAGACCTGTCGTGATTAAAGTGAACGGTGTGCCGCAGCCACTTCAAACATCACTATAAAAAAAACAAAACCAGCAGGTCTGTAAGAAATAGGGAATGTTTAAATTATGTTTACTGTTTTTTATGAGTTGATCAAACCAAAATGAGCCTATTTAGAAGTTCTTGTGGGCTTAGCAGAGCACATGCATAATCACGAATCATGAATTACACAATACATTAGCCTTAACAATCATTCATTCTAACTTTGTTATTGATTAAACATCCATGCAGATTGCTTTCCTTTGAGTCAGCAGCGTTCTGTCATAAACTATGCAGCAGGATCCACCAGTTTAGCGCTTTTAAATTCATGACGCTCAACATTACAACAGCTGTCACACACTTTCTCTATGCTGGCATTGAGATTGTAACAGAACAAGTTCACCGTTTTGTTAAAATCTTGACAAATCATCAGTAATTGTGTAATTATTGCATAAATGAGCTATATCGTGTGTCCAAAAATGAGTAATGCAGTCCATATAATGCGTTGAAGCCTTAGACTGTGTATTTAATAGACTTAAGGAGGCTCAGGCAGGCTGCAGGAGCGCAAGACGAGTACTACATCATACTTTGACAATAACAAGCAACAACGAGTCCTCCACTGTAAACTGATCAGCTGTAATCCTGAAAACAAATGCCCACTGCTCCGAAAATACACACTCTGGTGTTCAGTAATTACCTGCCAGACTCCATTAACATACTGCTCAATTCTAAAAGACCAGTAATGATTTGTTACGACTCATAAATAGACACTTACACATTCGGCACTAATTTGAACTCTAATTAATGTAAATAGGCCAAAAATAACAGTTATACCGGTCTGAAATAGACATTTCAAACGAGGACACTGCGACTATAGCGTTGTTGTCAGAGAAGCAAGAATTTCAACATAAAATGTTTCCTAAATACAGTAAATATATTACAGCTTTCTCCTTTAACTCTCTGAAAGTAGCCATGTGTGACTCTTTTGTCACTAACCGCATGGTAGATTGGACTATTGACCTTGGTGGAGCTCTCTGAGTGACCTTTTTCAGTTTCATTATGATTTCAGGATCATTGTGTAGCCCATGCGGAACACTCTAGTGGGTGACACCATCATTATGTTACTGAGGAAAGATTTAAATTTGTACTTCCTTTAATCTAACACATACATGCAACAACAAATACAAGAAACGCTAATGAATAAGTGCTGATTAATTTAACTTCTCACTTGCTCTACAGAGATGTGTCACTTTAAGTGCAAACATAGTAAACACCGAAACCCAAATGCCGGCAGGGACAGCCCCTTCCCCGTCGTCACCAAACACTTATCGCCCATCATTTACATTGATTTCCTGTGTATAACCTGCTACACACCCTTGTATTCAACCTATTTCAGCCCCATGTGCAGGTTATTGACTGCGAGATGAGCAGGGCGGAGGTTTGCTGTCGGTGTGCTCACTTCCTGGACAGCTGCCCCGACCGACACAACCACCCCTCCACCCTCTGCGACTTCTCTCTTCCAGCTGAGGCGGCGGCAGCAGCAGCAACAGCAGAGAGTTCATTACAAGGAAGAGCTGCAGCATCTTTCCCTGGCTCTGGCTGCCTTCTCTGTGCATCCTGTCAGGATATCCAGGAATCTGGAGTCTTACGACAATATGGAGCATCAAATGGGACGAGTGTCATTTCCCTCAACAGCTGCAGGCAACACGGGAGGAGGATGTATAGAGAGCATGTGGAGCTGTGTGGTTGAAATAAGAAGCAGGTCTGACCTCAAACTGTAAAATGGTCTGGAGCTAAAACAATTAGCTGATTTTTTCATTAGAAAAAGGCAATTTTGCTTGAAAAATGAATGAAATGTGTAATTTTTCTGTTGATAAACTAATCAATTCATCTCTACTTTTCTTCGTCTTAGATCTGTGATGCTAAACTGGGTCTTTCACAAACATGGAAACTGAACATCCGCAACTTGGCAAACTTAAATCTGCTGATCAGGACGTGCGATACCGTTGAAAGCTCCCGAACAAGACCTTGAGTGGAGGTTGTTTGGTCAACTTAATATTTTTGGTTTTAAAACTGTTGGTTGGACAAAACAAGTGATCTGAAGTAGAGGTGCAACGATAAATCGTCCAATGGATCAGTTGCCAGCTATTAAATTCATCATCAACTGTTCTGATAATCAATTAATCGCCCAATTTCTCTGATTTCAGCCTCTCAAACGTGAATATTTTTGTTACTTTAGCCCTTTAGGAAATCCGAGGATGTCACCTTGGGCTTTGGGAAACACTGATTAGCATTTTTCCAACTGGTCTAAAAATTTGTTCAATAAGTTGCATGTTAGCAGGACAGAATATAAAGTCTTCTTGTGAACGCCATGAAGAGATACACTTCTCTTGTTTAATACTCATATATATATGTGTGTGTTTTTTAGTATAAACTAGAGCTGCAATGATTAATGATTAATAGTTGTCAACTACTAACTTAAATGACAACTATTTAGTACATAGTATGATTTTAGTATGATTTTAGGGGAAAACAGTCCAAAGTCTTTGTTTCCAGCTTCTTAAATGTGAATATTTTCTGTTTTTTGTTTTTTTTAACTCCTCTATGACAGAAAACTGATTATCTTTGGGTTTTGGACAAAACAAAACATTTGAGGACGTCACCTTGGGCTTTGGGAAATACTGATCAACATTTTCCACAGTTAGTTGCAGCACTGATACTTTCAGGGTTTGCGCAGGTTTTAACAAGTTAATTTTAAGATGTTTTAAGACTTATTAATGCAATTTAAGACCCATCACGAGTCCATAATGAACCTGCACTTACCCATAACAGATGAAAGTGACGTTGACAGAAACAATTTTAACTTATTACTTAGTAGCTACTTTATGTGGAGACGCCCCGTTAGCCCACACACCACATCGCAACACACAAGCTGGGTGTGCTCAGATAAATTCTGACTGGGCTGCACAGTTTCCATTAGTGGTTATTGGTGCCATGTTGGTTTTGTTTTCACGTTGTAGTTGTTACAACATGATCAATACAATCTTTTTCCAAAAACACAAGAAAAGGCAAGACTGAAGTTAATGGAGCTCTATTAAAGTACCATTAACTTCTCAATGCAATCAAATTTTAAGACATTTTGAGGCATAACAGCCAGATTGTTTGATTTTATACTTTTTTAAAACCCTGCGGAGACACTGTCAGCTCAAAGTTTGTAGGTTGGTTGCTCCAACTGGTCTTAGAGTTTGTTTAATAAGCCGCATGTTAGTAAGACAGAAAGGAAAGTATTCTTGTAAATGTCATAAAGAGATATAGTTCTATATTTAGATTAAAGAGTACTTTGGCTGCTTCTGTATTTAAGTGAAACACAGAGCAACTCCATGTACTGTAAGTTATCCCAATTCTATACTGCATAACTGGCACTAGATGGCATCACACGCCTCTTCCAGTCCACATGGCTCCCAAAGAAAGGATGTGGCTGTATTGTGCACAGCTCCACTCATAAAGGAAAATGGGATACTTCCTGTGAAACCAATAGAGCCATTAGCATTATAAAATCATCCCAAAATTGTGACACTGCATTTTCATGCTCTCCTGAATGAATGGAGCTTTTGAGATCCCGGCTCTTACCAGCAGTTCCCGTGGTGTGATGGAGTTGTCTGTGTACATGCAAAGTTTTTCTGCTGATAGTGGCCTGCAGTCCTTTAACTTGGAGGCCAGGAAAATGCACACAGCTCCCAGAAGCTGCAAATAATTCTTTCTCGTGGGCACCACTGCTAAAAATCTGTCCAAATAATTAATGGCTAAAGGGAAGACGTCTTCATTACTGTGCTCCTCTTCACACACCTAAAATGAGACAGAAATGCAACAGAAAAAAAAAACCAATCATTAGGCGTATTATAAAGTATGTACAAGAAGAAAAATATTAAAAATACATTAGGCTATTTATATAAGCTTCGAAGCAGAGGAGGCATTGAAGCTGTGGGTGGTTTTGCTATGATTTTTTTCCAAACATGGTGTTGTCTTTGGGTGAAAGATTAAATCACTAATTTTCACATTTTTTTACGTAGTCAAAAGGCTGCAAAGTGTAGGCAAGGCAGAAACAAATTATTCAATAGGAAGTCGTGCAGCAAAAGTCGTCGCCATTCAACTCCTCTCTTCCTTGTTGGGGCTTGCCCTCTTTAAAAAATATTTAAAAATTAAAATAAATTATTTAGAGGCTTTAAAACTTGTGCACAATGTTCATAAGATGTGTCACAATCGTTCCCGACAGTTATAAAAAAGACAACATGGCTAAAATTTAGTGTTTCTTTCCTGAAAAATGAAAGTGGCTGTGCATGCACGTTGTCTGACCAAAGGCAACGAGCTTGAGTCACTTTAGAAAATTAATAATAATTATTTTGAAGGCGAAATGTCGGGTTTTTGATCATGTAAATTAAGATTAACACCCCCTTTAACACTTGAGCTAGCTACTTAGCAAAAAGCACCAACTTTGTAGCTATAAATCAATGTAAATATCAAGCTAGGCTAATTTCTTTGAAGCTGATTTTTCTTCGGTGGTGGAATTTCCGACTCTCCCACGCCTTTGGTGAGTCATTCTCATTCAATTGTCAAATAGGTCAACATCCATGACAACTCTCTCCGAGCTAAAATATTCGCTTTACGAGCCGAAATTAGCTTAAAGTTGAGTGTAAACATGCAAAAAAAAGTCCTCATTAGCTAAAGCAGTTCGGTTAGCTCATCACAATGCATAAAATGCCCACAAACCTCGTGCATCCAGCCTGCAACCATTCGTCTCATATAAGGCTGAATATCCTTCTGGACCCGCTGGAAATATGAGCATTGAGGTAAAAACCTGTCCTCAATTGTTAATAAACTTTGCAACACTCTGTCATCATAGAGGATGTTTGGGTCAGGCTGGGCTCTCACGGCTATGTCCGACTCCAGGCAATAAAGCTCCATGACTCGGCCCCCCTTCTCCCCCTCCTCTCCTTTTTTATTTTTAGCTAAATAATAAGAAATAAAAATTAATAAATATGTGTCACAATGTTGTCGGCAGCGGACAGGAGGAGGAGAAGTGCCCAGGATGAAGCATGAGGCTGAGACTGGCTGCCTGCCTGCCTCTCTCAGTTTGCTTCTTCCTCTACGCTCCCAGTCAAAGCGGACGCAACGAAGAATACGACATCCGGCGTCACCTTTCAGAATAAAATCCGCCGTGAAGCAAACTGGCTGCCGTTCTTCTAGGAACTGTTTGCCTGGCTTCCGGTCATGTTATCCCCTCGACTTTATTAACAATAATTTCAAAGAGGCAGAGCATGACGTAGGCCTCATCTGCTTCACAACTGGTTCAGACTACAACCTATATATAAAATGTAAAAAATGTATACAGTACATATAATATTTTTTTTTAGTAATCCCACAATAACATAAAATCAATTACAATTATCCTGTATTATTACCACAATAAAATAAAATAAGATAAAATAATTATGTATTAATCCCACAATAAGATCAAAATGATAATACTTTATTAATCTCAGTATGGAGAAATTTGCATTGTCACAGCAGCCAAAAGGGATAGCACAACAGCAACAAGCCTAACAAACAATAAATAATAAATAACAAGCAACATATAAACAAAAGGAAATAGACAAGGTAAGACAAGTTTATTGATATGGCAGCATTCGGACACAAGGTAATTCAGAGGGGCAAAAAAAATACATTAACAATAAGGCATTAAGAAAATGCTGAATTTAAAAGATAATAAAATCAAAAAGCAAAAACAAGCACATAAATAGTTAAAGATTTTTTAAAAATGCATTCAAAAGCAATAAAAGTAAAAAGAAAAAGCCAACAAATAAAAGTTAAGATTACTTAACAAGAAGCAGTTTAAATAACTTTAATACATAAAACAAAATAATGAATAATATAAATCAATCTAGAACTAGTGATCTAGTTCATGTAGAATGAGTATATTATAATGATAATAATAACAGTATTCTGGAATGGTATTTTTTTTTATCATGACAGAAATATAAAATATCAAACTACAACTAAAGTATCGACTGTACCTACAAATGATAAATTATATTTTACAGATAAGATGGACAGTTTTCAAAAACATGTATATATCAGCATCATTATTGTTAAATGTAGGCTACATCTAAGTACACATGCATAGTGTGTAGACATGTATACATGCATATACTATACGGTACATATCCACTACATTACCCACTTGGTATTTATTTCTTTGCACTTGAATTTGTTTACAATTTACAGAAACACTTGACTTGTAGAAACATTGTTGTTCAGTGTCACATCTGTTTTTCCCCCATTTCTATGTAGCACACTTTAAACTTAAATTCTTATGTTTATCTATCTTCATTTAGCTTTGTTGTCCTTGTTTTTAGCTGTATCTATTTTTTATCTTCTTGTAAATTATTGTTGGAAATGTGAGAGAAACAAAATAACTGAGTCAAATAAATCTGATTCTGATTAAATGAACATTACAAAAACTAACATTTAAAGTGTATCAATTAGTTTTATTTATGTTCTAAGTATTTATTCTTAATCATTTTAGTTGTTTTTTTTAACTACACAAATCATACAAAATAATTGTGCTGATAAAATTAAAACATAAAAACATTAATGAGGGAATCTCAACAACAGAAAGAAAATAAAACACTGACAAAAAATTTGACTGAAATTATGAAAAAGAAAAGCAGAATTATGAAAAAGTTAATTAATTATGAAAGGAACAACTCGGTTTATTTACAGATAATAATGGGAGCAGAATAAATATGAGATACACTGTTATATGAATTGTTGCTTAAAGAAACATCATGCAAATGATAGAAAAGCACAAGTTGGAATTAGTTACCCTACATGAAATATTTACAGTTGGCATAATGCAATTGTCTTCAACTGGGTGCCCTGAGAGAATATTGCTCAAAACCCCAAATCCTGCAATTTGAAAATAAAATAGTTGCACAAAAAACTCGATTTTTGGATGCCAGATCCCTTAAAACAGTGTTCCCCAACCCTGGTCCTCAGGGCCCACTGCCCTGCATGTTTTAGATGTTTCCCTGCTCCAACACACCTGATTCAAATGATCAGGCTTCTGCAGAGGCTTGATGACGATCATGTGAATCAGGTGTGTTGGAGCAGGGAAACATCTAAAACATGCAGGACAGTGGGTCCTGAGGACCAGGGTTGGGGAACACTGCCTTAAAAGATCTACCTTTTTGCAGCATATTCCAAACACCTTAAAGTAAGGCACAAATGGCAAAACTTATGTTTAAGTTATTGTAAAAAGAAAAGAAAAGAAAAAGTTTCATATTAACATGATTGAAAGCAGCACAGGAGTCATATCAACAAGAACAGTGCTGTATTGAAAACTGGAAAAATGCCACATCACTAGTGTACAAATCATAGGCAGTTTACATTATTATATGCAGTTTATGGTACAAATCAACACTTTGCACTGTCTGCTATTAGGTCTGTATATCTCCAACCCAGATGGCTGGACATGCATGAGGACCATGCAATGAATCAGGACACAACCTCTTATTAATACAGTGCTCTCCCACAAAAAGCTAACAAGCTTACTGTGGTTCACAGTACAGTGATGCACAAGAGTCTCTCAATCATTTAGTTATGTGCTGCTACCATCTGCATTAAAGATATCTCCTAATATGATCATGTCTGTAATTGAAAATGCAGCAGACATATCTCTCAGTCAACTAACATTTCACACTTAACACAAGATTTCCTGTCATTTCTTTACAGCTGCAAATGTGCATGTGTTCAGTCTACATTCAGTCATTTTCCCTCATTGACCTTACTGTCATTTTGAACTCTTGAACTGGGAAAAATTACTCACAAGACAAACTACATGTATTGTTAGTGAATAACTGAAGACATCAGACAAATCCAGCAATTATCAATAAAATAATTAGAACTGCAACAATCTATGAATTTAGCTGGGAAATAAGCTGGTGAAGTGCCTGGCTTATTAGCCAGATGCCTTCTTGCTGATGTTAGCAAGTTTTATTCTGGTTAGCTGTATAGTGGTTGAAATAAATCCTTATCACCTGCAAAGTGAAGCTGTTGTATATTTATGTTTATTATATATTTCAACATTTTTTTCAAGGGGGAATCTGTGGACATTTCTCTGTTATAATTTGTGACATAAAGCCTACTCTAAAGATGTAGCTGGGATGCTACTAGTTATGTGTAAGACTACAGATGGAAATTAGCATCTTGCTAAGTCTGGTGCAACCATGTTTTCATTTTTTGTAAATGATCAATGTCATTAACCACATCAATAAACAATATTAAACTACGCTAGCTGGCTCACTAGCTGGCTTATTAGCCTGATATCTCTTAGCTAGCTTAGCTTTCGTCTGCTTTGCTGCCGTGGTTCAAATATAGGCTAATCACCTGCAAGGTGTAGCTAATATATTTTTTGGGTGAGTCTCAGCTTCCATTTATTTCTGTTTTAATACTTGCACCATGTCTCTATCGAGATGTAGCTAGTTGGGAAATTAGCTGTCTCACCAGCTGGCTTATTAGCCAGATGTCTCATAGCTAGCTAAGCTTCATTTCGGTTGGCTGTAGCGGTTCAAATATGGGCTTATCACCTGCAAACTAAAGCTATTTTGTGAAGATATCTCAGATTCAGTACTCAGTGGGCAATCTACGACATTAATTATTTCTCTGCATGATTTGCGACATTTTAGCCATGCTAGCAGCATGACTAGAGATGTGGCTGGAAGCAAGTTAAAGCAAACACCCTAAACTACAATAGTGAACATTATAGGTGCTAAACAACAGCATGTTAGCAATCATTCTGAGCATGTTAGCATGCTGATATTAGCATTTAGCTGAAGGAGGCTGTGCCAAAAGTCCACGTCACAAAGACTCTAGAATCGCTGCAAATGCTTGGTCTTGTTATGACGTGTAAATCTTTGTAAATAATTTTGGCATTTCCTTATTTCAAGTGTGACCACAGGATCTGATAAAGTGTGACTTCCTAAAGTTAGAGCACAACCTCTCTGAAACCATTGGTGCTTTTAATTAGGTCACAGTCCTGCCACATGAGCCGCAATCCATGGGACACAGTGTGATATTGCAGACATCCTTATGGTGAAGGGTGTGTACGGCATGTTGATCCCTTTCCAGGGAAAAGTTTTCCGTAAAGGAAGTCCTTTGGCATGGTGGCATACCAAAGGATGAAAGTATGAGGATGGACACGTAAATCTGCAGAGAGTGCTTGTGGTGTCTCCAGGATATCTTTAAGTGTTTGTTATTTTGTCCCTTTAAGACAGGATCTAACCTGAAAAAGGTAGGATTATAATAGAAGAGGAAGTCATTATGGTGCCAACTCCCTATCACTTTTGATGTTTGAAGGCCATTTCAGACCTGTTTGTTTTCTCTGCGCAGCTGGAATTGCTAAACTCCTTATCAAAGGCATCAAAACATGCCAAAAAGAATCTTTACACGCATCTAAATTTGCTGCTTCCGATCATGTGTGAGCATTAGAGGAAACTCTCAGTCGAGCTGAATGACAGAAGCAGAAATGACTTCATAAACTTCCCCATTTTCACAGTCACCACCGGAGAGCTGAATGAGATATGGAGCTTCATTGACAGGAAAAAAAAAAAAAAAAAACAGCACTGTGGAGCTATTATGAGAGCAGACTGTGAAGTGAGAGTGGGAACTGTCTCTGAGGGAATGTCAAGGTTAGCAAGATTAGTTCTACTTCAAAGGATGGGGGTGTATGTTCGAGAGGATTCATCTAAGAATTGAGATTTCATGTCGGGGGGTTATCCTTTTGTCCGTTCGTGGAGAGGCTGACAAATCCACAGGTCGCTGTTTTTCTCCAAAGGGGATCTCGCCACTGCAAGAGGCTGAAGAAGTCATACATGCACTCTTAGAAATAAAGGTTCCAGAACGGTTCTTCCTGAAGGGCTAAGGTTCTACCAAGAACCATTTGCTTCTCAAGGGTTCTTTGTAAGACTAAGGGTACCATTTTCATCCAAAGAACGCTTTTAAGAAGAAAAAGTTCTCAGAGGATTGTTGAAGTCCTTGAGGAACTTTCTCATCAAGGTGTCATCAATTTTTTATACCATAATATAAAAGGGCTCTCATTAAACCGCCCTGAGTGGGTTCTTGATAAAACCCTTCTAATACAAAAATGAGTTTCCGAACCAGGTTTTTTTTTTTTTGTTGGAAATGCTCAGAACAGTTCAAACTTGGGTCCTTGAACCATAACAGAGTGGTTCCATGTTGTTGAAAAAGACCTGTCAGTGTGTTCTAGATAGAACCCTTGGAAAATGTAGAATGTAGGTTCTAGATAAAACCCTTGGAATATAAAAAAGGTTCCCCCTAGAACCCCCTCAGTGTGTTCTAGATAGAAAAAAACCTTGGAATATAAAATGTTTCTCTGCAGAACCTCCTGGGTGGGTTGTTGATGGCATGCTTAGAAGGGGGAAAGGTTCATTACACCATAGAAGGGTTCTCTGTAGAACCTCCCATAGGAGGTTCTGGGTACTACCTTTCACAGATCTAGGTCCAACCCTTTATGTTGTGTTTAAGGTAGAATTCTCTGAAAGGATTCCCAGTGGAACGTTTATAAAAGCATCTAACAAGAACCAGAGAAGGTTCTCCTACGAGGACAAGCCAGAGAACCCTCTATGGTTCTAGTTAGCAGCTGTATTTGTAAGAGAGTAGCAGACAGTCAAAGCCTGACACTTGAGGGAAACAGAGGTGTCAGACTGATAAAGCAGCCTTACCCCGTTGCCTCTGTTGGTGCATGTGTCCTATGATAACACATGTCAGCCGCTATCACACACTCCGGCCTCCACAGAGGTAACAGAGAGCGCCCAAAGCCCTGGGAAAACGTGGAGGAGCGTGAAATCACCTTGATCCAAAGATTCCTGCTGCATACCAGTCCACTGAACCCACCAGAGCACAGGGGCCCGGAGATGGGCAGACTGCCACAGATCAAGAGAAAGAGACAAAGACAGAGAAAGAGGGTGATAGTCAAGATCTTTAATCCCAGAGATCGGCTCGAAGCTTAACATCATCTTATGTGTTTCCTGTGCGAGATCAAGTAAGGCGCTCCATGAGGGAGGCCTCCTCTCTCGGATATAAACACAGGATTTACTTTTACATGCCAGTTTCAGGGCCAAGCTTGATTACAGGTTGCCCATGTGCTCTGAGTCAAGCTGGCTGTTTGGGTTTACTGACAGTAGAAGAAGAGGATGCTATGGCTGGAATGCTGTGGTGTGAACAGTGGTGAACGCTCCTCCCAGTGCTGAGTGATAGCTGGTGTAGCTCAGCCAGCGGAGGAGATAAAGTGGCTTCTGTCTGTCACATGGTTGCATTCTATATGCTTTCGCATCAACTGATTACACCCCCGCTGGAAGTGGACTAAACACCCGTTCCCAAACATGAAAAGTAGGCGACACAAATGTTCATGGGTAGTCGCATGTTCTTGCTCTTTCACATGCTATTCTGGTCAGGCTATCAGCAGCGCGTCTATCGCCAGCGTCACACATCAAAGCCGTCCTGTCAGTGCCACTCACTGCAGCAGAGGGGCCGAGGGGGGAAAAGTGGGAAAGAAGGTGGTTTCCAGGAGAGAAATAACTGTTTGGTTGCTGTGGTTTTCTCTACCCAACATCTCATAATTATATTTTTTGCATGTGTAAACCCCACTTCCTTAATGCTCGAGTAACTCCCACCATCAATCCTGAAGATCTGAGTGGCGCAACCAGCTAATTTGCACCCAACTACGCAGCGAGATTAGAAAACAAATGGTCCGACGTCAAATCAGCGCAGAAAAGAGAGGGTGTTTTCCACACGGCGTCTTTGGAATGTTTTGGCTAAACTAAAAGCCATCATTCAAACTCAAATGCCAACATTTTTAAGGAGACAATGACGGGACAGATAGCAACATCCGGGCCTGGTCTTTAGGCGTCTGGGTCGTGAACACAAGAGGGTTTCTTTTCTACAGTTTGGGCCTCGGTCACCGCTGTATCCTCCTCCCTGCCCCCCTACTCCTCCTCCTCCTCCTCCATTAAATCTGTATACAAGTCTGACGTCCGGCAGCTTGCATCCCTCACTCCTTGCAGAGCCTCTGAGAACATTGCCCTATTCTCCACTGCGCACTCAGGAGTAATAGCAGACAGAGGCGGGGAGAGGAAGAGGGTACACTTTAAACAAAAGGGGTTCTATAAGGTGCTAGAACAAGGCATTAAGGATCGTACTGCAAAATGCTGCTGCTGTAAAGGCTCCTCTGACATGATAGTTTGACATTTTGAGAACTTTCTGCTAGAGTTGCATAATAAGGTCCATACAACTCTCATGTCTGTCTATTAAAGTTGAATTTTTTCTTTTATTATTACTATGCAGTGCACATCATTACAATTACTTTCGATGTACCTCTTCAGTGAACAGGCTGAAAAGTTGCCTGTTTCCATATGAAGCTACAGCAAGCAGCTAGTTAGCTTAGCTTGGCGCAAAGACTGTAAACAGAGTGAAACACCAAGCTTAGTTCTAGTAAGTAAGAAGTTAGTAAGAACTTTAATTAAAATACAAAAGTTGTAAGTGCTAAAGTGCTTGTGTATTCATTGCACAAGAGCTTAGCAGCCTTATGACAGTTGGAATGAAGATATGAAGATTTATATTCAGAGAAGCGGTGATGTTGAGGGTCAGCAGTGATTTTTGTTCCTTGAATAAGCATATTTCCAAAAATGTCAAACTTTTCTCGTTAAAGGACCAGTGTGTAGGATCTAGTGGCCTCTAGTGGTGAGTTTGTAGATTGCAACTAACCCCGACCATGCATATGTCAGGCATGACCCACCCCCTCTGTCCCTGAGTACTTGCTACCTTCTTTGGTTGGATTTGTTAGGTTTAGGCATGAAGACTGATGATTCTGTAGGGTTAGGGTAAGAATATCAGGATAAGCCAATCACAAGCAGTGTACATACATTACATTGCCATTGTAGGATTCCTAAATTTGTGTTCAGGGCTACTGTAGAAAATGGTAGCCTCTGTAAAAAAGACGTGTGCCACATGCTCTTTCATAGCTAACGAAAATACGATTATTCCTATTTTCATGTGATTATACATGAATGAAAAGATATTTATGAACCTTATATTCCATTTCTACCATATTCTGCTAGTAGATCCCCAGAAATCTTGGACCTTTAAAAATGTGAGAACTGTCCTAAATTTGCAACTTGGGAGGATTTTTAGATCTACTGCATGTAGATCCAGTATCCCTCTCCAGAGTCCTTGAAGAACACTCATTTTTCTACACGTGGGGCAGGGACACTTGGCACAAAGGGGAAGCCTGGATTAAGTCATAAGCGGCCAGCGACATAGGTTGGATGTTAATTTGGTGAGATCACATCCTCCCCATTTCACAGTGAACAAACTTCATGTCTAGAAAGAATCACTTAGATATCTGGATAAGATGAGTTTTGCGTCTGTCCAGACTGTAAGAAAACATGCATGCATGTGCAGTAATGTCCATGTTCACGGTATGAGAGCTCGGCATGCGTCTGCAGAAGAGAGTTATGTTCTTCATGTGAGCGCAAGGATAGATTTCTGACTGTTATATAACTCTGCTGTGGGGGCCCCCTTGTTCTGTTCCAGCAGTCGACTCTGAAGTTCCCCCAGCTTTCCTGCTCATTTGCTTCACAACACACAGATGTCTCAGGGCGGTGCAGAAGACGGGGGTTGGGGTGGGGTGGGGGGGGGCGGTGGCTGGGTCAGGGCCAAGAGGCAGCGGCTGCCTGTCACAAGTGAACAAGTGTGTGTGGTCAGAGATTAGGGAAGGAAGGACACAAACAAAAATTCCGGCAGAGGAGCTCCTGTGGCAGCTGCGGTTTTCTGAGTGCGAAGGATGCTGGACAACTGGAGCGAGCCGATTGGCCTGAGGAGGACCGGTGGGTGTGTCCTGGCAGCCGCCTGCTTCCTCTGTGTGATCTTAAATGAGAAGAGTGACAATTCATCAGGGGCAGGATGTCCAATAGAAAGACAGATCCCAGGGGTAGATAGAGGGCCTTGCAGCTGGCCACTCAGTGACCTTGGATCAAACAAAAGTTAGTCTTTCTCTTCGTGTCCGTCTCTCAGACACTCTCAGACTGCACCCGTAGAAAAATGAGGCATTAATCAGCAGCAGAGTACTGAGCAGTTTCCAGTAAGTCATTTTGTGTGAGTTTATTTTAAGCCAATGGGCCTCACCGTTCCACAAATAACATTGCTTTCTTCGTCTATTCACTTCCCTTCGACTCGGCGACATTTCCACTCCTGCACACTTACATTTCCCTCCTGAGAGAGAGGAGGAAATGGGGGGCCTCGCAATGTGAACCAAAGCTCTTTGAAAGTGGCTCTGAGCGAGGCGATATGCCCCCTTATAAACGGCGAGTGGGGAGGGATTCAGGGGCGGACTGCTGGGGCCTGGACTGTCTGGGAGCTGCCTGGTGTTTTCCTGTGTGTGATGCATGCTAACCCTGGGCCCCCTCGACTGCAGCAGCCGCATAAAGAGGCCTCTGTAAGGCTGAGTCAGCTCCAGCCTTAATTCATCTCATTGCTTGATTAAATTCAGCAGGGGACTCAGACGGACTAAATTTCCCCAAAAAAATGTCTCGTGCATTCAAACAGAGGGAAGGAAATCAACCTGTTATCAGTATGAGAGTTAAAGAGATAGTCAGTGTATGCACACAGAAAATGAGCAATGCACTGCTGTGGACAGGGTCAGCAACAAAATGTATTTTAACCAATGCAAAATTGGCATTCTGTAAGATAAATATCACTCTCTCCAAAGCAACCAAACCCCTTAAGAAAATCAGTATTTTTACCTCACGGAGCACAGGAGTTGCTTGTGTACCGCTGCTTTGATTTGTTAGTTTATTTGTGTTTTTGTGTGACCTTGGTGAAACTAAATTAACCTTTTAAAGCACCAAAGTCACAAAATAACACAAACAAACTAACAGATTGAGGCAGCAGTAGACCAGCAACTCCCCTGTTCTGTGATGTTAAATCCTTGTTTTTCCTTCTGGAGTTTGGTTGGATTGGAGAGAGTAATATGTGGCTTATGTAACTGCAGTCTCCTGTCAGAAAAAGCTGTCTGATGTCAAGGTAAAGTGGATAAAATATTCTAAATATTATTATTTTTGAGGTCTAAAGTTTGATGAGTATGAGCTAAATCCAGCCTCTTAGGTATTTCAGGGTAATAAATAAACAAAATAAACTTGCAAAATATAAAGAAAGGAAACATTTTTGCACCAACTGTTGGTAATAAACTGTACACCCTCTAAATTTAAGTTTCTCTCTTTTACCTGGACAAACTGACTGTTATTCTGATGATGATGTGTTTGGAATCATTTTCAACAGATGTTATTCTTTAACACACTGCTCTTTTAAACTGATATAATTTTTTTTTTAGGTGGCTAAAACACATTTTGTTGCTGATCCTGTCCACAGCAGTACATTTCTTAGCTTCCTACACCGGTTCTCTCCAAACTGGCGGCCTGCTGACCACCATCTACTGTCGCAAAAACACCGACTATGGATAAGTACCTCATACAACCCTACTTCAAATAACTCAAACTATCCCTTTAAGGCCTGCCACAACAATGGTCCTCATGCATTGCGGACAGAGAAACAGGTTATGAAGTGTGTGCAGACTGAACACATCAGTGCACGCTGACAAATACTGTCAGTTTAATAGATCTAAGTGGGAGTGGGAAATATTGTTTCTGTGAGGTAACTCTTGTTGTAATGGCTTTGTCCTTAAATTGAAACCATTCTAGCATTCTTGGCTGACTATGGCATTGCAAAACAGACTACACTTTTCCAATTAAGCATAGAAGACAAAGGAATACAGGAAGCAGAGCCTATGTGGCATGATAAAGCCCTGAAAGGACCACTTCACTTCGACCACAAAGAAATTTTTGGTCAATCGTTGGCTTGTGCCGAGCTTTCCACCGCAGTTTGCGATGCACACAAACAAACACTTCATGTGATGGTGAAATCCAATGTTTCCCTTTGCATATTGTGTAATTTGACATTCCAGAGAGCCCAAGAATAAAAAAAGGAGCATACCAGGCCTATCTGCAGGAAATACCATGATATGAGTTCGTGTGGTGATGGTGTGGTCAGGGGTGGATGACGATATCATTCTCCCCTGTCCCCTGACGTCCAGCCCGGCTTTGATCCTGCCATGGGTGGAGGGGTCCAGTGGAGGTCCAGTGGAGCAGAGGGGCCAACCTGCCTGATGGCGCCCATCTGTATCCACCAGGGCGTTCCTGTCTCTGACCATGCCAAGGGATTTCACATACTGTGGGCGGCATTACTGAAATCAGCTCATCTCTCACTCAGCTGCAGGAATATGAGAAACACGAAAGTAATTGCCCGATCCTCTGATATGAAGATTAAATCTGCATTCATTCCAACCCTCTTCACAAATTACACAGTTAAAGGTCCAGTGTGCAAAATTTACAGGAATTTAAAGCAGGGCTGAATGTGCCAGAAATGGAATACAATATTCAAAAGTAAGTTTTAATTGGTGTATAATCAACAGAAAGTAAGAATTGTTGTGTTTTTGTTACCTTAGAATGAGTTGTTTATACTGAGGGTGAAGGTCCTCGTCCATGCGGTCCTCCATGATGCACCTCCATGTTTCTCTCCCAGAGCGGACAAACCAAATGGTCCATTCCATTTACTGTGTTCCAGTATAACCAGTCAGAAAATAACATTTTGTGCTTCATAGCAATGCATTCTGTGATATTCTGTGCACATAAACACCATAGCAACATTTCCACAGTCAGTACTGTGTGTGCGACTGATTTAATAAGACACAAGTGCAAATAAACAACCCATACTGTTAGTGCATGGAGCAGCCATATTCAGTTTTGAGGTCGAGGTTGGTGAGGTTCCTTTCCGTGTTGGATGTCCAACTTTAGGGGGCGTTCCAGTTGAAATTTTCCACTGGAAGCTCGGAAATGTCACTTTCTTGGTGTCAATCGAATGCACCAAAACACTAGATAGGGCCTTTCAGTTTGCAACGTGTTTGCAATCTACAAGCTCATCACTAAATGCTACACACCGGTCCTTTAAAGAGAAAGTTTGACATTTTGGGAAAAAGGTTTATTCTTGCTCAGAGTTAGATGGGAAGATTGACACCACTCTTACATCTGTCCATTAAATATGAAGCCAGCAGCCAGTTAGCTTAGCTTAGCATAAAGACTGGAAACAAGGGGAAACAGCTAGCCTGATACTGTCTGTTGCGCCCCAAAGCTGAATATCCGATCCAGGGATGTGTTAACATCCAAAAGCTTTTGTTGTCAGCTGTCCAGATGCCCGCTGTGGGCAGTCGACCTGTCTGAGTGCGACCTTCAAATTAGATCCTGTCACCACATATTCTCTCCCCCATCCTCCATTCTTTGCTTAGTTTTCTTTTTTTGGCCAACAGCTGATATGACCTGCTCTGACTTGCTGCACATACATGTCATCATAACATATCCTTCCTAGGTCAAAAAGTAATCTCTTACACTACATATTACTAGGTAAAGTAATAATATTACAGCAATATATTGCTGCTTAATACTTGTAATAAGGCAATCAAACTTTATATCACTTTTGTTTAATTTGTACAAAAACCAATGTATGAAAACATTAAGTTATAATTTTACAGGAGGCTATGTGTCTATGTGGCTACGTGGCTACTTCTGGGCCAGGAGCTGATGCAATAAGCATTTTTTTCCCAACTATTTCTGCAATAAATGTCTTTTTTTTTTTTTTACTGTAATTTGTCATCCTAAATCAGTCAGCATTTTCCCATGTCTCTTCCCCTTCACATATTGCTTTGGGTGCAGCCCTTTTTTTAGCTCTGAGAACCTAAATCCAGTTGAACAGGCTGCACTTTAGTATAGACAGAGAAAGAGAGCAAAAAGTACTTCCACCTTAGACAAAACCAGTTGAAATCAAAACCCGGAGATTAGTCTTAATCAAATAACAAGCTTGCAGAACCAGATACCAGGCCTTTGTTACCGAGCTAAGAGTTCCTCGAGCTATGAGAGGTGGATCAGACTGATCATGATACGACATGCTACACACACACAAAATCATTTCACACTCCTGGAAACATGACATTGGATCCAACTAAACATTCCCACAAGGACTGCCATGTTTAGCAATCTATCAGGCCTGTTAATAATAGTTACCGCCCAGGAGAAAACTCTTTCCTCTTTGCCTCGAAGAGAAATTCATCAATTCTTCCCACCAAAAGTCTGGGAGGAACAGGGCTTATTCTAGTAGTTGTTCAGATGTCAGCCGTGGGCTGGGAAAGAAGGAGGTTCACAGTGCCGCTGCGGCCTGAAGCGGCGATGGTCCAGTTGACTCTCGGCCACTGATTCCCAGGACCGAGGCCTCGTCCCTGGGGAGCGCTGCTGAAGTTCCGGCTATGTCACTCTGCATCCTCAGTCCATAATGGGAACCCATCCCACTGTAGTGACCCACATAGTGCATACTGTATGCACACAAAAGTATGCATGTACAGTAAGACATTACATGACACAGCTGGCTACCTGTAACAGCTTGTCCTGCAACACAGGTGCTACACATTTTAGTCAGAGTGCTGTAAACTTTTTCAGAGGTGGGAAGTAATGAGGCACAAATACTTTATTCTAGTTTTCAGGTATTTATTTTTCTGAAAATGTTTTTCTTTAACTTGTTTTAACACAAATATCTGTATTTTTATTCCTTACATCCCAGGTCGTTAAATACCAATGCTTTGTCACACGTCTCATACAGGCACACAAGGTATCTTTTATTGCCTGTGTGAGATTCATCTGGCTTTTAAGTAACTTCCATGTAACCATCTGTGTCATGTGATGTAGAATACAGGATATATGGTGGATGGATGGGTCAAACAAACACGGGACTCTCATGCAGGAAGCTGGTGTTCATCTTCCACGTGGAACCAAAAGCCAACATTAGGCCCTTGCTAAAGTTTTAAGTTTTACCGTTTTACACCCAAATTAGCATGTATTACCTCAAGAGAGCAGAGAGAAAGAGGTGTCTGTGTGTTCAGCTGTCAGTACTTTTGATTTTAAATGAATCTCTGTAGTTTGAAGTTTAGTTTCTCTTCTGTGTCACATGTTTGTACTTTGACATGTGCGCCTCATGTTTGCTTTCAGCTGCAGAAGACTTTGGTCAAGTTGCTGCTCATGAAAACACAACATTTTCTTGTTATGTTGCTTCATAATTAAAGCTTTTAGATAACAAAATAGCCTGAGCTTTTATTGTGGCAAAATGTTTATACATTGTTCAGCTGCATGTCTAAATATGAGTGCATCATTACTGGCTGCAAGCACTGCTGTTTTTTGTCCAATGTTTACATTATGTTAAGTGCGTTACTTGCGTCACGTCACTTACTTATGTCTTGAGATTTAACGTACTTATTTTAGCCCAAACCAAAAATTATCTTTTCCTAAATCTAACCAAGTAGTTTTGGTGAACCAAGGGGCTTTCTGGGAGCCTCTCAAACAGACACCAAAGGGAATCTCGTGCATCAGTATGACAAAGCGGCATTAGATTTGACAACCTGGGATGAGAACGGGTGGATCAGACGCAGCTGTACATTGTGTTTAGTGCTAATTAGCACATGTTAACAAGCTTACACACTAAACTAAAGACAATAAACATGGTAAGCATTATACCTGCATGGTATCGCAAGCATGTTATCCTGCTGATGTTAGCATTCAGCTGTGCCACAGTACAGCCTCACAGAGCCACTAGCAGTGCTTGTTTTATACGAGGATGCACAAGAAGAATTGCAAGAATGACAATCCTACAGTATAATACTGTGCCAAAAGTCAGGAAACTTGCACTTATTCCATTCTCATGGAAATCAAGAAGGGGGGGGTAGTTCCGCCCTGACAACCTAGGATGTCTTTGTTTCCGAATCTTATGTAATCATTGATAACAGGAAGTAATGGGGCATATGTTATGGTTAGAGCTATGGCCAGAGCTCAAGCCCTTGGTCAGGATTCCCACTGTCACTGAGGAAATGAAAGCACAGGGAGGCTCTCTTTATGGTTAGCCCATGAAGACATAAATACTCACTGGGAGAAGCAAAAGTTTGAATGGGACTGCAGAAAAACTGATGACTGGGCAAAGAAAGAATTGCACAAGATGAAACAGTCTTATAGGAATGACCTCCAAAAGCTGCACAAAGCCGGCGAGACACACAATGCAGCACTGGATTCATTCTCTTGACCTGGTAAAAAAGCATTCTTGAGGAATGTGTGAAATGTGCAGCGTGGGAGGAGAAGTCTGACACATGTGGCTGTTTGCTAGACATGAAAAGTTGCCAGGGCTTTCAAGGTGCGGCTCCTGTCTCCACCTTTGCAGTCACGGCTGTCAAGTTGATATGTGTTCTCAGATGTGACGGGGACTATATGTTTGCATTCTGTAGGGTTTTCTGAGTTCAGGCTAATGGTGCACGTAATTCCTTTATTATAAGGCCACGCCCCGCTGCAACATCTTCTATACTGTCCTACAAAACTAAACCGCACTGACTACACATTACATCAAAACTGAGATCAGAAGCTTTTTGGTCTGACTTAGCCATGTTAAAGTTATGCCACAGAAATGTGTAATTTGACGGGTAAATACAAAAATACCAGTGCTTAAAAACCAAAGTGCAGTGAGCTTACTCTGGCTAGTTAAAGCTGATGCAGAGAAGCAGTAACATCAGATAAGCCGCATTTCCTCTGCATGATATGGCTTGACTTAACTCAACACTACTCGCTTTTGTTTTTTGTTTTTCCATTACGGATAGCACTCAGTACCTGGTGCTTTTTTAGTATCACCTCGGGGCTTGGGCTGAGGTGAAAACACAGACCACTGATTGGTCGCATGTCATGGGACATCATGCACAAATCCAGCCTTTTTAAGTAGCGACCATCAATACAGCCACCACAGTTTTTTACTCACTCAAAAATGGCAGCCTGCAAAACCTCACTGTGGACAACTGATAACTGCCCACGGTCATCGCTGACCTTAACAGCTCCATCTGTGTCGTGTCCATTCTGCCATCTTGTGCTTTTTCACTGACATTTTATCCAAAGTTTTACCCCAGAATTGCTCCAAGGACACCACATGGATTTCTAACTGTGTTTTGTGTCAAAATCAAACATGAAAAACAGGATATTTTGCAATAAGCTCTCTCTAAATGCTGTTACTCAGTATGCATCACAGAAAATCTCTTAAAGTTCCCACGAAACGGCTTCCGGGACCGAGGGTGAGCACACAGAACAGAGGTTTCACAACAGGGAACAGGCTATAGTACTTAAGTAGTTTTCTTGCTGGGTTTGACTCCCAGCACCCTGGGGTTGAGGCACGGCTAACTGAGCTAAGGGCAGCTAGCGCTTAGCTAAGTAACTTGAGCAACAAGGAAAGCTATCTTTCCATCAGGAAACTGTGAATGACTCAATACTGGTGTATACGTGAATCATAGCACAATATGTGATAAAAAGAAACAGTCTTTGATTTTGACTTCATGGAAACTTCAGTAAAATAGCATCAGTGCACACAGAGTGCAGTATACAAATGTTTTTTAGGAATTATTTAAAGTCTTTGATGATGACTGAAGTCTAAAAACGCATAAAATTAAGATTTTACAACTTAAATATGCTGAATGTTCCTCAATTTTGTCAAGAGTCTTCCAACTTCAAATCCTTTTTTTCGTCACTGTTTCTGTAGTTAGATATACCATATGTCAACCAGCCAGGTTCAAGTTAAACAACGCCGTGAGAGAAAGAATGAGGCAGGAATTTTAAAGGCAGACAAGACTGTCAGAATATGAAGTGAAGTAAGAGCAGCTGAAGGCTGTGACTGCAGACGACTGTGGTTCAACAGAGAGGAACAACAAAGGTATCAATGGCGAGCAACAGCTGGGTCTGCTTCCTCCAGAGAGCAGCGTTTGATGGACTGGGAACATGATATAGACTTTTCCACTGTGCAGCCGCACAACAGCCTACATGACATTTGATATTTCGCCGCACATGTCCAGTCCCGACTAATCGTCTTGACATGACACACAGAAGCGTCCAAATCTCAAAAATGCAGGGGACACGTGTCATTTTCGTCCAAAGTTGTGAAATGTGCCTCTCTCTCATCTTGCAGATAAGAAACACAAATATATGACATTCAACTGGCTGAGAGAGTGTGCACAAGAGGGAGAAAGTGATAACACATTCCCTTATGCTATAATCATTTCCTCCCTCCGGCGCAGTTTCTGCTTCGACAGCTAGCTCACCAGCTGAGAGAGGATGTACTGGGAAATGTGCATCAGCAGCAGCGAAAAATACAAGACAGGCTACATGGGATTTTCCTCTTACATATAAAAAAATCAAGCTTTGACCGGCTCTTTGAGTGAAAGTCTGTCCTCAGATAACTTATGATAGGAAGTGAAAAGGCTAAGTCATTATTACCATGGTAAATGGTTTCAGACCTACAAAACCAGAGTTATTGTGGCTTCAACAAACATTTCTCTCAAGAACTGAACGGCTTATCAACACACTTAAGGACTTTAAGGATTAATATTTTCCAAGTTCTCCTCATGTGTCCCTGTGCAAATAGTTCAGTTACATCTTGTTATATTCCAAATATATGATGAAAAAAAGTGTTTTCATACCAAAATCCCTCGTGTTTCTCTTCCTGTGGGTCATGATAGGGAAGTGTGGGTGGACACTAATAATCCACTACAGCTCTGTATTGCACTGCCAACTTCTGAGCAATCCAAGCACCCCTGACAGCTCTGTTTACTTTAATTTTAAAGGTCCAGTGTGTAAGATTTTCATGGATTTATTGGCAGAATAAAGTGGAGATGGAATAAAATATTCAAAATGATGTTTTCATTTGTGTATAATCACCTGAAATCGTTGTGTTTCTGTTATCTTAGAATGAGATGGAGGTCGCCATGCAGCTAAGGCGATCCTGCTTTTAATGCTGTCATGTTTTGTGGGATGATGTGCAGTGTTCATTATGCATGACATAACATCGGATTTTGTTACTGAAGAATGTTATTAAAGGCTTCAAAATACATGCAGTATTCTTTATACAATCTTTAACATCAGTTAAACACAAAGTCTTTTCTCACTTTTAAACTAGTATACTAGTCTAAATTAAAATTTACGTTCAATCGACTAGAAAATTAGTTGCCAGGAACATTCTTTTCATTTAGCGAAAAGCTATGATGCACTACCTGACCAGCACCAAACGCCAGGCAGAAAATGTTTGCAACTTGCTTGTGACCATACTTGAGCATTTAAAGGCTGAAGACCCACATGGAGACAAAAAGCAGAGCTGCTGAATGAGTAAATATACAGCTGTTTGCTAACACACTCACCATAACAACTTTAGAAAGTGATAATATGTCAGCATTGGGTTTACAGCTTGTTGTGCTGCCCCAAGTGGCCAGAAATATCAAAGCTGCTTTAAGATGAGATGCTTTAACCACTGTTTCACTGTGACTTTAAAGGCAAAAAAAAATGCATGGACTCATACAAAAATAAACCTTAGTAATCATCACCCACAATCTAGAAGTGTGTGGCCAACCCAAGTTGATATTTGAAGTCCAGTGAATGAGATTCATCAACTTTCTGGTGTGTTTACAACAGCTGCTGACAAAACTAATTATTCTACACTTAAACACAACATGATTTTCTCTATAAACTTTAAAAAAGGGGGCTTTGAGGAGGCTCACAGTAAAGTGAGAGTGACTTTTGTTGCATTCGTCACCAATCTGTATCTCACTTTTTAGGCCACATGATACAAAAGTGCTGCCAAAAATCCATTAAACATTCAACAAATATTGTATTTGTTTCGTCATGGTAACAACACCTCCACAACACTTCACAGCTCAGTGCAGTACCTGACAGCGCACTGAGAGTGAAAGCACTCAGAGACTCATTTCTGTGAGAGACAGTTTTTTTTTTTTTGCTCAGTCAGTCGTTTTTGCCCACAGACGCTGAGTTGCATCTCGGGCCGTGACAGGAACTCTGATGTTCTCACCACCTACAGGCCCAATGTGACCTTCTGTTCACAACTTACACCCATTTATCTGTCACTGATGTGGGGAAACAACAATGGGCAACAGACGGGCGGACGGGCACGTGCCAACACGCTGAGCACTGCACCCTCTTTTGACACAACAGGAACGCATGTTTTCCCACACAGGCTTTAGACACCAAACGTGTTCTCACAACTGTTCTTTTAGATGATAACAGAGAGGTTTATGTAATCCTCCGCCTATGTAATCAGAAGATCAGTACACCTCTGTTTTTTTGGTGCAACCACCACATAGCAGGAGACATGGTGGTATGACTGAGCAGCCTCTATAAAAGATAAAGACTGTGCTTTATTAGAAAAGAGGTATCCAGCATCTCTGCCCAGCCCATATGCTGTGTGTGAGAGTGGCCACAGGGTACAACCAGGTCTCATTCACACATCCACTGCAACTAATTACGCTTTACTCATGTTGCCACATCAAATAGCTGCTTCAAAAACTAATGGGATGAGATGTTTTTGCATGTTATTGTCCTGCTGATGAGATTCTCTTCTACAAGACGCACATCTGAACCTGCAGAGGTTTAATCTCATTTCCAGATGTTTCATCCTCTGGCCATTATTCACATGTGCAAGGAATTTCAGAATAATGCCTTGTGGAGCTTTACATCATCTATCATCAGTAATGCATCCGCATTGTGAGGCATGTGAACCTCTTCAGAACTGAGGAACTGTGCACCGGTTACACTTCAAACTGTAGGTACCCACAGTGTCAGTTTTGCACACGCACGCCTCCGCAATCCAGTTGGCAATAATAAATATGCAACTATTAATCCCTACCAAAGTATTACAAACATTTGGTCCATCTTTCTCATTAATAAATACTTTATACTTAATATTGTTTGTTGACAGTAAAATAATTATTAACTAAGTTAAATATCATTTTGCCTACGGCTGCCTCGATCTCTTTGTTTTTATTACTGTGGGACTATTGTGGTGTTTTAAAAGGTTAGTTTGGATTAATCAAAACCACACAATAACAAACAAACAAACAAACCGCTCAATGGTAGACATGCAACTCTTGTGTTCTGCAAGGTAAAATTAGTGAAGTTTGGTTGGTTTGGAGAGAATGATATTTGGTTTACATAACAGCTGTTTCCCCTTAGTCAACAGCTGTCTGACAGGAAAGTAAAGTGATGAAAATATTCTAAATATAGCATGCACTTGAAATGACTCTGATTTTTTAGGTGGACCTTTTTTGATTGGCTAATATCCGGTCTTTTGCTGCAGCTTCCATGCTGCCGCCCCCCTCCGTTTCTCTGACCAGCTTCTACTGTAGCTAAAACACTGACACTCAATAAGTACCTCATAAAACCCCACGTCAAACAATCAGAACTATCCCTTTAATATTACAATGACTGGCTGTGGCTCCTCTGTAGCCCAGAGGTGCAGCAGTTCAGTCTCACTGTAATGGAACTTTGTGTGGGCTGAGAGCTCATTGACGTTGGCGCTCGCAAAACTTCCACATGAAAACGCTTTTGCAGTGTCATATCACGGAGAATAGGCGCAGTTATCCAGACGACTACAGCAGTGGATTGTGCAGCAGATCAAACAGTCAGGCCTGGGGCGCATTATATCAGATTTCATTTTGAGTTGAGGCCCTTCATTCATTTCTGACATTTACAGTTGGATCGGAGCACCCCTCTCCGAGGCCTCTTGGCTCTCAGTCTGCACTGAGGCCCCACCAGCCACTCTGGAAAAACCCGGTGCATCTGACTTGCATTGCCTGGCTCCACTTGTGTGTTCTGTTTGGCCCGTGCCGCTGGAGGAGAAGAGCGGGCCAATTACCAGCCGCCGCTCCGAGACCAATATGATGTCATCCTCCCTCTCCGCCATAACAGGCTGCAGATGAGAGGGGCTGGGCCTCTCTGCAGCCTTATGCACTTAACAAAAAGCAGGAAAGCATAAAAAAAAAAAAAATCAGAATGGTTTTAAATATCCCTGAACATTAACATTTTTCCTCATCTTATTATCCATTAAAGTGGTCCCTAATGCATCGCAGCCTGTTAACAGACTGGAGATAACAAAGATAATAGCTCACTGTTTATCTCACGAGCCAGGGCACCTTGTTTGAATAAGACTGATAACAGCCCATGAGAAAACAGTGGTAATGTCATTGTGCTTTAAGGCGGAAGTGAGGTCTCAGAGGCCAAACTTTCCATATGTTATCAACAAGCCCCACCCGCAAGAAAAATCACCTGTGTGATATAGTTTGCTGCTGTGCCCTTTCATTGGCCACGACACTCCCACATTCTTTGGAAAGCCGCACTCTGCCAACGGCATCCTCACATATCAAAGGAGAGCGTTTAACAACAACACCGGCTTGGCTGCACCAACAGGGATTAATTTTTAAACCTGACTGAATCATGGTTTAACTTCAAATGATGTTGCAAGTTTTTGGGTTTTTTTTAAACTTTAGCTAACACACTAAAATAACATTTTTAACATACTAACATACTTTTTAGCTGGCTAGCAAACATTCTGTTAACTATTTCCCCCGATCGTTTTATGCTCACTAGGTCCCAACAGCATGTGAATTTATTTATTTATTAGTTTATTTATTTGTTTTAATTTGGCCAATCAAACATCTCCATATTGATTAAATCACTAAGCTCCCTACAAACAGTATTATTACTGCAACATTACATTTACGTTACCATAAGTTACGCTGCTGCTACGTCATTGAAACGTTAAAACATGACAGGTATTCTATGGTAATTTAGCAACATCTGTTGAATGTCCTCTGCATGATGTTTCCTATACTTTATATAGTGACATTGCTGCAATGTTGCTAAAACGTTACAACATCTCCAAAAAGTAAACTTTGGGACAACATACCAGTGACATTTAAAACAATGTGCTGCTGTTGTCGCAAAAGTTAGATTGCGGCTACTCTCCTGCAACAACTTTGTGTCAGTCATCTGGCTTTACTCATTTTAAACCTTTGTTAAACTCTGATTAGAACTGATTTGATTTTACATTAATCTTTGTTGGTGCAACCCAGTCTGAGAGCGGTGGAAAAGGCACTGAGATACAGTAAGGTACAGGCCCCATGCACTCATTCACACTCAAAAACACACGCTCACTAAGCTCCAGAGACTACTTAAGTGCTATCCCAGAAGGCCTTGCATTTTCTAGGAAGTCTTGAAGCCACATCAGAGAATCTGAAGGGGCATGTGGGCTGCAACAGATCTCCTCTCATTTCCCCTCATACTCCATCTCCAACGCCCCGCAACCACACACCACGTACAGTATGGACTCTGGAGATGATGTGTAGCCCGAGCTGATAGCTCAGAGTATAAACAAATGGCAGCTTTAACTGTTTAGGTGTCCTCGGCCGTGATTTTATCTTCATGAGAAAAAGAATCGGGTCAAACAAAACCTTTGAAAAAGGTTTATCAACAACTGTCAGCATGCATTCATGCATAGATACACACTGTTTACAGGTAAAACAAGCTGCTAGTTATGTGTGAAATGTGGAAATAGCAGAATTATTCTCTCATGCAATTCATTCTGACAATACTCAGGAAGTCTTTCTGTTTAACAGCAGATCTTTGGTTTAATTTCAGTTTGATCTGCAAGTTGTTGTGATCTGTGGTTAGCTGTTCAGTGGAATGAAAACCACTGAGGTTAGTATCGTACCTCTGTACAGATTCACAAAAATACACTGTAGGCCACTTTATTATGTGTGAGTTTTATCTTACTATACCATATAAGAATATTATGCCACAGAAATGTGTAATTTGTTAGGAAATGCTGCTGTTGGTCTCTCTCACATTAAAACAGTAACAAAAGACGTAGTTGCTGATATCGTGAAGTGGCGTGGAATCATGGGAGTTTTTTCTTCAGTTTTAAACAGCCACTGGGCAGAAATCATGTTCATGGACGAGGTAATATTAAAGTTTTAGCCACGTGTGCCAATTTACATCCTCACTCTCCATATCCAACATATTCCATGTTTTCCAGAAGTTATAGCAACTAGCTAGCAACAGCTAGCATGAAATGCACCATTAACTTGAATAAATTATTGGATTTCTCAATGTTTGAACATTGTTGGAAACATCTGGGTTAATGTAAGTACACAACTCAACAAAAGAGAAAACATTTTTAGACATTTTAATGCAGAATTGGTGACTGTGAGGCTGCTACTCTGAGCTAACAGTTGGATGCTAACATGCTCACAATGACAGTGCTAAAATGCTGATGTTGAGCAGGTTATGTTTACCTTGTTCACCATCTTTTGCCTTGCCATTAAAAGTACAGATCTCTTTTCTGTCAGTAAACATTATGACATTTTTTGTGGGTGGAGAAGCAGAAAAATTCCTGAAACATTTTAGCTAACACTAGCTAGCTAGCTAGCTAGTGTTATTGGGTTGTTTTTGTAACAGTGACTGAGGAAAGCTCTTCTAAATATGTACATTCACTCACTCTCCAGGACTCAGTGTTACTTGAAAAAGTTCATATTGACCAATGGGACCAGACAGGCGGAGTCCATCACTAGTTGTTTATTTTTTTGTGCAATTTTTGTAATTTTATTTTGCTAAGTTAATGGTCTGCAAAGTGACAGATGGAAGATGGTGAACTGAGCCAAGAGGACGAGTGAAAGTAAAACAGGATGTAGAACCAGACGGTTTTCACATCTAATGCAGTGAATTAAGGGTTTATTTTGACCAAACCAGAGTCGGTGAGTGTTGGAACAGTGGAAAGTCTGACCAGGACAGTTTTGGTGAGTTTTATTTTGCTTGGAGTTTAAATGAAGTGTGTTTTACGGAGTTAACGAGGCATTTAAAGGTTGCCTAGGTTCGGTAAAAGAAAGAGGCTTGAATTCAGAAGGTGTTTGGTTGTATTGTTCTGTTTTATCAAGAAAAATAAGTGTTGGAATATTTCCTTTCTTGAAATTTGTGAGTTTATTTAGCTTATTTTGCTGCAGCTCGCACACATCTCCTAGCTTTTTGCCTTATCCCGTTTAACCAAAGGTGTTGTTTTGTTTTGTTTTTTTGAATAGCTAGTATGATATAACACCAATACTACTTAGATTGTGGCACACAGCAAGATGACATCTTAGCTTGGTTATGTGACTTACTACTCTGTGTTTGGCTTCAGTTGTCGCTTCGTTTTGCCTCCAGCTAACACTGACATAATCATCATGTCGGCCCAAAAAAGGGTTTATAGTGCCACGGGACAATACACTGCCGCTTGAGTTCATATACATTTTATAGGTGCTTGAACATACAATCATAAAGTGTATGTCCTATATGAAAGCCAATAAAAAACAGTGGAATGATCAGTTAAGGTGTGTTGATTGATTCATGATGTCAACTCATGCATGACTAATGTACGAGGAAACATTTCACCTTAAAAGTCGCCGGTAGTTGATGTAGCCTTTGAACAGCACATTGAATTCAATTATTTTTCCTCCAGGCTATAGCTAGCTAACGTTAACTAGTGATGCTTAAAAAGGCAAGAAAAACATCCTGTCACTCATCGTTCACTCTCCTGGCGGTTTTTCTACTTGTGGTGCGCTGGCAAACAAACATTACAAAGCCAGCCTGACTTGGCCAGCTTGTGCTGCATCCACAATGTCTGCAGGAAATGAAAGCTTACTTAATTAGCCTACGTTTTCATAGCCTCGCCTATTAGATGAGCCTGACCTCTCCATGCACTGCAACTTTTCCTCAGAATGGATGGTTTTTAATGTGACTTGTGCAAGCCAGTAAATGAAATCATTCAAAAACACAAACTACTTGTGTTCATTCACCTATATTGCTTCATGTCATGCTAATTACACCCTACAACATCCACGGTATGGCCTACTTAGCTTAGCTAGATATGTGACTGCTGTGAATTATAGTGTATGTAAACTTGCCAGCTTTATACTGTAGTTTAATTTTTCTCTTATATTTGTTCTTTCACAAAGCAGTAAGAGGAAAGCAAGACAATTCTTGCATGAGATTTTGCAGAGGTGTCAAAAGTACGTATATTCATCACTCAAACAGAAGTACAGATATACTTGTTACTGAAATAAAAGTGAAAGTGAATAAAGTACAAAGTCGCCCTCTCAAAGAGATGTCTTTAGGCTGCTTCATTGCAAAGCTAACTGAAGCTCACCTTTTCTCCGCGGTCGAGCCTCCCTCTCTGTCTGTTTCAGCCTGTTACTTCTTTTACCCTGTTTCTATCTTGTTATGTTTCATTATGTTGTTTTCATCTTCATATGTATTTTTTGTCGTTACATCTTTTACAAAGTGTTATGTTGTTTCGTCTTGTTGCGTCATTTTCTCCTTTCATGTCACAGTTATGTATTGTAATGTCGTTTTCTCTTGTTATGCGTTTTATGTTCTTTTCATCTTCTTACACCTTTTTGTGTTCTCTCGTCTTATTACATCTTTCTACATTGTTTTCATCTTGTTACATCTTAAATCATCTTAAATTGTTGCCATGCATGATTTAAAATTAAATCTGTGCATACAAACTTCATGTTCATTCATGAGGCCTGGACCTTAGAAACAATGCTTAAGCTTAACCGCACAGGTGCTCTCTGATACTCAAACAAATTACACTTCACCTCTGGTTAGATACTAGCAGTTGTAAATTAGCTCTAAATACAGTTGAGACTGACAGGAACATCTTTTTTTATTCGTTTATTTATTATTTATTTAATTATATGGCTATTTTATTTAGTTTGTTGTGCCCTTTTTTGCATTGTATTATCTGTCTTTTCTTGTTGTATATTTGAAATGAGGCAGGATATCTGTTTTATATATCTGTATTACTATTATATTCTGTCTCATAATAAAAATATTTGATAGAGACTGATGGGAACATCATTAGTTTTGCAGGTACTTAGTCATAAACCAGAGTTTGGGGAGATTAATGTTTTGATCTGGTGATGGCAGTCGATGAAAAGGGCTTACCAAAGTTATTACAGTTCATCCTGAGGGAGGCATGAACTCTTACACCAAAATTCATGGTAATCCATCCAATAGTTGTTTTAACATTTCACTGAAAGACACAAATGACACACGTCATAACAAATGTCCCCCCTGGGAATCAGAAATGTCTACAAAATTTGATGGAAACCCATTAAATAATTGTTGAGATATTTCAATTTGGACCAAAGCAGAGGACGAACTGATGGATACTGCTGACATGGTTAAAATTACCTGTAGCCTTTGATCAATAAATCCCACTAAAATATTAAAGATCTGGCCTGTGAAAGTTCCAACTGTCATATGAAAGTACCTTAAATTTTGCTCATCTCAGTACCTTTCCCTCCCCCGTAGCTGAAGATGCATTATCAAGAATATCAGTTGGTATTTGTTGTGGGAGAGCGAAAAAGCTTTGACAGTAAATTCCTCTCTAAATCTTCACAAGCCGAGCTTCAGATACGATTCAGGGGAGGGCGGGTGAAGTGAGGTCAAGCACTTAACCTCAGCATGAGGTGGTAAAGGAATGGACTTCATACCTTTACAAATGAGACAAAGATCTAAAGGTTTCCGGGATGATTAAAGAGAAAACAATAAAAAAATAATAAAATAATGTGTTTTTTTTACCTTCTCTAATGTTTTGCTTATTTCTTCTTATGAATTATACTGCATACTCTCCCTCTTCAGTGCTCTAAAAATCCTTCAAATCAAAAAATATGAGGTGAGAAAAGATTTTATTTTTAATTTTTATTTAAATGGCTCACTCTTGTCAACAGGAGAAATAAGATGCCTCTGTTTCAATTTAAAGGAATAGCTTTAAGTAAACAAGTTTTGGAAAATGCTTATTTGTATTCTGGCAGAGAATTAGATGAGCGGAAACTTGATACAGTCTTTATATCTGTCTGTTAAAAATTAAGCTATAGCCAGCAGCAAGTTAGCTTAGATTAGCTTAGCAAAAAGAAACAGATAGCCTAGCTCCGTCAAATGTTAAGTATATCCATCTATCAGCACCTCTAAAGCTCACTAATTAATACAATGTCTCCCAAACTTTTTCTATATTATAGTTGGTCTGCGTAGCTAACGTTAGCGGTTGGTCTGTTTAGCTAACTTTACCTGTTGGTCTTACCTGTAACTGTTTCTTTAAGTTAGATGTTGAGATAACGTAATGGTGAAATTCCCACCTTAACTGGTTTCACTGAGACCAGTTCCATCCTCTGTGAGCCTATGTGTGAGTGAACATTTATAATGGTAATTATGCACATATATATGTACTTTAAGTAATGTTATTCCATGTAAACAACGCTAACAGTTGGTGTGTGCAGCTAACATTAGCAGTTGGTCTGTTCATTGCGTGCCATCTCTCTATTGTCACTGCTGAATAAAAGCAAATAACGCCAGGAAAGATGCATCAGTTTTGAGGGCATAAGGCCAGAGCTTCCAACACAGACATTCAGTCAAAGTCTCACCCATCATGTCTGCAGAATGGAGGACTTAACTGCCTGTAAACCTGATAAATGGGGGACATACTGCAGCTATCCAGGGTCCCATCATCCTCTTTCACGAGGTCTGACTCCCCTCTGTGTAAGAAGACCTCCACCTTGTCAATGTGTCTTTGCGTCTGTGCCGCAGAGACTGTGTGAGCTATGCCCCGCTTCGCATTCCTCTGCCATCCAACCTCTGTCCAGCCTGGACTTTCCCACAGAACCCTAAACCCTGTGAATGAGAGTAGGCCTTTGTTTCAGGCATTTTTCATCCTGATCCCAGCAACTTCCCCATGGTGGAATGCAACAGGAATGCCAGCGCCAGCTACCTGGCATTAGAGAGTCTTTGTGCGGAAATAGGAGAGGCTGAAGGAGAGAGCAGGTCAAAGAGGTTTGACAATGGATAGCTCGCTTCTCAAGGTGCCCAGCCCCATATTACAGAGCGAGCGAGCAGCAGAACCCGGGTCAGGTCTCTTAAACATGGCAAGGTGCACCGAGGAGAAGTGAAAAAACGACATTGTTTGCATCTAGGCCAGTTTCGCTACGAGTTCTCCCTCTGTCAGGTTTTTCTTCTACTGTACAAATCATTAACTGGAGCGCTGATGTAGCAACTGATTGGCATGCATACACAAGCACAGCTGAAATGTGTGTCTGCAGCCGTTAACAGGTTGTTGTGAGCTTATCACTGGCTGAGAGCAGGAGCGGTGAGGCAGCGGTTAGCCTCAAGGTGCAATTCCATTCATTCCTGTACAGTGAGAGACAGCCGAAGGAGGATTTTAATGTGAGGGGTGCCATGTGAGGATGAGGATTTATTATGATACTCTCTGATATTGTTTTGATGAGTTTTTCTCCCAGCAAGTCACAACAAGAGTTAATGCTCACTTTGGTTTGAGTGACATTCAATTCAGATTCTGCAGCTGATGCAGAACACCGCATAACCGACAAGAGAACATATCAAACAAGACCTGCGAGGGGGTTTTAACGGGGTCAAAGCAGGTTGTGAAAGTCGCAAA
The DNA here is from genome assembly GCF_056507025.1 of Lutjanus erythropterus. NCBI lineage: Eukaryota > Metazoa > Chordata > Actinopteri > Lutjaniformes > Lutjanidae > Lutjanus > Lutjanus erythropterus. The sequence continues at coordinate 22,979,282 of NC_139338.1, read as the reverse complement.
ATTTTACATTTTTAGAGCAGAAGACCAGACAAGTGGAGAGATTCAAAATGGTGGAAGACTTTTGAGTCTACGCCAAGCTGTTTTTGAGGTGATTGGGAAAAGTTCAAGTTACGGCGACAACTTGAGGTCAGTGAACGTCATGTGTGCCTGAGTACTGGGTGGAATTTGCAGCCCACCCGCCAGCTGTTGCTGGCAGGTAGGACTAGGGTCGGGAATCCCTTGGCATCTCATGATTCGATTCTGATTCAGAGGGCTATGATGCAATTATAAAATGATTATTGATGCATTTAAATGCATCAAAACTTTAAGCTTTTAAGCAGTTGCTTACACGAAGCCACCCTTGCCAAAACTCAAGAAGTAGCCTAGCTTTGAATGTAAGCATGACGCACATCTTTACATCCGTTACTCTCTGTCCAATTGGTTCAGCCATAAGAAACGTACAGCCCGTCTTGCAAGAGAGTTGGGTGTTAAAGCAAATCAAATCAAAATGGATTAAAGTATTAAATATTCTTCGATAACTTAATATAAGCATTTTTAGATGATCCTGACTTATTTTTGAAACGACTGGCAGTCTCTGACGAGTTTGTGAAAATAGGATTTTGAGAAAATTGAGAACAAGTCATAAAATTTTACAAGAAAAGATGCAGATTGAATGAGATTAAAATAAAGACAGAATCTTGAGTCTACATCAAGCTATTTTAGTGACAATGCAAAAACACACGATTGATTGCTGCAGTGCCACCTTGAGGTCAGTGAGTGTCAGTTGTTGTGTCTGAGTAATGGGTGAAAACTGCAACCCCCCTGCTGAGTTTTTGTCTTATAGATTCAGACGCTTTTAGTGAAGAAAAATCATAATGAGAAAGACAGAAAAATAATCTGCAGTGAGGAACGTTGCTAACAAAAAGACATTTGCATAGGTGAAGGTGCACAAACGTGGTGGCCCACATGTCAGAGCAGGAGTTTGCTTTGAGGCGGGTCGCTCACACGCTGAGACACTGACAGTTACCCGGCCCCGCCAGTAAAGCCATTCCACCTGAAACCTGAGCAGCTCGGCCTCCGAGACGACGGCTGATCTTCTCTGAATCCTGAGTCTGATGATAAGGAGCCGAGATAAGGCGCAAACTGAAGGGTAACGACAGAGCTACGAAGACAAGGGTGGGGCATCAGGTCGTATAACCCCGCATGTCATGACCACAATTACCAAGGGGCCTCCGCTCACCTCCTGTGAGAACCGACATCTGTAACACGCCGCCGCCTCCTCTCTGCTGGGAGTCCACTTCATAATAAAATATAAATAACCTGAAAAATAACTGAGATTGAATACATATCATTAGCCACTAAATACTAGTGCCACTTGCCATTTTGAGTTGACCGAAATGAAAGTGAATCAACCCCAACTTCAGTTCTGCTCCAAACCAAACCAGACCAAATTTGAACCGCACTTCTTCTTGTCTGTTCACTTATAGCAGCTTGACTGGTCGACATCCCTTTTCCTAGAAATTTCAGCAGATGTTCTATTTATTATGCTCAGACTGCCAAGAATCTCAGGGAGGACAACTTGAACACGTGGAGAGACGCAAACTTTGTGTTGACCAGACTCCCCCCGTCTCCCACCAGAGAGGAAATTTTATGAACTCACTCGGGAAAGATAAGGCTCCTTCCTCGACACGACCGCTCATACTACGAATTCCAGTGAAATCACCACAGTGTATTCACAGACCGATATGTGTTCACATCTAAAGCTGTGGCCTACACTCTTAGAAATAAAGGTTCCAACGGGGTTCTTCCTGAAATGCCGAGGTTCTACCCGGACCCGTTTGCTTCTGAAGAACCCTTTTTTTTTTGAAGAAAGGGTTTGTCATGGGTTCTTCAGGTATTGCAGTTTGTCAAAGGGATTACCATAATATAAAAGGGTTCTCAGTAGAATGCCCTGGGTGGGTTCTAGATAAAACCCTGGAATATAAAAAGGCTCTTGGTCGAACCCCATGAGTTGGTTCTAGATAAACCCATGCAGTGTAAAAAGGTTCTTGGTAGAACCTCCTGGGTACATTTTAGGTCAAAACACTAGGAATAGGTTCTCAGTAGAACCCCCAGAGTGTGTTCTAAACAAAACTCTTGGAATATGAAGCGGTTCTCTGTAGAACCCCCTTGAATGGGTTCTAGATAAAACCCATGCGTTAAAAGGTTCTCTGTAGAATCCCCTCATTGTGTTCTAGAGTAAACCCTTAGGATGTAAAAAGGTTCCCTGTAGAACCCTCTTGGTGGGTTGTAGATAAAATCCTTGGAATGTAAAAAGGTTGTCCATAGAACCTCTGAATATGTTCTAGATACAAGCCTTATAACATAAAAAAGTTCTCTGTAGAACCCCTGAGTATGTTCTAGATATAACCCTTTGAACATAAAAAGGTTCTCAATAGAACCCTCTTGGAGGGTCGTCGATAAAACCCCTGGAATATAAAAAAGGTTCTCAGTAGAACCCCTTCAGTGGGGTCTTGTTGGCACCCATAAAGGTTGAAATGTGCTGGACAGAACCTCCAGAGACAGTTCTGGGTGGAACCATTACATCATGTATTCTAGAACCTTTCACAAATGGTTCTTGGTATAACCCTCTATGTTGGGTTCTAAGTACAACTCTCTAAAAGGGTTCCAAGTTGAACCTTTATAAAAGGTTTCAACGGGAACCAAGAAGGGTTCTCCCATCGGATCAAGCTGACGAACCCTTTATGGTTCTAGTTAGCACCTTAATTTCTCAGAGTGTAAATAGGAGCCAGTAGCAGCCATTTTGAAATTAGAGGTAAGTGTCACAGGTCACAAATCAAATCAGACCACAGACAAACGCTCCAAGATAATTAGGGTTTAGTTCTGGATTTAGATCATCTAAATTATGATTTGCAAAATATGCGGATGTGTTCCTTTATCTGATTTACCAATTCTTTTTAAAATGAGAGGAAAAATCTAAGTCATGCACCAGACGTTTGCCTTCAGTTCTTGTTTGCTATTTACAAAAGCAGACTTCACCATGGTCACCAGGCCTGCACATCAGACATGCAAAGAGCGAAGGAGAATCATTTCCGATTTGAAACCTCATTATGTAACCAAAGGATAGCTGTGTGAGCTGGTTTGCCACCCCTGAAGCATCCAGAGATTTGCTGTTAAATAGGTTATAGAAGATTAGAGCAGACGAGGGGCAGTCAGGACGGGGCTTGTTAAAGGGTCATCTTCCCTCGCGCAGTCATCTCAGAGGGGAGCATTCCTGCAATAAGCCAGTTTAACAGGCAACATCAGACACCATTCGCAACGTCTGTCCTGTGCAGAAAAAGGGGGAACTGTGTAGAGACACTGTGCAAATTAGTTCCTTTTAAAGGCGGTAAAAATAAAACCAGAAAATGAAACCTGTAATTCTGAATGACAAATGCAGCTCCGACACCTACAGAGCCAAAATACAGAAACTTTTTTCCTCTTTAACATCTGTTTTATCACACAAAGAGTTACTGAGCCATAGAAATGTGAGTTCCATGTAAAAAACTTCTGTAACTAAAAAACAGAGCTAAAGCTAAACCACAGTTGCTGCACTCTGGCATGATGCGTTCAGTGTCCACTGCAACTACATTTAGCTGCTTGTTAGCAACGGCTTTTTTTTAAAAGAAACATAAAAGCTTCAAAATTCACAAATGGAGGATTTTATAGAACAAAACGTGTAGATCTTTTGAGCTTGTGTCAACAACGGACTGTAAACCCACCGACTTCGAGGTGAGGTGAGAGAACCAGAAGTGCTAATATGCTAGCTCATTTGTGGGTTTTAGCACTCTGTAGTAAAGTTCATGCGAATCCAGCCAAAAGTTGTTTCACCAAAAACCAAAAATGTCAACCATGGTGGCACTGCAGGAAAAAGTCATATAAGGACTCAACCTCCGGAGATCATAAATGCGGCAGTCCATCAAAGAATTGTTGTGATAAGTCGGTAAGGACACGTGGAAGACCATAAAACGAAGGCCTTATAACCTGTTACTTTCATTTACTGCTTTGCCTTTGTATGGCATAACAACACGAGGGCTATTTTCTGACATGAAATGGTGTAATTGATCATCATCAAGCAGACAGAGGGCTGGAACACTTGGTGGCTGGCTTTCGCTTAAAAAAAAAAAAAAAAAAGACTCGAGTCAGACACAGGCATTTATCTAAGCTTGTGAAATCCTCCGCACAAAAAAGGGAAAATTTAAGAGTGGTTCTCAAATAGCCAAATTCCATTTTCTCCCCGATGCATCAGTGGTGTGCTCACCTAGTAACTGGTAAACACACATCAACAAAGACTAAAAAGCATTAATGAACCTTGAAATATTCTCCAAAGAAAACAGTTTAAGTGTTGCCACACTGCAGAGCCTGAGGACTATCGCTGCCTACGTGCCCGCCGGGACTCAGTTCACACCATATATCTGCTTCAGTTGTGGTTTTACTGATTTATTGTGTTAATCACTATCACTGCAGGACAAATGATATGGCAAAACAATGCAGCATAAGGTGTCCTTGGCTGACTGGCGAACACCTGCCCATGATAAAGAGCTACAGTTGAATTGCACAGATTAAGATCTGCCATAAAGTGTCTTGGTAACCACATACAGCCAGCCTCAAACAAAAGAGACAAAGACCTCATGCATGTGCGACACGTGCTTGAAAAGAAACTAAGACATCCAGACGTTCAGTCAGACTTTATTCATGTGACCTCGGAGGCGTGCCGCCTATGTCATACTGCTGCATTGTTAGAGTATGTGCTGCAGTCAATGTCAGGGTGGTGCAGAACAGGTGCTTCTCTAACATCCACTTAACACATGGTGATGCAGCGTGAATTATTAATTAAAACCATACAAAGAGAGGAATCAGTTCTTTGGAAATTGAGGAGTCGCCATATTCCAGATGAGGCTGATGTTTCGTCTAAAATTTCTGTTGTTCGCAATCAGGATAATCAGTCCTGTTACTGAGGACACATGTACCAAATGTGCCTTTCATACAAACACGGGGTGGTGGAAAAGAAGTGGGTACATTTACGGCACGTAAACACAATACTGAAGTACTTTTATGCTGCATTATACTTCTACATTTCAGAGAGAAATGCTGTACTTTTTTCTCAACTACATTTCTGAAATGAAACCCGCAGACATCTCTAGGTTGGGAACCAAAACATCATTAAAGTAGTCAATGTTTTTATCTTTGGAATTAAAAAAAGCAGTTCCAGTTGTATTTTGACCATGATAACCGTTGTACCGTGATGAAGTATGGTTCAGGCCGACTGATAAAACTGGTGCTGACTAAGTGACTCTGTAAACTGTGCCAGAAAGTCATAGTTTACAGCATCATGGTGATTGAAGTGAACGACCATGGTTCAATACAGTGTATTTAATTATACGAGACAGAGGAGACAGACAAGCAGGATGGCGAGACTGACAAAATGGGGATGTGGTGGGAACCCAGTCCCACAAGATCTTGCAATACTGAATATTTTAACCCAAAACATGATTTTACCAGCGTCATTATATGAAACATAACTAGTTCATACAATATGCACAATAAGAAAACAATGCAGGGCACCCCTATAGCTCAGTCGGTAGGGCGTGTGCACTATGTATTGAGGCTGTTAGTCCTCTGCAGCAGCCGCTGGTTCGTATCCTGCCTGCGGCTCATTTGCTGCATGTCATCCCCTGTCTCTTCACCCCCCTTTCCTGTCATACCTTCAGCTGTCACTGTCAATAAAGGCAAAAATGCCAAAAAAATAACCTTTAAAAAAAAAAAAAAAAAAAAAAAAAAAAGAAAACAATGCATACAAATTTCACAAGAGCTTCAGAGATCTAGAGTTCCAATCTAGATAAAAGTTTTGCACAGTAGTTTTCTCTAAAAACCAATGCAAACGAGTAGTTAGTAGAAGAAAAGTGATATGAAGCAGCTACAGACCAGTAAGGTCGTCAAAAAGCTGTGCGTGCATTTCCGTAACGGACATCTCACCCATCATCCAGATGAGTTATTGAGCTGCAAACACTGAATCAGACACCAGAATGTGTTTTTTTGCATGTACAGTTGTCAGAATCGATAATCGATCAAAACTGCTCGTTTTTGCAGCGCCCATTGTCAAGCTGTTGCAGTTTGCAATACTTCCGTTGCCAAACTGACTGCAGCTTGCTCATTGTTTACGAACTCTAAACAGGTCTCTGTTAGCCAAAATAAGTAATGTGATATCTCAAGAACGAGTCGAGGGTTTTCTTCAAACTTCGCACAAATGACCAGTTAAGACTCAAAGATACACTGATTAGAGGTTGGTTGTCTAAGTGTAACGTCACTGTGACCTCATGTCCGTCCCATTCTTGTGAAAGCGTTATCTCGAGAACGCCTTGCGAGAACTTCTTCAAACTTGTCTAATTGGACTGGATGAACCGATTCAATGTTGGTCGTCAAAGGTCAAGGTCACTCTGACCTCACGTGCATACCGTTCTTGTGTCTTGTGAAGGCAATATCTGAAATTTGAATATCAGGAATTTCTGCAAACTTACAAACGCCTATTTGCACCGGACGAACTGCTCATATTTTGGTGGTCACAAAACACATGTTCAGACATAACTTCAGAATGCATACGCTAATTACGACAAAATCTGCACTGTATTCAGGGCAAACTTCTAGTCTGATAGTAGATAGATTAGCCTAAAGGTTCATGCTTGGAATGTCAGCTTCTTACGTTCATGAGTCAGAGGAATAAATGAGACCTTATGTCACAAAGTCAGTGTGAAACACAGACTCAGATCTAAACCCATAATATACACATCTAGGCCTGGTCTTTGGTTTGAATGTGGGAGGAAGCTATACCCCCTATACGGAAAGCTGCGCCTGTGCTACATGGCAGCGAGATGACTAAGCATGAGGCCCACTGCCTGTGGCACTGTGCAGACATGTTCCATTCTGTCAGAGCTCTGCAGCACATAGGCACCATTTCACACGGTCCCCCGACTCTTGGCGAGGCGAGTGGGAACTTTAGAGGCCCTGCTGACAGCCTATACCAAGCATTTAAGCACTGCGGCTGCAACTGCAGCCCTTTTTATTGTAAGTTTGGCAATGCATTTCCAAAACAAACGCGTGCAGAAAAAGCTGCCTTTTGGCATTTTAATTTATAGATTGTGCTGGCATTGATGCATCAACAAGAGTTTAAAAAAACATTAAGGTATGTCATATGAAATAATTTTTGTAATGTCAAGTTAAAAGGCCTGCAGGTAGAGGGAAAATGCAATATATAAAAATCAGAGTGACATGATTGTTGTTGTTTTTGGCAGGCCTAGATGAGAAAAAAAGTGACTTCATTGTTCTTCACGGGTGACTCATATATTACACAGCGGTGTCAGGAAAATGAACGCTGAGTCCTATGGCAGGTATTTCCCCCCAAATGGCGAATATCTAAGCTAAGCATTCTCTTCAAACCAACCCCACAGTATCACTGAGTGGGTTGACAGTGTGTGTGGTCTGAGAGTGGAAAACCCTGCGCTGTTTTTAGTCTTCAACGCCACCTACTGGTGTTTAGAAGAAATTACTCTGCTGATGTACTGCGCTGATCTGAAAGAACCCCATGAGGTCAAAAAAAAAAAACTGGAACCACAATAAGACTGCCCTTATAAATGATTTTCAAATGGTTTAGAGCTGCAACTATTGATTTATTAATTAATAATTAACTGATTATTAAATTAACCGCCAACTATTTTGATAATTGATTAATTAGTTTGAGTCATTTTTGAGAATAAAAAGTGAAAATTTCAGTTTATCAGATGTTAATATATTCTGTTTTTTTTCCAGTGAACTGAATATCTTTGGGTTGTGGACAAAACAAGACATTTTTGACATAATGATCAACATTTTTCACAATTTTCTGACATTTTATAGACCAAACAGCTAATCAATTAATTGAAAAAATAATCTACAGATTTGTCGATAGTGAAAATAATCTTTAGCTGGTTTATGGCTAGGTTATTAATTAGGTTGTAAACAAAAATCATTTATAAACAAATTATTAAACAGTTTTCATATGTCAATGTGGGCTCACTCTTTCTAGTTTCTATGAGGAGTAGAAGTAAAAAAAAACTAACTGATAAAAACTGAGGTGATGAAAATGCATGCAAAGTGAAAATGAGGGGTAGAAATGAGTGTAAAATGAAAAAAATTGAGAGATAAATTATCAAGTGATTTGACTGATTTTAAGACACTTTGATTCAAACAGTTGTGATATGATGAAAACAGCTTTGTTTCATCGTCTTACATTCAGTCATTCACAATCGTTTAAAAGAACTGTCCTCAAGTGTGGAAGAAACAAAAAATAACTGATAAAAGTTCTGTTTTCATCATATCATGACTGATTTAATCAAATCTGCTTTAAATTAATCAGATCATTTCATAATTTATTACTCCGCTTTTCATTTCACATCCTCTTTACCTGTTTTTTCTGCATTTTCATCACCTCCATTTTTATCAGTTCAGTTTCAGCTAATAATCTTACTAATGATTTACTAACTGTGACCGTCAAAAGTGACCTTTATTGTAAAGTATGAAACCTGTAACATTTATTAATGACTTACTACCATTTCTAACTGATAAAAGGAGTCTTATTGTAACAATGCATGCTGAAAATGTCAAGATAAACTATATTTTCACAGCCTTTGTGTATGAATCTGCCAATTTAAAGGTAAAATATATACCGATATAACACCGATTTCACAAAAACGATTTCACTCTCACATAAACTATTTATACACGCTCCATGACAGAAAAGGAAGCAGGATGAAGAAAAATCTTTTTTCTATTACCTGCCACTTTCTCAATAATAACACAACATAAATACAGATGGTCTTTTTCCTTTTCACAGATCACAGGAAACGATCCAACAATCCACTCCAATACAGTCAGTCAAAAGATTCAACCACACTGAAATACCATCGATGACATATTTACATAAATAATCAGTAATTTCATGTTTATGTCCCAATTATTTAGCCTCTATAAATATTCTCAAGTTGATTAATATTAGAACATTTTAAATCATTGTCCTAATTTCCTAATTTCCTTCTATGATCCTCATCATTTTAACTTAATGTAAACAACTTCTCAGGTAATAAAGTAAATCTTTAACCTTCATCATATGTGATTTAATAAACCATCTGTTGGTATGTTCTCTTCCTTTCACCTTATTTATAAATCTTATTGCTCTTTTCTGTAACCCATACAAATGATTGGTATTTGTCATTTATTTTATTTGTTTTAACCCTCGCCTCTGTGCAGAGTCCAAAATATGGCAGAATGAAAAAATAATGCAGAATATAAAGTGCGGAAAAAAGATTTCCAAGTAAGTTTTTGGTCCATTATGACTCTCAGAAATGTAACTCCAAGTAGTCGCTCAACATAAACTCCATCTATTACCACTGTGATATTATCCTCCTTTTTGCAACTACAGGAAACCATAAGTTTAGTTTAATTCCTTTTCAGGGCTAATTTGTTTTCATCAAACCACCTCTTAAACTTAATTTAAAAAGTGTTTAAAACTTAATTAATAACCTTGTTGTAAACCATTTAGAAATCATTTATAGGGTAGATTTATTGTAAAGTGGTACTGAAAAATCATTAAATATAAAAATAAATCTGCAATAACCTATTTAAATTAATCACCAACTATTTTGATTATCAATTAATCATTTTGAGTAATTTCTTAAATAAAAAATGTCCAAATTCTTTGATTTCAGCTTCTTAAACGTGAATATTTTCTTGTCTCTTCACTTCATTGTGACAGTAAATTCAACATTCTTTGACTGTGGACAAAACAAGACATCTGAGGACGTCATCTTGGACTTTGGGAAACACTGATCTGACGTCTTACAGACCAAACAACTAATCAATTAATCAAGAAAATAACCAAGAGAATAATTGCTAATGCATCCTATATCCTATATAAAAACCATTCACCATGTGCCATAAAATCAAATGTTACAATAAATGATTTAAAGTAAATAAATGTATATTCCCATTTTCACCCTTTATTGCACCAGCGTGACTTCAGGTTAATTCACCTGCATCCGTCCACTCAGCCGGACAGTTCAGGCTGTCGTCCCTCCTCTTTCGATCCTCTTCTGTACATTAACATGTACGCTGTGTCTCTGTAAAAATAACTGCATTAAACATTTTCGGAAAAGAAATGTACAAAACAAAGTTATCCTTCTCGGGAAAGGGCTGAATGAGCACATTTCAGTACAATAAACAAGAATAAAAACTAAGAATATAACTACCAGGTGTTAGGCGAAAAGCTGTAAGACAAGACAACATGACAGAGGAGACGGATTTCCTCTGTTTAAGAGTTCAAAACTTTGAAAGCCCTCATGGCAAAAACACCTTTAGTCTTTTAATCTTCGCTGAGGAACAGACAATCAGGCTTTGTCTTAAGATCTAAAGCTGTTTCCGCGAGCAGGAGGATAAAAGCTGCATGATGTTAGCGGGAGTCGGGCATTTAAGGCTCTAAATGTTATTAATAACAATCTGAAATTTAAAAGCAACTGGAGGTCGGTTTAAGCAGGCTAAAATGGGACTCGCATGTTGTTGCTGCTTTTTGCTGAAGGCCTGGTTGCTGCCTGGTTGCTGCACATTTTTCAGAAGGTGAGAGATGACTTTACAGATGACGCTCAACATGGGGAATTCAAGTTGTTAATGTGAGAATAAATAAAAAGTCTGAGGAGCTCTCTGAAGCTCAGGAGTTGTTTAGTTTTAGAGCATGTCTTTGCAGTATTATTTTGGGGAATACACTCATTCGCTTTCTTGCTGCGAGTTAAAAAGAAGACTGATGCCACTCTCATGTTAGTAAATGCACAAAATATGAAGCTGGAGCCAGGAGACAGTTAGCTTAGCTTAGCTTTAAGACATGGAAGCAAAGTCTATACAACACAGAACAGACATGAAAAATTGAGTTGTGCAATTTACCCGTGATGTCCTCCATATGTTGTTTTCACTTCTTCCCAGGGGACCTGTGTGTGTTGGAATAAAATTTAACCACAACTTTTGAATAAAACTGAGTTCTAGTAAAGCCTCGTGACCGAGGGTGTCGTTACAGAATGATTTCATCTTTCCCAAAACCCAAGACATTATTTTAGACATCCCAGACATAAAATTTCACACCAGACACTTTTTTATACCTTTAACTCAACATAGAGGCTTTCATGTCCAACTATGAATAGAGACTAATTAATTGAGTTTTCAATTCACAAATATGTTTTTACAGACAACAAGTTTGACAGATTTTGTCAGATTGGAAGTACCTGTTTTACGTGGCTGTCATCTGCGTAGTACCAGCACTGGTTCCCCCTGTGACGGACGTAGGCAGTGTAGTGTCCACACATCGCGTAACCAGAGTGCACCACCACTGCGTGCAGCGTGTACTTGCAGTCATCCTGGAGGAACAAATAAACTCATGGATGACCAAAGGCTGGGCTGCACCAATACAGATTAATTTTACATCCCGGTTAAATCGTGGTTTGACTTTAATTTATGTTTCTGCCTTAGCTTAGTTTTTAAGCTAACCCTAGATTAAATTTGATTCTGTTGCACCAAAACTTTAAGCTAAATTTAATTAATTTATTTATTTTAATGTGATCCAGTAATTATTGACTTTAAACCTACACTTAAAATTTACACGCTTAAAATAGCTGCCTTTTTGAGATGGACTGCACAAATTAATTATTTGCTGAGACATCATGAGCAGGTTAACTAGGCCAGTATTTTAGCTAGCTAGCAAACAATATGATGCTTTTTCTTTTCTATCAAGCCAGCACATGATATAACTTTTTTCTTTTCTAGTTAGCAAACAATATTATTTTTTACTTTTTTTTTAGCTAGACAGCAAAAACATGTTTTTTCTCTACTAGCTAGCAAACAATATTAGTTTACAACAATTTTAGAAGATTAAATTAATCTTTGTTGGTGTAACTGAGTGTTAATATCTGGATAATTTATAGGAAATACAAAGTACCTGAGCAAAGTTTTTGGAGAATGCATCTTCTTTGAGAATGTCAGAGAAGGCAAAGCTTTCCGGAAAGCTGACCATGCAATCAAGTTTTCGGGTGCCTCTGTGACAATTTCGAAACCTTTTCAGGTTCACGCACAGGATTGGAGGCAGGGAGCGCAGTTTGACCCCCTGAGAAAAAAAAAGAGATGTTTTTTTGTTGATTCGTACTTTCTGTGATGCATTTAACCCAAAACTCACCTGTTTGGATGGAGTCTTCTTTTCACACTGTGGACAGAAGCAGCAGTTTATGCCCTGTAGCTCCTGATGCTTGAAGAAGGAGGTCATGCAGCCTCCCTGAAACGGTTCATGATAGGAATAAGTTAAAATCCAGTCACATTTAAAACATGTTTTTGCATGGATTAATCAATTGCAATATGATGACATTTTAATTAGTTAGCATTACGGTGGTGGAAGGCAGATTTTGTCACCTTAAGACAGCCAGGCTGGCTGTTTTTGTTAATTTACTGCCTTTATGCTAAGCTAAGCTATCCGGCTACTAACGTACAGACATAAAAGTGGCATCAGTGTTCTCATTTAACTTTCAGTAACAAAGCCAGTGAGTGTACTGTCTAAAATGTTCCTTAAAAGTAAATCTACATGTGAACAAAAAAAAGCAGCAGCACCAGAGAGTTGCGATCTTCCCGTATGTGCAGCGGCAGGCTGAGCAGGTAGCTGCTGTGAGTCTGGACGGAGGCGCACTCTAAACACTGCAGGTGTGTCTCCAGAGAAATCTTGTACAGATCCTGGATCTCCAGAGCCTGAGGAGAAAACAAATGTAAGCAAATAAAGATGATGCATTTAGGTGAAAAATTAAGATCAGTGATTAAAGGCCAACCAGGGTTTTGTTATCCATCTGCTGCTGGATGAAGTTCAGGATGGAGAGGAAGACCTCATCAGCATCATGCTGCGTGTTCACTGCAAAACAACAAACTCATCGTCAGACTCTGTGAGATAAATCACATCAACGTGAGAGATTTTATTTTATTTCTCCTCACGCTGAATGAAGTTTCTGTCCAGACAGTGGAGGAAGTCGTGGTGCGGGGCAGGCCGAGGGACGTCGCTCCTCATGGCCGCGAGAACCTTCTTCAGCTGCAAGGGGACGTTACGGCCGTCCGTCCTCACACCGGCTGCGTCCCACCTGATGCAAGTCATAAACCCTCATTAATCTCAAACACCTGAAACAAGGAGCCCTGTGTCTACAATGATACCTGTGCACATAAACCTCTCAGACACCCAGTGACACCACCATAACCATAAAATACGTTAAAAGTAAGATTAAAATAAAGAATTAAATAATTAAACTGTTTCAAAAACTATGTGTTATAAGTGAGGATCAATGCAGCTTAATGTTCTTACCTGTCCAGTATGTCCGCTAGTTCCCAGGTAGCAGAGAAGCTCTGCAGTAACGTGTTCACGCAGCAGGACAGACAGTAGTTGCTGAGGCCTCTCATCCCTGTGAAACACCACCAGAAACATTAAAATAACTCTTTTTTGCCAGATTTAAGCTCTGATGCTATCTGGTGCAGAACACCCACCTCACTTGTATATTTCATTCAAATAAACAAACCAATCATTTTATAGAAGACAGAGTGAGAACGACCTGTTTGGTTTATTGGTTTAAGGGCAGACGAATAGCAGGTTTATTTTACACAGATCCGTGAGTATTTAGTTTTCGGTCGTTGCTGCACACATGAGGGATTTATTGGTCGTGAGGGGAAAAATAATCATGTGAAATGCAGTAATAAAAGGAAACCCGCTGATGAAACCGCACATTATGTATGACAACTGTATTATTGTTGCAGGTTGTGGTGGAGTTCAGGGAGATTATAATTCAGCCGTATTGTTTTAACAGCTGACAAACAACCACGTCTGTGTGGGGTCCAGTAGATCTACAACCGGAGGAACCTCACAGAGTAAAGAAGTTATTCTACTTAGTTTTCATTCCCTGAAAGTTTGTGAAATAATGTTGAAATTAGTTTGAACTCCTCCCTCTGTACTGGTAGTACTACTAGTTCAGTACGGTATAAGTACTACTTTAGTTCAGTGTTTTGAGTTTGTACTTAAATTTTATTGAATTTCATTAAAATGTGTTTCCAATATTTTCTCCATCATATTTACATGAGGGACAAACCAATTACAAACACCAACACACTCTTAGAAACAAGGGTTCCAACAGGGTTCCTCCTGACAAGAGAGTAAGGGTTTCATTAGGAACCCTTTTTGTTCTTCAAGGACCGTTGAATTCCTTATAGAACTCTTTTGTCAAGGGTTATTAAAAGAGTTCTCAGTAGAAACTCTTGGGTGGGTTCTAGATGAAACCAATTGAACATGAAAGGGTTCTCTGTACAATCTCCTGGATGGGATTTTGATAGCACCCTTAGATTCAAAGATTCAAGATAGAACCCACAGAGAGGGTTCTGGATGTAACCATTACACCATAGAGGGGTTCTCCGGTGAAGTTCTAGAGAAACTCCTTGTGTTACGTGCCACAGTGTGTGTGTGGTGCTGTGCTCTCCTGTGCCCAGGTTCTGCCCCTCCCCCCCGCTGCAGGTTGCAGTGATTGGCATCAGGTGCAGCTGCTCTGCAATCAGGACCTGGTGCTTAAAAGCCTGGAGAGTGCAGCCAGTCAGGGCCAGTGGGCCATTGGGTAGACAGGAGTCTGTAGTTCAGGGATAGTGGGTTGTTCAGTCTGTAGTGCAGGGACAGTGGGTTGTTCAGTCTGTAGTTCAGGGACAGTGGGTTGTTCAGTCTGTAGTGCAGGGACAGTGGGTTGTTCAGTCTGTAGTGCAGGGACAGTGGGTTGTTCAGTCTGTAGTTCAGGGACAGTGGGTTGTTCAGTCTGTAGTTCAGGGACAGTGGGTTGTTCAGTCTGTAGTGCAGGGACAGTGGGTTGTTCAGTCTGTAGTGCAGGGACAGTGGGTTGTTCAGTCTGTAGTGCAGGGACAGTGGGTTGTTCGGCAGACTACAGTCTGCAAGTCTGTAGTTTAATCCTGCAGCAGCGGGTTAGTCTACTCGTGGCGGTTGACAAGACAGAACAATAAATAGGTCTGGGCAATATATCGATATTATATCGTATCGTGATATGAGACTAGATATTGTGATTATTCTTTTGGTATTCTGACAGTGGTGTCTTTTCCTGGTTTTAAAGGCTGTGTCACAGTAAAGTTATGCAACTTTCCAGACTGTTCTACCTGTTCTGATATTTTCTTTTACCCTAAATATATCCACATTATTGAGAAACACTTAGCAAAAAATCTCATTGGGTTAAAGTTTTGTGAAATCACCTATAATCATCCAAACAATATTGTTCCAATATCAATATTCAGGTATCTGGTCAAAATATTGTTTTATTTTATCTATATTGCACAGTGACAATACAACAAACTTATTTCACCACCTTAGCCGCTTCCACCCTTTTGAAGCACACAACATGACCTACAAGATCAATAATTATTGATATTTACTAATATGAAACTTAGGTTTTTCAGCAATATCGCCCAGGTCAAATAACAGAATATTCTCTGGTGATTTACTGTAAAAGTTTCCATTCCACATAATGAGAACTTTTATTTTGATACTAATGTTCACAGAAGTACTTTGAACTGATTGTATTTGCACTTCTTGAATTCAGGACTTTAACTTGTAAAAAAGTGTTTTTATATTTTAGTATTCATATTTTTACTCAAGTAAAACTTGTGTAACACCTCTGTGACGGAAACATCATTTTCAACAACACAGTGCATCATGAAACAGGCTGAATGTGATCAATACTTACCGCTGGTCAAGTCCCTCAGAGACAGTCTGGAAATGGACCAACAGAGTCTTAGAGACATCAGTACAGACTTCACTTCACAGTCAGTAACTGTGAACCGACGGACGGTCCGGACACAAACACAACAGACACACTCGTCCTGCACGTCTGACGAAAAAAAGCGTTAAAAAGTTTCGTGTATTTTACAGAATTTATCTTGTTAGTCGAGTGAAAATGTCCTCTGAGCTCAGAGGAAACAACATCACATCCACAGCTGTGAGCCTCAGTTTCGTTTTACACATTTAAAAGTTCGCCGCTTCGTGTCGCTTTGCTGGAATCGAAACTTACCAGTTGTCATGCGCAGAAAAATGCGGAAGAACTACAAACCAACACTTTTAACGTAAATGGACACTTCGCTAATTTCTTTCATCTCTTTTCATTTATTTATTTAATCAAACTTTATTAATAACAACAGCAATATATAAACAACTTTAAGTGACAAAAAGAGGATTGTTTAGACATTAAAAAAAGCAAAATAATAGTCTACATAGGAGAAAGAAAAGATTAAGGGCACAGACATTAATAAATGAATGAAATTAGTCAATAATTTAATATGTTTCAACATTGTTTGGGTCTTTGTTGCTTTTGTAATTTTCAGAACTGTTTCTATTAGTTAGGAGTAAGGTGCAGTTCTGTTTATGTGTGTGAAATTTGCCAAAAATTATGAACAGTTGTATTATTTTATCTCACATGGTGGAATGTAACTGAATGAATTTACTCAAATACTGAACTGAAAGACAATTTTTAGTCACTTGTACTTGAGTAGTACATTTCCATTATATGCAGTTTTATATTTCTACTCCACCGGAGGCAAATATTGTACTTTTTACTCCACTACATTTGTCTGACAGCTTGGAGTAAAAGAGAAAAGTTGCTAATATGACTAATGCGCATGATGAAGTTTAATGAAACTTGAAAAAGGGACAAAATATGTTGTGATTTTCAGTCTTTTACAGCTCTCTGCTGTGAGCGAGAGCCTGGTAGTACGGTGCAAACATGGCACTCCACATCTGTCTGAGCAGCTGAAGCAGTTTGGAAATCCACATGAACGAAGAAGGGAGAGCTGCAGAAAAAGAACAGGGAGATTTATTTCCAGTTAAACATTTTATACTTCACCAAAACCTTGTAATGAATCTGAGCTACACATAACATTTAATCTGACCTGGATCCAGTCGGAGCAAAAGCATGTAGAGCAGGACGGCGGCCAGGAAGACTCTCCTCAGAGAGAACGAGCGAGAACGCATCAGCAACAGCTGTCTGTAGCAAAACCTGAACGTGGCTTCAAGTTTATGGACCACAGCTCCTGTAGAACACAAATATAATCAGAGAGACTGTCTGCTTTCATTATCTGTACTAATACGACATGTTATAAGGGCTGAACTGTAATGTGAGACCTTGAGTTGAGACGGTCTGTGCCACGGTCTCAGAGTTTGGACTCATCCTGGGATTTAGAGGTGGATCTCGACTCTGTCCGTCTTTTTCTTCTACAACTTCTAGTGCCGTCTGTCTCTGCTCCTCTGTGAACGCAGCGCTTCCAACCTCCCCGACAATCAGCTCCACAGCCTCGTCTCTGTGTCCCAGAGGGACGAGGACATGCAGCAGGTACAGCTCTGCCACCGTCCCGAATCCCGTCACTTTGCTGTTGATCGGACAGTGTAACCAGACTCTGGCTGCCTCCTGTATCACAGCTGGCTTTCCCACTTTGGAGTAAAGAAGGATGCTGCCAAAATGAGACAGAAAATATTTTCAGTCTGTATTCTAGAGCTGAAATGATTCTATCAATCTACAGAAAAATAATCTGCGACAATTCTGATTCTAATTTAAACTTCTCAAATGTGAGGATCTGTTGCCTTTCTTGTTATATATGATCGAACATCAAATACCTGTGGGTTTCAGACTGTTATTCCATGAATCAAAAAACATAAAGAGGAAAATTAATGGTAATTTTGATTATTTTCTAACAATTTTTATGCCTAAAAATACACAAACACTGCTGAACACTTTGTACATTCCTGCACTAAACTGAATATCTCTTTCATTAAAATAATAATTTTATATTAGAATATTTTTTTTGTCAAATTTTCCATTTTCCTATTTTTTTTACTTAGTACATTTTTTATTATGTACCAAAACAAAGGCAAATTCCTTGTATGTGCAAAACCTACATGGCAATAAAACCTGATTCTGATTAATAATTGATTGATATTTTGATTATTTTTTTCAATTAATGGTCATCACCATCTGCTGACTGAACCAAATCTATCACTCTGTCACTATTACAACAGAACAGTTTTTTTTTTTTTTTTTTTGTGTAGTATAGCATATTAAAAATGTTTGCATTTATAGAGCATTTTTCATAAAAATTAAATGCTGTCAAATCAGATATTATTATAGCCAGAATTTATTGGCTATAAAATTAAAAAATTATACATTTCCAATTATCAGCCAATAATTTATTGCCTCAGATATTTATCGTGAGTCCCAAGAACAAATTTAGAGCTCCAGCTGTTCTCACCACATCTGCATGATTTTAGCTGGTATTTTCTCCTGGTGCTCGTACTGCTGAAGGACCCAGGAGAGGACACCCTGCCACTGATTCAGCTCAGCCAGAGCTTGAATCCCTAAGATGCAGAAACCAGCCTTAAGCTCTGAACATCTGCAAAGACAAAAGACAGGAACACACAGTCAGTGACCTTACACACTCAGGCTGCTGGAGGGAGCATGAATGTGAGACGAGGTGCATTTAGACTGTCACCTGTTGTCCTCTGAGTCCATGTTGGACAGACTCTCCAAGCCTCTGTCGCACGTGTCAAAAGCTGCCTGGAAGTCTTTGAGGACCATCATTTGCTCTGCAGCAGACTCCAACATGCTGAACATGTGTGTTAAAGAAGAAGTGAGAGGAGGGCTGCAGAAGCTGCGAGCAGGAGCCAAACTGGTCGAACAGCTGCTCATGACCAAAACAACAAAAACAAAGTATTTACAACTCTGAGAGATACTTCTTCACCTTACGCAGCTAAATTTAATTTTGAATACCAAATAAACCTGTTTGGAGGCTCAATCTGTACTCTATCCTCTCCTCTACATCTTGTTTACCACCCACTTCCTGGTTTACGGTCGCTAGCCAATCAGATGTTACCATATTCAGATTGACGGAAACAGCCAATCACGTTCCCGTTTCTTCGAACACAGGTCATCGTTTTTTTTTTCTCGAGCTTGTACACACGTGCACAGAGCCGAGTGTGTCTACGGAGGAAATTGAACAGCTAAGCTAGTCTTATGTAAGTAAACACTAAGTCTTTATTTGTGGAACAATCTTAACACTGTCATTTTATTGTTGTGGCGGATTAGCTAGCTTTGATGCTAACTGTTCCACTGTTACAGATAGATAGCTAACAAGCTAGCAAACTGTTTACTTAGCTTGCTACGGTATGAATTAGCTATAAAGCTAAGTGTTGTAACGGCCGTAACTTGTTAATATCTTGTTGTGAAGCCTAACTACCACAGAATAATGACAGTGTGTAATGTAAACTGCATATTTAGGAAGATATGTGGACAAATGCGTTATAATTGTGTTCTTGCGTGTTTTAAATAGTGAGCAGGACCTCTCTTTTAACACGATTAAAGGCCAAAGGCACGTTTTCTGTGTCAAAACTTACCTCCATAAAGTAATAACAGTCGACTAAACCCTAACGTGTAAAACTTTGACTGCTGTCGTGACTAAAAACTTCAGTCGTGTGACTTTCAGTAGTGAAGGAGGTTCTCAGATCGTTTACTGAAGTAGAACCACACTGCCACACTGTAAAAAGTACTTACAAGTAAAATTCCTGTAATGTAAATGTTACTTGTGTAAAAGTACGTAGGCCTAAGTACAATCAGGAAGGTAAATGCTCATAAAATAGGGTTAGGCAATATTGACAAAATGAAGTATCACTATTCTTGACCATGTATCTCAATATCAAAGATTATTGATATTGAGACAATGTTGTAAGGATGACCATTGGTGCTTTCACAAGGTAATTAAGACTGGATTTCTTTTGATAAATGATCAATAATGTGGATTCGAGTCAAAAACACACAGCTATAGAACTGTATTGTATTGTTCAGATTCCCTTAATGGTGTCACTCTGCCTACTGTCTTCACATAATGAAAAATAATTACTAATTAGGGATCCTACATATATTTAGGGCATTTTGACCTAACAGAAAATAAAACAGAATAAACAACAAATTATATTATAATCTTTCTATTTATTTTACAAGTTTTAAAACAAATTTTTAAGTGTTTATCACTAAAAAACATCTGGCGGGCCTGTTTAATGTTATGGCAGGCCAGATTTGGCCCATAAGTTCCACTGTTGGAAGCTCTGCTTCAGCAGTATAATTTTGAAGTTATGATCATTTAAAACAATGTGTGGGATGTGGAATTGAGTTTAAAGAAATGTACCCTGAAGATTAAACATAATGTATTCATACTTGTTGAGTGTCCGGCCTCTTGTTTTACTCTTGTTTTGGCATCTCATGTATCACTGAAGAACATAATGATTATTTGATAATATAAGAAATAATTCAAGTGAGAGTCCATAGAGAACTGCTTACTGTCTGTCAAAGTATTAGATGAAATATGAAAATCATTTAGTTTGACTGGTGTGTTTGTTTTTTCAGATCATCCTCAAAATGGCAAAAAGTCTGCGGAGCAAATGGAGGAGGAAGATGCGTGCAGAGAAGAGGAAGAAAAATGCTCCCAAGGAGCTGGCCCGTCTGAAACAAGCTCTGGGTCTGGATAAGAAAGGAGAAGCCGTCATGACAGACGTGCAGGAGATCGCCACCGTGGTGCCAGCCGACAAGATCAAGAAGCAGGCAGATGTGGATATGGAGGGTGAGGAGGGTGAGGGTGAGTAAAGCGGCAAGCTTAAAGAGGCTTCATTCTTTGGACACATCTGTCTGCAGAGGCGGATACATTATGACAGCAGAGTGTCTTTAAGCTAAATGAGATAGACATTGATTATTTTACCAGTACAAGTCTGCTAATACACCCACAGAATACTAAACATAGACACTAAACACCAAGAAATGTACAACCTATTTACAGTTATTATGAATGAACAGTGATAATGTATGATATGACTTTGGCTCTTACACTGTCAACCTTTTGTGTCACAGATGGGAAGATGGAGATGGACAACAAGCGCAACAAGAAAACGATGTTGGATGAAAATGGTCAGTATCCTGTGTGGATGAGTCAGCGACAGGCCAAGAAGCTGAAGGACAAACGGGTGGCAAAGAAAACTGGCCAGGGCAAAAAGAAGAAGAAGGGGATCGCCTGGTGAGCTGGAGGAAAGACGTCCACTTTCGCCTTAAAAGACTTTTGACGCAGAGACACGGGATCGATTCACGTATTCTTTTATACACGATTACAGTGGAGTTTCTGCTGTTGAATCTCAGTCTGTTCAGTGGATTACAAGACTCACAGTCTGTTATTAAGTAATTCGCTGAAGGGAAAAGGTTTGTTCTTATGGAACAGCAGCTTCTTTTTCACGTTAAGACAAGTTTTAAGACAGTAGGCTTGTCTTGGTACATCACAGTAATGCAGGTGATTTTCTGCTGCAGTTTAAATCCTGTAATACTCAAATAAACTTTTTTTTTTTTTGTCTTACACCACTTAAGACTAGAACATATGATTAAAATCAACATTACTGGGTCAACCTCATGGCTTAGAGGTTTAGACACTGACAGTGAACCACAGCGTCTCAGGTTTGAGTCAGATTGTGAACATTTTTTGGATGTCATTCCCCTTTTTCTCCTCTTGTTTTATGTCATCTGTCGCTGTGAGTATCAATAAATTCATTGGAATATTTGTCCAGTATCAGTGCGTATACAGTCATACAGAAGATAAATGCAAAATCATCAAGAACGAACTGTTGTAAATAAAGGCTTTTCACTCGTAAAAAGAACTTAATTGACAGTTTTTTTTTAGTTTTAAACAAACTTTACTTTGAATCATTGATTTGAAGAGGAGAATATGATCACATGATCACAGCCAAATACCAGTGAATGACCTCACTTTAAGTTGGCCCTGATGAATAAAAGCTGGCTTACAAACAACACACAGAAAATCGCCTGTAGAATATTTTATTGACTCCAATCAATTCATTGCAGATAACATGATGTGACTCCTTGCTGCTAATATGCATTAACTGGTCATTCTGCCCTCAGATACTCATTGCCACAGGCCCTGATGCAGATATTACACAGTAAAAGTATAGAAATCAGCTGATCAGAAGCCAGTTTGGCACAGATTTGCAAAGATTTATTCTATAAATACAGTGATAAAATTCATTTTAACTAGTGCCCACTATGGATTTTGTTGATGGGATGATGTATGTCTGCCTGTCACGTTCTTGAGAACCGCTCATCCACGCTCAACCGGCTAAAGAAAAACTGGCTGGAATGTCAGAAAGATGAGAAACTAATTTTTCTGGCTTGAACCAGGTATGTTCTGTACCAAATTCGGTGACAGCTGCTCAAAATTTGTATGAGATGTGGACAGTAGATTGAGATGCAAAAGGCTGTTTCTTATATGGATGAACTCATCTGGACCCACAGAATCCAAGAAAACTTGTTTGAGAGTTACAGTTCAAAACTGTACAGGCCAACACAGAAAGTTTGCCAACATCTGTCACCCGCAAAGTATATCAGATGAACGCTTCTTAAGATATCTGAAGGACATAGGAGACAGACAAATTTGCTCTTTTGTAGCAGTGGTTCCCAAACGTTTTTGGGCATGCTTCCCCCTCAGAAGCCAAAATAAGCTGACCCACCCCACAATTATTATCAATTATTAAGAATAATTGGAGAAGCAACTGATAAAAAAAAAGGAAATAAAGGTTAGCATGATAGCATGAGCAGACTCCTGGAGTTTGGGAACCACTGCTTTACAGTTGGATAAATTTTCTCCTCTTGAATAACATGAGAAACCTGAGATTGTGCAAATGTGAAGCTTGTGCAAACTCTCCCCGAGTCTCACTGCAGCTGAACGTAAGCGGCCGGGAAAAGGCCGACGCGTCCGTTACACTCTCCTTTCCACCAGCCCTCGTCAATCATCTCTATGTTGTTGATGATGTCATCCGGGTTGAAGGAGATCTCATCGTCAGCCTCTGCGTGGGAAAAGGAGACGAAATTATTTGTTCTCAAGCGTGTTGAGAGACGATTAACAAATGTCAGAGAATGAAGAGTTTAAAAAGTGTCACACCTCCCACATAGTCATAAATTGCGACGGCTCTCTGTCCGCCCAAGTCTTCATAGTCGTTGTCCACAGCTGTAAAAGAAAACAGCGAGATGAGAGTTTCATCCGTGAAAGGTCTGATATTTAACTGATGGCAGACTCACAGACCTGTTTCCACTGGAGGAAGAGGAGGAGGAGGAGGAGAAGGCTGACCAATGTCCTCGTACTCTCCTTCATCCTCTACATCGTCCACATCTGCCGACCTGGTAGGTAGCGGCGGGGGAGCGTCTGGTTCGAGGAAGTCGTCCGTGCGCGGAGGCAAAGCCGGGGGCTCGTCGTACTCTGGGTCGTCCTGGAAACATCGCAGAATACCTTTGATTTCATGATCTCAGGAGGCGGAGTTATCTTCACTGTTGCCTTTTTCTCCCTTTTTTATTATCCTCATTATTTTGTTGCTATTAATGTTTTTCAGTAACTGAGTGAAGGTTATATGATTTGTTGACAATAACAAATATACAGTAGAATATCATCATCCTCATCCTCTATTCTATGATTTGGTACAAATCTGATATTTGTTTGAATCAGTGTCTTACCTCTGGTTCTGGTTCTGGTTCTGGTTCTGGTTCAGGTGTTTCTTCCACATGTGGCATCATGTGCGGGTGGGTTTCTGGTGGTGGCATGGTGTACTCTGGAGCGATATCTGGAACAGGTGGAGGAACCTCCTCCTCCTCCTCCTCTCTGCTGCTCTGCTCCTGCAGGAAACACACATTCATCCCCCTGCACACACTGATTTCTTCACGTTGACCTCTTTACATGTTGCACAGTGTTTTGGTTTTGCGTGTTACCTCCTGTCTGCGTTTGGCGAGCTCTCGCTCTCTGCTCTCTCTGGCTTGTCTCCTGGCTTTCTCTTCTTCTGCTTTCCTCCTGTTCTCCTCGTCTGAAGCCTTCGCCATGTTCTCAAAACGCGCCTTCAGTTTTCCTGCGCCTGCACTAGCTACAAAAGACAAAGACACGAATGTGAATGCAGTGAATTTGTTTTCCAGTAAACATGACGCAGTGGGGTTGAACTCACAGGCCTCTAACGGTTGTGTCTTTTCATAAGCAGAGGTCGGGGAGTCCATGTCTGAGAAACCAGCTGCACTCTAGAAGAAGACAAGGCAATTATTATTCACCATTTTTAATCTTTCTGTACCAACTAACGCTGGAATGATCAGTTAATTAAAATATACCATTCTGACGATGGGTTAATCAAAGATTCTGTTAGTTTTGGCCTCTCAAACATAAAGATTTGCACCTTGTCTCTTTCTTTCATTGTCCTTTTATTTCCCACAGTGACGGCCCACACAGTCCACTTTCACACGGCCAACAAACAGCAGAGAATAATGATCTGAGGGTGGACTCTGGTTGCCAGATATAAACTGGACCGACAGCTCTGCCAAGCCACATAAACCACACTCTTCATACTTCAACAATGGTTTTAGTTTTACACAAATATTTATTCATATTTTAATATATTATTCATACAACCAAGCTTGCATAACCCTGTGTGACTTCAAAATTATAGCTTGAATTTAAAATGCAACAGTTACAGTACTTACAAGTTTTCTGAAATGTTATGTTTAAAAATGAAAATGAGTTAGTGGGATCGAAACAATAACAGGTTTAATGATAAACTGTGATAAAATTCCCAATGATTAGTATTACTGTTTTTAAATTTAAATTATTGTGAAAAACTCACAGTAAATACTGTCCAGCATCAACCAAAGTTACCAACCGTCTCCCAGACGCAGCAGGACGTGATGCTATTTCAGATTCTTTTTAAATATAAAAATTATTTCAGTACCACTGTCAGTGCTTTTAGACCATTTTAGCACATTTTAACAGTACCATGATAATTCTGATAACTGTGATAATGTTGTTTGCTAAAATCATGATGTGAAGTTTTCATTACACTTCATCTCTGAGTAATTAAATTGTGCTAATTTGCATAAATGTCCAAAACAGAATTCTGAACTAAAATAAACACCGAACTTTGACATGAATACATTGATGCTCACAATTTTGTCTCCATTGTCCAAAACATTCATGCCAAAAAAGGTGCATCTGATTTGATATGAAAGCCATTAAAATGAAAATTGGGACACAGAAAATCTTGATGGGGATTTTTTTTTAACCATTTTGTTACATTTTCCAATGAATGAAAATAATACTGACCTTATCCATGCGGTCTGACTGTACTCCATAACGGCCTCCAAAACCTGATGAATAATCTAAACAAGAATAAATCCGATCAGTCTGAAGTCCTTTAAGTTCTCTGATACTTTACATTAAACACATGTGAGTGTTTCCCACCTTTCTGTGACTGGTGTTTCTCCGTCTCGGCCTTATAATCGTAGCCCAGGGCGGCTTTATCCACTTTCTCCTTCTCAACACCAAACTTCCCTCCAAATCCCTTTGAGTAATCTGAATGTGAAATGAATACGAGCGCAGAATAAAGAAATCAGCTGTCAGGTGAAAATGTTTCAAAACTGATGAATTCTACAACTTTAACTCACCTTTCTGTGACTGATGCTTCTCTGTTTCTCCTTTATAGTCGTAGCCCAGAGCAGCTTTGTCCACCTTCTCCTTCTCCACGCCGTACTTTCCTCCAAATCCCTTGGCGTAGTCTGGTGGGAATAAGATGCGGATGTAAAATAAAGAAAATATCATGCAAATTGTGTCGAAACTGACAGTTGCTGCATTTTAAACTCACCTTTTTGTGACTGGTGCTTCTCTGTTTCTCCTTTATAGTCGTACCCCAAAGCTGCCTTGTCCACCTTCTCCTTCTCCACCCCGTACTTTCCTCCGAACCCCTTTGAGTAATCTGACAATGGAATTTTGGAAGGAAAATTCTGGATGAGACCCTTTGGTTTGGTAGCAACTTCCAAAAAAGAAAATGATTGTAATAAGGTGAGAAAGCCTGTTTGAAGCTGGACGGATGACTTACCTTTCTGAGACGCATGTTGCTGCACCTCTCCTTTGTATTCAAAGCCCATGGCAGACTGCAGACACAGTGATCACATTTAAACCTTCATTTATGGCCTTAAAGACATTGAAATTCTTCTGCTTTAAATAATAATTAGTGTCTGATTTGTGTTTTCTATTTTTGAATGGAATCATATAGGTGCCATGAAAAAACTGTAAAGATTTTTTTATTCTTTAATTTATTCCATGATATTTCCACATTTATTTTCTTATTCTTGCACAGACTTATTTGTTTTTATGACACTCTTAAGACACCATATTTTCCCAAATAAAAGTCCAATTAACTAGTTAAAAATTCTTAAAATTATATTTACTCCTTCTTCCTTATTTAAAGAAAGAAAAAGTTTTTTAAATTTCACATCACACTGGACGATGATTGGCTCCCAAGCTTGTTATGTCACAAAATCCTGCTTGTAGTTACACGTCTTAAATGAGACCAACATGTGAGAAACAACCTTCTAGTGTCAAACTTTGCAGAGACATCATTCAGAGAGAGTCAGAAATCCTAAGTGAAGTAGTAATAATCAAATCTTTACAGGAAATCTAAGACTTGTCTTCTCACCTTGTCGACGCGGTCTTTCTGAACACCAAATTTCCCACCGAACCCTTTGGCTGCATCTTTCTGGGAAGAGTGCTGGTCGACT
Organism: Lutjanus erythropterus; assembly: GCF_056507025.1. Classification (NCBI taxonomy): domain Eukaryota; kingdom Metazoa; phylum Chordata; class Actinopteri; order Lutjaniformes; family Lutjanidae; genus Lutjanus; species Lutjanus erythropterus. Next base: position 22,952,520 of record NC_139338.1, on the reverse strand, counting down.
TGTGCCACGTAGTCGTGCCCCACAGCCACCTGGACAGTAGGAATACAAATCACAAATCTGACAGTAAATAAGAGGAGCTTATCGCCATATTTAGAGAATCGAAAAGAAGAATTTGTCCAACCCTGTCCATTCGGTCTTTCTCCACTCCAAACTTCCCTCCATATCCGTACGACGCTTTGGGAGTCTGTTCCTTCTGCTTCCCCTGCTCGTGCTCCACAGCGACTTTGCTTCTGAGCTCTGCGACACTGGCAGGTCAAACATACACAAGGTTCAAATATACTGACACCTTTACACACAATTACACTAATATCTCTCGCCACAAACTTATTTATCAGTAATATCTAACATACACAAGGCAGTTTCAAAGTGCTTTACAGACATTTATTTAGTATTTAACACAAATGGTAAAAGGCTAACAACAACAACAGTCTAAAATCTAATTATACTCGATTTGCAACGATATTAAACATAGAAAAGCAGCAAATCATCACATTAAGAAACTTGACGCAACACACATTTGGTATTTGTGCTTAATTAATATTTTTGAGACTGATTGATTGATTGATTAAAACTGTCAACTAATTTTCAGAGGACTAATTGTCATTATGATTTATTGTTGGCTTGCACACACATTACACACACACACACACACACACACACAGAGACAGAATAGAAAATCTGGGAATAATTTTCTCTGTGAGCAAATCTAAATCTAGTTCTATTTTTATATTCAGCACTACTGAGTGAATTTATGGTCTCAGCATGTCGGCAGTGAGAAAGCACAGCAGTTTAAATCTCACTGTCAAAGTCATCATCATCATATATTACCCATATTAGGAGAGACTTGCAGCCTGACAGCTTGTGCTCTGCTCTCACTTCCTCTTCCTGTTGCTACACTGCACCCACTCTGACCTGCATTTCTCTCCATCGTCTCAAGAATCGTTCATTTCCAGATGCAGGGTTGTGCATCTCTCACCTGATGTGCTCTTTACGTCCCGAGCCCTCGATGGTCTTTGCCCCCCACCTCTGCTCCTGCTCCGATACGTCATTCTGAAAAAAAACACAGAAGTCAGAGAGGGTTGACTGAATGAGGACGGTTTGCACAAACTCTAACAAGTATACAGTACCTCAAAGTCAGGGTCTGTCTCCCAGTCGTCCCCCTCTGCAGCCACCTTCATGCTCACATTGTGGCCCACGACTGACTTCCACATCTGGGGAAGTAAAACACTCTGAGCCACACTGAAGACAGTATACAATAACCTATTATTCACAACAAGACATATTCAAAAACATTATATGTCTATCGGGCTGCAACTAATGATTGTTTTCATTATTGTTAATCTGCTATTTTCATGATTAATTGATTAGACTAATTGTTTAGTCTATACAATGCCAAAAAAATTGTGATTGATGCTCATCAAATAGCTTCATTTTATCCAACCAACAGTCCAAAACAAGAGATTCCTCATTTATTATCATGAATGACAAAGAAAAGCAGCAAATCCACATTTTTACAAAGCTGGAACCAGTAAATGTTTGACAGTTTTCCTTCGAAAAGGATGGAAACAATTATCAATCGATTATCAAAATAGTAGGCAACTAGTTTTCTATTGATCACCTAATCTATTAACTGACAAATCGTTGCAGCTCTGATGTCCACACATTGACAGTCTATATGCTTTTTTTTTTTTTTTATTGTGATGACTAAAAACAAACTCATGTACAACCACAAGCTCTCTGACCACCATTTGCTGAAGTCCCAAAAAGGAAGTTAAGTTATTTTCAACTTGAAGCTTCATTTCCCCTTAATGAAACACACTTCAGGACCTCATGTTGTAAAAAGACACTAAAATACTGCACTTAAATACTACACCAATCAGATTTAACATAAGAACTACATGTTATTTGAATGAATTATTTCATGCAAACCTTACAATCCTTTGTAACATACTGAAAATATCACTATTTCTTGATGGAGAAATACAATAATCTTCTATATATTTATCTAATTAATGCTCAGTTACTAACTGTCACTATTTAATTCTAATTATATACATTTTACTATGTTTTGACTGTATTTTACTGTCATGATTGGCAGCTGTAAGCAAATAACTGCAGTAGTACTGACACAGGGCATAATATTGTTAATATTGGACATAAAGGTACTTATCAGATGTGTTGTTTAAAAACAAACTGTAACAAACTTGTTGCTAATATAATTGTCAAAAAATGTTGGCACAATTTTTGCTAACAGTTTACAGTACAGTGGGTTAGCTTAAACTACGTCTCACTAAATCTACTTCCTTAATGAAGTTTGAAGATGTGTAAAATAAAAGCACATTTTGGACATAATATAGACCTGTTAGTGAGTTAGCTGGAACAAAAAATAATGAAATCACATTTACCTTGTAGCTGTCAGGGTGATATATCCGTGTTCAGGTGGATATTACACCAACAAAGTGTTGTTTAAGGTCTTCACACAAGTTGTGACAATTTGATGTGGTCGTGTCTGGAAAGGAACCTAATTTTGCATAAATCTCGCGAGATTTGTGCGCCTCGTTTCTTCATTGTGCACCTTGCACAAAATAATTATGTTTTATAATACGTTATAACGTTGTGGTGAAATCTGAGTGGGTTTAGTGACAGAAAACACTTAGTTAGTGTGAAGAGAACGATCATAGTTTGGATTAAAATCATCACTCTCGCGTGATCTTTCGCGCCTCTGAGGTTCCCTTTCAGACTAGTTTGATGGGCGACAAGTGCTAGCGGTGCTGCGCACGGGAACGCGCGTTGGGAATCATAGATTTGACAAACTCTCGCGTGATTTGCATGCGTTGTTTCTTTATTCCTCCCGCTGTACTAAGTAATTGTTTTATAATGTAACAACAACTCTTGATAAAATCTCCTCAGGTATATGAACAAAACACACTAAGTTACTGTTAAGGAAATCTCATGGTTTGGGTTAAAACGATCACTATCGCGAGATCTTTCGCGGGTCTGGGGTTCTTATGGTGCCACAACCTTGATGTGAACAAATACTAAAGGAAACATCGTTTCCGTGTATTATTATTTAATTAATGGCTGGCAAATAAATACAGTTTAGAATAAAAACAAAAATAAGAAATTTTCTATTTATTCCGAAATTAAAAAAGAAAGAAATGCTGCATTCAAATGTTTAAACGACCAGCAGTGGTAATTAGAGTAAAAGTGTTTTCAATCTAGTTTAGTTTCAGTTTTCAGAGTTGTCAGTTTAGTTTTTATTTTAATCACTGTGTAATATAGGGGTTTTTTGTCAGAAGAGGATAAATAAACAAGATAAACAACACTTTATGAAAGCAGCTGATTCAGTCATGAAGACATCCCTGTCTCAGTAAACATATGCACCAATGTCTCTACATGCTTGTTGGGTGGACAAATTTGTCCAAATTCATTAAGACTTTAAAATGAAAGACATTTAATGTATATTTTTATTTTAGTTTAGTTTTTTTTAAGTACACAATATCGTTTCAGTCTAGTGTTTATTTTAATTTCAGTTAACTAAAATGTCTTTTCAAACATAGTTTTAATTTAATTTTAGTTGGCTCTAATAACCTTTATTTGGACCACAAACAGTGTCACTTACAATTGTGGTTTATCACTTGCAGTAACAGCTTCTCACTTTTAAAAATATCTTATGAGCAGAGCTGAATGCTTAACAAGCTTCAAGTGTGAGTTGTTGTAGTGTGGTTACGACACTTGGGGGCAGACTCACACAGCTTAAACAGAAGAGCTCATAGTGAGGAAAAAAAAAACTGCACTCTGACTCAGGGACTAAAAATCACAGTCAAAAAATTGTTTGTGTGGTTGTCTTATTGTGTAATTCTGAACAAGAAAGTCAAGTTTTCACACAGAGCAGATTTTAACATACTTATACTATTCAGAAACTCAACAATTCCCTCCAAGACTGAGCAGAAACTGAGAGTAGAACAGAGTAAGAACTTTAATGGTGTGTAGTCCAGTAACAGGAATTCAAACATTATTAAATAATAGCTGGATAAAAGAGGATTCTGTGTCTGATCAATGATCCATTTATTCTTAATTAGTTCACAAATAATAAGTGAATAAGAAGTGAAACAGAATGAACTGATCCCAAACAAACAGTGAAGTCCTAATACCAGTCAAGAAAGTCTCAAGGTCTGTTTTTTTTCTTTTTCTACAGACGCACAAATGAACAAATAATTAATGCTTGACAAGATCGGTCCCTGATCTAAAACCACCAACACTTTTATTAAATTTTAATTTTCTATACAGCCCTTTTTGACAGTTATTTACATTTAAAGTACAGTAGGTGTGAGATATGAAGAAGAACACGACAGTGAAAAGAAGAAGATCAGTAACTTAATAAACAAGAATCGAGAGAATTATATCAATATATGTGTAGGTAGTGGACGATCATTTTTAACGGTTGGACAATAAATTATGCTACATCAGAGAAGTCTATAATGGGATGGATATTATTAGAAAACACAGCAGTCTTTCTCCTCTGGAATGAATCCACACGGTGGTAAAACATTGCACCTGAATGGCATCTTAATCTGCCATAAAAACTACAGAGTAAAATCTAAATGTGTGCAACAGAAGCATGGACGGAGGAATCTGTAAGGGGAAAACCCTCATCCAGCTGACGTACATAATACATGTACATATGTACAAATATCAATATAATGCTCCTTTTTTAAAATGTGATCTATATAAGAGGGAAATAAAAAGGAAAAGGAGAACACACAGTAGGAATGTGTAAGAACAGAAATTGCACTGTGCTCCGATTTTGTGCATGAAATGAGTAGAAGAGGAAGAGACCGGACTATAACAGCACGTCCTGAACCTCAAGCCATCTTATAACAAAAGTTCGACAACTTGGGGAAATATGCTTATTCAATTTCTGACGGGTTTCCATCAGATGACGAGAATGAAAACACTCTCATACCTCGCCGTTAAACAGAAGACTGCAGCAAGCAGCCAGTTAGCACAAAGACTGGAAATCCACAGGGAAACTAGCCTGGACAGTTTGTTACTTTTAAAACTTCTAAACTTGTTTTACATATTTTAGGGTTTAAATGTACCGTACGTAACATAGCAAATAAAAAATATATTGCAAGTTAGACAATGTGCAGGAGTCTTTTTGCAAAACGCTGCACTAAGCGATGCGGAGGACGAACTGGAAACACAAAAGCTCAGATCAGCTTGTCTTAACTGGCAGTGATGATCAAATATGGATCAAAATTCTGTCACTACAGTTCCTAATTCTTGGCTTAAATGTTTTCTTAAACTGCTGCCATTTTGCGTCTGGTTTGCAAAAGAACCTCATGAAACTCCAAAATTCTGTTACTGCGTTGCCTATTTCTCATCTAAAATGTTTTCAAAAACATATTTCAGCTCAACGTTTAGCTGTAATACGAGAAAAGTTGTAAGCAGACATTTTTTTGCCCTACTTGGAAAAAAACCACGCTACACGTTTCATTGCTCTGATTGGTTGTAGATCCATCCAATGGAGTCATTCTGACACATGCCGATAACTCCCTTTGGAAAACAACAAACCGAGAGATTCCAGACTAATTCACATTATTCATTAGGTGTTTGACTACCATATTTTTGGCTGCGACAAGCAACTCTGCAAGTCTCTGCAGGTTGTCTAGCAACTGCGGATAGCCAAACTATAGTTTGGTCGAAATGGCTCAAAAGAGAATACAAGGTGCTGATTGGTGAGCCTCAGAGCGAGCCAGGCTACCTGTTTCCTGTCTTGATGCTAAGCTAACCGTCTGCTGTCTGTGATATGAGAGAAAACTCATAAACTAGCGTAGTCCCCAAATTGCGCTAATAAAAAGCGACCCTTTTATACCCAAATCTAAAGGCACGTGAAGAACACCATCTGCCAAAATACTTGATTATGAATCATGAACCATGTCCCTTTATGTCCTCTGATTGATTGTGAAACACTTATCTTACACCCTCGACGCCATACAAGAGCAACACATCAGGTAAAATCAGTTACACCAGCTTCCTTTACAAATCTACATACTTTGGTGAAAAGATTAAGTCCCGTAAAGTGCAAATGTTCGTGTGAAGCTAGAATTCAATACATGTATCCATATAAAACATACTGATGGCTTGGGTCAGGCCTGTGTCACGTCACCGTTTTCTTTCCCTTCCTCTCTCTATCTCCATTTCTTATCTGTCAGGTCTGTTAAAGGGGAGCTGGTTTCAGAGGTACCCGCCCAGACACATCAGGAGCAGGACGTGCACAGTGAGCAGATAGAGGCTGAGCAGCAGAGGCGTGCGCTGACGGGAGCAGAAGGCCACTCGGAGCATCCGCATCAAACCGGGGCCACCTCTCCGAGTCTGCGAGAGAAGCCAGACAAGGTTAGAGGAAACATTCGGCTCATAAGTCTTTGTTATTACGGTTATTACAATGACAAATGAGGTGGTTTGGGACATTAGTGGAGCCTTACTCGAGTGACAGCTCCTTCCGGCGGCTCAATGAACACAGCAGTCTCTGAGTGATCCTCCTCTGAGTGCCATTTAGCCTGGCTGTGACTAATAATAACAATAAAAAACAGATGTTAGCTGTCATATTTTGTTGATTGAACACATTTATCAGAAATTAAACAGAGCTTAAATACACTTTAAATCATCAGAACAACATAATACAACATGAATTATGAACTAATGTTGTAGTCTTGTCATGTGCGGTGTATATTTCACAGCTGAAACAACTGACTAATTGATCGGCAAACAAAAAAGTGGCCAAAAAACCCAGAAGAATGAGCTGAAGGATGCTAAAAAGCTCAGTAGGACTGAGGAGAGCTGCACTCTCTCTCTGACTCTCTGTGGGTTTGTTACGACAAGCGCTTTCACGTTTACACGCAATCATTTAATCAACCGTTATAGCAGGTTTAATTTCCCTGCATAAGCTTCATAATCTCTTTTAGCTTGCATCAGATTTCATACCGTTTGAGTCGATCCTGTGTGGCCATTAGCTGCTCCTCTGCAGCCACCCTCTGCTGCACCTCTTCATCCAGCCTGATGTGAACAAGTTAACAATGATTAGTAGGCATATATTTTATCATAGGACTTCTAAAACTATATTTCTGGTAAGGTTTGACCTATATGTTACCTTCTCTGTAGCTCTTTGACCTCTGCCATGTAGGCGTGGCTGTCCAGCTGGCTGCTCCGCTCCTGCGGGGCTCCAGGAGCGCTGTCCACCTCCTCTGTGCCCTGTGAAAACACAATGACATTAAAGAGAATCTACATTATACGCAACGTCCTTAATCTGTCTTGTCTTGTTGATTTTATAGCTCATATCATGCCTTACGCGAGCCAAGTTTCTGCAGAGCCAATAAAGATTCTGAACAGCTTTAGATCAAGGTAAAATATTCCTAACACCACTTGAGGGCCAGTTATTTATCCCCAACATGGTATGAGACATGGAACTAAAAGAAGAAGAAACCCTCTCAGCTTACAACTCATGTCCGCAAACCGTGACGAGGGTTCACAAGTAGATTTTGAAGGAGGTAACAAGCCAAAAAGGTGGGAAGCCGCCGGCTGAAAGAGACTTTTGAAGTGGGGTTGTGTGAGTATCAGAAAGTACCTCATACAACCCCACTGTAAAAAATCTGAACTATTCCTTTAAAGCTCTTAGTAAAGCCACTACCAATGGGATCTATTAAAAAAAAAAAAACAGATGCTTAGACCCTGACCTGTCTCTGATAGTGTTCCTGCTGAAGTTTGGGCTTATGAGAGCGAGCTTCCTCCAGCATGGCGGTGAGCTGTCGCAGCTGTTGGTCCCTGTCTGAGAGCGTGGCGAGGGTCTGCTGCTTCAGCTGCTCCGCCTGAGCCATCCAGTCAATACGCTCCAGTCTACGAAACACACAACACACACACAGTCACATTAAAGTTTTTTGTGTCATTTTGCTGTGTTTAAACAGAGGTGACTGTTATATTATACAACTTTATTATAATATAATGAAGTAAAAAGTAAAGTAAACTACGATGATGCTGTTTCTGTGCCTCACCTGAGAGTTTCTATTTCCTGTTTGCCCATTTCCACCACTCTCTCCAGCTGCATTATGGCAGCCAGCATGTCTTCGTTCTTCTTTTTCTCCTCGAAAAGCTCCTGGCTGACTTTAATCAGCTCTCCTGCTCCGAGTCGAGCCAGCTCTGACTTCTGCTTCTTGATCTCAGACGCCTCAGTTTGAAGCTGCTCCAGCTGTGCACACAGAGAACGAAAGACAAAAAATAAGTTGAGATACTAGATAAGTCAATGAAAATCCACAAAATAAGTCACATTATTATTGATACTTCTTGTCAGGAGAGTTGTAATATCTGTGCGTTCATGACTATAATATTCATATTAACTGTCAGCTGTTACTCACCAGTCTCTCTCTGTCGTTCTGCAGGGCTTGTAGCGCGTTCTTCAGCCCCCACACTTCTCCGGTGGAGCCTCCGGGGCTGCTGGGCGCTGCGTGGACACCCGTCTTGCTCATCTCCTCCAGCTTCAGGTTCAGTTCCTGGACCTTGTTTACTGCCTCGTCCCTGCTGTCCTGCAGGGAGGCCATGGCTTTTGAGAATGACTCCTTCTCCGCTCTGAGCTGCGTCGTCACCTCTCTCTCCTCCAGCAGATTCTGTTCCACAGCCAGCAGGTCTCGGGCCAGCTCCGCCACCCTCTCCTGAGCGCTCTCCGACTCTGTCCGCATCACCCCTCCCTCCCATCGCAGCTCATCCAGCTCTTTGCTCTTGCTCTGCTGCTCTAGTCTCTCGTTCTGTAGGGTCTCCTCCAAGGCCTCCACTTGGTTTCTCGCTGCTTGTAGCTGCTCCCTCAGCTTCTCCACCTCTGCACCGGGAGCATCGGTCACCTGTGACGCTGTCTGGCTGAGGATCTCCCTTTCCACTCTGCCTGCCTCTACCTCTGTCTCTCTGGCTCCGCTAACACTCTTTAACTGACTTTCTAATTCCTCACGCTCCCTTTCCAGAGAGGCGATACACTGTCTCTGAGCTGCCAGGAGCTGTTTGTGCTGGGAGTCCTTCATGCTCAGGACTTGGTTAAGTTCATCACGGTAGCCGTGGAGCTGAGCGGACAGCTTGGCCTTTTCAGCGTACAGGTCGTCTCTCTGGACCAGCAGAGATCGCAGCTCCTCCTTCAAGCTGTTGTTCTCTCCTGCCGCCTCCTGGATCAGACCGTCCTTCTCCATCATGACCTGAGACACAAAACAAATATTATATTAGCCACTAAAACAAGCTCTACACATACAGGACGCTCTTATTTAATGAACATGTCCGCTGTTTTAAGCAGATTGCCACACTTTAAACTTTAAACACCTTAAAGGTGAGCTCTCTTTGCAGCAACTCGACTGCAACTTAGTTTCAAATAAGTTTCAGCCAACAACATCTTAAAGCCAGCGTTAATTTTTTGTGCATTACCTGCAGGTGTTTCTCCTCCAGCTGTTTGTACATGTTGAGGACTCGGTCTCTGTCGTCCTGCAGGGAGCCCATGGCCTTCATGAACGAGTCCAGTTTGGTTTTCCTGTTGTTGCTCTCTTCCTCCGCCTTTCGCAGTTTTTCTTCCAGATCCCGCAGCTCCCCTCGTCTCTGCTCCAGCTCCTCCTCGGCCCCTCGTGCCCTGCTGTCGGCCTCCTTTCTAGCCTCCTCTGCAGCCTGGGAAATAAAATAATGGGAATAGTGAAAAATCTGTTAAGAACATCCAATGTGTACTGAATGATTTCCCAGGCCAAGAGCCTACGAGACCTCATCCCTTGACATGGACTTGGACTTGCTTAGAGTAAATAATGTAGTGTCATAATGTCTGTTCAAAAGCCAGAAATGTTCTGGTGCACTGACAATGACAGAATGCAGTGGTTGTTTGAGTTTAATGCTCATAAGTTGGCTAAAAACATGAGGATGGTTTATTTGTTTGGTATTACTTGTAATTTATGTTGCTTCTCTGGTTTCTGGTCTGTTTTTCTAAACAACGGTGTCTTGTAACTTGTTTGGGCTGGCCACATTACTTATATTATGTACTGGAGGTGTCATTTTGCTCATTTTGATCAATTTATCCCCTTGTATGTCCTGTAGATGAAAACATGTTAATACCTCAGCAACAGCTTGCTCCTTCTCCCCCAGCATTTCCACTTCTCTCCTTTCCTTCTCATTTAGCTCTGTCTGCAGAGACTCTGTCAGCGCCTTAGAGGAGCGCAGGTCCGTCTCCAGCTGCTCCACGTTCAGACACAGCCGCCTCTCTTCCGCCTCCCTGTCCCTCAGCTCCGTCCTGGCCTGGTCCACTTCACCCTGCAGTCGACCTACAGCCTCCTCCAGGGCTCTCGCCCTCTGGAGGAGACTCTCCACCTCATTTTTCAGGGCCTGGGCTTCGCCTTGTGAAGACTGCAGCTCAGTTGTAATTTGATGAAGTTTGCTCTTCTCCTCCTCAAGGGCGGCTTGGCTCTCTGAGACTTTCTTTGCCTCCTCTTCCAGTCTCAGCTGCAAATCTTTGTCTGCTTTCTCTAGTCTGAAAGAAAAAAACAGTGTTTTGAGCTAAAAAGCTGAATATGATCCAATGCAGTGTTGAATTCAATTTCTTACTTGAAAAATGTATTTCATTAAAGCTACTAAAATGAACTCTTATACTGAGTTGATTTTGGAGGACCCAGTGAACAAAAGCCGTAGTGTTTCTTCCACCATAACTACAAAATATAACATCAAAAATAAAATGATCTAAATAAAAATCTCTTCTTTCTTCAGGAAAAACAGACGATTACAAAGAGTTTTTTTTACCTGTCCACTGACAGCTGAAGTTCCTCTTTTAGGGCAGATTCTTTCTGAAGCTGTTCTGTCAGGTCTTTGGCTCGTGTTTCAGCCTCCCGAACTTCAGCCTCTTTACCCTGCAGGGCATCATTAAAGCGGGTCTCCCACTGTCGGGCCTCGTCCAAGACTCTGTCGCGGTCGTCTTGCAGCGAGGACATGCAGCGCGAGAAGGCGGCTAACCTGGCGAGAGACTCATCCAGGCGGGCCTGGATCTCCTGGGCTCGTCTCTCGGCCACCTCTGCAATGTCTCTGGCCTCCAGAGTGGCTTCTTCCTCCTTTTCCCTTTCGCTGTACGCCTCCTCTAGTCTCAGCTCCATCTCCTTGAGCTCAGCTCCCAGTCTGAACCTCACAGAGTCGAGGGTTTGCTCTGCTTCAGCTTTCATCAAGGCCTCTTTCTGTTGGCCGTTCTGTTCAAGAGCTGTTTTCTCAGCTAAAGCCTCGCTCGCCTGCTTCTGAGCTTCATCCAGCTGAGATTTGCAGCTTGTCAACTCTGCTTCAGTCTTTTTCAGGTCATCTACAGTTTTATTAGTCTCCAGTTGTGATTGCTCTAGCTTCTTGTGGAGCTCATCGTGACCAAGCTGCAAGGCCTTCGCTTCTCTTCCCAGCTCGCTGATCCTCTCTTGATACTGGATGGAGTCCTTCTGCAGCTGACGGACCTCCAGCTGCTTCTCCCTCAGCAGTTCCTCCAGCTGACGTGCTCTGCTCTGACTGCCCTCCTTCACCCTCTGCGCAGACCTCAGCTGCTGCTCCAGCTCCCTCTGCTTCCCAGACTCCGCTTCAGCCTCGGCTCTTTCTCTCTGGGCTTGCCTCATGTCCTCCTCCAGCCTGGCAGCGCGGTCACTCTCGCTCTGAGCCTCGGCTTCCAGCTCAGCTCGCTCCCTCTCCAACATCTCCACCTCCCGCTGCAGCTCAGAGAGGTGTTCCCGGTTGTCCGCGGCCTCTTGCTGGTAGCCGGCAATACTCCCGTTGAGCTGAGCCAGCTGGTTCATGAGACGTTCCTCCAGGTTGTCCTTCTCAGTTTCAAGGCTTCTGAGGAGCTCTTTGACCTGAGCTTCCCTCTTTGAACTCTCTTCAATTAAACTCTTTTCTCTTTCTTTGCTCTCTTGGAGGCACTTCTCTAGAGACGCCACTAGACTCTCCTTCTCTTTGCTCTCCTGAAGCTCTCGTTCAAGATCGGCCAGCTGAGCTTTGAGTCCAGCCTCCTGTTCCTGCCACAGCTGCCTCTCTGCACTGACGGCTGCTTCCATCTCCCTCATTTTATCCTCTAATACAAGTTGAGCACTTTCTGCTTTTTCTTTTTCCTCAGGAGGCTGTGAATGTGTTTCTGGTGCATGCACTGCAGCAATTGTCTCCTCTGAGGTTAAAGGTTTTTCTTCGTCTTCATACTGGCTCTCAACAGGCTCTGCTGCGGTCATGATTATGTCTGATTTCTGGGGGGTGATGATCTCTTCTACAACAGCTCCAGCCTCAACTACGTCAGCCTTTTTCTCTTCTGTTTGTGCAAGTTGTTCCCTCAATTCTTCAATCTGCTGCCCTAAAGAGTCTCTTTCTGCTACTGTAGCGTCCAACTCAGCTTTCAAAGCCTCCAGCTCGTCTTGAAGTCTCTCGACCTCAGCTTTCAGAGCTCTGTCCTCTCCTCTTCCTTTTATTCCAGTTTTTTCCTGCATTTCTCTGAGTCTCTCGTTCTCCTCCTCTAGATCCAGTATTTTCTGCTGCTTCGTTTTGGCAAACTTCCTCATTTTGTCTTTCACTGAATCCACCTCTTTCTGCGCCTCTTCTGCCTGTTTTTCAGCTTCCTGCTTGGCGGCCTCGTGCATCCTCACCTTCCCTGCGAACTCTTGTCTCTCCTGTCTGGCAGCCTCCAGGACTCGCCTCACCCGCTCTGCCTCATCGCTCACGTTCTCGTACGACTTGAGCAGAGTCTCGTACTCGTCCTTCATGCCTTGGACCTTCTCCTCCCATTCTCTGCAGGTTCGGGCGGCCTCTTCTTTTGCCAACTCTACTTCTCTCTTGCAGGCATCTTTCTCAGTCAGGATGCCCTCCATGACTAGTTTGAGGCTCTCACAGGAGGATCCAAGGTTTTGGTTTTCCAGTAACGTCCGATCAACCTCTTCAATCAGTTTAACTTTTTCCGCTCTTAGCTTTTCCAGTTCGTCTTCTGCTGACTCCACTCTCTGCTGCAGTTCAGCTATGAGCTTCTCAGTTGAAGCTAGCTGATCCTTCTGGGTTTTGTTTTCTTTTAAAACCTCTTTTCGAGAGATCAGAGCGGCTTGAAGCTTCCGTTGAAGCTGCTGGATCTTCGCCTCGCTGTCTTTTTCATCCTCTTGCTTCTGTGGAACCTCAACCTCCAACCTTTGGCTTTTTTCTTGCTCAGCTTTGAGTTCTTCCTGCAATGAAGACACCAGCTGATCCTTCTGAGACACCGTCTCCTGCATTGAGTTTATGAGAGAGGTCTGTTCGCTAAGCTGCTGACTCAGCTCCATAATCTCATGGTTCTTGTTGTCGAGGAACTGCTTGAAGTCCTCCACTTGAGCCTGAAGAGTTGCGATGGAGGATGCAGAGTCTGCAGAGGCTGCAGCTTCCATCTCTGCTTTCAGGGCTTCAGCATATGATTCAGCTTGGCGATGCTTTTCTCTCAGATCATTAATTTCCTCTGAGAGTGCATCAATCTGTTTTTCTTTTTCTCGCAGTGCTTGCAGGTCTTTGCTCAGTTCCAATATTTCAGCCTCCTTCAGGGACAAGCTTTCCTGGGTTTCCTGCAGCTGCTTCTCAAGCTCTTCATTAGCCATTCGCACAGTCTGGATCTCTTCTCTGAGAGCTTTCAGAGATTCCTCCATTTGTGCAGAAAGGATGTCCAACTGCTCTGCAGGATGCTGAGCTGGATCACTGGATTGCGGCTGTGATGACTCTGTCTCAGACGCAGCAAAGTCCACCCAATCCTCCTGGACCCAATCCCCTGTTGCTTGCTTTTCCACATTTTCAGCCAGTTGCTTGGTCTCTTGGTGAGACACAGCTTCTCTTTCAGTGCTCACTTTTTCTTCTAAGTCTCTCAGTTTAGTCTTAAGAACTTCCTGTTCGCCGCTCTGCACCTCAAAACGCTCCAACAGCTCACTGTACTCTTCTTTCTGCTGCTTCAGCTGCTCGCGGTGGTGCCTGTCTTTCTCTTTTGCTTTGCGGATGGTCTCCTTGCGAGATTCTTGGGCCTCCTGAACTTTCTTCTGGAGGGTTTCACACTCGGCTTCTAAAGAGGTCACCTGGGATTGTAGCACAGATGTTTCAGAAGAGACGTCAGCCCGCTGAGAGTTTTCAGCTTCTTCACTTAGTTTTTCATTCAGAGCAAGCGTCTCAGTGAGAGCTTGATCCTGCTGGATAATTTTCTGCTCTAGAGTCTCGACTTCCTCTTCTTTGGCTCTTAAAGCTTGCTCAAGCTCGATGAGTTTAGCCTCCATTTCCTGACTCTCACATCCTTTAGGCTGTTCTCCCTCTGCAGGACTTTCTCCTTTTGCTGTTTCACTTTGCTCTTTCCATTTCTTTTCTTCTGCCTCAAAATCAGCAACCTTCTTCATGAGCTCTTTGCGTTGCACAAGTGCAACCTGCAACTTCTTCTTCATGTTTATGAGTTGGGTTTCCAGCGCTTCTTTCTCTTTTCTCAAACTAGCAACATCATCATCAACATGAGCAGGCGAGTCTTCATAACTGAGACTCTGTTTCTCATCTCTGACTTTCTCCAGCTCCACTATCTGCTCCTTCAGCTTACTGACCTCACCGTCTATCTGGAACTTCTCCTCTTCTGCTCGGAGGAGTTTAGCAGACATACTATCATTGAGCTCCATCACCTCTTGCTCTTTTTGGCTGAGACGGAGCTGCAGCTCGCTGATTTCTGAGTCCTTCTTGGACAAAGTGTCATTGTTGAGCTCTGATGTCTGAGAGTATTCCAACATGCTGTGTTCCATATCTTGAAGTCTCCTTTCGAGCTCAGCAGAGAGGAGCTCTCTGTCCTCCAGCTGAGCGCTCAGCATCCTGACCTGACCCTCCTGCTCAGAGAAAGCCTGGCGAGCCAGTTCCAGATCCGTCTGCAGAGCCTGGATCATCTCTTCTTTACTTTTAGATTGAGTGTTCAAAAGGTCAATCTGTTCTTCTAGAAGCTGCATTTCAACACTGTTTTTCTCTACTACAGAGCTGCTTTGCTGAGAGAGCTTGTCCAACTCCTCCCTGGCTGACTTAAGTTCCTCTGCATAGCTATTAACCTGGGACTCAGCCTCTTCTTTGGCAACAGTGAGGGACTGTGTGTCTTCTTCCAGGCTTTTGATTTTCTCCTGTGACTCTGCTGCTGCCTCTCTGAGCCTCTGAAGCTCAGCCAATAGTTCACTGTACCTCCTCTGAAGCTCCTCAGCTAAGGCCTGAGCAAACACCTGACCAGAGGGGACGTCACCCTCTGTGGTGGAAGAACTCTGCTGTGTCAGATTAATCTGTACCGTCTCCCGGATGACGACAGAGGAGGACTCAACTTGGACTGTGGAGGTTTCTGACTCCATGCTCGTTGCCTCCCAGGATTGGAGCTGCAGCTGGCCGAAGTCCTGCAGGATGGACGGCCACTCCTGACCTCCGTCTTGATTCACGGCTTCCAAGAGGGTCCAGCTGCTGTGAGCCACCTCTGAGTCACTACTGGCGACCATCTCGTCCGAGGAGGTCCCCTTGGATTCCTCTGGGGATTCAGACTGGTGTCCAATGAGCTCTGGGCTGCTCTCATTATCAACAGAAATGGAGATGACTGAGGTGTCCTCAGCTACTAAGGTGGTCTCCTCTTCTTGTGTGTCCTCTATGAAGTCAGGAGGTGTGGCAGAACTGTCATGAGGCGGCGTGCCGGCATCCTGACTTGGTGCAACCCCACTGGAGCTGTGCTCTTTAGCCAGTCTGAGAGACTCATGCAGGGCAACCAGCTCATTGTCTTTTTCTAGCAGCTGCTGCTCCAGTTCCAGTATACGCACTGTGGAAGTCAATAAAGAAGAAAGTAATTAGAAATCCAAACAGTTTGAATTACGTTTAGAGCCCAACCGGTATGGGATGTTTGAGACTGATACCCATTACTATTATTTTTATCACCAACTAATTGCCTCTGACAAAACAGAGCAAAATTAATTTTACTGTACGTGTGAGCACACTGATCCTGACCAATATGTTTGATTCTGTTTCCATAATATCTAAACATGAATTTTATTTTGGGAGAGAAAACCAACACATCCTGTTTTTGTACCTTTTTTAGCCTCAGATGAATCCTGTGCTGACGGTTCAGTCACGCCGTCTCTTTCAGACATCTGAAACAGACACAAGCACAAAATGAGAACTGGCAGGATGGAAACTTTCTGATCTTGTGATTAATCGTCCACTAGAGAAATGGCAGGGTGCTGTATGCGGTACCTATCCCTAGTCAGTATATAAGCTACAGCAGATGGTGGTCGACGCACTCTGAGTTTGGAGAAACTGAGAGTACAACGCAATGAACTGCTTTGTACAGGGTCAACAACAAAAGGTATTTTAGCCACTTAAAAAAGACCCACTTAAAATAATCATTATCAGTTTAGGTGTACGCTATATGTAGAATATTTTCACCGCTTTACCTTGAGGTCTTTTTCTGGCGAGAAACCACTGCTACATAAGCACTTCATACCACTATACATTAAATAATCCAGCTGTCCCTTTAAAAGCTCTATATACCCTCAATGATTGCTCTTACAGTTTAAATCTATGTCAGCAGCAGTGTTGAAGGTGAAGGTCGTGTAAGAGAGCGGATCAGCACAGAGGGGATTAGACACACTTCCTCCAGTGAGTTGAAGTATTGTACTGTATTAAGTACCGTCTATGACCCTGCTCCTGTCCCGTCTGGGACTGACTGACATCCACCTGGACAGACACCAGTTATGTCTCGGGACCAGGGGGATCAGACCAGTGTGACTGCCCTGCCCTGAAAACAAAAGTCGACCCTGCAAACTTTATTTTAATCAAAGGAGAAAAGTGCACGACACGGCTGTCTGACTTTAAAGATAGAGCTACTCTCACGTCTTATACCTGAGCTTATACTAAGCTTCCAGTCCAACATCTTCCACTTCAACACCTTTTTTTAATCATATAAACAGAGACACAGCGTAACAGAAACTCCTCACAAAGGCACTGAGAAACTTTGAAGTTGAAGCTTTGAAGGGGCGATAACGCTCGCAGACTATCTCAGAGCTTATTTAAGATTTCTTTTTGAAGTTTACATCTCAAGTAAAACAAGCTGTGAACATCTGGTGTCAGGCAGGTAACGATACCCCCAAAAACTCACTTCTGTGTTTTTAAGAGTTCTGAGTTCAAGGCCCCGTCGCACTGTGACTGGAACGTGATCGAATCCAGCAGAGCACATTAGGAGGTGATCGGGATTCTCGCCATGATTGAATCTCAGCAGGTATGAATGAGACTCATATAGCAGCACCACATTCTTAAGAAAAACTAGAATTACAGGTAACCTGGTGGCGCAGTTCACACAGTGTGCACCCCATGTACTGAGGCCGTGAGCACTTTTTATTTACCACTTTTATTTGCAGGTTTTTCACATGGTCTAGTGTTAAAAAAGCAAGCAAAAATCGCAATAAAAAAGCGGCAGTTTATTACTTTGCTTCCCTTGACCTTGGATGCACCATGTTTATGGTCAAGTCAAGCTCATCCCGTCTAACTTTTTTACATGTTGAGATCGGATCACATGGCAGGCAGACTAGAGATCAGGAGAACGCATTTTAATACCAGATGTAAACAGAACAGTCTGGATGCCATCAACTAGAAAATATATGCAGATGCAGTTTACATTTGTTAAAACCAGGTTAAAATGGTTTCTTAGCACTGACCGTTATAATTTTCTGCTCCAGCTCCTGTATCTTGGCAGCGGTTTCCTCTTCTTCTGTTGTTTTTCTGGCTAGTTGTTCTGAAAAATCAGAGATTCGTGTTAAAATATCAGTGCTGAAAACTTGAGGGAGAACAACAAACTGAATTCCAAGCAGATAGATTTTCTTACCCTGAAGGGTTTCCATGGTGTGGGAGAGCTCTGCACAGTGTTGCTCACTCTGCCTGCATTCATCTTTCAGTCTCATTAATTGTGTCTCAACAGACTGAACGGTGTCCAGGAACAGGGACAGGTCAGCGGGGACGGGGAGCTCCTCTCCTTCTTGAGCGTCTTCTACAGCCAGAGGACGTAGAAGTCTCCAAATTTCAGCCAGGATCTCACCTTTCTCCTGAGCGTCTTCGTGTTCTCGCTCTAGTCTCTCCACTTCTGACTTCTCCCGCTCTGAGGCGTCCCGGCTGGCGTGGTCGACCGCCTCTCTCATAGATGCGAGCTCACTTTCAAGCCGAACTATTTCCGCCCTGTCTCTCGCTGAAGCGTCGACTGCTGCGAGCTCTGCCTCTTTCATCAGAGCCAGTTCTCTCTCCAACCTGGCAACTTCCAGCTTCTGCTCTTCCAGAGCCTCCTGACTGACATGCTCTGCTTCTCTCAGGGAGGCCAGCTCGCCCTCCTGTTTCGCCGCCTCCGCGCTCTGACTCTCCAAGGCCTCCAGGCTGGTGCGGAGGGCTGTGAGTTCCGCGTCGGCCCTGCCGGCCCGGTCGGCCCACTGCTGCCTCTCCTCCTCCCTCTGCTTGACGGCCTGGGCCAGCTCCTGCTCCATCTGCCGGAACTGAGCAGTCAAGATCTGAGCGGCGAGAGAACGAGGCAGAGAGGAGGAGGATATCAGTGGGTGTGTGTGTGTGTGTGTGTGTGGCTCGGCCAAACAATGCATAATAATGACGATGTAGGGTGTGTTTGTTTTAACAGTCAGGAGCAGGAGTCATTACCACAGAGGCATCTGTAAATATCTGCCAATATGTGCCAACAGACTCTAAACCAACATACTTCTGCATAAATTGAATCCAGACAAACAGGATCTTACCTGTTTCTGCTGGTCAGCGCTGCTCACTTCCTGCTGCAGCATTTCCAGCACCTGGGACCGAGAGTTTAAGGCCTCTTCGAGCTCCTCACAACGCCTCTGTGCTGCATGCAGAGCCTGAGAGAAACAAAAGAAACCAAAGCATTGTATAAAAGGTGAACTGTCTTTGAAGTTGGGTCATCATCTGCTCTTCCACTAGTGGATACAAAACATTTTTGAGTTTATTCACGTACAGATGACCTGAGGCAGATTCCAATTATTTGCTCAGCATCCTCCATCAGCTGTGCCGCAAGTCTGTGACACAGTGCTACTAGCTTAAAAATACATGTGAAGAAATCGTCTCTCTTGCAGCTTGTTACAGAGGGTCGGCCTATTTGCTGGAGTAGTAAACTAGGTTTCATTACAGCGGAATTCTACTGTGTTGGTCTACTGTGTGTTTTGAATGCACCTCGGTCCTGACAGATCACTGCTGTGCTAATAATGACAGTAAAGTCCAAACTCTCGTGAAATATCGCTTGAATAAACCACAAATTAGGAGTCAGTTATTTAAAGAACATCTGAATCTTGTACCTGCTGAAGCTCGCCATCATTCTGAGACTTTGCAGAGACCCTCAGCAGCTCTTCTTCATGTTTCTGGATCTGTTCCTGGAAACGCACGTCCTTCTCACAGACCACAGCCTGCAGTTTGCGCAACTGAAAACCAAAACAAGACGAATCAATCAGGGAGAGCATTTCGTTTAACTTATTAAATCACTGAATAAAGACACGGCTACTGTGCGTCACCTGTTCAGCGTGGACAGACTCCTTCTCCTGAAGGAGCTGCTCTGTGGTCTGGAGTCGCTCCTGAAGCCCTCTGCTGTTGGCCTCCTCCTCGCTCAGCTTGTTCTTCAGTTCTTGGAGCTCCTCCTCGACTGCAGTACCAGCTCCTGTAAAAGAGCTGTCTGGGCTCTGCAGACAAAACAGATGTTCAAGTCAGATAAGCTGAGAGCAAAGTGGTTCAGCTTTATTGTTAGTTTGTGGTTAACGAGCGGCATATTTTATTCTGTTTTAAAGGAGAATTAAAGGATGACTTTTTGGACTCATTCAAACTCACGGTTGCTCCTCCGTTTCCTTTCAGATCGTTTATCTGTTTGTTGAGTGAAGCCATCTTGGCTTTGGCCTGCAGTTTGAGTTTGGTGAAGCGAGCCTCTGCTTCTTCTTTCTCATTCTGAGGATAGGAAACAAAAAAAGCACTGGTGCTCAGTCAAAAACGAAGCCGACACAAAGAACATAGTGGAACGACATTTGGGGAACACACAGTTTTTTGTTTTTTTCACCTTGAGTTGTGCATCCTTGTTAGCCAGCTCGGTGTCTTTCTGGACGAGCTGGGTGTCTCTGTCTCGGATGAGCTCCTTCAGCTGGACCACCAGCTGCTCCAGGTGAGCCAGCCTCTCCAGGGCCTCCTCAGGTACCTCAGACTCCACCGGAGCCGGGCCCTCACCGGCAGGGAGCTGAGGCACCAGCATGTTCTGATCAGGGAAACAGAAACATTCAGTTTATCTGCCACAGTTAGTCTGTAAGTACTGATAATTCCTCTAGGGTCATTTTCAGCTCGGGCTCAAAACTTTGAATCTTTGACAGAAAACCTGCGTTACAAACCAGGGGCACTCAGAGTGAAAGATGAGGGGATTTAACTTCACTGATTTCACCTACATTTGCTGCTACTCAAGGCTGGAAGCAGTTTCAGTGCAGGTAAGCAGTACAGGGAAGAGGAGACAGCAGCTGCCTTCTAAACCCCAACTACACCACCTGTCACCTTGTATTTCCAACAAAATACAACATCTGATAATGTTAGCTCAACTTAAATAACTGTTAGTTTCCTTTTAAATTGCCTCTGAATTGTTCCAAGCACAGCTTTGTGGGTTTTGAACCCATGAGGGGAGTCCTGATGCCTTTCCAAAACTGCTTATTAGCTCCTGGCTAATGTCAACTTCTGCAGCAGCAGACTGTCTGATGTCAAGTGCTGTGGGGTTTTTGGCAGACAGTCGTTTCTTGCAAAAATCTCCCAAGAATTACAAACAAAATAAGTTGTGATTTTTTCATGGCATTCAGTTTTATTCCAACAACACGGACAGCAGGTAAAGCACACAACTTCGTTGGGTTGGTCTGTAACTCTGGCATAATGACTTCCTGAACATGCAAAGTTCCTGGAAGGGTGTGTTTTATTTATTCTTCCTGTACTTCCAATGTGTTTCGCAACCAAACCAACAACAAAGTGTTTTGCTTTAATGAAAAACATTCTTAAAAGTTATCTTCCATTTTAACGTGCAAGTTTTAGGAGATTTCACTGGTCATCATCTCTTCTTTTATTTACTTGCTTAATGCTCTAAAAATTCAAAGACAGAGAATTGTAAATTGTTCAGCTGTTGTCGACTAATTCGGTTGTAACAGTTAAAACAAAAATAAACTGCTATTATTTTGCAAGTTTTGTCAACATCTACAAATGATTCTGTGGCACTTATATCATTTAGATAAATCATGCATGAAGCTGGGAACTAGTTTAGGATAGCAGTACCAGCAAGAACTTAATCTACTTTTATCCCTGCTGCTACTACGTAGCATAACATACCTGAATCCCCAACCAAACTGTCGGAAGTCAAGTTGCATTGTGGGAGATGTAGGCAAAAAGTTTTAACAAAAGAGAAGAACGTGTGGAGTAAAGAGACAATACATCCGGTTCTGCTGCATCAATTTAAATACTTGCTTTAAATTGTCAATTATGTTTACAAGAGTACATTGCTTAAATAGTAAAAAATGTTCATAAGCGTTTTCCAGAACCTAAGATGACGTCCTTAAATGTCTTGTTTTACTCAGAACCTAAAGATATTCAGTTTGCAGTGAGAGAGGAGCAAAGAAACCTGGAAAATATTCACATTTAAGAAGCTGAAATCTGAGAATTTTGACTCTTTTTTTCTTAAAAATTTACTCATGGCAATTAATCAATTAATCCGTGCAGCTTTAACTAAATCGCTTACATATCTCTTTAACGCGGGACAGAAAAAGGTGTCCTTGAATATGCAGAAACTCTACAGTCAAAAGCGCTATGCCGATATGATGTTTTAAGTCAGTGAATTTGCATATTTCATCTGTCTCACATTACATATTTGCATATCTTGGAGGAATGTAATGAAAAATACATCTGTCTTTGACCTATTTCTGTACAGACAGGACGACTTAAGAAATCAGTTTCTTTATTTCAATGGAAGAATTAAAGACAAGCCGTCTTTTTACAGCCATCATCCTCTTATGTTTCTCAATGGTTGCTCCAAATGGAGTATAAAACACTCTGCAGAGTTTGAAACTGAACCAGACATAAAACCTACAAATACTTATTCAAAAACAGGGAACACATTTCTCTGCATTATAACATATGTGCTGCTTGCTCTCACCTGTGGGTCTCCATCTGGGGCCTCCTCTCCAGAGAGCTCCTGGAGGACCGTGGCCAGACGGCTGAACATAAAGATGGCACTGTGAGGAGGCAGAAATACCAAATGTTTGAGGCTTCAGTACGAACTCACATTTGTAATGCCTGACCTACAAATCATTTCTTTACCGCACTGTGAAAGCTCTCTTCTGTTTACTGTAGATAAAATGGAGGAAATGTAACACCTTATTTTTCAAAACCTTTTTGCTGTTTGCACTTTCTCCCACGTCCTTCATCAATGTTAAGCCTCTGTATTATTTCAGCTGCAAGCATACATTTAAATTCTATTTATAGTTGCACAAATACAGCCTCCAGTTAAACCTGTCTTATGTTTATAATGCAGTGTATACTGTAGGATATGTACACTTGCCCTTTTATTACGTCTCTGGCGAGAACAGCTTGAAGTGCTGCCTGACGCTGATGCTGAATGACATGTCCTCTGAAGGTGTGAATATACACACAGTCCAAAGCATATTTAATATATTTTTCACGTCAGTATGCACATAGTGTCACCAGACAGCAGCATGATACATTAGACTAGAGCCAAAATGGGTAATGAAAGGAGAGAAAAATAAATGCCAGCTATTTAGATAATTAATTGATTGTTATTCCATTGTTATCATGCTACATATGGCTTATATTCTATGGCTCAAGACAAAAGAAAGTCATACATGTAAGACTGTATACTGAATATTTTTGGATTGTGAGTAAAATAAAACCTCTGAGCACGTAATGTTAAGCTTTGGGAACAGTGATTGACATTTTCTCCATTTTCTAATATTCTAAAACAAGTAACTACTAATCAATTAATTGAGAAAATCATAGACTGATTTATCGACTCTGAGAATAATCATTAGCTGCAGCCCTAGTGCTAATAATAACAGTCACTACTAGGTAGACAACTGACAGGTGATTTGAATTGCAGTGATGTGTACAATCAGCAAACTTTTTAAGATTTTTGTTATCCTTTTCAGTTGTAGCTGTAACTCCGGAGGAACAATAAAATCATTGTTAAATCTCTAAAAATCACTTAACATTAATATTCTGTGTCAAATTATGGATTCATTTCGGCACATAACCATGTAACAAGCAGGATAATATACAGTGAGCTGTTCATCATTGTGAAATAAATCCTGACAGGATGATGCAGTGTGTTTTCAATCATCCTGAAGGGGTTTTGTTCACAACAATGACCTGCTCACTGAACATTATCCCTTACTTCACTCAGGTGTAATGTAATTTCATACTGTGCAATATCAATGTTTTACCACGCCCCCTCCGAGACAACACATTGGCAGAGATCCCTAACCAACCTGTTGTCTCCGAGCTGGACCGGGTACAGCCGAGTTCTCCCGAACCTGCCGGACACTCCACTGCGGCTGCGTCACTCTTTTTGTGAACAGCAAAGATTATAGCTAGCTAACACGAAAATGGACGGCAAACTTTTGATGCGGCTGGACAGCGATGTCTTCAACAAGCAGTAGACACATTTGAAGATAAAGACACGGTGTCGTGAGCAGGATACTCGGTGAAATCCTCCGCTCTTTACTCTGACTGTAGTTTCAACGATAACAGTAAGTTAGCTGAGGCTACTTTAGCGAGCTAGCGCTGATTACTCGTAAATAAGGAGGACGGCTTCTTTTAAACCTGCTCCGCTGAGTTTTTCTCCTCCGTGCATGACAGCTCAGCAGTGCAGCCCTGTGAGATTTATATTTTTTAAAAGAAAAGACCTTTGACTCACCTGTGCGAGTGCTTCCCAGGTAAATGTATCTGCTTTTTATTTGATATATTCCCTCGGATGGATGTCGGAGCATAGCCACATCACCAAACATTCCCGGAAACAAAACTTCCTTGGCTCTGATTGGACAGCTGGAATCTGCGTATGTGAGGGACTGTCTGCAAATTCCCGTCTGTTTACTCCTTTCTAGGGAGTACCTGCATAAATATACACTGTTAAAAAGCGAAAAATGAGCCCTTAAGCCAAAAACTACTCACAATCTTCTAATTTTCTGCACCTGGAACAATAGAAAAGACAGTTTAATGATGGCAGGGCATGACCAAAGAGTCAACCTGATCATCAACCATGGCCGGCAGCTGGGGAGGAGTCTGTTGCTGCTGGCTCACTACACCACAGTGTTTGTGGCATTCGTGGGCCGCACCGTGCAGTGGATGGTGGATGCAGTGAAGTGGACCAGCCTGTTTGCACGCTACACAGTGTCAGCGTTCGACTCCATCTACAGACATCTGCACTGGGGGAAGAGGAAAGGAGCCAGAGAGCTCTGCCAGGCCAGCGCTGACATGGAGCCACAGTGACTTGATGTTTATTATGACTTTTTGTCTGACTGTGTTGTTGGACAGGAAGCCAAATGAAGACAGCAAGCAAGACTGCAATGGAAGCCGAAGGAGGAAATTTTTGGAAGTATAAAGTGCAAATGATGCTGGATGAGGACAAGGGCTGGGTATCATTTAAAAAAGTATGATACCAGTACCAGTACCAGTACTTTAAAAGTGATACAGATACCACTAGAGTGCATCATTCTGATTGAAGCACTTCTGAAATAATCCTTTCATATTTCATGCATTTATTTTTTATTAGATGCTACAGATGTGTACTACACAGACTTTAGAACAGTTTGGTGGTGAGCTGCAACAATGTTGTCAACTTTTAAATTAATCGTCAGCCATACAGATAATCGATCAATCATTTTGAGTCATTTTTTTAAGAAAATATGTCTCAAATGTGAATATTTTCTTGTTTCTTGTTAGTCTTCTATGACAGTAAACTGATTATTTTTTTAAAACGTTTCTGAACATCAGCCTGGGTATAGAGAAACAGTGATCAACATTTTTCACAGTTTTCTGATAACAACTAATCGATTAAGCAAGAAAATTATCCACAGATTAGTAGTGAAAATAATCATTAGTTGTAACCCTATTTTGGTGGCATCTCGGCACGCTGAAATGCCAATTCCATCAAATACACAGCGATCAAATTTACCACATCACAGGGTTTATCTGTTCTAGCTGCTACAGTAAAGGGCCAATCACATGTTGCATTAAAACAAAAAATGATTGTGGTGATTGGCTGTAAGCAAATCATACAAATTCTTTGATTTATTTTTAGATTTAGGCAAAAAAAAAAGGATTCATGCAAAGTTATCAAGAACTGATACCCAGCCCTAATGAGGACAGAAAATGAGGCCTTAATCAAGTCAGAAACACTACAGCTTTTTACTTTTTTAAGCTCTTAAACACATAGTCTTACAGTAGTAGTGTTATATTTGTATGTGTGGTTACACAATGTGTTTATTTCATATTTTGTTATTGTCAGAAAAAGCTCTTCCAAAATGTTGGAAACTATATTTCAAGCTATATGTGAAACTAGGGGTCGACCGATAAGGTTGTGTTTTAGGGCTGATACACGTTATTAGAACTGTAGTGGAAAGAGTAATGAAAATTTATACTTAAATTTAAGTGCTGTTACTCAAATATTACTCAACTATAAGTAAAACTACTGGGGTAAAAAAAAATCTTGGTAAGAGTACAAAGTATTCTCAAAAACTATCTTGTAATCGTTGATATTTAATGGTAAAGGTAATTTGAGGTTTCTCCAATTCTTCAGTCTTAATTACTCCAAACTCCAGCGTTGTTCGTCTGTTTGCAATCAGATAGACTTATTGACTACAAAAATTCAGATGATAGGTTTAGATATTAATTCTGTAGTAAATTCTGATTTTCAAAGTATCTATTTAGATTACACAGAGTAATGAATACTTAAGTAAAAGTAAAATTACAAGCTTGAAAAGATAAATAATAAAAGTCTCAAAGAAAATGACCTAAGTACAGTAGTTTGAGTAGCTGTCGTCATAATGACTTACATTTGCATTAAAAAAAAATAATAATATAACAAATCAGATAGTGTTGTGGGCGGAACATTGATTGATACCACAGTAACACATTTTTAAATGAAAGGAGGAATATTTAAGTCCCTAGTGTTCAAAAATTAGTACTGCAGTCCAAATGAAATCCTATTTAATATACAATCTATGGTTGAAGCGAGTTGTTTCAACCCACCCAGCTGTTTATAACTGAAAATAAAAGCCCGCTGCTCTGAAAATACACGATCTGGAGTTGGACATCTACTCCTTCAAAAGGTAATTAATGATTTCTTACAACTGAGAAAGACACAACCACTAATTTGGTGAGCGTTCGGCATTAAGTTTAACTGATTAATGTGAAACAAAACAAACGAGGAATGGAAATTTTAAACCTGCTGACTGAGAAGCCAGTATTTCAACTTTGCACGTTTTCTTGATCTCTTATGACATATCATGGTCATTTTATGATTTATGGATTCTGATAATTGTAAAAATGCTGAATATCGGATCCGATGATCGGTCGATCCCTATGTGAGACACAATGGTAAAAACCCTGTTGCTGCCATTCATCACGGACACCAGCTGATATGACTGTTAATGCAAATGTGTTGCAGGGTAATGCAAACTAGGGTAAAATATGTGGGAGGTGTACACACTGTATGCCTTCTCCATATTACATTATTGCACTACAGCGGAGGCGGGATAAGATTTTTGATAGAAAGATGCATGTAGAATTCATCATAACACCAACAGCCAAATGTTCTTTATTTGACTTTATTTTTTACATCTGTGCCTGTCTGAATATTTAACAATATGTCATTTTGCTGCAACATCTGTTGTTTTTTGGGAAGTCTTACACGGCAGCGACTGCATAGACTACACCAGTTACCTGTGGAGATGCTGCTTACTGTGGTTTTCCTGTGATAATCTGAAACTTTTGCAACTTTTATGGCCAGAAAGAAACACTAAAGTTCCTGCTGAATGTATTCCAGAGACCACTAATGTCAGTTTGATGTTTTCTGGACAGTCAATGTGAGAAATGAAAAGTGAAGTGTTACTTTAAAATGACCCACAGCTGCATTTACTGGTGACATTTTTTATTTTTACTTTTATATCAATGCATATATTTTCATTAATAACACATTTATTCTTAGGTTTAAGTACTGACATGCATATATCTGTGTTTTTTGTCTTTTTTTTTTTATTTTACCAAGTGTTGGTTACATTAATGCACTCATAGCTGCTGAATATAATACTGCTTTCAAATATGATCATAAGTTCCTGAGGTAAAAACAAAGGGGATGTGACACTTGATTTAATTCAAAAGCACTAGGAAATGGTTGTGGTATAATTTTCATGGTTTCTGGTATTGACACTAAGATCAAAAAGCTTTCTGCAGTGTTTTGATAAACTGTAATGTTTAAGTTACTGTTTCAATCAGTCACGGCTGATTCAAACTGTGTTATCCAAATAAAATTCCCTACCGAAAAATATTTTGTGATCTTGTTTGTTCTTTTTGTTTGTTTGTTTATAGAATTCAACAGAAGTAGAGAAGCAAACATTAAAGTTTAATAAACATTCATTTATCAATGATTAAAGGAGCAGGTCAAGTTTTTTTGATGTGGGGTTATGTGAGTTACTCATCGAAGTCAGTGTATTTTCTACAGTTGAAGGCACATCCCCGGTTAGGAGAAGCAGCACTTTCTAATAAAGTTATAGCAATTTCGTGTCCATGCCACGCCACGGCCACACCCTTCAACCGTGGTGCAGCAAGATCGGATGGACACAGGAGTCGCCGGCCGAGCTGCGACCGTCGCAGCGAGGTCGGGTGCCTTTGTCTTGCCATGTAAAAGTCCTGCACCACAGTTACGTAAAGCATCTGAGCCTTTCTTCCACCACTGTTAAAGCTGCATTGCTCATACTTGAGTGTATGTGCTGATTAAGGGGAATCCCACCAGCTCAGAAGCATGACTGTGATGGATGTCCTGCGTCTCCACGTGAGGGATGAAAGCTGCATTGTGTTTGTCAGCGGTTCTCAGGGTAAACATGGATGGAGATGGAACAGACAACCTTTTAATGGGCCGATTAAGCCGATCATCTGCATGTCCGCCTGGATTACAGCCAGTGATTAGACCCAAGGAGAACACAGAGGGGAGAGGAAGGCTACAAAAGGCCCCCGCCAGCCTCTGCTCTCACCCAAAGTCCCATTGTTGTGTGACTGTGAAGAGGGAAACCCTCCGCTTCACAGTAGACCAAGTGGGCTAAGAGGTTTGCTCCTAAACGCTCCAGATATCTCATCTACACACACCCAGGTGTCAGAGAGAAATGGGAAACTCAACAAGCAGCACCGTGGACGACCTGCAGGCGGTCGAGATGCACCTCTGGTACAAGAAGTTCATGACCGAGTGCCCGTCGGGTCAGCTCACCCTGCACGAGTTCAAGCAGTTCTTCGGCCTGAGAGGGCTGGACCCCGAGGCCAACGCCTACATAGAGCAGATGTTCCGAACCTTTGACATGAATAAGGTAAGATACTGCTGCGTTTTTTAAACCAGACGGATTGTTGACTGTTGAGTCTTATTCTCAGAATGTCAAATAATGATGCTTTGGGTTTGTAACGCATCCTGAATACTGTTTTTTTTGGGAAAATCCTGCATAGCATGACTTTAAATTCAAGCAGGTTTACACTTTGACTGTTGAGTGGGGCGTTTTAAAGGTGGCGAGGTGTGACGTTTCCCCTGGGATTTGTAGTTTTTCACGTGATAAATCCTTGAGTCTATAAAATAGTGAAAAAAATGTCCATCCCAGTTTAAAGTTAATTTAGTCCAAAGTGACACCTACACGTTGCCTGTTTCATTTGATATACAGTCTTAAAATGCAAAAATATTTGTTTTTCAATTATATAAAACAAAACAAAACAAACATGCAGAACCCTGACTCTGTCTGACCCGAATGGAATGGAGCCTTAATTAGTATCATTGCTAACACCTGTGTTTATTCCTTCATGTTGAAAAGGTTGACTGTTTCAGCACTAAAATCGATGAAAACACTTGAGTAAAATGGTCCCCTGTTTGACTTCTGAGTGCTTCTTAGGGCAAGAGCAGAAAAGTTTTTAAAACTTTTAGCATGCTGTCCAAATTGGAAAACATCTGCATCGTTCAGGGTCACACGTTCCCTCCAACATCCAAGCGATGCAGTGACCTCCCAGCAGCAAGCTTTGAAGACATTTTGACCCTCGCAGATTAATTAAAAGTGTCTCGGAGCGTGCGACAGGGTCATAGCAGGATGTGTCTGTCTGAGAAGCCGCACGTCTATATTTAGTCCCCCCCCCCCCCCCGGCTCACAAAAGGCTGCTGCGGTAATCTTTATGCATGATTTAAACTGTGAGATTATCTGGGAGACAATGCTTTGATGCCAAGATTGTCGCCTGTGTTCAGACAGACCCTGGAGATAATCCTCCATCCTGGCACGCTTCAGCTCGCACAGATAGCTTGTGGAGTTGAGATGAGATGACTCTCTTTTAACTGAGTGACTGATTTACAGAGATACAGGGAAGTAACAAAGTACAAATACTTTGTTACTGTACTTAAGTAGAGTTCGCTGGTATCTGTACTTTGTCTTTAACTTTTACTCCCTACATTTTAACATAAATGTCTGTACTTTCTACTCCTTACATTTTCAAAACAGGCTAGTTACTTTAGTTTTAATGGATTTTTTTTAGGAGAATTATTGATTATTTTTATTTTATTTTTTTAACATCAAGACTGATTTCAACCCAAAAAGACGATTCCCTGGTGTATTCACCAAGCATGGTTGATGTAAGAACACAAAAAAGATGTGAGCAGATGAAAATCGAGGCAAAAGACATGACAAGATATAAAGATGTAACAAAATGTAAAAGACATAACAAAACGCAAAAGATATAACATACAAAAAGACATAAGACATGAAACAAGATGGAATAAAGACATAAAAGATGTAACAGAATTTTCAAAAATGACAAGACGAAAATGCCTTAAAAGATGTAACAAGACAAAGGTGATGTGAAAGACAAAAAAGGAGAAAAACATGTAACAAGATGTATAACAGCGTAAAACAAAAAACGACGTAAAAGATTAAACAACAAGAACGATGTAAAAACACATGAGAGATATAACAAGACAAAAGACAGAAGAATCTTCTACTCCTACTTGAGTATAAATTGTGTACTTTTGATGCCCCTGCTGCTTTATTACTTTGAATGGCTGAAAATGGTTTTATAATAAGAAAGATGGTCGTGCGTAATAATTTATTGATGTTTGTTTGTTTTTGCAGGATGGTTACATAGACTTCATGGAGTATGTGGCCGCTCTCAGTCTGGTGATGCGAGGAAAGATGGAGCACAAGCTGCGCTGGTATTTCAAACTTTATGACGTGGACGGAAACGGCTGCATTGACCGCCATGAACTCCTCAACATCATAAAGGTACAGTACGCCAGCATGCACCTGCGACAACACTGGATTTCCCAGCAGGCTCTGCCCTCAACATGGCACATGCTGATTTTACTCTGTTCCCACAGGCCATCCGTGCGATCAATGGGAATGAAAATCAGGACATGACGGCGGAGGATTTCACTAACCGCGTGTTTGACAGGATTGATATAAATGGAGACGGTGAGTGTGTGTTCTGGCTCTGTACACAGAGATTTAGGAAGGAATCGATGGTGGGTGGACAGTGTTTAGACGTTCATCAGCTCCACTGCTGTCAGGAAACACAACAAGCATAATAAGAAGATACACTGTAGGTGGCTGCCGAGCACAATAACAATCTTTAAACCTTTCACAAAGGATGCAACTGTAATTCAACTTTTGCACAAGGACTTAAAGGGGAACTGCAGTGATTTTACACACCAAAGTTTGAGAAAGAAAAGTTGTATAAAAAATAATTTTGTGGCTTCAGAGAGTGCTGTGTGAAGTGGTAAACTGGATTATGATAAACATCATTGGTTGCTGAAAATATTTGAAGCTTAAAAATTAAAGAAACCTCGAGGTGTGGGGAAAAAAAGTGAGCTTACCAGACCTTTGTAGCCTGCCCTTCATCTCTGCTTGATTCTAGACGCTTGAGGCTACATTAGCATCTACTGGCATAACACACTAGCCTGGGAATCAGACAAATCTCCAGAGCTCGTGTTTCACCCCGACTTGGTCCCTGATGTGAAAGTCTGTTGGCATAAATTACATCCTGCTCTGTTTCCTGCTGATCACTGACCTCTGAAATGCATTTTTCTCCAATTAATGTGTTTTAACTTACATCTTAGACCTTGCATCACCTTGGCTTATCTCTAGCTTGTTACTATAGCTTTCAATCACGACTGACAATAATAAAAAGAATTTATTACCTTAATTTCTCTGATTTAAGGTTCCACGGGAACCCAGTTTTAACTGTCCATTGGGAGGTAAAGCTAAATGCTAAAAGGCCTAAGCTAAAAGCTAAATCAGTGGAGCGCTCTTTTTAAAAATGTAATTTGGGAAGTCTGAAGTGGAAAACAATCATACTTTCATGCCTTTCAATCTTTCTGACAGGCGAGCTCTCCTTGGAGGAGTTCGTGGCCGGTGCTCGCAGCGATGAAGATTTCATGGAGGTGATGATAAAAAGTCTGGACCTCACCCACATTGTGGCCATGATCCACAACAGGAGGCACAGCGTTTAGTACCCGCCCAGCGCGACTACCTCATCCTCATTCACGATTTAACCCGAGAGCCTCGGTACATCGCCTCGGGTCAGAAAGTCATTTATAGACTGAGATTTCTATTAAGATTGAATCCAGTTTAATATAATGCCAGTGTGCTGCAAACACTGACATTTCTTACGTGTAATCTGTGAAAGGGTGACACACATGCACTTTAAATGCATCGGGATGACTCAGTCAACCTTTGCGAACAGGTCATTGTCCTTGTTTAATGATGTTGAGCTCTCCCAAGGCCAGCTCGGCGTGAGGGATGATCTCTCAGACGGTCCACTTACCAACCGATACCTCCGGGGATAAAAGAGGGAGATAGTGGAGCAGAGTGGCAATTATATGCACTCAATGTTTCCAAAATCTCTGTCTTTTTTTTTCCCTGGGTCTGAGTTCCTCTGCATCAAATTACTCAACTCTCTGTTTACCCGTTCTTGCCTGTGGGGGGAAAACAGGAGGACGCTCTGACTCTGCAGTGTTCGTAACATCCATGCTAATTTGATCAAGTCAGAGGCTGTAGCACAGGAACAGGTAAATGTTGCTGGAGAGATTTAACACAATTCAAATATTTACCTTTTTTATATATATATATTTTTCACCTTGTTTAACTTAACATGATTAAAGCTGAAACAAAAGGCAAAACGCTGGCTTTGTGACATTTCTGTGTGGGTGTTCCTTTGTATTATTTGCTGCCTGTTCAGCAGAAATACAGACATAAATCACCTTTGTTGTTGCTCATTTGTACAATAAAAATGAAGGATTTGCTATTACAAAAGGCAAGTCTGTTTTATTTTTTTCTTAATGCACCAAACACACTGCACATTAATTCAAGTCGTGGCTGAATTGTGGCCTGGACTAATCAACAGCCAAGAAAATTAAAACTTTAAAGGTTAATTTAATCTCCTCAACACAGCTGAAATAAAATGAGCCAGCTCCTTAAAGGGCAGATTTGTTTTTTTAATAAAACTTTAACTTTAAAGGACCAGTGTGAAGGACTTAGCAGCATCTACTGGTGAGCTGGTAGACTGCAACCAACTGAGTATCACTCGCTGACACTCCCCTTCCAAATTAAGGTGGCTACGAAACTCGCACGAGTGTTTGGTTTGTCAGTTCTGGGCTACCACAGAAACATGGCGGTTCAACATTATGACGGATACAGTTCAATATAAGAATTTTTTTTAACTTCCTAATATCGTAATCGACCCCAAAAACCCAGTATTGGTCAGGCCAAGTATGTACACACAATAAATTATTTATAACCTTCCGTTGTCTGTAAATGTACAGTATTTGATAATTATTGCTATGCCTGAGAAGACATATTTAATCTATTATAACTATATTGTCAATCATTATCTGCTTAAACACCAGCCCATTATAGTGTATAATAATTGTTAATATATACTGCTTACAAATGCTAAACAGTGGGGCTTAAATTAAAGTGACAGTTTGTCTGGTTCAGTGGTTCAAGATCACTATATTAACATAGGAAAAGTTTTTTTTAATTATTTCAGTATTTCTTCTAATCTTTGCTTTCTTTCTCTTGTTTTCTGGATAATTTGGGGAATTTTAGGCCAATTTAAAAAACATTTTGGAAACAAAGAGAATAAAAATGTTTGTAGACTTTGGTGTGTTTTAAGGGTTCACAAGGCCATAAGGACAGGAATCACTTACTTATTAGTAAACTGGGGTCCAATTAAGGGGACAATCTTATTGTTTTTAGACAAAAACTCTTCATAAAAGCTTGTGTATTTTCTCCATTATTGTATCGGTATCTCATGACTTCAGTTCCAGCCTCATACATAGAACACAGAGGTGACACGTCACGGAAACCAAACTTTCCCTTTGAGCAAGGACGATGATTCACCGGCGTGGTGTCGGGGTTGCTTTACGTCAGGCAAACACGCAAAACCTGCATCACATTCACCTTTTTTCCTCATTATTTTCAGTAGAATGAACAAGATTCTATACTGAAACCTTTGTATCATAATAAAAAATAAACAATAGCTTTAAATACACAGCAAACACAAAGATAGGCTTTCAACTGAAAATAAATAAATAAATAAATGAAGCAAATATGCCAATATGACATTTATTTTCTACAAATGCAAATATTTAACATGGATAAGAGACTTTACAAACAAATATAAGTTCACTCATCAACCACAAGGGGGCAGCAACATAATTGGATTAATTTTCCACAACAGTAGTGTGAGTGCCTCGTTTTTCCAACTGCTGGTCTTTAAGTGTGTAAATCCTCCCTGCTGTCTTCCCGTCACTGAGTGTCATCTCTCCTTTTTTCACAGGAAGCTCACAGGAAGTCATACAGGTACTTGACAATATCAAAATTCACCGTCCTAGAAGATAAAAATCACACAGAGCACATTTTCAGTGAAAAAAAAAAACTGTAAAAGGTGAATAATCCTGCTGTCAGCCTCAGTCACATGTTTTAACAAACACACACCTGGATATGGCACAGATGAAGTCCATGGACACGGCACATTTGTACTTGGGGGCATCGAGCTGGTCGTCATGACTGACCTGAGTCAACAGCTGTAAGGTCACCAATGAGGAGATCTAAAATGGAGAACGGAGAGAAACCGAAATGAGTCTTTGTTCCGCTTCTTTAAACGCAGATTTTCCACACTTTGATGCTGAGGGGCTAAATGATGAGAGCCAGTTGCACAGATATGGGTCGAGCCTAATTTCCTAAAACCATTTCATGCTCCGGGCCATAAATAGATCAGCGTTTGGCCACGGATCCCGAAACTCATGACCATATGGGTAGAAAGCTCTCATCAGAGACGCTGTGGTCATTCGGCTTGACTTAATATGAAAGGGTGGGCAATTTACACCTCGAAATGGGGAACATAATCATTTAAAATCCTCTGATTATTGTAGTGTACGTTCACTTTCATTTGCTTATCTGTCAAATGGGGGGAAAAAGTGAAATTAACTTATTTTCTATAGTCTGTAGGAGCCACTTCACAGACCCGGGAGGCCTCCTGCGGTTAACTCTGCGAGTCACAATCATGGAGAAAGATTACAAGCACAGCAGGACTAAATGAAGGACAAAATTAAACCTCTACAGAGCTCAATTTAATTCACAGCAACGGCAACACAAATGGTAGTGTTGAAAAGGGCAATGAGAAGCATTTATGCAGACAGTTATCAAGGTTAATTAAATTGCTGTTTTGAATAATAGTTTTAATGTTTTGGTGACCAACATGCACGTCTTTATTTGTCCTTTATTCGACTAGTCTTGTCATCACAGACTCTCTTCACCATCAATAGATGACGGCCTTCCCCAGAAGTCATTTTAGCTGTCAAAACAGGCAAATGTAAAAAAAAAATCTGTGCTCTTAAATCTAAGTTTCTCCAATAAGTTGTGTCATATGTGTGTTGACAGTTCGCCTGCACACTGAAATCTAACAAAGGCTTTGTTTCTCAAATCTCTTTAAGACACTGTCCACACTGTATTTGCAAGTGATAAGATCTGATTTGTGTGTCCAGACACATCACCAACGTGTCTGCAAGGGGTTGTTGTGGTGAGGGTGTAGGCATAAGTAACGACATTTGCTGATGAGCAAGCTTTACAGCTTTGCCTGCTCAGAATCCTACTCCCAAAGTGCCAGCGCAGTGTATTTCACCGTCTGTCCACGTCTGTGTCCTCCATATTGCCTCTATCACTGTGGATTTGACATCACTGTTGTGTTGTTGCTGCCAGTTGTCAGTAGGATTCCTCATCTGAGAATCATGTCTGTATTATGTCTTCATTATATCTTCAAACATTCATGGCTGTCCATCCAAAGGTTGTTGAGGTATTTCCGTTTCCAATTTTCTTCCAGTTTTTCCCAGGCCATCTGTAAAACTGTTGACAGGACATCTCAAACTACACTCTCAGTTATACGGACGGCCGTATACTGTGCCAGGGTTGGACATTTACCATGCCTTGATGGCCTGTGACCACAGAAAGTCACTCTGTGGCCACCTAATATTCCAGGACAGCTTTTAGATAAACGGGACATGGAGGAGAGAGTGGGGGGAAGACATGCAGCAAAGGGCCACATGCTGGAATTGAACCCACTGCTGCTGCTGAGGACGCCTCCTTAGTACACTGGATGCATGCTTTACCAACTGAGCTACCAGAGCGCCTGACGAGCCTTTTCTAGTTTCTTTTGTCAGAGGACGGGTACATTTTAATTATACCGTATGTGAGCAGTGTTCTGAAACTTTAGTGAAGTGCAGTAAAAAGTAACTGCTGACTGGACTCTGACCTGGGAGAAGATGCTGGCAGTGGGGGCGACTCTGCTGTCCACCACGCTGTAGAAAATGGCGAGCAGGCGGTCCAGAGGGAAGGGCTTTGGCCCCAGAAGATGGTTACTCGTCTAGAAAATAAGAGAAAATATGTTATTATATTAACAGGTTAGAGCTAAAAGTGATGCAGATCAAAGCCAAAGTTATGTTAAGACGATCACCTTTTCATTTTTCTTCAAGAAGTTTGTTTTTTTTATTTTTCCGTGGTGCTGTTGGGAGGAAACAGAAGGACATCACACTCAATGACAATTTAAGATGCATTAATTTGCCTAAAAGGGCTTTACAATCTGTACAATGTACAACAACCTTCATCCTTAGACCCTTAATCCACATAAAAAAATATGCAAGTATAATATCAACAGGAGATTAGCTGGTGTACAGTCTTTTAAGATAAAATTCGTCTACCTTTAGGAAGAAGCGTTTATCTGTGCGGGCAGGATTGTAGGACGCCAGGTAGGCAGCAATCAACAGGAACTTGGAGTAATAAGGCAGTTCAACGTGAGTGTGAGCAGATAAACCTGAGGGAACGTAAATGCAGCGAGTCAGATATGCTAAATTAAAAAGGAAAAACGTGTGCTTACATCCTCCGTTAGACCTGCATACAGTTCGTCATTAATGCATGATGTTTAGTGAGACCCAAGATTTAGTGACTGTGATTTATTTTTGGTCTGACTGCTACAAGTTGTTAACTAATTTCAGCATGAATCCACAGTGTCGCTGCACCCTATCAGCGCCTTTACAGTTTAACATCTGCTCTGCAATAATATTACGTCATTGAGAGCAACAGCGCTCAGTGTGTGTGTTGGTACCTCTCAAGGCTCCACACTCCTTCTCCTCCATTTGCTGCATCTGCTCCCACTGAAGACTAAAAGAGGAGACACACAATGATGAGAATAACCCGCAGCAAACGGGCAGAATCAAAGGAATGAGCTGTTAGATCAAAGGTGGCGTGATCCATAAACAGGTGACGTAAAGAACACAGACCTGGAGACTTCTCGCAGGTAAACGGTTTGCATGGCTTTTTTCAAATGAGGCTCAATGTTTTTCCACAGCTTGTGTGCGTCCGTCTCTTTCACTGAAAACATAAAACGGAGCAACATTGTTGAAAAAGCCACAATCATACCATGCAACAACTCAAGGGAGGAGAAAAGGGATGTAATCAGAGAGGCAAAGAAAAATGAAAGGAAAACTCTACAGAAAAAATAATTAAAGCTTGTCATATCAATTCTTTTAACATTATCAAAAAGGGTCGCTTGTAGTGCTGAATGATCAACCAACTCTGCAGGTCCCAACTCTAACGCTTGTGCCGCTGTCCATGATGGCTACCTCACTGAACTGCGGTGGCTCACATGCCTGTGGTTGTTTCTGCTGCTGCGCTGTTATTGCCAGCCCAGGGCTACACTGAGTTTGCAGAAGGGTTTTGAAGAGAAGAAAGGAGCAGTAACCAGAAGGCAGTGTGATTTTTTTCCCCTGGAACTGGAAAAAATAAAGCCTTTCACAGAATTTTATTGGTAATTTTGTCACATATTCTATGGATATAGACGATGAAACTGAAGCGAGAGGTGTCGTGTTGCTGATATGGCATACGGAGCATTTTAGCCTCTTTTAGCTTTTCGCATTTGAATAGACAATTTTGACTGAAGACGTTTAGGCAAACGTTTATAGCTGGACACTAACATCTGACGAGGCTGCCTGCAGATGTGCCTGCAGATGTTTTCTGTTTATCAGCCTTGTGAGTTACCTTCTTCTTGTCCTACTCCAAGTGCACTGAATGAAAGTGACGGCTTTATTATGTACACCTGTACAATGTGTAAATAGGTAAATGTCTGCCAACACATTCACCATAATACCTTTAAATACTGATATTATGTTGGCGTTGTTGCTTGCAGCTTGTTCTGCTTCCCTGGAAGTGGCCAAAAATTAACTAATGCAGCTTTAGAGAAATATAGAGAAGTTCAAATCGCTTAAGGGCATCTCAACATGATAGAATGATCTCTCTCTTCAAACTAACACAAAGAAAAGGGTAAAATAAGGTATTTTTAAATATTGATCAGCTGTCAGATGAATGAATACGCCTCTTTACCTTTTCCTTCTGCCAACGGCTCGCAAAACCTTGAAAAGTTGAGGGCAGCCTAGTTGAAAAGAGGAAAAAAGAGAAGTCAGTGATGAAAGTCTGAAAGAAAATCAAAACAATGAAAAATCTTTGAGGTGGTGTGTGAGTGTGAGGCTGACCAGGTGACGCAGCTCTCTGAGGTCCCGACACACCGAGTAAAAAACTCCAAGCAGGATGTTGATGTAGGAGGAGTAAAGCTCTGCAGAATATGAGGGGTGTCTGTCCTGGGACAAAATCTGATGCAGCTCACCTACAAATGGACAAACGGACAGACAAACCACTGTTACTACAGTCACACAACAGAGATATTATAAAAGGTAATGTGTCTCCAAAAGAGCCACAGATTCTCACATATCGAGTACAATGATTCACTCTAAGTGCTGAATTTATACAGTGGTGTTTAATAATCTGATATTCCTCCACAGACACTGCCTGAAGTGTTAGAACAAAATCACAGGTACAAATCTCACATCTCGCACCGCATCCGCAAAGTGTGTGTCACCATTATGCATGCAGTGTGGTGGGAGTTATTCATGACACTGGCTGATGTAGCACGCATGTGTGTGTGTGTGTGTGTGAACGATTCTACCTTTGCTGTAGTCAGGGAAATGGAGCAGAAGGGGCTCGAAGCAGCCGGTGTTCGGTCTGAACTTGTCCCAGACGATCTCGCTGAGCAGGATGACGGTAACGTTGTCCTCCACCTGAAAAGGACACGTGTGTGTACAAACATGTTACATAACGGTGGTTTTTGTACAACAAGTGGACTCAACACTTGTGTTAACGGGTCAGTGGGTTTGCGTCTCCATGGCTACAGACACTGTTACTTTGAATTTGTGTGTTGTATGTATTTGTGTCCAAGTTTTTGCAGATTTTATTTTGTGCTGAATTTAAAAGTCAGCAGTCAGACAGAAAGTGGATCAGCACTCATTTTGATTTAGGCAATTAATCACTGACGTTAGCAAAATGTTCCCATGTTGCAGCCTTTTCGAATGTCGTATGATTTGTTGCTTTTCTCCAGTTTAATTTTTATTTTTTATTTTTTTACACACATTAAATACCATCCTTCCCAAGAGTGAAATTTGTGCCTGTATATTTACCTATGCTATGCTATTATTTTTTATAAGAGGGAAATGTATGTATTGTACTGTTGTTTATGAAAACTAAATAAAAATTAAAGGTAGAATCCTTAGGATTTGTTTGAGCCGTTTGTAAACGAACCAGAAAGACAGTTGACTGTTGAGTCTAATTCCCAGGGCGTCAAATACCGATGTTCCAGGTTGGTAAAGCGTCCTGAGCACAGTAACATGCTACAGCCAGCATGTCGTTCTCTGAAATTTCCATTCCAGGTCAGAACAACTGTTTCTGTTTGTCCGTTTCATGTTTATTCACTTCACATAGAGTTAAAATTAAGCTCACTGGATATGTAAGTGTCTTTTCAGGAGTCATAAGAAATGATTAATAAGAAGTAGTAGATGTTTGTAACAGTTAAATTGAGCAATATCTGAACGGAGTCTGGCAGGGAGTGAGACAGGCAGTCACTGAATTCAGAAGTATAATCTTCCACTGAATGTCATTGTAAAATCAGGTGTTTTGCTATCAATTAAATTCAGTCAGTCATATCAGGCTCAGTTTTTAGTGTCACAGCGGTGCCTTAAATAAAAATTATCCTAATGATTTCGGCCCAGTGAGGTACTAGACCTTAAATGTGTGAGAAAGTGAGCACTGGTACTTGATATTCTGAACTGGAGTACCCTGAAATTATTATTGAGAGAGAAAAAGTTAGATGGATGTATCCCTGAAGGACTTACTTAGTAGGTATCATGAGGTGCTGACACAACAACACATCCTGATCCAATTAGACTTGAAGTTTGGCAGGTTTACAAAGAGAGAACAGGCTCTAACCTCCTGCCTCTCTGCCACTGTGACTATAAAACACACCCTGACCCTGGACAGTCAATCACTCTTGTTAACCTCTGTGCAGAGAGGCCATAATAATAATTATCATAATCCACATTGGAGACAAAACAACCCTTCATCATCCCGTCATCCTCCGCATCCATGTAAATCTACATCCTAATTATCACTTCAAATCCTGCGTGGCAGCACTGAAGCTGCATGACATTGAAAAGACAGATTCCTCTCGACTCTCACAATCCACCAGAAAACAATTAGCTTTCACAGCAATAAAACACAAATAACTGCATAAGTCTTTGCTCCCATTGATGTCTTTAATTAAAATGCTGTGAGCGGCTGCCATCTTTCTCTCCTAACAGCATTACGAACGAGATCCACACTCTCAGCTCAAGGTCACTCATTACAAAAGAAGCTCTTCCAGTCACTCTTCATCATCCACACAGGGCAACAACAATAAAGCGCCTCACTTGACACATAACACAAAGAACTCGCTGCACTTTCTTTCTCACCAATTCCTGAAGACGCAGGAGAGCAGGGAGGAGATTGGCATCGGCGTCTCTCAGAAGCTCGGCTTTTTCCATCACCTGAAAAACATACATGTGCATTTGAGCTTATTTTGTAACATCCATCCTCCATAAAACAGAGGTCGTAAATGTCTGCTTTATCACGGCACATTACTGCTTTATATGCTACGAGC
Source organism: Lutjanus erythropterus (assembly GCF_056507025.1). Classification (NCBI taxonomy): domain Eukaryota; kingdom Metazoa; phylum Chordata; class Actinopteri; order Lutjaniformes; family Lutjanidae; genus Lutjanus; species Lutjanus erythropterus. The sequence goes on along the minus strand of NC_139338.1, from coordinate 22,911,645 downwards.
TCACTTTAAAATCTAAAAGAATGATGAAGCCAAAACACTAGATTAAACCTGCTCCTGTGCTGGCTGAGAATCACACATATTTTCTTCAGGCTAATGCATCTGGAGCTTTGTTTAGCATCTATTTGCATATGTTATCACTACTAATCATATTATCATACAAACATTTAAGTGACACGTCCAAAGAATGAATCATTTGACATGCTGTGGATTACAGTGTCTTGGAGTGCCAAGTGAGGAGTGATTTTCTGGTTGGGATGTAAAGAGCGCGACACTCACAATGTATCGCGTCTGCTTGGCAGGAGACTGGGAGCATTGCTGTCTGTAGACGCGTACAAAGTCAGACAGGGAGGGACTGCGGGGGAGCAGCGAGGCGGCATCGCAGCCGAAGAAGGACAGCAGCACTTGTTCAAACAGCAGCGCCACGGAAACACATTCGACACAGCTGACTGTGGCGTGAGGCAGCTGCAGAGAAGAGAAGGACAAATGAGGAAAGATGATCAGTTCTGTGGAGTTAATTCACGTCTTCACATTGTGCTGGTTCTCTCCTTTTGTGGCCCACAGAACATTATAATAATCTGCCGTTAATGACAATTAAGTATTAAGATTTGTGCTTGTCACAGCTCTGCTGTAATTTAGTGTTACATAATAAAAGAAATGGGATGTTAAATGAAATATAAGTTAGTTATACAGCTGCAAAGATTAGTCACTTAATTAAATGGTTGATTGAAAAACAAATTAATTTGCAACTATTTTGAAAATTCATAATTTCAGCCATTTTTTAATCAAAGATGCCAAATATCTGCTGGTTCTTCTCCAGTGAAAGGATATGCGGCTTTTCTTTGTTTTATATTACAGTAAAGAACATTAGGGATGAACAATATTGGATTTTTTCCAATATGCTGATATTTTTCAACTCATTCTGGCCGACTGCCGATGCTGATATATATGTACATATTTTTTTGCAGTCAACATCAAGTCTCTGTTCTAGTGAATTAACATATTATTATGCCTACTTTCATTGTGATGGCCTACTGGCAGATGCAGACAGAGAATACAATGTTTTTTTTTTAAAATGTACACATTCACTGGGCAAAATAAGAAAACGGAATGGAAAAAAGGATTTTTTTTGCTGGGTCTTGTTGATCTTTGCTCTTCACAAATGGACAATTAAGTTTGTAGTGCTGAAGGAGTTTGATTTGGCTCATTCTCGCATGATGATGTTGAGCAACAGCAAACAATGTGGGTTTAAAAAACATTATTTAAAATATTAATAATAATAAGAAGAAAGACACATTTTTGGTGGTCACTCCTCCAATGTAGTGTCTCTCTGAAGGTTAAAGCACAAAGTGCAGGAAAAAATCCTTTTTCCTTTTTTTTTCTAAATCATACACCTAGTGATTCTGTCTAAATGTAATGAAGAAAAATACAGGCCCATGTACACTTTCAAAATGCACACACAAAGCCTTTTGTGCACAGAGAGACTGCACATGAGATTTCTCTGAAATGCAATAGTACAGTTTATTGAAGGAATGGAGGTGCCATCCTGAACTTTTGGTGCTTTCAAGGACTAAGCACTCTTTCAGCAGTCTGATCAAAGAAGTTCAGTATGATTAAAGTGATGAAATGTCAGCATCTGTTTAGGGTTTATATAATCTTCGAGCGGTCGGTGAGTCCAGCTCTTGACACTGACGCAATCCTGATTAGAGGGGGAGATAGTACTGCAGTAACGTTAATAACAAACTTGGACCCCCTTCCCTGTACATGTGCACATACAAACACCATTCAGCCACGAGGGTCCCTGAACTGACAGCCAATGTCTCTCTCTCACCTCAAGTTCCTTCTGCAAAACTTGCATCACATGACTCTTTCCTGAACCCCGATGACCGTAGATGAAGATTGAGGGGTAGCTGTACTGCTGTGGCTGCAAGGACAAAGTTCAGTACATTTTTACTCAATACATTTGTGACTTCTCATTATGATCAGTAACAATCTGAACAAATGAGCCTTCCTCTATCAGCTTTTATTATCATGTAGCTATGGATATGAAAAATAGTAATCTGCAAAGAAACTAGTAACTAAAGCTGTCAGCCTGTAAAAGGTAAAAAGTATAATATTCAAGAAGTATGGGAGTAGAAGTACAACGGGAAACTCAAGAACAAAGTTATACAAGTACCTCAAATTCATACAAATTAAAGTACTTGAGTAAATGTACTTAGTTACATTCCACTATTGGTAAAAACACCATGCTAACTGAAGCTAAAGACCACTGTCTTCAGGCTATCGCCCCTCCAGCGCTGGCAGGAGTTGACAGCAGTCTACATACCTGTCCCATGAGCGACAACAGCATCCCAGTCTGGACCTCTCTGCAGGGCAGCTGCTCCTCCACCCTCTGCAGCCTCTCGTCGTCATATCCCGGATGCTGTGACACCGTGGTCATCTTCGGACTACCGACCACAGCACCGTGTGTATCCCACCGTGATCAGGTCAGTGACAGGCGGCTACAAACACGCAGGTTAACGTTAGCTTCACGAGACTGGAGACTTTCCCTCCGGTATTCAGTCAAAATACGAGCGAAACGATGAAATCTGTAAGAAAACTATTTACCGTGAACACGACAGGATACCGTGAGAATATCCATACCTGAATATAAAAGGTGTTACCAACTTAAAATGCGGCGAAAAGTTAAGTTAAAGTAGGAAAAACGAACACACAAGCGAGGACGCTTACAGCAGTTTCGCGCGCGCCTTCCGATTACGTCAAATGACGGTCTGCAGCCAACAGCCAATCAAACAGTGCACATAGATTCATGGGTAATGGAGTTTTCGGCTCCAAAAACGCGTTTTATAAAATTAAAAGAAATCATCGTAAAACGTAAAACACGATTAAGCAAGCTATTATATTTGGATTAAATATTACCATAAAAGATGATAAATGATGCCAAGACGTACACTGTATATTATTTTAAACATTTTTTAAATTTTTCTAAGTATCTGTTTAAGTCAATGAGGAAGATGTGATAAGATCGAAAGCTCCACAACAACACCAAGAAATTCCGAATTCACCTTGTAGTGAGTATTATTTATTTTCCTATTTTATATTTATTTTATTGTATTTTTTCGTACATGTAAATTATGTATTAATATTCGAAATAAACCTTAAAGAATTGATGCAGCCACAAAATTTTGAATTCTCCAAATATTCGTTTTTCTCTCTTAATCAAGTAATCCTTAACAATTTAAGTATAATCTAATTTCACGTTTTTCAAACGTAACGTGGGCTGATTATAGTTATAGTTTAATGATCTGATTAATTAATCCCGATTACATGTAATCAGCTACCCCAAACGCACCAATAGTTTAGTATAGGCTAAACTATAAAACATTACACATTAGGGTTACAAATAACGTCTTTATCCTAGTTTTTGGACACAGAAACCTGGCGAATATGTTAATACAGGTCTCACGTAATAAAATACAATATATTTTACAGGATAAACCTGCACACAGCAGAATTTTGCAATATTATTATAGTTTTATAATGATTTCATCGGAAACAAACGACATTAGGTCCACTGAAGTGTTACTCCAGAGATTTTATGCTAGTTTTAATTATCATTTAATTATTTAGCTATTATTATTGTCGAATATGTGCACTGCGTGTATTATTTTTAGTTTCTTGGTCCGTTCTCGTTCATGTATTTGGGGTATTATTTTTGATTCGTCGGTTAGGGATTATATGATTATCCCATATTACACGACTTTAGGCTCCGTGTTGTTTTTATGATCGTCATTGTGTGTGTTTAAGATTTCGCGGGTGTTACAGGAATAATACGTCAGCCTGGGATTAAGGGATGTGGGCTGGCCCTGTGATAACCACGGCTATCCTCCAACTCTGTTTCAATAGGAGCTCAGCTGCGGCTGTTGGTCTGTCGGCGTCGAGCACAGACGGACCGTTTCAGCGAGATCTCACACACTGAATCACAGACAGAGACGGACCTGTGTGTTAGGATAACAACAGTCTCCGGCTGTGGACGCAGATGACTCAGGTAGGGACATTTCTGGGACAGCTGTGGGATAAATCTGGACAGAGGATGGATTCATGAAGCTTGTGTGTTTTGGTTTTTTTTTTCTATCCGGAGCGCACGTTTGTCAGAGCAGAGTGATGAATGAAAATCAGGGGAAAACACAAGTAGAAAACAAAATCCGACCTTGTTATGGATGCGAGAGCGCAGTGATGCTGTGACTGAATAAAGTCAGACACAATAAATTAAAATAATATCAGAATAAAACCAGAAAGCAGCGTTAGACCGAAGTTCCGCACCAGACTGTGATTTTCCGGACCAGATGCTGCAGATGTGAGTTTGCTGAGGAGGACAGGTTCATTGATCCTGAGCACCGAGCCCACAGACCGGAGGATGGTCCCCGGGGCCCCCAGCACGACCACCACCATGCTCCCCGCCTCCGAGGCTGCCAAGATCTACCAGACCAACTACGTGCGCAACTCCCGCGCCATCGGCGTCCTGTGGGCCATCTTCACCATCCTCTTCGCCATCGTCAACGTGGTGTGCTTCATCCAGCCGTACTGGATCGGGGACGGCGTGGACACCCCGCAGGCGGGCTACTTCGGTCTGTTCCACTACTGCATCGGGAACGGGCTGTCCCGGGACTTGACCTGTCAGGGCAGCTTCACCGAGTTCAGCGCCATCCCCTCCGGTGCGTTCAAGGCCGCCTCCTTCTTCATCGGCATGTCCATGGTGCTGGTGCTCACCTGCATCGGCTGCTTCGCGCTCTTCTTCTTCTGCAGCACCGGAACCGTGTACAAGATCTGCGGCTGGATGCAGCTGGCAGCAGGTAGGAGACTCTCTGATGAACTACAGGTGGGAGTTTAGGAAACTGTTCGAAGTGTTGATCCTGTGCAGCTCCAAGAATCATACATTTTACTAGAAACTGCCCAAAATCACCCTCAACTGCCACTTCAGAATGTAGACTGAAGTTTGGTCTATAAAACAGTTGAAAATGCACAGATTCTGCACCTAAAATCCAGATGTTCTCCTGCTTTTTCAGGGCATAAACTCCCAATAGATTCTCAATTCAAGTTGAAATTAGTAAAATCGTATAATTTACTGGAAATTGTCTGTTTTGACCCTCTTTTAAATGTTGTCAGGTTTAGTAAGAAAACAGCTGACCAGAATCAAAATGTACATAGCTTTGCCTCCAGATGTTCTGCTTTCAGTCACATCCCAAAAGATAGGATACTCATTTCAGTTCAAATTGTCATTTTCTTGTACAATCATATAATTTACTGGAAAAAATGTTTTTGTCCCCATTTCCCCACTGAGACTGTAAAAACTTTTAGGTTGAAAAGAACTGATCCGAGTCACGAGCAAAGCTCTCACCCCAAAATCCAGATGTTCTGCTTTTTCAGGACTGAGACACCAGTAGATGCTCACTTCAAGTTCATTCTAAATATCAATAATTTACTCAAAATCGTCTGTTTTACCCTCATTTCAACATTACGAATGTAAAAAGGATCAACTTTAGTATGAAAACAACTGACGAGAGTCAAAATGCAGCTTTGCCTTTTACCCCAAAATCCAGATGTTCTGCTTTCAGTCATTCATGATAGGCTACCCATTAGAGTTCAAATTGTAGTTTTCTTCTACAATCATATAATTTACTGGAAAAAAAAAAAACATTTTATCACAGTTTCCCCACTCACACTGCAAAGGATTTTAGGTTGAAAACAACTGATCAGAGTCATATATAAAGCTTTTACCCCAAAATCCAGATGTTCTCCTGTTTTTTTCAAACGAAAACAACTGACCAGAGTCAAAATGTACATTGCTTTGCCTTTTACACATGAGTCCAGATGTTCTGCTTTCAGTCATAGACTCCAAAAGACAGGATACTCACATGAGTTCAAATGAGTAAGAGTTTTCTTCTACAATCATATAAATGGATTAAATTCTTTTGGTCGTCAGGATCCTACATCAACCTGTCAGTGTTTATTTTGTAATAATGACCTGCTCACTGTACATTATCCCACTTATTACACAAATGGATTTAAGAAACGTTTTGAGAATCAATACATATCACAAAACCCAAGTGTATAGAGATTTTCTTACACCACTAAAAACAACTAACCAGAGTCAAAATGTACACAGCTTTGACCCCAAAATCCAGATTTTTGCACATCAGGAACTCTTATTTGAGCTCGTTTTACCCTCATCTCTTTACTCAAACTGTAAAAAATTGAGCAGCGTCCAAATGTACATAACTTTCTCCCCAAAATTCTGAATTTCTCTTCAGGCCATAGACTTCAACAGTTTGGCTGCAAAGTAGATTTCGTCCTGTGAGACCCCATTATAGAGCATTTCTGTGGTTACTAAAGCCCCGATAAAACATTATGTAACTGTCTGAAGTGTAGGTGGAGTGACAACAGCCTTGGGGGAACATACAGACCTCACACAGGAGCAGTGAAAAATACTCTGTGTGCCGACAATGAAAAGATACAGGCATCTTTTTAGAGTCGCAGTACAGTTTTGTTGGAGATGTTTTACTGATACTGGACCTTGAGGTTAACCAAACAGATATGTGACATAAATATGTGACCAGAAATGTTATTATAGTATGTTTTTCAACCTGAAGCTCTAATATTTGTATTTTCAGTCCCTAGTATGCAACTTATTCCAATGTAGATCCAGAAAAAAAGGTGAAAGACTAATTTCTGTTAGTATAAAACGTTAAACTCTGAGCTACATAATAGAAACAGGTAAGTCCTCAGTTGTTTCTGTGGTTTACATTGTGATCGCTGTTCAACTGGAAACATGGAAATTATTCTTTTTCTCTTTGTGAGAACAGAAAGGGTCCCTCGTGCACATTGAATGAAAAGAAAAACACGTGAAAGGGAACAAGAAAGGAGAATCAAAGGAGCAGGGACATGTAGTGTGAGCTTCTTTCTGCCTTTAATTATTTTTTTGTGAAATTTCCAGCATCCTCTCTGAAGCAGGCAGAGAAATTTTCCTGCATGTGCACAGATCTTGATTCCCCTCCAAAATTATATTCTCAAATAACTGGTGCAGCTCAGCTTTTTATCTCTGCCAAATACTTCAGTGTACAACAGGAAATTCTTCATTTTCTTCATTTTTTCTTTTTTTTTTTTTTTTTTTTAGTAGATTTTAACTACAGAGCAACAGAACCAGAGCTTTTTAAGGATTTTAGAATACACCAATCTCAATACAAGACTTATAAATTCTGGAAATGTTGCCTATTATTTGTTTCTTTGGATCTCTTTTAGCTCTAGTCTCCCAAGAGTTCACATTTAAATTGCAATAAAAACATTTAATTTACGCATAGGCTACATAACCATCACACGCCCACACTTTTATACACATAATGATGGTGCAATTATACTCTACAATCCATCAAATATATATATTGTAAACATTTAATTTCAGTGTTATTCTTGATAACATGTAATTTTTATGCTTATCTCACGCTAATATCAGTTCCTTTCAAACTTCTATAATAGTAAATCATTCTTTCTACTTTCTTTGATGAAATCTGCAATCTGTCCACATCCCTCCGAGCTGCATTGACATGCACTGCACAGCAATAACTTTATATAAGAAGCCCACAATTTGTCTAACCGTTTCTGCCATTTTTTTGTCACTATGGAAACTGTTTTCGAAAGGTCAGTAATATGAGCCGTCCATGTCAGATTAATTTGTAGCTTGACTCCCAGTAGTTATTCAATTTTAATAATTCCACATGTTAAGTACAGCGCTTTCAATTTTATCCTCATTATTATTATATGTGGCTTTTGGTGTCATTTGCATTTAAAACCAATTTGCTATTTTCCACCCATTTAATAATCACTTTAAAAGAGTACTCCACTGATTTAGCATTGCCCTTCTGTGACAAAGTCAGACTGTTTTTTTTTTTTGTTTTTTTTTTAATGTTTTCAAGAATGTCTTCTTCTTCCAGACATGCTTATTTCTTGTCAAAATTTGGGCCTACATTACCCATAGTCCAAGATATTACAGACATTTCTATCTGAGATTTGAATGTGTTGTGCCAGTAGCGGCTGAAGATGTTATGCTACTAGCTGCTAATGTAGCTTCAAACTGTTACCCTTAACTACAGGCAGTTCTGTCTGTGATTTGAGTGTGTTACACCAATAGTGGCTATTAGCTTTGAGCTGTTAGCCTTGATTGTAGACAGCTCTGTCTGAGATATGAGTATGAGTATGTGCTGGTAGCAAATAAAAATGTTATGCGAGTGGTGGCTAATGTGTCTTCGAACAACTAGCCTTGCCACAGGCAGGTCTGAGATTTGTAGCGGCTGATTGTGTTATGCTAGCAGTGGCTAATGTATCTTTGAAACTGCTATCTTCAACCGTAGACTAGCGCTGCTAGTAGCAGCTACTATAGCTTTGAAAGTCTAGCCTCAACCAGAGATGAAGAGTAAAAATTGTTGGAGCTCTCCTTTAAAATCCTCCAATATTCATGTGCCTGAATTTTTAAAGTTGAGATGAAATGAAAAAATGTATTTTTAACCCTTTAAGATCACCTCCTCAGACCTGTTGTGAAAAATCACTTAAAAAAAATCAGAATCTATGTATTCTTATGTCAAAATCAAGTCATGGTTTCTTACTGTACAATAAAATATGATGTGTGCTTACGAATGACATCTTCATCTTTTAGCGGCATAAAGCTAAGTCTTAAGCTAGTAGTGGCTAATGTAGCTTCGAACAGCTAGCCTCGACTGCAGTTCTATCTGAGATTTGTGTGTGTTGTGCTTCTAGTGGCTAATGTTGTTATGGTGGCAGGTCAGAAATAGAAGAAAACACATTTTAATCAACCACAGACCGTTCTGTCTGAGAGTTGGGTGTCCCGTGCTAGCAGTGGCTGAGTGTGTTGTGCTAGTAGCGGCTACCATAGTTATGATAGCAGGTCAAAAATGGAAGAAAACATGTTTAATCAGCAGGCCTGTCATTCAAATGACCTTGACTCATCATTTACTGGTGAGAGAGGTGAACTTTATAACGTGATGTGAGAAATAAAGATTCAGGAAAAAATGAACAAGTATGTAAATGAAGGAGCTGTAATTTTAAGCCAAACACAAGAGATTTGATTTTATTCCTGTCAGAAAATGAGTGGCATCACACCAATTTACACTCCCACAGACAAACAAATACTGTGACAAAAAAATAACTGGTAAGAAAACATTCTGAGCTTAATTTATGGTTCAGAATTCTCATATTAATCTAACTTGTGTTTATAAATAATCATCATACTCATACAAGTGAGAATTAAATGTCATAACCAATAGTGGTCACATTCATCGAGAGTGTGCTTCTGTTTTTGCCTGCAGAAACACACAGCGGATAAATATGCACTCAGGGTGAACATGTGTCCCAAAAATCTGCTGACCACCAGCCTCAGACTTGCAATCTAATAGACCATTGATTAGATATCGAGGTTAGTAGAGCCATTGACCAGCTGGTAGGTCTAATCTAAACACTATGTTCCCATTTCATTGCAAAAAAAAACAAAAATCCGCAGTAGCAAAACTATCCCAAGCGTCTGAAACCCCAGCAGCTGTGAGTTGGATTATCTTGCAGAGGAGGAACTACGAGGAGCTCGATCACAGTCCCAATAAGTGGCACAGCCTGGTTTCAGTTTCAGTCTTTGCAGGGGTTTTTTTTGTCACGGATCAAAGCTGAGTCTTATTCCTCTGAGTCACATGTTTGGCTTTCCCCAGTTTTTTCCCACCACGTCAGGGGAGCAGATTCTCAGAAACTGTCGCAGTTGATTCAGTCAGAGAGTAAATAAATATATTTACTTGAGTACTGTACTTAAGTATAATTTTTAGGTTCATGCATTCAAATGGCTTTATTGTCAGTCCAAAACACAAACATACTTAGATTAATATTGTAGACCAAGACTGGAACAAGAGAACTTTTGGCATTTTTCTTTGAAAAATGGCTTTAACAATGAATCATAGCAGGTTTACATATGATAAGTAAACCTCTTTTTTGCAGGAACGCTGTGATCACTTTCACATGCTTAAACACAGTTTGATCTACGGGCCACTGAGCAGCCTGATTGGACCAGTTGGGGTTAAGGGCCTCGCTTAAGGGCACCTCAGTGGTGCTAATGAGTAACCCCGATTTATCCTGCCGGTCGGGGGAGTTCAACCGGCAACCTTCTGGTCACAAGCTCGCTTTGCTACCCTTTAGGCCACCGCTGTTAATAGCAACATTTCAAAAGATTAAACCAGTGGTTTCCAACATTTTTCACTGGCAATCTCGTTAGCAGCTCCACCAAAGAGAGATTTCTGTCACCGTCTCCTGGTTTATCTGGTCATTTCCTGTTTTATTTTGCAGTCCTGGTCCTGCCTTATGTGTCTTGACTTTACTTGCTATATTTGTCCTTTTCACCTGTGTCTGATTCGTTCTCTGTCTATATAGTCCTTGCTTTCTCTCTGTCTGCATCAGTTTATTGTCGTCATCTTGTGTCACACCCTGTGTTTCACTGTTGCATTTGTTGTTACTCGTTTTCCCTTGCTGGATTTGCTGGTGAGCTTTGTATATTTTCTGTTGCTTTATTAATCACATTTTGAACAGTTTCTGCTTCGTCCTGTCTGTATTTGGGTCCACCATCTTGTTTAGGGTTGTACACTTTGACAGTTTCTCCTCTAAATTTGTCAGATGGTTTCATTTTAAAGAATAGTCCACTGATTTAACACTGCACTCCATTAAAAAAAAATCCAAATTAATGCAGCAGTACCACAGACATCTTCCTTTTTATTCCACACGCCTCTCTTCTTCTCTCTGGCTGAAAACTTGCCCACGGTGAAATTCAGTCAGAGATTCCGGTGTGTTATGTGAGTAGTGACTAATGTAACCTTGATCTGCTAGCATGAAGCAAAGAGGTTTGGTGAGCTCGCTTCTTTCTAACTCCACACCCCCATATTTTTTTTTTCTTCATTTTCAGCCTTGTAGTCTTCTGCCCCAACCGATGTTTATTAGAGTTTATCAGATTTCTCTTAGCTCCCTCTGGAGCTGCAAAATACTTTATACAACTTTTTTTTCACACACAAACTATCCTTTGTTCTTTTTGTAAAACCTCAATAGTCCAAAAAATGTCTGATTGGACTGAAAGCCCATTTGTGTGATGATCCGTTTTCCAAAGACAAACACCCAGAGACCCTTTTACAGTTTGTCAACAATGGGCAAGATGAGCATGCAGTTTGGTGACAGAAATATGGCGGCAGCTCGTCACTTGGCTGTTACAAACACAAGCAGTTCTGATTGTATCCTCAGTCCTGTCAACACTTGTAATAGCTTGCGGCCATAAACCCCACCAACTGCTCAGAGACATTCATGATCTTGTTGTAATTCTGTGCAACTGAAGTCGACCAGTGGAATATCGTGATTTTTTTGCTGGTAAAACTCTTAACTTGTCTGGATTACTGGGCGGAGACCACTACTTCTGGTGCCGAAATGTGCATGTGGCTTTTTTATGATGTTGGCTCTAAAAGGATCTGTTGCTCTGAAAGAAAAAACTCTCTCCTCCTGCAGTTGTTAGTTCAGTAAATACTGGTTCTGTCCATGGTGCTGAATCGACTTCTGTAAAAAACAAAATATACAAGTCTGTGTGGCAGAGCTGTTTTTTTTTGTTTCCTTTCTTGCCCCATTAATCATCTGACAACCCCTCAAATGTATCTTGTAACCCTTCAGGTTGGGAGCTCCTGGACTACATTACTGAACATTAAGTAAATAAAACTAGCTCCACCTGAACTATACAGTAAAATGCTCCTTATATATTAGGTCATATATAATATCAAGGGCACATTTGTCTTGCAAAACAAGTATTTTAAGTGCATCTTGCTGCTAAAAGTTCACAGTGCCTCTTCAGCTCTGTCTGTCTCGTATCATTTCTCCTCCTCAGTCTCATTCGCTCAGAAATGTCACGTCGAGGCTGCTGCGAAATCTGCCATTAGCAGATTTTCCAGGCAACTTAAATAGCCAATATCGAGGTGCTTTCTCTCCGAAATCCCATCGTGATTATAAAAAAATCCTCCCCGTCAGATGTCATTTCAGGTGGTTTGGGCCGGCTGTGATGTGCTATCAAAGGCAGCACACTGAGCTCACAGGCAGCCCTCTCCTCCAACGCTGCTGCGACGTCCTGAATGTTTGATGAGCTCTGCCTTCTGCTACATAAAGACATGTTTTAGAAGAATAGCTACGAATAATGACAATCGCTGTAATGACGGAGCCGCTCTCTTTGCAGATGTCTGGTTGGATGGTCTGTTTTATAGTTTTAAACAAGTCTTTTGCATAACTTTGCACAGTATTTGGCAGGCGAGCATCAGACACAGCTGGCATCCTGCCCAAACAGAAAGAGAGCCAACTTTTATGTCACTTTTCTGCCTGAACACCCGCCGTCCTGCAAGAAAATCAACCTCTGAACTGTTATCAAAAGTCACCTCTGCTGCTGTGACAGAATATAAAGTGAGACTACTTTCTGAAAAGGTGTAATTTCTGTGTTTAGAAGTGTGAGGGCTAATTGATCAGCAAAAAAACTTTAATATGGAAAACTTCTGGCTTGCAAGGTTGTTCAGCCTGTCACGTATTCCCTTTTTATTTATACTCAAGTTTTACTAAACTTTTGTTTTATTTACTGCAGAAGAGTGGGATGTGACTGATTTGCCAATTTATTTAAATCTTGTGACATTATAAAGTTTCTCTGCGTCAACTTTTCTAATCAGCAGATGAATTTATGATGATAATTTATTCCCCCTACAGTCTATGAAGTAATGAGTTGCCATTTAACTCGGTAAAACTTTAAAAATACCAAAGTAATTAATTTGAGCATCGTCAAACAAAAAAAAACTTTCTATGTTCATCAGTAAGGCTCCTCCAGTGGACTCCCCATGGGTTAATTGAGTTAATTGTTTGTTAGAGAGTGAAAAAGTCATCAACACAGGCATAAAAAAATGGATGAAAAAGTAAAAGAAAAGCATTTACAAACACTGATGCTTCCATACGGAGCACAAGGAGACACTGATTGATTCGAGATTCAGTATTTTATAGGGATTTCAATAATTTGCTTTGGTGAGTTCACATAAAACAAAAAGCTCACAGCATCATATACTGTCATAGTCAGAATCAGAAATACTTTATTGATCCCCAGCAGGAAAATGGTGATGTTACAGGTGCTCAAATTCAAGAATAGAGAATTTATAGACAAGCTTAGAGAAATTAAAAGAATAGAAAATGATAAGTATGTAAAAATATATACATTCTACTACAATATATAAATGAGACCATTTTACAGTAATAACAAATACATACAATTAGGAGCATGTAAAGATGGCAGTGCGGCATTTAGCAAGGGGTAAAACCATTAAATGACTCACAAATAAAACTTTTTATGTATAAAATAAAATTAAAGGGATAGTTTGTTACAGCCACAGTAGATGTCAGTGAACACACCATGTACTGCTGTGGACACCTAAAACAGTCCCACCTAAAAAAAAAAAAAAATCAATATTATATTAAGTCGCTCTCTCAAAGCCTACCAAACTCTATAGGCAAAAATAGTCATTTTACCTCGCAGAAATCAAGAGTTTCTGGTCTTCCACGGCCACAATCTCTTTTCTATTATTGTGTGACTTAAGTGTTGAAAATGTTAGTTCAGATTCACCAAAGTCACTCAGTAACACAAATAATGTAACAGATTAAAGCAGTTGTAGACCAGCAACACCCATGTTCTGTGAGGTAAAATTACTGATTTTGTCAATGGAGTTTGGTTGGTTTGGAGAGAGCAATATTTGGTGCATGTAACTGCAGTTTCCCATAGGAAAAGGCTGTCTGACAGCAAGATAAAGTGGCAAAATATTCTGAAAATAGTGTACACTTAAGCAGCAGTACATCTTTTAGCTTCCTCCACTCGAACTCTTGCCGCTTCTCCAAACTGGGGGCGTGTTTGTTGCCATCTGCTGCAGAAAAAAATGGAAACTGTCCCTTTAACATAGCATAAAAGTAGTGTGAATCATATGTTCTGGCCTTTGTGAACACCAGATCTCAACAACAACATCATCAAAACACCAAATGAGGGACTATCTTATGGAATAAAAAAAATTTGTTTTATTTCATCCCACCAGTTGATTCATGGAAACTATGCTAAGAAGGCACAGGAACTGAAACTGGCCAAACACACCCACTAAGATTAAATTTTATGTTGGTTTTTCCTTCAATTTGTCACCAATCAGTGGGCTTTTTTGGAAGAATTAAAGAGCTTGTAAAAAAGCAATCTGGAGGACGATACGCGCCAAATGGATTTTTTACCACCTAATGACCTGTGAGGTTATTAATGGCTTATTATTTATATATAAAGCCATGAGAAGTGATTTATTTGCCATTAACGAATCCATTAGTTACAACTTATAAACCCCTTTAAAAGCATGCCTTAGGATAAAGTGTCACTGAGGTTGAACACAGGATGAGTGTGTCGGCGTGGAGCAGCTCTGACGTGGGGCTGCACGTCGGTGCTCGATAACCTGGACGGCCTCCAGAGCTCCGACGGCCATCTGGATCTCACATGAACAGCTGGCCTGTCTCTGTGGCTTTAAATCCATAGAAATCCATAGTATCCACGGTGGGTTCACTCAAAATGCTGCTGAAGCGTTTCCAGCACACGGTCCATTTCCTGGTTGTCTGACCAGCAGCTCCCCGTGCAGTAAGTGGCTCCCCTCGTGGTGCTCTCTGCCTACTAAGTGGTCTGGCATTCGGAGCCAAAAATAAAAGGTCCATTTGGTAGCTGGAGTTTTATCGATCCAAAGGGAAACAGGGGACAGCTGCATGTACTGTAGTCCATTCCAGGCTTGGGGAGTAATGGATTACATGTAACAGGATTACGTAATCAAGACACAAAATAAAGGGAACTGTATTCCATTACAATTACAGAAAAAAACTTTCATTAGATTGCAGTTATTTAACAGGATTACAATTTTAAATTAAAAAAATACATTAAAACAACAGCTAATCTTACAATCAATTCATTATCACAGCCTCTAGTGATAAAAGGCTTAATGGAAATTTTAAGATTACTTTGTCTTTAAAACAGAAAGAGGAACAACATGACAGTGCAGTGACAGTTCTGGTGTCAGCTGTGAAAATCCTGTCATCATCCACGTTTCAAAGAAACATTAAAAGATAAGACCAACTGACATTGTTAGACAGATAGACCAACTGCTAACATTAGCTACACAGAACAACCGCTAACAATACGTTCACAGAATTAGCTACGCGGAACAACTGCTAATGTTACCTATATAGACCAAAGGTTAACATTACCTACACAGAACAACTGCTAACAATAGCTATACAGGACAACCACTAATGTTAGCTATTCAGACCAACCGTTAACATTAGCTACATAGAACAACTGCTTCTGTTAGCTACACAGAAGAACTGCTAACATTAGCTGCACAGAGCAATTGCTAATATTAGCCACATGGAAGAATTGCTAACATTTGCTACACAGAACAACTGTTAACATTAGCTACACAGAACAACTGCTAACGTTAGCCAAACTGAACAATTGCTAACATTAGCTACACAGAACAACTGATAATATTAACAACACAGACCAAACGTATTAAACAGTTTCCCCATATTTGATACAGAGGTAATCCAAAAGCAACGGACAGTAATCAAGTTATGTTACTTTAATATTGTGATATCTGGATTAGGTTACAGACTACTTTTTTTTTTAACAGATAATCAGTAATTGTATCAGAATACATTTTTAAAGTAACTGTGCCAGCCCTGGTCCATTCAGTTCAGTGTTATTGTGAAGCTGTGAGAGAGACAGAAAGCACAAAACACTGTGGTTGCCTTATGTTTGATGCATGATAACACAGTTTGATAAAGCGCCCGGCTGACTGATATTATTATGCGAATGCTTGGCGCGTTTGGGTGGTATTCAATTTTACACCTCTTCAGAAAGATGTCAAGTGGAACCGAGGCGTGCTGCTTATCACCGTCACATTGTGTCTTGGAAAGGAGACGCAGAGACGCTATCACGCTGTGTCTGCAGAGGAGACGGAGAGATAATGAGAAGTGATACAGGGAATGTTTGAAAGCTGAAATCTTTATATTGAAATACTGCTCGTGTCATTTCTGTCCATATAAGAATCCAACAGGCATTCATATTCACTCTTTAACATGTATTATACAAACTACACAAAATATTCAGTATTTCTCCCTGACAAAAGATGCATGAGAATTTATTGCCTGCAATGAAATTTAATTTTTTGCTCTTTTGCCTCATCCATTCCATTACAAAGTGAGTATGTGTAATGTGTACAATGTACATGTGCACATGCAATTTTGTAGGTATTTATCTCTGCCAGACATAACAAAGAAAAAACAAGTACAAAACAGCTGTTTCTCTGGGGGAAAAAATATTTTTTTCAAGGGCAATGCTGGAAATAGGACAGTGCACAGTGTGGGGCTTGTGCATAGAAAGTAATAAGGGCTGCTTTGACACGTGCTGTTCAGCAGCGACGTGTTTCAGCCTTTATAGGACCAGTTCGTACGCTGTAAAAAAAAAAAAAAAAAAGAGCTGAGACGACTTAAAATTTCAAGGCAATACACTGCAGTACATTTTTGAGCCCAACCCCAAAAGGTTTTGCTGACCTATAATCTTTCGTTGAGCTCATTTACTTTTCCTCTTTGGATAAATTTGAATATTTGAGTTTTAGGAACTAAAAAAAAAACTGATTTGTCTTTTTTTAGTGCCTGAAAAAAATACAATGTTTTGAATTCTAAAACTTTAAGATTATCTAAAGAAGAAAAGTAAATTATCTCAACAAAAGATCAGTAGTTGGTAAAACTTTTTCAAAACTTAAGAATCTGAGTTGGGCTCAATACCTGAAATCTATTGCCGTCTGTTGCCTGGAATTTTTGAGAAAAGAGTGATCAGTGATATTTTCGGTTTTCTTTTTTTAACATTTTACAGACCAAACCATAAATTGATTAATCAGTGATGAAAATAATTGTTAGCTGCAGCTCTAAATGCAAATACTATCAATTCTGTGCTTGTCCTTATAAAAATAGACATTAAATATTTATTTTTTTCTAAAAGCCAGAATCTGCTGGCAGAAATTGGCTGTTGATCAAAGCATCTCTAATTTTAAAAAGAGGAGCTCTGAGAACATTTGCAAGTGCAGCAGCAGAGATGGTCTGGATTTAAAGCGGAGCAGCTAATGACATCAGCCTGCTCTTTATCCTCTCACACATATAATGAAGGACCGGAAGAGTCTGAGAGGCTTTACAGTGATGTAACATGACCGCACATGAGACTGAGACGCACACATGAAAACACACACACATACACACACACACAGAAGAAGAAGAAGAAGAAGAAGAAGAAGAAGAAGCTATTAGTAGAAAAAAAGAAACAGAATCTGAGTGATGTCTTCACCTGCAGGTTTTTAGATGAAACCCTCTTTACTCCCCTCTCTCTCTCTCTCCTCTCAGTAAAGTGCTCAGCTGATCCCCCCCCCCCCCCCCCACCCCCCCCACCCCCCGCCCCCCCCTCCAGCTGCCTGCACTGGATGGACGGTGATTTTACACAGAGTCCAAAAAAAAAACGCTACAGAGGCAGAAACAAAAAAAGAGAGATGGCGGCGCCTGCAGAGTGAATCAGCCAAATTAAACGCCGGCCAAGTCAGCTGAAGCTCGCAGATCTCGACTACAGACTAATTCTGAGTCCGAGGATTAAGAAAGTGGATCACCTCCTTTAGCTGATGAGGATTTTAAAGGGACAGTAACCGATCTGTGACCTCAATCAGACGCTAAAGTTGACTTGTGGGAACAGACTGACACTTTCAGAGCCTCAGTGTCCCCCTTTGACAACTTTATCCTAGTCGCTCTTAAAAAAAAGACACCCATGATACAACAGAAACTTAAGTAATGAATCTTTGCACCCAGGTCAGAGTAGCCATCTTGTGTCTATTTATTTACATTCGGCCCCTTAGTTTAAGTATAAGGGCCATTGTACTGAATTGGTGCAAACTGCTGGCCCACAACCTAAAAACAAAAATTGAAAAAGCATTTAAGTGTGCAAATCTTAAATATCCAAAATAATACCTGACATGGCAGTAAGCTTAAAGGAATAGTTCACCCCAAAAATGAAAATGTAGTCATTATCTGCTCACCATCATGCCGATTTTTAGTGCTGGAGTTTCACAGGAAAACAACGTTGCAGAACCTCCCAGGCGATGGAAGTGAAAGGTGACCAGTTTTAATACATAAAAAAAAAAAGCTCCGACATGCCAAGCTGACTCTGCGTGCACACCGTCTGAACTGGGTGCGTGTGTTTTTGTTTCTTTGTTTGTTTGGTTGTTGTCGTTTTTTAAGTCACCATTCACTTTAATTGTTTGGGAGATTCTGCAATGTTGTTTTTCTGTGAAACTAAACCTGACCTTCAGTCAGCACGAGGGTGAGTACATAATGACTGACTTTGGGTGAACTATCCCTTTAATATAAAATCACCATCAACTTTAAATTGGGGGGCGGCTGTCTAAAACCTTTGACAAAATACAGTTATTTTGCATTTTTCTGTGTAAATCCTTAATCTTCTTGTAAAAAAAAAAAAAAAGTCCTGTATTTTCGTGTCGCTGTAGAAACAGTGCAAGTTTGAGTCAATGGGTGGAGCTGATTTTAGCCACACCCCTATACGCTTCTGATCAGGAAGTACGTCTGTGTCCTCTCTGCGTCATGGCTGCATGGTGAGGACATAGGTCCCATCATGTTGAAGTAAATGAAGTTTGTGTGTGTACAACTGTTCAGAAGTGTGCTAGCTAACCACATACTGATGAGCATCAATCTAAAATTGTCACAAAACATTTGATGATGTTTCAACCATTATAAGCAACATTTTTGCCCAGCAATGCAAATTAGAAGTATTTTAGTAAACTCCTTGTCATTTAAAATTCAGTAATGTCCCTTAAAGTCAGGCTGAACACCACTGCCAAACAGGCTGAAGCTCAAACATGAGAAATAATAAAAAACAGGCAAGGGGGGCCTCAGCACAGACAGACACTACCATACGCTTCTAGTGGGTCATAAGTGATCATTTTTAAATGCTGAGATTTTAAGTTAACTTTTTCTGACAGCATGACAAAAGCAAAAGCAAAAATCAACTGTCAGTTTCAAGTTTTTAAAAAAGAAAAATCAATAACACTTCAATAAAAATGTGCAGAGTCCTTGAGCAAGAAACTGTGCTCCAAACTGCTCCCAACAAATAATGAAATTCTTACAAATGAATGCAATAAAATATAGAAAAAATGTTTTTAAAAAGCAAAAGGTAACCATGCACCAATACAAGAATGTGGATACAGAATAACAACTTATACAAATGAACTGAACAAATCACATATTTTGTTTTATAATACTATGATAGCATATTTACCAGTTAAATGTTACATTAACAATATTTTCTGAGCGTGTCAGGTGCTCCACAGGTGATGATTCTGTGGTTTGTGATAATGAAAAATCTCACTATATTACTTTTTAAACACAGTCATGAATAAATATAGAGCTTCATGAAGTCAAGTGCACAACACCTCCTAAAAAAGCTTGAGACGTGTCCCGTAAAGTCTGCCACCCAGATGATCAGCGATCTCCTTAATAGAGCTGTCAGCCCGACAATAAATCTAAACGCGTCGCTGTCGAGGCGACGTAAAGGTGTCACAGAGGGCGAGGTGTTTTATGGGGTGTGTGGTCTGGTGGAGAGGTGAGATTGAACATCGTGTTCAAGATGCTGCGATCAGAGCCAGGCTTCAGGTCGTCATATCTGCCTGTCAGCTGCTCACAAATCTGCTGCAGCCGGGGGGGGGAGGAGGTTGACATTAATGTGCACTAACAATTTCATAGGTAGCAGAGCGGTCGGTGCTACAGGCTGCAGCAGCAGTTTGATCTCCACTGTAACAACAATTATGAGGTCTGTTACGGTTTAACTGAAGTGCTGATTCATATTTGACCTTCAGCTTGAGAAAACATCACATATTTTTTGACTTTTGTCACTTACTGTAGGCTAAATAACACTTTAATCAAGTGCTGGAAAAAGAGCTAAAGGCAATGAAATAAATAATGACTCATGCACATAAAATAGATGATAAATATATCGCTAACTAATTAGAATATGAATATAAGCAAACAAAACTAAGAGCCATGCTGCGTGGGCATAGTGGTGCTTTGAGCTAAATGCTAAAACCAGCATGATAACATGCTTAAAATGACCATGTTAACATGCTGGCACTTAGCAGCCATAATGCTTATTATGTATATTAATAATATTCCTGAAAATACGCCAGAGTTACATTAAGCACATTGGTAATTTCCTGCCAGCATATTTGCAGCAACAGTGTAACTGTAACATATTTTTTGTGTTCTTGACTGAAGTAGGCGGCTTGTGTGCAGAAGAAGAGTCAAATGACGCACTAAACCCTCCCACCCTTTTTCCGTGAGCGTGCACAGAGCCCGAAGAAGAAAGTCTGGGTTAACACAGAAAGTTGATGACCGTTATCTCGGATCGGGGTTTGAAGTTTTGTCAAGACTGCTCATGCAAAGAAAGCCTGGCTGTGCTGAACTTTAAAATTAATGCATACATGTAGATTTTTTAAAGACGGGTACACAGGGGTGGTTGTGAAGGGTTGCCACATTGCCAGAGTTTTAAAAGTCTCTGTGTGTTCAGCTCTCAGCACTTTTGTAGCTTCTAACTGAATCTCTGTGGTTTCAAATTTAGTTTCTCTCCTGCGTCCCTGTTTGTTCTTTCAGCTGCTTTATATCTTCTTTGCTTTCAAATAGCTTTGTGGGATTTGTCGTCCGGTAAGAATTAGATCAATATCCCTACAGACACGGAAATGAGATAACAATGAGATAAATAGAACACATGCAGTTAATAAGAAGAAAATACAAGCAAGCAACAGAAAAACACTGTGCTGATATTGTCAAGGTCACATTATTTTGAGCCCTTTGCCGCAGCCTGTTGATGAATAAGATGTCATCCTGAAGTGATGATGAGACTGTCTTTAAAAATTAGCCGAGACGTGATGGACAGACAGTCGGGGCCGCAGGAGCGGCTGGAGCCCGTTCGAGGTAAAGCGAGAGTGGTGGTGTGTCTGATTGGGGAATCGCAAGGTATTTAGAGGCCTTAAGTGTGACTGACAGTTTTGATTGCAGAGTAGTTAGGACGTGGAATGAACAGAGAGATGGAGATTATGTGAGACGGGGAGAAGTTGAAGAGACTGTCGGGGGCTGCCAACCAGATGAAAATGACACCCAGAGTCCCCGATCTTCAGAGGGCTCTGGGACTGTAATTATCCTCCGCAAGATGGATACTCCTCTGTTCGGGTTAAACTGCAGAGAAATGAGCAGCGGTGATAGGGCTGTTTATTGACACAGGGAAATTTATATGCACAAACAAAACATAATATAACAGCTCCAAGGCCACTTTAAGCCTGAGAACACTGACTGATGTTGTTTGACTGATAAGAGGGAATCATATTCACCAAGGAGGGTTTTTTTTTTTGGTATTGTTTGTTTGTCTGTTTGCATGAAAGCTCAAGGATGTTTTACAAATTTTAGTGAATGATTAAAGCTGCATTAGATTAACAATGGATCAGATGACTGGGTAATGTGAAAGGTGTGACTTGTAGTAAGAAATTATCACTCAACTCTTCAGTTCCTCGCAACTCTTTGTAGTGTTTAAGCATCTTTCAGCTCGTTGTTTTGGTTTTTACACATGAAACTTGCATGATTCAATCTCAGGCTCTCATCGAGCTCATTTTTTTTACTGTTTCCAAGAAAAAAACACTAGGGCTGCAACTAACTGTTATTTTCATAGTTGATTAATCACTCGGTTATTTTCTTGGTTAATCAATCAATAGTTGCTCTCCTCTCTGTTTGTCTCAGAGCTGTCCCTCTTTCACACACACACACACACACACACACACACTCCTCACTCCAGTCTCTGCACCCTCACTGGGGCAGTCAGCTCATCTGGTTCAGCTGGGCAGCAACCCTTACCCTGACTGCTCTTCTAACTATGGGTTTGTAGTCCTTTAGTGGATGCCATGATGGATTGTAGTCCTCGCTGCCCTCTATGGCACAGCCTCTCATGACATCACAAGACGTGAAAGCTTAATAATTCACGAGTGAGCTGTTTATGGCAACGTTTGCAGTTTGTTGCACTGCCCCCAGGTTTCAAAAAATAATGCCTGCAACTTTAAACCAATTCAAAAATTTTTTATTTGCCCTTTGCATTTTCATCCAGTCCTCACCAAAGTTTGTTGATTAAATATTTTAATGATCCTGGAGGATTTTTGTCACGTGACATATTTCATTCCTTTATTTCCTTCAGTCTATTTTAAGCCTGCATGATACGAGGAAAATCTGCAATGTGCAATAACATTGTTAAATATTGCAATGACGATCTGACTTGCAATAAATAAACACTGAAGTGTGCATATTAGCTTGTTTCCTCTGGAAGCTGCCAAAATAATTCCAAATAAGAGAATAAGTGCGGTACTTTTTCACCACAAGGTCTTTGTCAGCTGTGTTTTACTCACTTTTCTTCTCTCCCTCCTCGGCCGTTGTGCTCTTTAACCTCGCTTTCACCACCAGATTGACACCAATTAACTGTTAGGTGGAGCTTCATCTGATTCGCCAAATAGCGCAAAAGCGTGACCAGTGTATCCAGGGCTCCATCTGAATGAGAGTGTGAATGCACGCTGCATGTAAATAAAGTGATTTTTTCTCATTCATTTTGTTTCAGGCGGTCTGTTGTGATGTGTTCCTCACATCGTATTGTTTGACAGAAACTGCCGCAACAAATTGTTCAAATTTAGGCAACACGTGTGCGCATATACCCACATTACATATGCACAGTTACTTCTGAATTTACATGCAAGTTGGTGCCAGAGCAGCTTGATAAATCTTAACAACATATCAGCTGTCATGGCACAATTCATCCTTATTCAAGGCCCAAGAGACAAGACAGAATGATGGCCATGTCCATCCGTCACTGTGTCTATGCTGATGCAGATCCAGATTAAAGACACTTTGTATTATGAGAATAATGTGGCCTTTGTGGATGGTACTGCATATGCTCTCTGATTGCTTTCTATTTGTTTGAATGCCTTATTTAACACTAAATCGCACTTTTATTACACAGTTCTGGACTGTTGCTTTATGGGGACAAGCGTCAGAGACCTCACAGGCTCCATTACCTCCTGATTAAACCAACCACGAGGAAGCTGCTGCTTTAACGTTCGCGATGTTACAAGATCGCTGAGGGAAATTTCTCAGCGTTGCTGCTGTTATTAAAAAACTGTCAGGGTCTAATTACACCCACAATTTGCTTGCATGGAGCAACACACTTCCTGAAGAGCGATGTGATTTCTGCAGTGTTTGCCAGAAGCAGGCTTCATACATGTTTCATGAGATCTGCCTGCTTCTCTCATGTTTTTGCTGAGCCCAGAGAAAGAGACTGTGCAACTTTGGAGGTCTGTTGGCATTTTCCAAAGCTGAGTTACCCTTTAAATTGGTGGGATGATGATGGGATGGTGTCCAGTTACCAGACAGAGAGCGATGGCGCTGAAGCTGATGGGGAGATAACGAGGTCCTCCCAGGAGTCTCTGCAGGATGTGGATGTGCTGAAGTTATATGGCTTAATAACACTCCTAATCAGGTGCTAGTTACGGAGCAGCAGGAGGGCTAACAGCGAGGGATTTGGACGGAAATGAGAGCGCTGAGGAGAGGAAAGAGGAGTGATTGGCAACTCTGAGTTTGACATCCCCAGTGTGTTGAACAGTGTGGAGCGACGGCGTCTGTGTGTGTGTGTGTGTGAAAGACAAGAGATGTATTCATGAAGGAGTGTGTGTTTCAGACCGGCTGAGTGGGAGTACCACTGAGGCAGCCGTCGATGTTGTGTTATTTTCCTCTCCGCAAAAAGAAAATGTTCCCAATCTGCTGTTGTATTATCCTATTGTATTATGCGTCCCTGAGGGAGCGTCACTAAATAGCCCGCTCCCCACTGCACGAGGGATCAGTGACAAATCCCCCAGCAGGGGAAAGTGATAATCTCAAGGAGCATAAGCTTGTCCCAGAGGAGAACAAAATACTCTCTGTTTTTCCTGCTGCCTTTTTAAGTGTTATGAGAAACTCCAGGATAACTTACTTAACTAACTTATTCCTCAGAGTTGTGGATATGAGTCTGCTCTGCATATCAAAGGCTACCATGACGGTGGATTTGTCTCACTTGTTGCAGAATAGTTCATATTTATCCTCAGATTTAAATAATCGTCCATTAATATCCGCACGGCGTATCCGCTTCATTAGGATATTGTAAAAATGTCATTTTGACTGAGTGTCTGAATTTGAATTTGTGTTTTTAAAAATCCATCCCATCATCCAGACGTATCTGGACTAACTCCACTCAGTCAATCACAGCTGGACTTGCTCCTGATTGATTCCTCTTATTAAGTAATTGCTCAAATCCTTCCAGTCAGACCAGTTTGCAGAATGTGAACGGGAAAGCCTCCATTATTCAGCGTCCTATCAGAGCTGCCAAAATGTCACAAGATTATTTTTTTTAAATAGAAACAGTGGTGCATTGAATATCTTAACTTTTATAATAAATTAAAGGGGTAATTTGGATTATTTGAAGTGGGTTTTTTATGAGGTACTTATCTATAGTCAGTGTATTAGCTACAGTAAATGGTGGTCAGCACCCTGTCGAGAGAAGTCTGGTTATGCAAGACTAACACTGCAGTATCTTAAGTTTCTTACATTCCTGTGTTTAATTTTAAAAAAGTTAAATAACATAAAATATAACATAAAACTTACATACTGTATTCTTCAAGTCCTTAAAAATAAGTTTTACCCCAATTGTACCTCTTTTTTCAGGCTGTGCGACTCTTAAATTCTTCCTCCACACGCCATCCTGAATTTTTTTTTTTTTTATGATTTATTATTAAAGTAAATTAACATTATGAAATATTAAAAGTGGGCTACATACAAAAGAAAACACTGCACATTTAAAAATACTCATCAAACCGCCTCTAACTGGACGGGTAACCTGTGCACAACAGCACATTGCTTAGCATCTGTGCTCCTTTCAGCTTCCCCGAACTGGGACTGTGCCAACCACCATCTACTAATACACCGAC
Source organism: Lutjanus erythropterus (assembly GCF_056507025.1). NCBI lineage: Eukaryota > Metazoa > Chordata > Actinopteri > Lutjaniformes > Lutjanidae > Lutjanus > Lutjanus erythropterus. Next base: position 22,886,392 of record NC_139338.1, on the reverse strand, counting down.
GATCAATAAATACCTCATACAACCACACTTCAGATAATCCAGACTATCCCTTTAACAGGTCTGATGTAAAATGTGTTTCAGGTGCTTTCTGTGCAGCATCCTACAGAGGAGCGCGATAAAAGGTTCAGCACCTCTGTAAGTTGAGTCTGTCATGTCAAGCTTAGCGCTGAAGTCTTCCATGCCTCATTACGATTTGATTATCCCGTCTCCCCAGGAGTAATGTAATTAGTGTAACCGGGATGGCGGAGGAGGGGCGGAGGGGCGGTGGAGCAGAGAGGCTGCCCCGGCCTGCAGCCTGCCGCTCATCCCTGTGAGCTCAGAGGCCGAGACGCCGGTCGACTAACCTCAGACGACCGTAAACTTCTGCAAAAGTTTCCCATCAGAACTAAAAAAAAAACTCAAGATTGAGCTTTGAGTCTCGCCTCGCTGTGATTGGATGTGACAGGCTGAATGCGAGGAAACGAGACCCTGAGAACCAACAGCACGCCAAATCGACTGTCGAATGACTTTGTTGCTTCTTGATCCCTCGGGCCCTTCAATCTGAGATATTTTAGACATCACAGCCGGTTCTAGAGACCTCGCAGATTAAATGCCTCCGCTGTTGTTGTCGTCGTTCCTCTGCGACGGGCGCCTGGGTCACTTCACTATGAATTATAAATGCAAACACAACTGTTTGTTTGTGAATAAATCATCACTCTCTTAGACATGAATGGAGGCCTCTGAGTGTCTCTGGTGGTGCAGTTTAAGAAAGTTCAGAAATTGAGTCAAACAAAGTAAATAATAAATAAATAAATAAATAATACCATGTTCTTTGAGGATTTACATATAAGAACTACGTGACCTTTATTAAATCTTTTGGTTTGCTTTATTTTTTTTAATTTCTAAACTTGCTCTGTGCTCTTAGAAATACAATAAGAGTTCCAAAAGGGTTCTTCTTGAAGGGCTGACGTTCTACCAAGAACCCTTTATTGAAGAAAGGGTTCATCAAGGGTTCTTTGTCAGACTAAGGGTTTCGTTAAGAACCCTTTTCATCAAAAAAAATGAATCTAATGAGAATGAATCTGAATAGAACCTCCATTGAGGGTTCAGGCAAGTTCAAGTGGAATGTTTATAAAAGGTTCTTCCAGGAACCATGCAGGACAATCTAAAGAACCCTTTATGGTTCTAATAGCACTTGTATTTCTAAGAGTGTGTGCCAGGAAACACACTTGTCCCAGACAATAACTGGCAACTTCTAACAATTAAAAAAAAAAAAAAAATGTGTATAAATCGTAAAAAGATCTAAAACTAACAAGACCTACTGATAACATGAGTGTAAAAATGTGCTTTTGTAAAAATCTTTATAATTATAATAACAAACATCTGAACTATGTCAGTTTTTACAAAAAACATGATTTAATTAGACATAAAAAGGTTTAGGTATTTAAAAAACTGAATCAGAAGTTGCCTCTTACAAGGTTTAACAGACAAGAGTTTGGTCTTTTTAATATATTTATACAGCATAATTGAAGAGTAAAAATCAATTGAATGGCTGATAAATCCTCATTTAATCCTCGGAGGTAACTACTGATTCTCTGCGGCTCAAGAATGTAAATTAATCTCAAATCTCAGTTAAAATATGAACACAAACCTGCAGAATTGCAGCGAAAACATCCGACTAACAACAACTCCCCTCCTCCTCCTCAATCTGTTTGTATATCTGCTCGGTCCAGAGTGAGCTCCTCTCTCTCTCTCTCTCTCTCCCCGGCTTCATAATTACAAGATGAAGCAAGTTGAATTCTCCTTAATTAGGACCTGAGGGCAAAGAGACAGAGAATAACTTCACACAATTAGTCTCAGCCCAAGGGCGACGAGAGGGTGCCGTGTTTTTGGCAAAAAGACACGCGGAGAAGTGGTACATTAACAACAAGACATCATGTTTGTATGAATAGGCTCGGTGTGCAGGGAAATACAATACAGATTTTACAGAATACACAACGTTATGTAATTATAAAGCAAGAGCTCACTATCGAGATGCTGCTCCTCGCTACAACATTCTCATGAAAAATAAATGTTTTTCTCTTCACTCTCTGATTGAAATAGTGCTATGATATATTCTAGTCCACATTGGGCCCCTGAGCACACACGCTTAAAAGGCCCCTGTGTTCGTGTATCAGCCAGTTCACCTAATTCCCAGCACTTGCAGTCATTTTAAATATTTTCAAGAACACTTTGCATATTAATCATATCTCTAAAGTACTGCTGCTGGTTGGAAACAGCAACTTAAAGGGCCAAAATAATAAAAAAAGTACATATTTTTCCTCTGGCTTGTAGTGCTGCTTAGCCATCTAGATTTTTTTTGGTGTTAGCTGCAGAGTTTTGGAGGTATCAGCTGCAGAGATGTCTGCTTTCTCAAGAATATATATACCTAAACTAACTACTGACTACTTTCTGTCTGGTAGAAAATAAAATAGATTTGGTAGATTCTACTGCAGAAAGAAAGTGCATGAAACTGCTCAGAACAAAGTCTGTGGATTATTGAGTGGGCAGGTCATGATTTTTGGAAAGAGATGCTGGGTTTGATCTTTTCAGAAAGAGTTTGAGTTTTCAGAGTTTGTCAGGAAGCAGAGATCTCTACGGCAAAACTCTGCAACTCGCACCAAAACAAGGGAAGAGTCTTTTCCAAAAGCAAGTTATATGAAATGCTGTAGGAGACTACAGAAAGCATTATAGGAAACATCAAAGGATACTTGTGATGCATATTATGTTTTATTTAAGTGGAGCTTTTCTTTTGTCATGTTTAAAACAGTGGATTTGTTCCAGCTGCACTCCAGCTCAGGTCCATCCACACATCCTGATGGAAACGTAGCTTTAATAGTTGCTAAAGAAGTTAAGCGCTAACTGCCACAAACAGTAGTGCTGCTAGTTAGCTCGATTAGCCATACAGCTAGCTGACTAAGCTAACGGTGCTACATTTAGTTGCAGTTAAACTCCATACATCACCTTCCTGTCAGTCTCAGAGGATGTGTTCACTCCTGGTCAGGTCAGTAGTCCAGTTCTGTTGCCTGCTAACGTCAGCTAACAGTTATCGGCTATTTTTTTTTGCTAAAAACAGACAGTGATTAGAGCAGCAGTGGGCTGTAAAAACCACAACAATGAGACACTAAAGTGCTCTACAGAACCAGATCAGGTGTCAGGTGCACTTCATCATGACTTCATCACAATGAGTGACTCTCATATCACATTTAATCATTTAATACACTGTTCATATAAACATGTGAAAAGGAACTAATGGTTCTCAGCTGGTGCACCGGATATTTATGTTGTTTCCTGACACCTACCTGCTCCTGACAAAAGCTTTAAACCAGTAGCTTGAAACTGCTTAATGCCCCTTTTTTTCAGAGTGAATCTACTTGTATGTTAAATATCTCATCTACACTTTTAACTTGTGTTACTTTAACATCTTAAATACTTATTTGTGAACAGCTTATTTGACTGTCACTGTAAAAACCCTTAAAGTAATCCAGTTAATCCATCAAACTAGAGATGATTTCGCACAAGTGCACTCCATAAATATTCCTTTCAAATTATTCATATTTTTTTGTCGTCTGCGTTTTAATTCACCAGCATGTCTGTGGGCTGGTTTCGGCTATTTCTGTGTTGGCAGGAAACATACTTTGCAAAACTCACTGATTCACAATTTGAAAGCTGACATGCATGGTATTTCCAAGACGGAAGCATTGAGTCTGTCACCATCTGAAAACAGATAATCCATGGGAAAAGTTTGAAAACTGTTATCTGGGAAGCGCTGTGAAGAAATGTTGCACCACAAAACTACCTAAAAGAGACATAAAGCTACAACAAGCAGACACAAAACTACCACAGGAGACACAAACTACCACAAAGAGATGCAAAACTACAGCAGGACACACAAAAGTACTACAAAGAGACAAATGACTACAGATACATAAAACTATAACGAAGAGGCACCAAACTACCAAAAGAACCACAAAGAGACACACAACTACTACAAAGAGATGCAAAACTACCACAAGAGACACAAAGCAAGTGCAAAGGGGCACACAACTACCACAAAGAGACACTGTTTCTCTTTAAACTCAGTTGACCCCTGTAAAGGAGCAGTGAGGGGTCCTTTACATGTCTGTGCATGGGGACTCATTGTCTCTTAATCCGTCCATGATTAGACCGAAGAATTGTCAGCTTTCTTTTAAAGTTTTAGTTATTACATTTGACAAAGGGACCCCTGGTAGATTAGCAAGTCTTTCTTTGGCTTTCTTTCTTCTTTTACTTTGTGTTGAACAAGAAGGAACAGAAAATGAATAAGAGTAAAAAATGGTTCCTCTCCTCACCACTTCAGCCATCTTTGTTTTTCTTTTTATAAACAAATGCATGACCAGCTGACAGCAGCTATATCAAGCTCCTGTTTGATCCATTAGACTTTGTAGCTGTCCTCTCCAGCGCGATGTCAATACGTCTCTCCCTCTGCAGCTAGCTTTCACATGTGCCCAAAGGAGGGGGGGGGGGGGGGGGGGCAGGCTTTATAGATTTCCCATCGGGGGTTTATCTTCTTGATCACTGGGCCGGGATGGAGAAGGCGGCCGGTTTGATTTATTCTCCTCCTCCTGAGTTAGGCAGCGGGACAAGGACACGGTGACCCATTTGAAACTATCTGCCTCGGATAAGCCTGCGTGTGTCTGTGCCCGTGCGTGCGTCTGAGTGATGTTCATTTCAACACGCGAGTTGTTTGAGGCCGTGAGCGATGCTGGCGCCTGCCGGCGTCGAGGAGACAGACGCACAAGCTCAGGACTTCATCATACATCAGGTTGTCTGAGCGTCCTGTTATGACACCTGGCTGTCATTGTTGGAGGCTGAATGATGCTCAGATGCTCCTTGATTTATAGCGGAGACACTTCAGTGAAGGTTGCAACACACAGCCCAATTTTAAGTCTGAAAAACACCTATAAACTTTCTTTTCCCGTGACACCAGGAAGACATAACTTTAAAATAGCTACTTTCCCATTTTAGCAGATTTTAGGAGTGATGTTGTGAGTGAAAAATGGCTGACGTGTCACTCTTTTCTGGTGGCATATGTCGATTTCGAGTCGTATGTCTCTGTTGGTTTTTAATATGTCACTCATGTTACACTGTCCTACACCCGATGCCACTGTTTATTATGATATACAGATGCTGTGTGTGAATTGTAAACAGCTTCACTCCTGTTTCACTTTCAGATACATTTTTTTCAAATTAGCAAATTTGATAGCAGCATTCCAGCCAAGCGTTAACACCACCAGCCAGCTCTGGAAACGACTCAGCTTCACTGTTTTCAGTTGTGGTGATGGATGAAACTTTGCACTTTACACGGGCCTATCCAACTTCAGCCAAATATTTGATCTTTTCATACAATCCGTCTACTCAATATCTAATTTATGACGTACGTGTCCCTTGCTCTGGTCATCTCTGCACATTTGTTCCCTGAAGAGCCACAACAAAACTCAGATCCATTAGATCTACTCCCTCCACAAACAGCTTCCTCAGCGGGACATTTCATCTCCACAATCCCATCCTTTCTCGTCATCAATCAATACGTTCATATCGGACGAGGAAGCTGTTTGATGACTGCAGCCTTTTAGCAATCATACAGATGTGACACCCAGAATATATTACTCTCCTCCTGGACTGTCTGAAGATTTAAGTGCTGCGTCGGGGTGACTGTTGGGAAACATGACAGCTGTTATTGAGAAATAAATGTCTGCCTGATGTTTACCTGCTGAAATCACCCCTCGAATGGGCCCGGAAACCATTCATGAATCAGTTTGCGGAGTCACACCCCCGCTGGTCCCCCCTGCGATGTGGACGCCTCATTACGCTGATCATCCATCGACGATTATAACAGTGGTATTGAGCTGCTCCATGCTGTGTGGAAAACATGACTAACAATGTTAACACTGGAAAAACATGTTGGTGGGGGGATTGAATCAAAGAAAGCTTAGTGAAAACTGGGGGTAGAAGAAGAATACAAATGAGGTTCGAGCTCCAGAGGACATCAAAAGGCTCCAGAGCTGCTCGTGTAGCGGCGCAGCGAGGGTTGTTGTTTGATAAACTTAGCAGGGGGAGTTGAGACGCATGAGCAGTGGGAGTGTTTGCATCCCAGTGGACTTACTGATGATTACACCGGGGGAAACAAGCAGAGGAACAATGGTCCTCGCTGGAGGCCGTCTCAGGCCTGACTGAAGTGTTTTCTCAGGTGTGTGTTTGTGGGTTAACAGTTGCTCCTGCGCTGCCGTTTGTTTACAGTCACCGTTTTTTCAAAGGTCACGGATCAGGGAACACGGGCTCTGAGTGTTAGAGGGGACGTGTGTTGTTTCAGCGATGTTCGCAGCCACCTCAGCCACCCATTAATGCTCTTCCTCCCCTCCGAGCTTGCCGGTTGCCATGGAAACGGCTCTCTCCCTGCTCCTGCTGCTGCTTCTGCTGCTGCTGGCAGCATCCTATCACTCTCGCTCTGCTCTCCGGGAGCGAGATCGCCACAGCGAGCTGCTTGGGATCAGTGGGGTCCTTCAGGAGCCGCGGAAGGAAGGGGGCGGGGGTGATGCGCTCTGGGAGTTGACGCACCCCTGGTGCGGTTCAAGGTGTCTCCATGGCAACCTGCAGAGATTTAAGTGGAGATTTGGGTGCTCCTTTAAGGCCAAAAGCTCGCTTCAGGTCACAAGCGCAGGTCAGGAGAGCATCCCTGGGGCTGTGAAGCATCACAGCTGCATGATAAGTGGCTGGATGAGGCTTTTTCCGGTCAAATCAATATGAGAAAGAGAAACATTTCAACCAGCTGAACAACCAAGATTTTTTTTTTTTCAATCGAGGCACTGGCACATCCAGCTGTTTCAGATGCAGGTGTGTTCGCTGACAATCACGGTTTATTAGTGATGTAACAAAAGAAAATGGCCTTTATTAATAATAAATCTGGTGTATGCAGCTTTTTTTGGATAAAATATGTTTCAACTTAAGGTGCTTCTGCTTCCCTTCTGGGATAAAAAAAAAAAATCATGTTTATTTGCATATTAGTATGATCAATAACATTTGATGCTATGCAAGAGCAGTGTGCCGGACCTTATTAAGCAGCTGCTACAATCAATATTTTCTATTATAACTCGATCAAGTGAATACGCGTCATGTGAAAGACCAAACCCTGCAGTTCACCTCACTTTTTTGGCATCTTCCACCTCACTGTTTTGGTTGTGGTTAACTCGAATTACCATTTTATTTCTTTTAGTGAATACAGCCAGCAGTTTTTATTTAAAAAGAAAAAAAAACCTCTTAAAAGCCACTGTTCACTACTTCATGAGTCGGTTCGTTTGAGGCGAGTGAAGGAAAATGAGTCGGGTTACTTCTTCAACAACAAAAAAAGGCTTTCAGTCTCTGGCCTGATGTAAGGGCAGACGGAGAAACGCTGAGCTGCTGCCAGAGGACGGCTGACTAAGATAAGTACAGGCATGGGAAGAACTGGCAAAGATTTCTCACTTTCCCCCTTAATAAATGACTAGATTTTTCACCAGTCCTTTAACTCATATATAAAATATTTTGGCAGTGAAAAGATACCTATGGCTGTAGGTAGACAGTGGACCATGAGGCATAATGCGGGGAGCATGCAATCTTTCGGAACTTGAAAATGCATTGTTTTGCATCTATAATTGGCACAGATGCTTTGCCACAATATTGAATCTCACTAACATTTACGACATGACAGACAATAATGGTTATATTTTAATTTCTTGCACTAAACTATTGCTATTTTACACCCTTGACCGAGGGTAACGCTAACTGTGCTATCTTTTTATCAAGGGCAGATTTCAGCAAATACAACAAAAAATGCATCTAAAATACATTAGCTATCCAGCTTAAACACAAGTCAACTACTGGTTCCAATGACATAAGCTCCAGAAAAGCTTCCAAATTAACTTTATTTTGGTGGCACAAGCCTCCACTGGCTGACCCTTTGGTGTGTGACTCTAGTTTCCTTCCAGCTTGCATTTCTTTATTCATGCCAGGTGGATTTTCCTCAGTAAGACAGCGCTCCATATTTTTTCTCCTCCTCTCACATCATCATCAGTCATCAGTGCTCAGTAGTGCAGAAACAGAGACAGAGATGGGGAAGAGCGAGGGAGGAGGGTTAAAAGAAAGGAAAAAAAAAGGGGGAGAACATGTACTCTCTGCCATCACCACACATCAGAGACACATTAGAAGTTACTGAAACGGAGTGAAGCAATCCCCTCGGCCCGACTTCAAAGGCAGCCGGTTTTGGAGAGAAAATAAGGACAACCGTTAAAGATTCAGAACTGCCAAAGTTGTCTGCCACTTCAAGATCGCTGTCACCACATCTGAGGAGGCAAAGAGAAGAGAGTGCACTTAAATCAAACAGCGACTGATCAAACATGCAACATACCTGAGCTTATTACGGATAAAAAACATCCATTTGTAAATAACATCTGACCGTTCGGGCTTTTTCTCGACCTCCGACTGAGAAAACAAAACATCTTGCTGTTGTTTTCTTTCCTCGCCCGTCACCTCACATGCCCGCTGAGCAACGACAATATTGAGCTTCACAAACATTATCACTGCATGGGGGATTTTAGGTTTGCTGACAGCGAGTATACAAGGCTTAACACATGTTTTTCTTCTGTCTGGGATGCCATTTGGCAGATTTACTCGTCGGGTTCACCGGTTGGATCTCTTAATTAATGGGGAACACCTGTTATAAATCACCTTCAATCCCCACCCTATCCTCTGATAGGTTTGTGGGTCCTCCTGTACTTCCAGAGAAATGAAGCTGCAACGGATTACAGTGTTTGAGGATATGTTGTTCATACGAGTGTGTCGACTGCTGCGGTAGAGCTGGGACATATGGCGAGGCTTAACTCATCAGGGCCCCGTTACAGAAACTTTCTAAGTTTTAAGACAAGATAGGAAGAGTCTAAGATAGGATTTTTTCTGTCTTATCTTATGTCACACCATCTAATCTCAGGCTAGGAAATTCTAAATACTCAGTCCAGCATCGTAACTGACACTACTTTCTCATCTAACTAAATGTAACAACTTTTTATCATTAAAACATACAAAGAATGGAGCAAAAACAAGAACAGCAACTTAACTTAGATACTTTTGTGGGGGAACCCTACAAAGCTAAAAGCAACAGACTGGGCTAAGGTGACGGACACTGTCTCCACCATCAGCGTGCATCGTATAAAAACAATAAAAGAGTAGCCATTCAGATTAAACAAGTTAGCTACTACTACTGTTAGCTATTGTTAGCGAACACTAGGTGAAAAAGTAAAAGTTAGGACGTCTTAACAGATATTCCAAAGTTAGGTGAGTTTATTTATAATTTTGGTAAGTTAGGATGCTCGTATAATACACTTTATATCTTAAGTTATAGGAACACTGATTTAGGAACTGTTCATCTGTAATGTTTTTTTTTCCTAAATTAGGTCTTAATCCTAATTACCATGGTTACCAGTTAAGATAGAACCCCATGTTAATTTCTGTAATATGGGCCCAGAAGAGGCAGAGGGATAAGACAAGAGCGACTTTTTGTGTCACATTCACACCAGAGCACTGAGATGTCAGTACTGTCCTGACACTCATACTCATCCATACAAATCCAAATATCAAGTCGGAGCGGGGGACAGCAGGCAGCCCGTCTCCATGGCGATGCAGCATCTCCCTCATCCCACTTGATTGGATCCTCGGCGCAGGGAGCGACCTCCCACTCCTGAACATGTTTTGTGCCTAGAAGAAATCAGAGGATGCTTTGATTAAAGCCTCGTTTGAAAACTCAGAAGAAGACTGTTCCAACTAGGACCGACTTCAAACAAGACAGGCAACAAAATCTGAGGCAGCAGCGGCATCAGTGTTTGGATGCAACTTCTGAAGTAGTCTCTTGTGTACTGTAAGGCAGCGGGAGCCTTGTGTGTTACAGGAAGCATCTGAAGGAGGAAAACAATGCCTCTGCCCAGGAGGATTATCATAATAACTTTTATGCAGATTATCACTAAAAGAAGAAGTCTTTGTTTCTGCGGTGCCGAGGGCTTTTAAAGAAAAGGGCCTCTGGAGGTATCTTAAAATAAAACTCATTTGCTAACGCACTCGAATTTGTTTTCACACCATCACCTTAAGAGACCTAAAGCCATTTTCATCACATTAACTTACATTATTTTCCTTGAAGGAGTAGCACCGCTCACCCCTCTCTAAACAGTGATAGTCAAATAATAGTTTAGTGTAACCCAGATTATTAGACATTAAATATTACATTGTAATCCAGAAATGTTAGTTAAAAATGATGATGGTAAAATTCATATTTTTCATGCAGAAATAAATTAGAAGTTGATTAAAAAGACAAACTAGTGCATTAATAAATTAATTCACTCTAAAAAAGGGTTAAAATCTTTAATCTAAAAATATTTCATTTAATTTAATTGGAGGTGAACGTGCTTAATGTGCTCAGTTTGTGACGTTTGCAAAGATTCAGGTGACATGTGTATGATACAGGACTGTCATCCCTCACCAGCCAATCAGAGCCCAGCTCGCTGCGTGTCAATTAAGCTCACTTACTTCCGATCTTTTTTTTTTCAAACGGGATCAGACACAGACGCACCTTGGATCGCTCTGAGGATTTACAGGCTGGAGTGTGCTGGAGAAATTGACATTTTAGTCTTTTTTTGCTGAATATACAAGAAGCGGAGTGGAGAAAGTTTCCTTTTTTTGGCAGTTCGTCGAATTAAGTGGAGATATCGTTCCGCCGGTCGAGGAAAAAAACGTGAGTGTTGGCTAACTTGTTGCCGCCATGTTTGCTAACAGCAGTCATATTAGCCGTTTAAAGTCCAGCAAGAGCTGTTGCTTGTAACGTTAGATATCTAAAACGCTATGTACTCTGTCCTCATGTCACCTGTCTCTGCAAAGTGGACAAAAACTTTTCTGGTGAGCGAATTTTATTGGTGATTTTGTGAGAGAAGTAGTTGTTACCGACCTGTTGCTTACTGTTAAATAACTAAGGAGATGCTAATTTGAGCTTGCCTTATTTCTGTACATGCCGTGCATAAGGCCATGCGCCGGGTGTTTTGATAAATTCATTGAATTTTAAAGGGTACATTGTTAAAAATCCAAAACTTGTTGTGTTGACAATTTTAAGGTTAACTATAGGGTTAAAATTAGCACAGGATAAACTTAAAGTGGGTCCTAAACACAGATAGCATTAGTTCACCAAACACTTTGGTTTGTTCTCATCCGAAAAGGCTTTCAAATTACTGATAAAAAGACTATTTTCTTAATAATTTTATTTGTTTATTTTAAATTTTATTTAATTGATTGATGATTGTATGTCATGCATCAGAAAAACAACAATTCACAGGAATATTTCCTCCTAAAGAATCAATCCATAGGGACAGTCTACACTAAAGTCTGTTAAAATTAACATTGAGATTCACCGCCACCAAAAACAAACACAAAGACAACAGAATGTTGCACCAGCTGGTAGCTGAAAGTTGCCAACCCCGAAGACTAGGAATAACTATCACTGCACTGCAATACAAGAACAATGCTGCTTGTTTGTTTCAGTAAAAATGATCAACTGGTGACTTTTTTTCTGCAGGTTTAGCCTCAGTTTTTAGCACAATGCCATGTATTTCATGTATTTAGCAATCAAGTGCACATTTAAGATCCTTTTACAAGATTTTAATTTTAAAAAGAGTCAGCTCAAGTCACAGTCAGCCGAAGATGGATGTTTTCAAGCAACTTCTAGAGCTTACATTAGCTTAATTAGCTAGCTATAGCTGATTTAATCTGCTACCAACAGCTGTCATTTCAGTCGCAAAAATCAACACCCATCAGCCAGAAATGGGAACTGCCCATCGTCCTAACAGTCCATTATTCAGAAAAGCCAATTGTCCGAAAAATGTGCCATTGGACCAAAAGCCTATCTGACTGTCCACAGTCTAACCGAAATATGAATGCCCATTGCTCCAAAAATACACATTCATCCCTGCAGTTGTTGGGGTCACGGGTCAAGGTGAGTGTGCTCTTATTAGGGGGCTGTGCCGTTTTTCTGCCAGCCCATTATTCTGAAACTCCGATAGTCCAAAAAGTGTCCAATTGAACAGAAGCCCATTCGGCTGAAAGTCTGTTATCCTGAAAACAGACGTCCATTGTTCTAAAAACATGCACTTTGTACACTGTCCTTGCAGCAACACACTGACACAAGAACTGCAGGGAGAGTGTGTAGTTTCAGGGCAATGGGCCTTTGGGAGCAAAGGGCGTTCATCTGACGGCTGCTCAAAGGTCGCAATAATGGATCATCAGAACAAATGGTGTGATGTCCTCAGAATAAGAGGCTGCTTTTGGCTCAAATCAAGGACCCTTTCTCAAAAAATGCTTAAAATGTGTAAATCTGCCCTTGTTATTATTGAAATCTTGACAGGCGTAGCAACAGTGACACAGGGTGTCTAACTGTCAATTTGTCTTTGCCGAGTTTCTGTTATTACATTAGGTTTAAATCAAGGTGTGTATAACCTTGAACCAAGGTCGTCTGTTTTCCCTTTGATAAATGATAAAGCAGTAATAATATAATAACTCTCAGACTTCTGTTTGGCCTGCACTCAGCACAGACCTGAGCTGCTTGGCCCTCCCTCCGCTCAGAGATGATTAGATTGTAAATTTGATCCTCAATCAATTTTATTGCTCTCTCTCCCCTCAAGGGACCGTCCCCAAACTAGCTCGTCTTTGACACAGAGTAAATTTTTATTTTGCTTTTCAATAAATTGAATGAGGACGGCCCTAACGGTCGAGGTCGTCCTATAGCGAGTGGAATAAAGGGTGGATTAGCCTTTTTTTTTTTTTTTTTTTGCCCTGACTTGACTGAAGTGTGTGTGTCTGTCTTTGAAGTGTGGTGTGTGTGTGTGTGTATTCTCTGATGGAGGAGCGTGGTCTGTCTGCCGCTGCATTTTTAAGCAGCCACTTTCATTCCCTTCATGTCTCAAATGAGGTGCATTGGGATTCCAATCTTGTAACCCTTGTTCCTGCCGTATCCCTCCAGCCTCCGCTCCCTCCCCGCTCCGCCTCGTCATTTCAATCCACACCTGAAAATGACACAGGCGTCTTACAATATTAATACCCGACTTATGTCTAATGTTTCTAATAATCTCTGCATCATTCCTCATTGTTTTCCTGTCGTGTTGCTGATCTCACAGTCTAACACCACGCAGACACTAATGTTATTTTAAGACTGAGCTGCAAATCAAGCACCTCTCTTTTCTTTCTTCCTCTCCTCCTCCTCCTCACTCGTCTCTTTATCTTCACTGTTCACTCTGTCTTACCTCTTACATCTTCATCATCCACACTCTTAGAAATAAGAGTTCCACAGGGTTCTTCCTGAAAGGGCTGAGGTTCTCCCCAGAACCATTTAATTTACTGCTGCTGAAATAAACTTTTTTTGAAGAAAGTCTTTATCAAGGTTCTTTGTAAGAGCCCTTTTCATCCAGAGAACCCTTTTTGGGGGTTTCAAGGCCTACTTTCAAGAACTCTTTCATCAAGGGTGCTTTATACCATAATATAAAAGGAGCTACAGGTAGAACCTCCTGGGTCGACTATAAAGAACATTTTCAGTAGAACCTCCTGGTTGGTGGGTTCTAAATAAAGCCCATGTATTACAAAAGGGTCCTAAGTAGAACCAACTGGGTGTCTTCTAGATAAATCCTTGGTATATAAATGGGTTCTAGGCAGAGCCCAATGGATGTGTTCTAGATAAAACCCATGCAATATAAAAAGGTTCTGAGTAGGCCCTGGCTTGATGCTTGCATTCACCTTTAGAAGAAGAAAGATCCTAGATAGAACCACCAGAGAGGGTCCTGGGTGGAACAATTGCACCATTGCAGAGTTCTCCAGTAGAACCTCTTATAGGAGGTTCTGTGTGAAACCTTTCACCAATGCTTCTAAGTATAACTCTTTATATTGGGTTCTAGGTAAAACTCTGACTCAATGAGGACAAGCCTAAGAACCCTTTATGGTTCTAGTCAGCACCTTTATTTTGTAGAGTGTATAACAGGAACGTGGTGTTGTTTGCTGCGCGAGGTGAACAGTGAAAAGAAGCAGAACGTAAATGTTCTTTTGTTTCAGCCGGTGTGCTGGCGTGCATACAGAACGGCCCACAGTGACCTCAGTCGGTCTCTAAATCAGAGGGAATTGTTGAGGCGGTGTGGAGCAGAACAGAGCGGCTGAGAACGGTCGAGAACAGCTGCCAGGCCGTCTCCTGGTGGAGATTTCAGCACTACAGTGAACGGACAGCTCCTCGTGAGGATTACAGTGAGAACAGAGAACTTTAGCAGCTGGATTGTTCATGTTCTCCGTCTTATATTCTGTGTTTTGTATCTTAGCAGTGTTTATAATGACAGTCAGTGTTCTTGGTAGATTACAACAGAACTGTACTGTAAACTAAAGTGTATTTTGTCTCACTGTTAGACTTATTATTGGACTTTCTCAGAGGACACTCAGGGACATAAATCATATTATCTGCCTGCAGTATTAGTCTGTACAGTCTAATACAATCACTCATAGCCAAATAATCCTCGACCTCTGACCTCTGGTCCACATGTTGTAGTAGATTTGTGATTTCAGTTTAGTTTACAGTACAGTTCTGTTGTAATGTGTCCCAAATTATGCTCACATTAAACCTAATCAGGGTCTAATAAAGGCTCTATTAATAAAGAGACATTTTAGTTTTGGTGATTACAATCAAAGTAATGTTTACAATAAACTTTTGCACTGACTAAGTAATTTTCTATATTTACAGTAAAGCAGCAGGTCAAAAAAAGCCCACAAATATTCAAATTCTTAAATAGCAAAAGAAGCTTAATGTACGGTGCGTTCTGCAGAGCACGAGGTGTTACATCAATGGTCATAAAAGACAAACCGCTAACGTTTCAGTTACTGACGGCGCACTCAGCACATAAAAATCTATATGATCAAGGATCTTTTATGAATATTGGCATGGGCAACATGCTTTATTCAGCGTTTCATCAGCTCATGAAAAAGTTACAACGAGCCAAGCCAACAGCTAATACAGAAGGAAAGTGGAACAATTCAGACATTAACGGTACCCATGTGTGTTCATAAAGACTGTAGATAATAATTACAGGGATAAGAGCATAAATCTGTGTATATACTGTGAGTAAATATTATGCAAATCACTCTGAAGCAAAACATGTCAATCTATAACAAAATTGAGAGAAGAAAATCTAATAAAGAATAAATAATTATCCATATAAATCAGTGGTCTCAAATTGGCCTGGGGCAACTAATGATACTGTCATCTCATAGATGGGCAATATTTCTGATAATTTACTTTTTTATCTCTCCGTTCCTAATATATCCTATCTTCCTCATACTTATCTTGCTTAAATTATGGACTGTATATTAAATAGCATGTCAACCTATTTAATATACAGTCTGTGACTTCAGCTCGTTATTTGGACGGCAGTATTCATTTTTGGACACATACTTGTTGATTCCACTGAATTCCTGCATGATTTTTACAACGTGGACTCTAAAATTTTATGTCATGAATAAACAGGAGTTTATAGTGCATTTATGTGTGTCACAGGTTGCTCATCTGTATTATTTTTTTCTAATTTCGTGTACCGTGCAACACTCTGTGGGACCCGTGAGTGCAGCGACTTCAGAGCGGCCCATTAATCTGCTGTGCCAGCGGTCGATAACACGGACAAACCCTGTGAATCAGTGAACCTAATACAAGAGGTGTTAATGAGGACAGGAGTATGCAGGAGGATTCATGTTGAAAATCATGCTCCTGCTCCCTCTGCCTTATCTCTCTTCACACACACACACGCACACACACACATGCTCGCTCAGTCCTCTGTGGAGCAGAAGGGATCGGGGCAGAGGGGGTGGAGAAGGTACTTTGTCCTCATACCCTTC
The DNA here is from genome assembly GCF_056507025.1 of Lutjanus erythropterus. NCBI lineage: Eukaryota > Metazoa > Chordata > Actinopteri > Lutjaniformes > Lutjanidae > Lutjanus > Lutjanus erythropterus. The sequence continues at coordinate 22,870,414 of NC_139338.1, read as the reverse complement.
TTGCAGCTGCCAGTTTCTGCCCCAATTAACTCCCATTAATATCATTTGCCGTGGTCCACCTTGATGCGGACGCGCGGTGCATAAACTATGAGCTCTCCGTCTCACATGAAAACACTCCTCACACACCTGCAAACACACTCCCTCAATAAGCGCGACGTTTAAAGGAACATGAATTGCACCAAGTCGACAGCTACAGCTGGGCCTGTGAAATGCACCGTAATGAGCGGGTTGGGGTGTGTGTGTGTGCGTGCGTGTGTGTAATAGCATGTGGCGATTGGACACTGAGGTCTAGATGATGACACCTCCTCCTCTGATTGTCCCCAGTGTTGCTGCCAACAGCTGTCAGCTGGGAAGCCTTTAAGGAGAGAGGAAGTGTGTGTTTAGCGCGTGTGTGTGTGTGTGTCTTTCACAGAGAAATCAAGGGTGTTCATTATCATTAAGAGGATGTTTGAGAAACTTTATAACGTCAAACTTTATTCTGACCTCCACGTGTTCAGAGTTGTTAGTTGTTTAGTCTATAAAATGTCACAAAATACTGGAAACTGTCCATCATGATTTCCCAGATTCCAAGGTGATGTCTTCAGATTGGTTGTTTTGTCCAGAAACAGAAGAATTTTCCAAAAAAAAAGATATTTATAATTTATAACAATATAAAACTGAGAAAAGAAGCAAATCCCCTGATTTGTATGGAAGCTCACTTCTGCCAGTGACAGAAAAAGTATCCGTCTTATAAGTAATAATTATGACATTAAAAAAAAATGTGAATTCATGAGATAAAAAGTTCAATTTATCAGACTAAAAGTCTAAATTATTATTATATAATTTCTGTCTCAGTCATGACTTTTTTCTCTCATAATGGACTTATCATGGGGATTTTTTTTTTCTTTCACTGAAAGAAATTTGCTTCCATACTTGGAAGCGAAATCTTGTTTTTGCCGACTTTCCAGTGATGTAAACATGTCCTGCAGGGTGTGTCAGTGCACCGTGACATCATCGTTGGGTGTGGTTACAGTGGCAATAGTCTCCAGCAGTTATTTATCCATTTTCAGGCCTTGACCAATCAGAGTCTGCGTTCCTGACTTGTGTGTGACAGCGCTGATGCTTACATGCATTAATAGCTCCCTCAAACATAAAACTGACAGTAATGAGTGGAAATGGGCATCAAATGGCACCAATGTGGTCAGAGCCCTATGATGAACATTGCTTTATTGACTCTTTAAATGATAAATCACTTATCAGTTTGGCATCAGTGTGCTCTCTATGGACCAGCCCTCCGGTTACCGCATTTGTGCTACAGTAAATCTATTATTGCATTGAACTTCTGGACTCAGTGTGTTCACTTAGATTGTTGTACAGAATTAGGACCTGAACACTAAAGGTTTTCTTGAACTACACAACTTATATGAGGAAAAATAGCTTAAGTTATTTGTGGAAAAAGTCACAACCACTTCCCCGAGAAGTGAAAGCCAGGAACGTCCCGCTGTTTACTAACAGCAGAAGAAAAAGCACAGATGTATATTTCCAGTTCTGATTATTGATGACAACTCAAACTATCTACAACACAAAGCTCAGGACTTTTTTCCCCTTGTTTTAATATGCTGGGAATAATTTTAAAATGATGCTGTAGTTAAAAAAAACAGAACGGGTGCTTTGGGGTCTAGAGGGTTAATGAAAAGTAGCGTTTTGTATGAGAAACCAAACCACTTCATTACTGTCGAGGAATCCAGAATATTTCAAACAGAGCTTACCAAAGAGAAAAATATGGCTACCGAAGAGTCAAAGTCTCTCCAGTAACCAGAGATGAGAGAGTGAGCTGCGGCGTTACTCCCTAATTGACCTCCTCTTTCCTCCTCGGCGGAGGAGACTTCTCAGGAGTCCAGAGCGAAGTTTAGCTCATTACTATCCGCCTCCTGCAGAGTCGGAGTACTACCAGGCTGAATGAAGCCTTTAAGTTGAGAAGACCATTTCTGAAGAGCCCAAAAGCTCGACTTAAATCACTTGAAGTTACAAACCCGGATCACTCGTCTGTCCTCTGTCATCCCAAGCTTTTAGCTTGTACCACTAGAAAACATCACTCATTTCAAGACTCGAAATGAGCTGACATGATTGCCCCATTCTGAGGGTTTCATAATATCTTTCATTATTTATGGCAGGGATTGTGTGCACGCTGCTGCTGCTGCTGCTGCTCTCCCTCTGTGGCGCGGACGGCTGCAGGGATGTTGAGAGGAGGAGAATTTATTTATCAGGAAATGAAGAGGCTGACCCCATCGGCTTACCACTCGTGTTACCGCACGTTACAACTGTAGCCGCATGCCATTTGTAGGATTGTTTGTAGCTACACGACATTTCTGTGCAAAACAAAACAATTCAGCTAAAGATAAAAGATTGCCCTCAGCCTACTTTAGAGACATTTGGATGCAGTTTTGGGGGTTTGAGCTTTGCAGATAACAGCAGAATTGGGGAAAAAAGACAGAAATTATATGTCTGCTGAAGCTAAAAGATTAGATTCAGTACATTTTTGAAAACAGGAAAGTGTTTTTGTAGGCAGGAATCATTTATGTATTGAAGATAGCAGTAAAAAGCATGATGATGAGATCAGCCTGTGAGAAGAAGTGGGATTTACATTTCATTTCTTTTGTATCTTTATGCAAAAGCATGCAAAGACCGAGGAGTGCATATTTAGCTGTAGGTAGACACACAGTTGGGCCTGTAGAAGCTGCACCACCACGGCACAGAGGTGGACATCTTCAGGCATTCAGGTGAGAGTCAGAAAGACAAACCTGGTGTCTCTTTGATCTCCTGTGTTTCTCTTCCACTCGAGCTCTGTGGGAGATTTTAGATTTTCCGTTGAGACGGCGTGCAGTTCAACTCATTCTATTAATATTACAGCTGAAAAGCCTGCAGGAGCAGGTTGTTTACACAGGAGAGAACTGTGTGCACTGTACCAAATCCTCTAATATGCATAGAGGAAATCAACACTAATGTGCCGTGGAAGACGTGGTTAAAGTTTAAAAGGTTTTGTGAACATAAAAACATTTCCTAAAGATCACAAGAGTCAGAGATTAGAATTAAGACATCCAAAAGTGACACATTTTAAGCTTTATACTTACACTAAAAGACATCTGTGGGTTTATAGGTTTGTTAGAGCTTTACAATCCCCCCAAAACATGATGGCAGTCATACCTGTGAATGCACCAAAACAGTCACCTCGGCCTTGTTGATGATCAGTTTTTCTCTGTCAGTAAAAAACAGCAGATATTTTCTTGTGAATTAGTTTCTTTCTTAAAAGCATTGCTGTGTTGGCCTGATGTCTGACCAGTGTCCAACTTTATACCCAAAATCTTGTCAAGATCGTATAAAAACAGATTGTTAATACAAATAACAGTTAAAGTAAAAGAAAGAAAAGATTTTCTGATACATAAAAATATAAAATATAAGTAATGAATGTGGATCCAGGAGGAAGTTGAATAATTTCAGGTGTCGCCTGTGAGATCTGAGCCACACAGCCTCCTGTCCACCAATGAGACGTTGAAGAGAACAAACCAGAAAATGAGAAAAAAAACTGCAAAACACAACAGCAAATAAAACGAACACACCAACAAACACACCTGCCGGCTGCCAGCAATAGCGCCGGCTTGAACTTCCACTTTTTGATTAGTTTAAACATCTTGTGTGTAAGATTTAAGGGGATCTACTGGCAGAAAATAGAATAAATAGAATCTAATATTCATAAATATGTTTTCATTAGTGTATAATCACCTGAAAATAATGTTTTTGAATGAGCCGTTTCTATCAACAAAGAACATTTACTGTCATTTTCCATTTAGTCCGCTATATTTCTGGCCTTTCATGTTTAGTGAGTTTCAATAAAAAGCTAACATTAAAATATGAGATAATATATATGAGTGCTGTTAACATTTGGCTAGCTACAGCATGCTAACATCAAATCTCGCCTGGCTAACAAGTTGCACATTGCTTATCTCATGAATTCAGAAAAACAGACATTTTTACTTGAAAATTAAAACACTAATGTTTAATTCAGAAAAAATAAAAATGTCATAACTTCAAGTGAATGCAGTTAGGTTCTGTGTAATAGTACTGATTATTGCAGTACTTGTGTATGTCTGTCTTCTTGTGTTGTAACTAGGGCAGCCTAATATTTTATTGTATATATGTTAACAGATATGTCTGCGGCAGTTTTATTGTTATTATCAGAATATGACTGTGAGCTGTAAGTGGTGCTGATTTGTTTGGTTGCTGTGTTTATTTTTTTTTTTATTTGGACCCCAAGACGAATATCTGCAGTCCTGGAAAACTACCAGCATCTCTTTTCAGTGTCAGTAGAGAAACACCAAATGTTTCTTTGTGAATTTCACAGATTACATTCTCGGTTGATTGCCTTCAAGCTTTGTTGTGGTGGCGGGGGGGGGGATGGGGTGGGGGGTTGGCATGGTGAATTTGGCAAATTTGGATTCAGAAATTGTTGTTGTCGTGATCACAGGCAGAGTCCAGCTGGATTTGGAAAAAATATTGTAAGTTAGCTACAGGGATATGAATCATTAAACATACAACAAATGAAGAAAAATGCACCTGCACAAAAGGCAGCACAAAGTCAAAACATACATTTGTATCTGCTAAAAAATAATATAAAGCGCATTTGCAACAACCCACTGCTGCTTTGAAGTGTTTTTTTCTCTGCAAAAATTGATCTTCAAATTCAGGAAGGCTGCAGGAAAGTCAATAGACTCAGTGCCTCCTGGGAAATGTAGGCGTAGGATATGGATTAGAGCGCTTTTACATCAATACTGGTTATTATTACAGTAGCTTGTTGCTGCTGTTAGTGGTACAATAGTGAGAGGGATGACTGGGTGTATTTAAGACATGACTAACACAAACACAGACATGAGAAGGGCGGGAGGCCACGGCGGGGGCTGACTCACCCGGGTCGTCTCCTCCTCTGTCTGTCTCCATCACAGACTGTATATAAAAGGTCTCTATCTCAGCCGGTCTGTCGATCTTTTGTCATTAAAGTGGACACAAAGAGAGCAGGAGGGAGGAGTGGGTGAGATAAGACAGGAGGGGGGGGGGCGGAGGGACACGAGTCTCTGACATTTCCGGAGATTACGCGTCCGCTTAATCTGCTGGCAGCTCACGTTAGTGCGTTCACCTGATACACAAACACAAACAAACACAGGCTTGTGTTTCCACACTCCTAAGGACCCTGAATGCAGCACTGGAGTATTACACATACTCACAACACTGTAATTAAGTAGTTTTTTTGGGGTACTTGTACTTTTCTGAGTACATTTTCAACTCTGTACTTTTACTCGCACTTAAGTATGCATTACAAGATGTAATCTACTCAGTTACTTTTAAAATTATAGTTGAGTACTGAGTACAATTTGAATTAATATCCAAACCTTTCGTCTATCTGATCACAAACTTGTGAATGAAAATGACGACATACAAACAAAAAACAAAACAAAACGCTGCGGAAGAACACATTTGGAGTAAGGATGCTAACGATTAACCATTGATTGATAAATTGCCGTTACTGATTTAACCAATTAAAAGTATTTAATCAACAGTCCTGGCAGTAATTGTACCTCATTTGACATTGTTTTGTCTGGTGGGGCCATTTGTTAAATAAGAAAACTTAAACTGTGACTTAAAATGAGAAAACAATGACACCAATGCCTGTAATTCAGTAATATTTCAGCAATATCACAGAACTTGTACTCGAGTACAGATTTGCAGTACTCTTTCCACCACTGAATGTAACTAAGCACATTTACACCCCTCCAAAATAAGGGTCAAAGGTCAAATTAGAGTTCAGGATTAGTATGTAGAAAGAATAACCTGATATAAAACTCAATTATCGGCCTGCAACTATTTTGGTTCGACAACAAGAAAACTTTAAAGTCATTTTTCTCAGTTCTGCACTCTGGGAAGTTACTGACTTTTTTCCTTTGTAGGGCGGAAAAGTAGTTTCAGAACAGATTTGAGTTTTGAGCACAACTCAAACTCTTTAGTTTCTTTAGTTGAGAAAATTTACTATTCTTTAAATACACTTGAATCTTTTAGCTTGTTGTAAATCTGTTTCATTAGAAACAGTAAGTTGTTTTGTGTTTTTGTCTCAGTGCTGCTGCGTTTTGTTGTTCTTCTTCTTCTATCATCCATGTGTGATCATTTTTCAGCTCCACTTAGAGTCAGCATATGACAAACTCACCCAAATTTGCACACCACACTAAAACGAAGCTTGAAAGAAATCAGCTGAGGGTTTAATCTGTGAAACTCACAAGCAAACATTTTTGGCTGCTGGTCAACAGGAGTGAGATTGACTATTTTTGGTTTTTCAGTGTATTCCCATGACTGCTTTGTACTACTTTCATGTATTAAGTCCACAGTTGTCTTTTTACAAACTCCATAAAACAGTATCATGTGTTTTCTCCATTGGCTTGTTCTAATTCTTCATTTGATGCTCTAAAATGTTGAAATATTTATGCCCAAGACTTCACTTTTATATGGCTGCACCAGTATTTTAGCATAATTTTATACACATTTCCCCAAAAAAACCTTCACATATCTGGTGTCTTTGGAAACTTTGAGATTTCCACTTGAATTTAAAATGCAACTTTTTTTCTTAACTGCGCAGAAAGAGTTTATAATAACTGGCACACTGAGGTCAGTGGAAAACGTCCTGACTCTCATTATGTAAAAGTCAAATTAAAAAGTACAAACACACACACACACACACACACACACACACACACACACACTCACGAAAATCCTCTGACATTCAAACTCAGCTTCTGGCAGCATTGTCACCAAATAAATACAGACCTCTCAGACCTGTAAATCATTTGATTGCCTCGATGAATGTGTGTGTCAGAGTGTGTGTGAGTGTGAAAACAGCTCTCCAGTGCCAACAGAAGTGTTGTTCGATGACTCTGCTCTCAGTCTATCATTGTCAGCCAGCAGCAGACGGTTAATGAAGGCAGCTCCCCTCACCACATGGTGCAGTGACATGTGGTAACATATTCTCTCTGTTCCTCACCTCTTTGTCCCACTTCTGCTCTGCTGTCACCTCCTCTCCTTGTCCTCACTTAATGCCTCTTCTCTTTCTCTTCCCTCTGCAATAATTTACAGATATAACTCTTTTTTTCCCTCTCATAGTGGCTCCAAACCTTTTTTTTGTCTGACACACTCCCACAGCTGTGTCATATTGACTCAAATACCACTTCGTCAAACCCCACTGTCCTGTTCCAAATGTGCTTTTATCCGTGAATCATGAACTGGATGTTACTTTTGTTTATTACTTTCAGTGAAATGTGAACATCTGGGTTGTTTTGGGATGCCATTTAAGTGGCTGTATGTTACAACCAGTCATCCAATACTTTACATGGCTTTTAAACTGATTATTTATTAGCAAATGATTTTCAACTCAAATTTTATTGTACGTATTACCAAAGCAAAGCATTTCTAAAAATGCTAATTGTATAAAAGCACACTGAAAACAGACTATGACAAATCATATACTACAAGAAAAAAATTAGGTTAAATAAAACTGCTACAACACAGGAGCATTTGAGAGAAAATATTACTACAAAACAAAAATAAATGAATTAAATATCGTGTGTATCAGTCAATTCAAATCAAGAAACTTTTAACAATATATAAACACAAAGTCAACTCTTTCAATTCCTTATTCCAAAACTTTCAACTCTTTATTAATTTTAGCTAAATGGCGAATTACGTTTAGCTAATCAACAGTTTACCCTACAGTATACTATCATACAATAGCATGATTACATCATACTATTATTACATCATACTATACCATGAAACATTCTAACATCATACTATACAATGACATATTGTAACGTTATAGTATACCATGACATATTAAAGCAGGCTATACTATGACATGACATTTTATTATATTATGACACATGAAGTCATACTATACTATGACACATTCTAACGTCATGCTATATTATTACACATTCTAACGTCATACTATACAATGACACATTCTAACATCATACTATACAATGAAACATTCTAACGTCATACTATACTGTGAAACATTCTAACATCATACTATACAATGACATATTGTAACGTTATAGTATACCATGACATATTAAAGCAGGCTATACTATGACATGACATTTTCTTATATTATGACACATGAAGTCATACTATACTATGACACATTCTAACGTCATACTATATTATTACACATTCTAACGTCATACTATACAATGACACATTCTAACATCATACTATACTATGACACATTCTAACGTCATACTATACTATGACACATTTTAACATCATACTATACTATGACACATTATAACGTCATACTATACAATGACACATTCTAACGTCATACTATATTATTACACATTCTAACGTCATACTATACTATGACACATTTTAACATCATACTATACTATGACACATTATAACGTCATACTATACAATGACACATTCTAACGTCATACTATATTATTACACATTCTAACGTCATACTATACAATGACACATTCTAACATCATACTATACTATGACACATTATAACGTCATACTATACTATGACACATTCTAACGTCATACTATATTATTACACATTCTAACGTCATACTATACAATGACACATTCTAACATCATACTATACAATGACACATTATAACGTCATACTATACTGTGAAACATTCTAACATCATACTATACTATGACACATTATAACGTCATACTATACTATGACACATTTTAACATCATACTATACTATGACACATTCTAACATCATACTATACAATGACATATTGTAACGTTATACTATACTATGACACATTCTAACATCATACTATACAATGACACATTCTAACGTCATACTATACTATGACACATTCTAACGTCATACTATACTATGACACATTATAACGTCAGACTATACTATGACACATTCTAACGTCATACTATACTATGACACATTGTAACGTCATACTATACAATGACACATTATAACGTCATACTATACTGTGACACATTCTAACGTCATACTATACTATGACACATTCTAACGTCATACTATACTATGACACATTATGACGTCATACTATACTATGACACATTCTAACATCATACTATACAATGACATATTATAATTTCATACTATGACATATTCTAACATCATACTATACAATGACATATTGTAACGTGATACTATACTATGACACATTCTAACATCATCCTATACAATGACACATTATAACGTCATACTATACTATGACACATTCTAACGTCATACTATACTATGACACATTCTAACATCATACTATACTAGGACACATTCTAACGTCATACTATACTATGACACATTCTAACATCATTCTATATAATGACATATTGTAACGTCATACTATACTATGACACATTATAACGTCATACTATACTGTGACACATTCTAACATCATACTATACAATGACACATTCTAACATCATACTATACTATGACATAATTTAATTTCATACTATGACATATTCTAACATCATACTATACAATGACATATTGTAACGTTATACTATACTATGACACATTCTAACATAATACTATACAATGACACATTATAACGTCATACTATACTGTGACACATTCTAACGTCATACTATACTATGACACATTCTAACATCATACTATACAATGACACATTCCAACATCATACTATACTATGACACATTCTAACATCATACTATACAATGACATAATTTAATTTCATACTATAACATATTCTAACATCATACTATACAATGACATATTGTAACGTCATACTATACTATGACATATTATAACGTCAGACTATACTATGGCACATTATAATGTCATACTATACTATGACACATTCTAACGTCATACTATACTATGACACATTCTAACGTCATACTATACAATGACACATTATAACACCATACTATACTGTGACACATTCTATCATCATACTATACTATGACACATTCTAACATCATACTATACAATGACATATTATAATTTCATACTATGACATATTCTAACATCATACTATACAATGACATATTGTAACGTGATACTATACTATGACACATTCTAACATCATCCTATACAATGACACATTATAACGTCATACTATACTATGACACATTCTAACGTCATACTATACTATGACACATTCTAACATCATACTATACTATGACACATTCTAATGTCATACTATACTATGACACCTTCTAACATCATACTATACCATGACACATTATAACGTCATACTATACTATGACACATTCTAACATCATACTATACTATGACATCTTCTAACATCATACTATACCATGTCACATTATAACGTCATACTATACTATGACACATTATAACGTCATACTATACTATGACACATTCTAACGTCATACTATACAATGACATATTGTAACGTTATACTATACTATGACATATTCTAACATCATACTATACAATGACACATTATAACGTCATACTATACTATGACACATTCTAACGTCATACTATACTGTGACACATTCTAACGTCATACTATACTATGACACCTTCTAACATCATACTATACAATGACATATTGTAACGTTATACTATACTATGACACATTCTAACATCATACTATACAATGACATATTATAACGTCATACTATACTATGACACATTCTAACATCATACTATACTATGACACATTATAACGTCATACTATACAATGACACATTATAACGTCATACTATACAATGACACATTATAACGTCATACTATACTATGACACATTCTAACGTCATGCTATACTATGACACATTATAACGTCATGCTATACTATGACACATTCTAACGTCATACTATACTATGACACATTCTAATGTCATACTATGCTGTGACACATTCTAACATCATACTATACTATGACACATTCTAACATCATACTATACAATGACATATTGTAACGTTATACTATACTATGACACATTCTAACATCATACTATACAATGACACATTCTAACGTCATACTATACTATGACACATTCTAACGTCATACTATACTATGACACATTATAACGTCAGACTATACTATGACACATTCTAACGTCATACTATACTATGACACATTGTAACGTCATACTATACAATGACACATTATAACGTCATACTATACTGTGACACATTCTAACGTCATACTATACTATGACACATTCTAACGTCATACTATACTATGACACATTATGACGTCATACTATACTATGACACATTCTAACATCATACTATACAATGACATATTATAATTTCATACTATGACATATTCTAACATCATACTATACAATGACACATTATAACGTCATACTATACTGTGACACATTCTAACGTCATACTATACTATGACACATTCTAATGTCATACTATACTGTGACACATTCTAACATCATACTATACAATGACACATTATAACATCATCCTATACTGTGACACATTCTAACATCATACTATACTATGACACATTCTAACATCATACTATACGATGACATACTTTAATTTCATACTATGTCATATTCTAACATCATACTATACAATGACACATTCTAACGTCATACTATACTATGACACATTCTAACGCCATACTATACTATGACACATAATGTCATACTATACTTTGACACATTCTAACGTCATACTATACTATGACACATTCTAACATCATACTATACTATGACACATTTTAACGTCATACTATACTATGACCCATTCTGACATCATACTATACTATGACACATTCTGACATCATTCTATATAATGACACATTGTAACGTCATACTATACTTGAAACATTATAACGTCATACTATACTGTGACACATTCTAACATCATACTATACCATGACAAATTATAACATCATACTATACTATGACACATTCTAACATCATACTATACTATGACACATTCTAACATCATACTATACTATGACACATTCTAACATCATACTATACTATGACACATTCTAACATCATACTATACAATGACACATTATTACATCATTCTATATAATGACATATTGTAACATAGTATACTATGACACATTATTACGTCATACTATACTGTGACACATTCTAACATCATACTATACCATGACAAATTATAACGTCATACTATACTATGACACATTCTAACAACATACTATACTATGACACATTATAACGTCATAGTATGACATATTTTAACATCATACTATACAATGACACATTCTAACATCATACTATAATATGACATATTCTAACATCATACTATACAATGACACATTATAACGTCATACTATGACACATTCTAACATCATTCTATATAATGACATATTGTAACGTCATACTATAATATGACACATTCTAACATCATACTATACAATGACACATTCTAACATACTATACTATGACACATTCTAACATCATACTGTACAATGACATAATTTAATTTCATACTATGACATATTCTAACATCATACTATACAATGACATATAACGTCATACTATACTATGACACATTATGACGTCATACTATACTGTGACACATTCTAACATCATACTATACTATGACACATTCTAACATCATACTATACAATGACATATTGTAACGTTATACTATACTATGACACATTCTAACATCATACTATACAATGAGATATTATAATTTTATACTATGACATATTCTAACATCATACTATACAATGACATATTGTAATGTTATACTATACTATGACACATTCTAACATCATACTATACAATGACACATTATAACGTCATACTATACTATGACACATTCTAACGTCATACTATACTATGACACATTATAACATCATACTATACAATGACATATTGTAACGTTATACTATACTATGACACATTCTAACATACTATACTATGACACATTCTAACGTCATACTATACTATGACACATTCTAACGTCATACTATACTATGACACATTTTAACATCATACTATACTATGACACATTCTAACGTCATACTATACTATGACACATTCTAACGTCATACTATACTATGACACATTCTAACGTCATACTATATTATGACACATTCTAACGTCATACTATACTATGACACATTTTAACATCATACTATACTATGACACATTCTAACATCATACTATACTATGACATATTCTAACATCATTCCATATAATGACATATTGTAATTTCATACTATACTATGACACATTATAACGTCATACTATACTGTGACACATTCTAACACCATACTATACATTGACAAATTCTAACATCATACTATACAATGACATAATTTAATTTCATACTATGACATATTCTAACATCATACTATACAATGACATATTGTAACGTTATACTATACTATGACACATTCTATCATCATACTATACAATGACACATTATAACGTCATACTATACTATGACACATTCTAATGTCATACTATACTATGACACATTCTAACATCATACTATACAATGACACATTCTAACATACTATACTATGACACATTCCAACATCATACTATACAATGACATATTATAAGTTCATACTATGACATATTCTAGCATCATACTATACAATGACATATTGTAACATGATACTATACTATGACACATTCTAACATCATCCTATACATTGACACCTTAAAATATCATACTATACTATGACACATTCTAACGTCATACTATACTATGACACATTCTAACATCATGCTATACAATGACATATTGTAACGTTATACTGTACTATGACACGTTCTAACGTCATACTATACTATGACACATTATAACGTCATACTATACTGTGACACATTATAACATCATACTATACAATAACACATTATAACGTCATACTATACAATGACATATTCTAACGTCATACTATACTATGACACATTGTAACATCATTCTATATAATGACATATTGTAACGTCATACTATACTATGACACATTATAACGTCATACTATACCATGACATATTATAACGTCATACTATACTATGACATATTCTAACGTCATACTATACTATGACACATTATAACGTCATACTATACTATGACACATTCTAACCTCATACTATACTATGACACCTTCTAACATCATAGTATACCATTACACATTATAACATCATACTATACTATGACATATTCTAACATCATACTATACTATGACACATTCTAACATCATTTTATATAATGACATATTGTAACGTCATACTATACTATGACCCATTATTACGTCATACTATACTGTGACACATTCTAACATCATACTATACCATGACAAATTATAACGTCATACTATACTATGACACATTCTAACATCATACTATACTATGACACATTCTAACATCATACTATACAATGACACATTATAACGTCATACTATACTGTGACACATTCTAAAATCATACTATACTATGACATATTATAATTTCATACTATGACATATTCTAACATCATACTATACAATGACATATTGTAACGTTATACTATACTATGACACATTCTAACATCATACTATACAATGACACATTATAATGTCATACTATACTATGACAAATTCTAACGTCATACTATACTATGACACATTATAACGTCATAGTATTCTATGACACATTCTAACGTCATACTATACTATGACACCTTCTAACATCATTCTATATAATGACATTCTAACGTCATACTATTGACACCTTCTAACATCATACTATACAATAACACATTATAACGTCATACTATGCTATGACATATTCTAACGTCATACTATACTATGACACATTCTAACATCATTCTATATAATGACATATTGTAACGTCATACTATACTATGACACATTATAACGTCATACTATACTATGACACATTCTAACGCCATACTATACTATGACACCTTCTAACGTCATACTATACTATGACACATTATAACGTCATACTATACTATGACACATTCTAACGTCATACTATACTATGACACATTCTAACATCATACTATACCATGACACATTATAACGTCATACTATACTGTGACACATTCTAACATCATACTATACTATGACACGTTCTAACATCATACTATACAATGACATACTTTAATTTCATACTATGTCATATTCTAACATCATACTATACAATGACATATTGTAACGTTATACTATACTATGACACATTCTAACATCATACTATACAATGACACATTATAACGTCATACTATACTATGACACATTATAACGTCATACTATACTATGACACATTATAACATCATACTATACTATGACACATTCTAACGTCATACTATACTATGACACATTCTAACATCATACTATACTATGACACATTCTAACATCATACTATACAATGACACATTATAACGTCATACTATACTATGACACATTATAACATCATACTATACAATAACACATTATAACGTCATACTATACAATGACATATTCTAACGTCATACTATACTATGACACATTCTAACATCATTCTATATAATGACATATTGTAACGTCATACTATACTATGACACATTATAACGTCATACTATACTATGACACATTCTAACGTCATACTATACTATGACACCTTCTAACATCATACTATACCATGACATATTATAACATCATACTATACTATGACACGTTCTAACATCATACTATACAATGACATACTTTAATTTCATACTATGTCATATTCTAACATCATACTATATAATGACATATTGTAACGTTATACTGTATTATGACACATTCTAACATCATACTATACAATGACACATTTAAACGTCATACTATACTATGACACATTCTAAAGTCATACTCTACTATGACACATTATAACGTCAGACTATACTATGACATATTATAATGTCATACTATACTATGACACATTCTAACGTCATACTATACTATGACACATTCTAACGTCATACTATACTATGACACATTATAACGTCATACTATACTATGACACATTTTAACGTCATACTATACTATGACACATTCTAACATCATACTATACTATGACACCTTCTAACATCATACTATACCATTACGCATTATAACGTCATACTATACTATGACATATTCTAACATCATACTATACTATGACACATTCTAACATCATTCTATATAATGACATATTGTAACGTCATACTATACTATGACCCATTATTACGTCATACTATACTGTGACACATTCTAACATCATACTATACCATGACAAATTATAACGTCATACTATACTATGACACATTCTAACATCATACTATACTATGACACATTCTAACATCATACTATACAATGACACATTATAACGTCATACTATACTGTGACACATTCTAAAATCATACTATACTATGACATATTATAATTTCATACTATGACATATTCTAATATCATACTATACAATGACATATTGTAACGTTATACTATACTATGACACATTCTAACATCATACTATACAATGACACATTCTAATGTCATACTATACTATGACACCTTCTAACATCATACTATACAATAACACATTATAACGTCATACTATACTATGACATATTCTAACGTCATACTATACTATGACACATTCTAACATCATTCTATATAATGACATATTGTAACGTCATACTATACTATGACACATTATAACGTCATACTATACTATGACACATTCTAACATCATACTATTGACACCTTCTAACATCATACTATACCATGACATATTATAACGTCATACTATACTATGACATATTCTAACGTCATACTATACTATGAAACATTCTAACATCATACTATACTATGACACATTCTAACGCCATACTATACTATGACACCTTCTAACGTCATACTATACTATGACACATTATAACGTCATACTATACTATGATACATTCTAACGTCATACTATACTATGACACATTATAACGTCATACTATACTATGACACATTCTAACGTCATACTATACTATGACACCTTCTAACATCATACTATACCATGACATATTATAACATCATACTATACTATGACACGTTCTAACATCATACTATACAATGACATACTTTAATTTCATACTATGTCATATTCTAACATCATACTATACAATGACATATTGTAACGTTATACTGTACTATGACACATTCTGACATCATCCTATACAATGACACATTTTAACGTCATACTATACTATGACACATTCTAACGTCATACTATACTATGACACATTATAACGTCAGACTATACTATGACACATTATAATGTCATACTATACTATGACACATTCTAACGTCATACTATACTATGACACATTCTAACATCATACTATACTATGACACATTATAACGTCATACTATACTATGACACATTTTAACATCATTCTATATAATGACATATTGTAACGTCATAGTATACTATGAGACATTATAACGTCATACTATACTGTGACACATTATAACATCATACTATACCATGACAAATTATAACGTCATACTATACTATGACACATTCTAACATCATACTATACTATGACACATTCTAACATCATACTATACAATGACACATTATAACATCATACTATACTATGACACATTCTAACGTCATACTATACTATGACACATTCTAACGTCATACTAAACTATGACACCGTCTAACGTCAAACTATACTAAGACACATTCTAAAGTCATACTTTACTATGACACATTCTAACGTAATACTATACTATGACACCTTCTAACATCATACTATACAATAACACATTATAACATCATACTATACAATAACACATTATAACGTCATACTATACTATGACATATTCTAACGTCATACTATACTATGACACATTCTAACATCATTCTATATAATGACATATTGTAACGTCATACTATACTATGACACATTATAACGTCATACTATACTATGACACATTCTAACATCATACTATACTATGACACCTTCTAACATCATACTATACCATGACATATTATAACATCATACTATACTATGACACGTTCTAACATCATACTATACAATGACATACTTTAATTTCATACTATGTCATATTCTAACATCATACTATATAATGACATATTGTAACGTTATACTGTATTATGACACATTCTAACATCATACTATACTATGACAAATTCTAACGTCATACTATACTATGACACATTCTAACGTCATACTATACTATGACACATTATAACGTCATACTATACTATGACACATTTTAACGTCATACTATACTATGACACATTCTAACATCATACTATACTATGACACTTTCTAACATCATTCTATATAGTGACATATTGTAACGTCATACTATACTATGAGACATTATAACGTCATACTATACTGTGACACATTATAACATCATACTATACCGTGACACATTCTAACGTCATACTATACTATGACACATTATAACATCATACTATACTATGACACATTATAACATCATACTATACTATGACATATTGTAACGTTATACTATACTATGACACATTCTAACATCATACTATACAATGACACATTATAACGTCATACTATACTATGACACATTCTAACGTCATACTATACTATGACACATTATAACGTCATACTATACTATGACACATTCTAACATCATACTATACTATGACATATTCTAACGTCATACTATACTATGACACATTATAACGTCATACTATACTATGACACATTCTAACGCCATACTATACTATGACACATTCTAACGTCATACTATACTATGACACATTCTAACGTCATACTATACTATGACACATTCTAACGTCATACTATACTATGACACATTCTAACATCATACTATACAATGACACATTATAACGTCATACTATACTGTGACACATTCTAACATCATACTATACTATGACACGTTCTAACATCATACTACACAATGACATACTTTAATTTCATACTATGTCATATTCTAACATCATACTATACAATGACATATTGTAACGTTATACTGTACTATGACACATTCTAACATCATACTATACAATGACACATTTTAACGTCATACTATACTATGACACATTCTAACGTCATACTATACTATGACACATTATAATGTCAGACTATACTATGACACATTATAATGTCATACTATACTATGACACATTCTAACGTCATACTATACTATGACACATTCTAACGTCATACTATACTATGAGACATTATAACGTCATACTATACTATGACACATTTTAACATCATTCTATATAATGACATATTGTAACGTCATACTATACTATGAGACATTATAACGTCATACTATACTGTGACACATTATAACATCATACTATACCATGAGAAATTCTAACGTCATACTATACTATGACACATTCTAACATCATACTATACTATGACACATTATAACATCATACTATACAATGACACATTATAACATCATACTATACTGTGACACATTCTAACGTCATACTATACTATGACACATTCTAACGTCATACTATACTATGACACCTTCTAACATCATACTATACAATAACACATTATAACGTCATACTATACTATGACATGTTCTAACGTCATACTATACTATGACACATTCTAACATCATTCTATATAATGACATATTGTAACGTCATACTATACTATGACACATTATAACGTCATACTATACTATGACACATTCTAACGTCATACTATACTATGACACATTCTAACATCATTCTATATAATGACATATTGTAACGTCATACTATACTATGACACATTATAACGTCATACTATACTATGACACATTCTAACATCATACTATACTATGACACCTTCTAACATCATACTATACCATGACATATTATAACATCATACTATACTATGACACGTTCTAACATCATACTATACTATGACACTTTCTAACATCATTCTATATAGTGACATATTGTAACGTCATACTATACTATGAGACATTATAACGTCATACTATACTGTGACACATTATAACATCATACTATACCGTGACACATTCTAACGTCATACTATACTATGACACATTATAACATCATACTATACTATGACACATTATAACATCATACTATACTATGACATATTGTAACGTTATACTATACTATGACACATTCTAACATCATACTATACAATGACACATTATAACGTCATACTATACTATGACACATTCTAACGTCATACTATACTATGACACATTATAACGTCATACTATACTATGACACATTCTAACATCATACTATACTATGACATATTCTAACGTCATACTATACTATGACACATTATAACGTCATACTATACTATGACACATTCTAACGCCATACTATACTATGACACCTTCTAACGTCATACTATACTATGACACATTCTAACGTCATACTATACTATGACACATTCTAACGTCATACTATACTATGACACATTCTAACATCATACTATACAATGACACATTATAACGTCATACTATACTGTGACACATTCTAACATCATACTATACTATGACACGTTCTAACATCATACTACACAATGACATACTTTAATTTCATACTATGTCATATTCTAACATCATACTATACAATGACATATTGTAACGTTATACTGTACTATGACACATTCTAACATCATACTATACAATGACACATTTTAACGTCATACTATACTATGACACATTCTAACGTCATACTATACTATGACACATTATAATGTCAGACTATACTATGACACATTATAATGTCATACTATACTATGACACATTCTAACGTCATACTATACTATGACACATTCTAACGTCATACTATACTATGAGACATTATAACGTCATACTATACTATGACACATTTTAACATCATTCTATATAATGACATATTGTAACGTCATACTATACTATGAGACATTATAACGTCATACTATACTGTGACACATTATAACATCATACTATACCATGAGAAATTCTAACGTCATACTATACTATGACACATTCTAACATCATACTATACTATGACACATTATAACATCATACTATACAATGACACATTATAACATCATACTATACTGTGACACATTCTAACGTCATACTATACTATGACACATTCTAACGTCATACTATACTATGACACCTTCTAACATCATACTATACAATAACACATTATAACGTCATACTATACTATGACATGTTCTAACGTCATACTATACTATGACACATTCTAACATCATTCTATATAATGACATATTGTAACGTCATACTATACTATGACACATTATAACGTCATACTATACTATGACACATTCTAACGTCATACTATACTATGACACCTTCTAACATCATACTATACCATGACATATTATAACATCATACTATACTATGACACGTTCTAACATCATTCTATACAATGACATACTTTAATTTCATACTATGTCATATTCTAACATCATACTATATAATGACATATTGTAACGTTATACTGTATTATGACACATTCTAACGTCATACTATACTATGACACATTCTAACGTCATACTATACTATGACACATTCTAACGTCATACTATACTATGACACATTATAACGTCATACTATACTATGACACATTTTAACGTCATACTATACTATGACACATTCTAACATCATACTATACTATGACACATTCTAACATCATTCTATATAATGACATATTGTAACGTCATACTATACTATGAGACATTATAACGTCATACTATACTGTGACACATTATAACATCATAGTATACCGTGACACATTCTAACGTCATACTATACTATGACACATTATAACATCATACTATACTATGACACATTATAACATCATACTATACTATGACATATTGTAACGTTATACTATACTATGACACATTCTAACATCATACTATACAATGACACATTATAACGTCATACTATACTATGACACATTCTAACGTCATACTATACAATGACACATTATAACGTCATACTATACTATGACACATTCTAACATCATACTATTGACACCTTCTAACATCATACTATACCATGACATATTATAACGTCATACTATACTATGACATATTCTAACGTCATACTATACTATGACACATTATAACGTCATACTATACTATGACACATTCTAACGCCATACTATACTATGACCCATTCTAACATCATACTATACAATGACACATTATAACGTCATACTATACTGTGACACAATCTAACATCATACTATACTATGACACGTTCTAACATCATACTACACAATGACATACTTTAATTACATACTATGTCATATTCTAACATCATACTATACAATGACATATTGTAACGTTATACTGTACTATGACACATTCTAACATCATACTATACAATGACACATTTTAACGTCATACTATACTATGACACATTCTAACGTCATACTATACTATGACACATTATAACGTCAGACTATACTATGACACATTATAATGTCATACTATACTATGACACATTCTAACGTCATACTATACTATGACACATTCTAACGTCATACTATACTATGAGACATTATAACGTCATACTATACTATGACACATTTTAACATCATTCTATATAATGACATATTGTAACGTCATACTATACTATGAGACATTATAACGTCATACTATACTGTGACACATTTTAACGTCATACTATACTATGACACATTCTAACATCATACTATACTATGACACATTCTAACATCATTCTATATAATGACATATTGTAACGTCATACTATACTATGAGACATTATAACGTCATACTATACTGTGACACATTATAACATCATAGTATACCGTGACACATTCTAACGTCATACTATACTATGACACATTATAACATCATACTTTACTATGACACATTATAACATCATACTATACTATGACATATTGTAACGTTATACTATACTATGACACATTCTAACATCATACTATACAATGACACATTATAACGTCATACTATACTATGACACATTCTAACGTCATACTATACTATGACACATTATAACGTCATACTATACTATGACACATTCTAACATCATACTATTGACACCTTCTAACATCATACTATACCATGACACATTATAACGTCATACTATACTATGACATATTCTAACGTCATACTATACTATGACACATTATAACGTCATACTATACTATGACACATTCTAACGCCATACTATACTATGACACCTTCTAACGTCATACTATACTATGACACGTTATAACGTCATACTATACTATGACACCTTCTAACGTCATACTATACTATGACACATTCTAACGTCATACTATACAATGACACATTCTAACGTCATACTATACTATGACACATTCTAACGTCATACTATACTATGACACATTCTAACATCATACTATACTATGACACCTTCTAACATCATACTATACCATGACACATTATAACGTCATACTATACAATGACACATTCTAACGTCATACTATACTATGACACATTCTAACGTCATACTATACCATGACACATTATAACGTCATACTATACTATGACACATTTTAACGTCATACTATACTATGACACATTCTAACATCATACTATACTATGACACATTCTAACATCATTCTATATAATGACATATTGTAACGTCATACTATACTATGAGACATTATAACGTCATACTATACTGTGACACATTATAACATCATACTATACCGTGACACATTCTAACGTCATACTATACTATGACACATTATAACATCATACTATACTATGACACATTATAACATCATACTATACTATGACATATTGTAACGTTATACTATACTATGACACATTCTAACATCATACTATACAATGACACATTATAACGTCATACTATACTATGACATATTCTAACGTCATACTATACTATGACACATTATAACGTCATACTATACTATGACACATTCTAACATCATACTATTGACACCTTCTAACATCATACTATACCATGACATATTATAACGTCATACTATACTATGACATATTCTAACGTCATACTATACTATGACACATTCTAACGTCATACTATACTATGACACCTTCTAACATCATACTATACCATGATATATTATAACATCATACTATACTATGACACGTTCTAACATCATTCTATACAATGACATACTTTAATTTCATACTATGTCATATTCTAACATCATACTATATAATGACATATTGTAACGTTATACTGTATTATGACACATTCTAACGTCATACTATACTATGACACATTCTAACGTCATACTATACTATGACACATTCTAACGTCATACTATACTATGACACATTATAACGTCATACTATACTATGACACATTTTAACGTCATACTATACTATGACACATTCTAACATCATACTATACTATGACACATTCTAACATCATTCTATATAATGACATATTGTAACGTCATACTATACTATGAGACATTATAACGTCATACTATACTGTGACACATTATAACATCATAGTATACCGTGACACATTCTAACGTCATACTATACTATGACACATTATAACATCATACTATACTATGACACATTATAACATCATACTATACTATGACATATTGTAACGTTATACTATACTATGACACATTCTAACATCATACTATACAATGACACATTCTAACGTCATACTATACTATGACACATTCTAACGTCATACTATACTATGACACATTATAACGTCATACTATACTATGACACATTCTAACATCATACTATTGACACCTTCTAACATCATACTATACCATGACATATTATAACGTCATACTATACTATGACATATTCTAACGTCATACTATACTATGACACATTATAACGTCATACTATACTATGACACATTCTAACGCCATACTATACTATGACCCATTCTAACATCATACTATACAATGACACATTATAACGTCATACTATACTGTGACACAATCTAACATCATACTATACTATGACACGTTCTAACATCATACTACACAATGACATACTTTAATTACATACTATGTCATATTCTAACATCATACTATACAATGACATATTGTAACGTTATACTGTACTATGACACATTCTAACATCATACTATACAATGACACATTTTAACGTCATACTATACTATGACACATTCTAACGTCATACTATACTATGACACATTATAACGTCAGACTATACTATGACACATTATAATGTCATACTATACTATGACACATTCTAACGTCATACTATACTATGACACATTCTAACGTCATACTATACTATGAGACATTATAACGTCATACTATACTATGACACATTTTAACATCATTCTATATAATGACATATTGTAACGTCATACTATACTATGAGACATTATAACGTCATACTATACTGTGACACATTTTAACGTCATACTATACTATGACACATTCTAACATCATACTATACTATGACACATTCTAACATCATTCTATATAATGACATATTGTAACGTCATACTATACTATGAGACATTATAACGTCATACTATACTGTGACACATTATAACATCATAGTATACCGTGACACATTCTAACGTCATACTATACTATGACACATTATAACATCATACTTTACTGTGACATATTATAACATCATACTATACTATGACATATTGTAACGTTATACTATACTATGACACATTCTAACATCATACTATACAATGACACATTATAACGTCATACTATACTATGACACATTCTAACGTCATACTATACTATGACACATTATAACGTCATACTATACTATGACACATTCTAACATCATACTATTGACACCTTCTAACATCATACTATACCATGACACATTATAACGTCATACTATACTATGACATATTCTAACGTCATACTATACTATGACACATTATAACGTCATACTATACTATGACACATTCTAACGCCATACTATACTATGACACCTTCTAACGTCATACTATACTATGACACGTTATAACGTCATACTATACTATGACACATTCTAACGTCATACTATACTATGACACATTCTAACGTCATACTATACAATGACACATTATAACGTCATACTATACTATGACACATTCTAACGTCATACTATACTATGACACATTCTAACATCATACTATACTATGACACCTTCTAACATCATACTATACCATGACACATTATAACGTCATACTATACAATGACACATTCTAACGTCATACTATACTATGACATATTCTAACGTCATACTATACCATGACACATTATAACGTCATACTATACTATGACACATTTTAACGTCATACTATACTATGACACATTCTAACATCATACTATACTATGACACATTCTAACATCATTCTATATAATGACATATTGTAACGTCATACTATACTATGAGACATTATAACGTCATACTATACTGTGACACATTATAACATCATACTATACCGTGACACATTCTAACGTCATACTATACTATGACACATTATAACATCATACTATACTATGACACATTATAACATCATACTGTACTATGACATATTGTAACGTTATACTATACTATGACACATTCTAACATCATACTATACAATGACACATTATAACGTCATACTATACTATGACACATTCTAACGTCATACTATACTATGACACATTATAACGTCATACTATACTATGACACATTCTAACATCATACTATTGACACCTTCTAACATCATACTATACCATGACATATTATAACGTCATACTATACTATGACATATTCTAACGTCATACTATACTATGACACATTATAACGTCATACTATACTATGACACATTCTAACGCCATACTATACTATGACACCTTCTAACGTCATACTATACTATGACACATCATAACGTCATACTATACTATGACACATTCTAACGTCATACTATACTATGACCCATTCTAACATCATACTATACAATGACACATTATAACGTCATACTATACTGTGAAACATTCTAACATCATACTATACTATGACACGTTCTAACATCATACTACACAATGACATACTTTAATTTCATACTATGTCATATTCTAACATCATACTATACAATGACATATTGTAACGTTATACTGTACTATGACACATTCTAACATCATACTATACAATGACACATTTTAACGTCATACTATACTATGACACATTCTAACGTCATACTATACTATGACACATTATAACGTCAGACTATACTATGACACATTATAATGTCATACTATACTATGACACATTCTAACGTCATACTATACTATGACACATTCTAACGTCATACTATACTATGAGACATTATAACGTCATACTATACTATGACACATTTTAACATCATTCTATATAATGACATATTGTAACGTCATACTATACTATGAGACATTATAACGTCATACTATACTGTGACACATTATAACATCATACTATACCATGACAAATTATAACGTCATACTATACTATGACACATTCTAACATCATACTATACTATGACACATTATAACATCATACTATACAATGACACATTATAACATCTAACTATACTGTGACACATTCTAACGTCATACTATACTATGACACATTCTAACGTCATACTATACTATGACACCTTCTAACATCATACTATACAATAACACATTATAACGTCATACTATACTATGACATATTCTAACGTCATACTATACTATGACACATTCTAACATCATTCTATATAATGACATATTGTAACGTCATACTATACTATGACACATTATAACGTCATACTATACTATGACACATTCTAACGTCATACTATACTATGACACCTTCTAACATCATACTATACCATGACATATTATAACATCATACTATACTATGACACGTTCTAACATCATACTATACAATGACATACTTTAATTTCATACTATGTCATATTCTAACATCATACTATATAATGACATATTGTAACATCATACTGTATTATGACACATTCTAACATCATACTATACTATGACACATTCTAACGTCATACTATACTATGACACATTCTAACGTCATACTATACTATGACACATTATAACGTCATACTATACTATGACACATTTTAACGTCATACTATACTATGACACATTCTAACATCATACTATACTATGACACATTCTAACATCATTCTATATAATGACATATTGTAACGTCATACTATACTGTGACACATTATAACATCATACTATACCGTGACACATTCTAACGTCATACTATACTATGACACATTATAACTTCATACTATACTATGACACATTATAACATCATACTATACTATGACATATTGTAACGTTATACTATACTATGACACATTCTAACATCATACTATACAATGACACATTATAACGTCATACTATACTATGACACATTCTAACGTCATACTATACTATGACACATTATAACGTCATACTATACTATGACACATTCTAACATCATACTATTGACACCTTCTAACATCATACTATACCATGACACATTATAACGTCATACTATACTATGACATATTCTAACGTCATACTATACTATGACACATTATAACGTCATACTATACTATGACACATTCTAACGCCATACTATACTATGACACCTTCTAACGTCATACTATACTATGACACAT
This sequence comes from Lutjanus erythropterus, assembly GCF_056507025.1. Classification (NCBI taxonomy): domain Eukaryota; kingdom Metazoa; phylum Chordata; class Actinopteri; order Lutjaniformes; family Lutjanidae; genus Lutjanus; species Lutjanus erythropterus. The sequence continues at coordinate 22,841,689 of NC_139338.1, read as the reverse complement.
TATAACGTCATACTATACTATGACACATTCTAACGTCATACTATACTATGACACATTCTAACGTCATACTATACAATGACACATTATAACGTCATACTATACTATGACACATTCTAACGTCATACTATACTATGACACATTCTAACATCATACTATACTATGACACCTTCTAACATCATACTATACCATGACACATTATAACGTCATACTATACAATGACATATTCTAACGTCATACTATACTATGACACTTTCTAACATCATTCTATATAATGACATATTGTAACGTCATACTATACTATGACACATTATAACGTCATACTATACTATGACACATTCTAACGTCATACTATACTATGACACCTTCTAACATCATACTATACCATGACACATTATAACGTCATACTATACTATGACACATTCTAACGTCATACTATACTATGACACATTCTAACATCATTCTATATAATGACATATTGTAACGTCATACTATACTATGACACATTATAACGTCATACTATACTATGACACATTCTAACGTCATACTATACTATGACACCTTCTAACATCATACTATACCATGACATATTATAACGTCATACTATACTATGACATATTCTAACGTCATACTATACTATGACACATTCTAACATCATTCTATATAATGACATATTGTAACGTCATACTATACTATGACACATTATAACGTCATACTATACTATGACACATTCTAACGTCATACTATACTATGACACATTCTAACGTCATACTATACTATGACACCTTCTAACATCATACTATACAATAACACATTATAACGTCATACTATACTATGACATATTATAACGTCATACTATACTATGACACATTTTAACATCATTCTATACAATGACATATTGTAATGTTATACTATACTATGACACATTCTAACATCATACTATACAATGACACATTATAATGTCATACTATACTATGACACATTCTAACGTCATACTATACTATGACACATTCTAACGTCATACTATACTATGACACATTATAACGTCATACTATACTATGACACCTTCTAACATCATACTATACCATGACACATTATAACGTCATACTATACAATGACATATTCTAACGTCATACTATACTATGACACTTTCTAACATCATTCTATATAATGACATATTGTAACGTCATACTATACTATGACACATTATAACGTCATACTATACTATGACACATTCTAACGTCATACTATACTATGACACCTTCTAACATCATACTATACCATGACACATTATAACGTCATACTATACTATGACACATTCTAACGTCATACTATACTATGACACATTCTAACATCATTCTATATATTGACATATTCTAACGTCATACTATACTATGACACATTCTAACCCATAATGCTGTGTCGGATGGATGGATGGATGGATGGATGGATGGATGGATGGATGGATGGATGGATGGATGGATATATGCATAAATAAATAAATAAATGAATGACTAATTAAATTGAAACAGTGTTCCACTGCTAAAATAAAAAAACGTGAACACAAATCGGTGTTAACTGTTTATTCAGGTCCAAATGCTCTGTAATCATGGTAACAGGGTCCTTGGGCTAGAGGGTCCTGCCAGGACCCCAACAACGGACCACGCTCTTTCCAGCCCAGGGCCCCCCCCCCCTCCCACAGCAAAAAAGCTAGGGGAAACACTGCATTACATCGTACTATACCACAACACATTATTAACGTCATACTATGCTATGACACATTTTAACATCATACTATACAATGGCACATTATAACGTCATACTTTACTATGTCACAGTATACAATCATAAAATAATATGGTTACATCATATTATACCAATACACATTATAACGTCATACTATACTATGACACATTATAACATCATACTATACAATGACATATTATAACGTCATACTATACTATGACACATTCTAACATCATACTATATAATGACACATAACGTCATACTATACTATGACACATTATAACGTCATACTATACTATGACACATTATAACATCATACTATACAATGACATATTATAACGTCATACTATACTATGACACATTCTAACATCATACTATATAATGACACATTATAACGTCATACTATACTATGACACATTATAACGTCATACTATACTATGACACATTATAACGTCATACTATACTATGACACATTATAACGTCATACTATACTGTGACACATTCTAACATCATACTATACAATGACATATTGTAACGTTATACTATACTATGACACATTCTAACATCATACTATACAATGACACATTATAACGTCATACTATACTATGACACATTATAACGTCATACTATACTATGACACATTATAACATCATACTATACTATGACACATTCTAACGTCATACTATACTATGACACATTGTAACATCATACTATACTATGACACATTCTGACATCATACTATACAATGACATATTATGATTTTATACTATGACATATTCTAACATCATACTATACAATAACATATTATAACGTCATACTATACTATGACACATTATAACATCATACTATATAATGACACATTATAACGTCATACTATACTATGACACATTATAACATCATACTATACTATGACACATCATAACTTCATACTATACTGTGACACATTCTAACATCATACTATACAATGACATATTGTAACGTTATACTATACTATGACACATTCTAACGTCATACTATACAATGACACATTATAACGTCATACTATACTATGACACATTCTAACGTCATACTATACTATGACACATTATAACGTCATACTATACTATGACACATTCTAACGTCATACTATACTAGGACACATTCTAACATCATACTATACTATGACACATTCTAACATCATACTATACAATGACATATTATAATTTCATACTATGACATATTCTAACATCATACTATACAATGACATATTGTAACGTTATACTATACTATGACACATTATAACATCATACTATACAATGACACATCATAACGTCATACTATACTATGACACATTCTAATGTCATACTATACTATGACACATTATAACATCATACTATACAATGACACATTATAACGTCATACTATACTATGACACATTCTAACATCATACTATACAATGACATATTATAATTTTATACTATGACACATTCTAACATCATACTATACAATGACACATCATAACGTCATACTATACTATGACACATTCTAACGTCATACTATACTATGACACATTATAACGTCATACTATACTATGACACATTCTAACATCATACTATACTATGACACATTCTAACATCATACTATACAATGACACATTCTAACATCATTCCATATAATGACATATTGTAACATCATACTATAATATGACACATTATAACGTCATACTATACTGTGACACATTCTAACATCATACTATACAATGACATATTATAATTTCATACTATGACATATTCTAACATCATACTATACAATGACATATTGTAACGTTTTACTATACTATGACACATTATAACATCATACTATACAATGATACATTATAACGTCATACTATACTATGACACATTCTAACGTCATACTATACTATGACACATTATAACGTCATACTATACTATGACACATTATAACATCATACTATACCATGACACATTATAACGTCATACTATACTATGACACATTCTAATGTCATACTATACTATGACACATTCTAACGTCATACTATACTATGACACATTCTAACGTCATACTATACTATGACACATTATAACGTCATACTATACTATGACACATTTTAACGTCATACTATACTATGATACATTCTAACGTCATACTATTGACACCTTCTAACATCATACTATACCATGACATATTATAACGTCATACTATACTATGACACATTATAACGTCATACTATACTATGACACATTCTAACATCATTCTATATAATGACATATTGTAACGTCATACTATACTATGACACATTATAACGTCATACTATACTATGACACATTATAACGTCATACTATACTATGACACATTCTAACGTCATACTATACTATGACACCTTCTAACATCATACTATACAATAACACATTATAACGTCATACTATACCATGACATATTATAACGTCATACTATACTATGACACATTTTAACATCATTCTATACAATGACGTATTGTAACGTTATACTATACTATGACACATTCTAACATCATACTATACAATGACACATTATAACGTCATACTATACTATGACACATTATAATGTCATACTATACTATGTCACATTCTAACGTCATACTATACTATGACACATTATAACGTCATACTATACTATGACACATTCTAACGTCATACTATACTATGACACCTTCTAACATCATATTATACCATGACACATTATAACGTCATACTATACAATGACATATTCTAACGTCATACTATACTATGACACATTCTAACATCATTCTATATAATGACATGTTGTAACGTCATACTATACTATGACACATTCTAACGTCATACTATACTATGACACATTCTAACATCATACTATACTATGACACATTCTAACATCATACTATACAATGACACATTATAACATCATACTATACTGTGAGACATTCTAACATCATACTATACTATGACACATTATAACATCATACTATACAATGACATATTATAATTTCATACTATGACATATTATAACATCATACTATACAATGACATATTGTAACGTTATACTATACTATAACACATTCTAACATCATACTATACAATCACACATTATAACGTCATACTATACTATGACACATTTTAACGTCATACTATACTATGATACATTCTAACGTCATACTATTGACACCTTCTAACACCATACTATACAATGACATATTATAACGTCATACTATACTATGACATATTCTAACGTCATACTATACTATGACACATTCTAACATCATTCTATATAATGACATATTGTAACGTCATACTATACTATGACACATTCTAACGTCATGCTATACTATGACACATTCTAACGTCATACTATACTATGACACCTTCTAACATCATACTATACAATAACACATTATGACGTCATACTATACTATGACATATTCTAACGTCATACTATACTATGACACATTTTAACATCATTCTATACAATGACATATTGTAACGTTATACTATACTATGACACATTCTAACATCATACTATACAATGACACATTATAACGTCATACTATACTATGACACATTCTAACGTCATACTATACTATGACACATTCTAACGTCATACTATACTATGACACATTATAACGTCATACTATACTGTGACACATTTTAACATCATACTATACTATGACACATTCTAACATCATACTATACTATGACACATTATAACATCATACTATACAATGACATATTATAATTTCATACTATGACATATTATAACATCATACTATACAATGACATATTGTAACGTTATACTATACTATAACACATTCTAACATCATACTATACAATCACACATTATAACGTCATACTATACTATGACACATTTTAACGTCATACTATACTATGATACATTCTAACGTCATACTATTGACACCTTCTAACACCATACTATACAATGACATATTATAACGTCATACTATACTATGACATATTCTAACGTCATACTATACTATGACACATTCTAACATCATTCTATATAATGACATATTGTAACGTCATACTATACTATGACACATTATAACGTCATACTATACTATGACACATTCTAACGTCATACTATACTATGACACCTTCTAACATCATACTATACAATGACACATTATAACGTCATACTATACTGTGACACATTTTAACATCATACTATACTATGACACATTCTAACATCATACTATACAATGACACATTATAACATCATTCTATATAATGACATATTGTAACATCATAGTATACTATGACACATTATTACGTCATACTATACTGTGACACATTCTAACATCATACTATACCATGACAAATTATAACGTCATACTATACTATGACACATTCTAACATCATACTATACTATGACACACAGTATAGTATGACGTTATAATGTGTCATAGTATAGTATGACGTTAGAATGTGTCATAGTATAATATGACGTTATAATGTGTCATTGTATAGTATGACGTTAGAATGTGTCATAGTATAGTATAACCTTACAATATGTCATTGTATAGTATGATGTTAGAATGTGTCATAGTATAGTATGATGTTAGAATGTGTCATAGTATAGTATGATGTTAAAATGTGTCACAGTATAGTATGACGTTATAATGTGTCATAGTATAGTATGACGTTAGAATGTGTCATAGTATAATATGACGTTATAATGTGTCATTGTATAGTATGACGTTAGAATGTGTCATAGTATAGTATAACCTTACAATATGTCATTGTATAGTATGATGTTAGAATGTGTCATAGTATAGTATGATGTTAGAATGTGTCATAGTATAGTATGATGTTAAAATGTGTCACAGTATAGTATGACGTTATAATGTGTCATAGTATAGTATGACGTTAGAATGTGTCATAGTATAGTATGACATTAGAATGTGTCATAGTATAGGATGACGTTATAAAGTGTCATTGTATAGTATGATGTTAGAATGTGTCATAGTATAGTATAACGTTACAATATGTCATTGTACAGTATGATGGTAGACTATGTCATAGTATAAAATTATAACATGTCATTGTATAGTATTATGTTAGAATGTGTCACAGTATAGTATGACGTTAGAATGTGTCATTGTATAGTATGATGTTAGAATATGTCATTGTATAGTATGATGTTAGAATGTGTCATAGTATAGTATGACGTTAGAATGTGTCATAGTATAGTATGACGTTACAATATGTCATTATATAGAATGATGTTAGAATGTGTCATAGTATAGTATGATGTTAGAATGTGTCATAGTATAGTATGACGTTATAATGTGTCATGGTATAGTATGATGTTAGAAGGTGTCATAGTATAGTATGACGTTAGAATGTGTCATAGTATAGTATGACGTTATAATGTGTCATAGTGTAGTATGATGTTAGAATGTGTCATAGTATAATATGACGTTATAATGTGTCATTGTATAGTATAATGTTAGAATGTGTCATAGTATAGTATAACGTTACAATATGTCATTGTATAGTATGATGTTATAATATGTCATAGTCTGAAATTATAATATGTCATTGTATAGTATGATGTTAGAATGTGTCATAGTATAGTATGATGTTAGAATATGTCATACTATGAAATTATAATATGTCATAGTATAGTATGACGTTAGAATGCGTCATAGTATAGTATGACGTTAGAATGTGTCATAGTATAGTATGACGTTATAATGTGTCATTGTATAGTATGATGTTAGAATGTGTCATAGTATAGTATAACGTTACAATATGTCATTGTATAGAATGATGTTAAAATGTGTCATAGTATAGTATGACATTAGAATATGTCATAGTATAGTATGACGTTATAATGTGTTATTGTATAGTATGATGTTAGAATATGTCATTGTATAGTATGATGTTAGAATGTGTCATAGTATAGTATGACGTTAGAATGTGTCATAGTATAGTATGACGTTACAATATGTCATTATATAGAATGATGTTAGAATGTGTCATAGTATAGTATGATGTTAGAATGTGTCATAGTATAGTATGACGTTAGAATGTGTCATGGTATAGTATGATGTTAGAAGGTGTCATAGTATAGTATGACGTTAGAATGTGTCATAGTATAGTATGACATTAGAATGTGTCGTAGTATAGTATGACGTTAGAATGTGTCATTGTATAGTATGACGTTAGAATGTGTCACAGTATAGTATGACGTTATAATGTGTCATAGTATAGTATGACGTTAGAATGTGTCATAGTATAGTATGACGTTATAATGTGTCATTGTATAGTATGATGTTAGAATGTCATTGTATAGTATGATGTTAGAATGTGTCATAGTATAGTATGACGTTATAATGTGTCATAGTGTAGTATGACGTTAGAATGTGTCATAGTATAATATGACGTTATAATGTGTCATAGTATAGTATGACGTTATAATGTGTCATAGTGTAGTATGACGTTAGAATGTATCATAGTATAATATGACGTTATAATGTGTCATTGTATAGTATGATGTTATAATATGTCATAGTATGAAATTATAATATGTCATTGTATAGTATGACGTTATAATGTGTTATTGTATAGTATGATGTTAGAAGGTGTCATAGTATAGTATGACGTTAGAATGTGTCATAGTATAGTATGACGTTATAATGTGTCATAGTATAGTATGACGTTACAATATGTCATTATATAGAATGATGTTAGAATGTGTCATAGTATAGTATGACGTTAGAATATGTCATAGTATAGTATGACGTTATAATATGTCATGGTATAGTATGATGTTAGAAGGTGTCAATAGTATGACGTTAGAATGTATCATAGTATAGTATGACGTTAAAATGTGTCATAGTATAGTATGACGTTATAATGTGCCATAGTATAGTATGACGTTATAATGTGTCATAGTATAGTATGACGTTATAATGTGTCATAGTATAGTATGACATTAGAATGTGTCATGGTATAGTATGACGTTATAATGTGTCATGGTATAGTATGATGTTATAATGTGTCATAGTATAGTATGACGTTATAATGTGTCATAGTATAGTATGATGTTAGAATGTGTCATAGTATAGTATGATGTTAGAATGTGTCATAGTATAGTATGACATTATAATTTGTCATGGTATAGTATGATGTTAGAATATGTCATAGTATGAAATTATAATATGTCATTGTATAGTATGATGTTAGAATGTGTCATAGTATAGTATGACGTTATAATGTGTCATGGTATAGTATGACGTTATAATGTGTCATGGTATAGTATGACGTTAGAATGTGTCATAGTATAGTATGACGTTAGAATGTGTCATGGTATAGTATGACGTTAGAATGTGTCATAGTATAGTATGACGTTATAATGTGTCATGGTATAGTATGATGTTAGAAGGTGTCATAGTATAGTATGACGTTAGAATGTGTCATAGTATAGTATGACGTTATAATGTGTCATAGTATAGTATGACGTTAGAATGTGTCATAGTATAATATGACGTTATAATGTGTCATTGTATAGTATGATGTTAGAATGTGTCATAGTATAGTATAACCTTACAATATGTCATTGTATAGTATGATGTTAGAATGTGTCATAGTATAGTATGATGTTAGAATGTGTCATAGTATAGTATGATGTTAAAATGTGTCACAGTATAGTATGACGTTATAATGTGTCATAGTATAGTATGACGTTAGAATGTGTCATAGTATAGTATGACGTTAGAATGTGTCATAGTATATGATGACGTTATAATGTGTCATTGTATAGTATGATGTTAGAATGTGTCATAGTATAGTATAACGTTACAATATGTCATTGTACAGTATGATGTTAGACTATGTCATAGTATAAAATTATAACATGTCGTATAGTATTATGTTAGAATGTGTCATAGTATAGTATGACGTTAGAATGTGTCATTGTATAGTATGACGTTAGAATGTGTCACAGTATAGTATGACGTTATAATGTGTCATAGTATAGTATGACGTTAGAATGTGTCATAGTATAGTATGACGTTATAATGTGTCATTGTATAGTATGATGTTAGAATATGTCATTGTATAGTATGATGTTAGAATGTGTCATAGTATAGTATGACGTTATAATGTGTCATAGTGTAGTATGACGTTATAATGTCATACAATGTTATACTGTAACGTCATACTATACTATGACACATTCTAACATCATACTATACAATGACATATTGAAACGTCATACTATACTATGACACATTCTAACGTCATACTATACTATGACACATTTTAACGTCATACTATACTATGATACATTCTAACATCATAGTATACAATGTTATACTGTAACGTCATACTATACAATGATACATTCTAACATCATATTATACAATGACATATTGTAACGTCATACTATACTATGACACATTATAACATCATACTATACTATGACACATTCTAACATCATACCATGACACATACTAACATCATACTATACTATGACACTTTCTAACATTATACCATGACACATTCTAACATCATACTATACTATGGTACATTATAACATCATACTATACAATGACATATTGTAACGTCATACTATACTATGACACATTCTAACATCATACTATACTATGACACATTCTAACATCATACTATACCATGACAAATTGTAACGTCATACTATACTATGACATGTTCTAACGTCATACTATACTATGACACATTGTAACATCATACTATACAATGACATATTGTAACATCATACTATACTATGACATATTCAAACAACAGGCTATAGTATGACATTAAATCATATTATATTATGACACATTATAACGTCATACTATACTATGTCACAGTATAAGATCATACAATAGTATGACTTATTATAATATACTATACTGTGACACACTGTAATGTCACACTATCTACGACATAATACAATGTCATACTTTACTACGATACATTATACCGTCATACTATACTATGACACATTATATCAGCATATGATACTATGACATTACGTCCTCCCTTGGTGACCAATTAAACTCGTAAAAACTAACCCAAATTTCTGTTTTCCTGATCCAGGTACATGTCTGATTCTGGGCTGCATGATCTACCCAGACGGCTGGGACAGCGACGAAGTGAAGCGGATGTGCGGCGAGCAGACGGACAAGTACACGCTGGGGGCCTGCTCGGTGCGCTGGGCCTACATCCTCGCCATCATGGGCATCATGGACGCTCTCATCCTGTCCTTCCTGGCCTTCGTCCTGGGAAACCGTCAGGACAGTCTGATGTCTGAGGAGCTGCTGGGAGACAGTAAGAGGATATAATACCTTCATGGCTCATAGAGGGCAGAAACAGGCAGGCAGTGCAGGTTAGACTGTTGAGGGAGAGGAAAACAATGGTCCACAGTCTCAAAAGGGAAACACCAAAAGAGTAACTGCACACTTTTTACTTTCCCAGACTCATTTCTTTGTGAGTTATGGAGCACTTTAACTGAGACGGTGTGGTGGTATGCAATAAAAAAAATCATAAAAGGTGTAGTGCAATTACACCTGAAATTAGATCCAGGCTATTTTCAAAACAAAACAAAGCAAGTGGCACTAAATTTATTTAAAAAATCTATTTTAATGATGCCCTGACTGTCTGCTCTGTGTGTGAATATGCAGCCACACCAGCCAAGATTTTATTCCACTTTTGGCTCGAGGAGCGTATTATAATTCTTTTAAATCATGAGGCTCAAGTCCATGCAAAGTCAAAGTGAGCTACAAGTCTCTTTTTTTTGTCTGAGGACATTAAAGTTGTGACTCATATCCACATTTCTTCTAAATTTTGGTGCTTAATTGGCCTTTCCATTAGAGCTCAATACAATAATGAGACACCATCTGATTCCTGATCTGAACACACATCCCACTGCCAGCTGGCTACAGCTACATATTTAAGCTAACCGCTCCTAACTCAAGGTAAAGATTTGACTAACCACCAGCTGTCCAGCTACATATTTAAGATAACTGCCAAGTATTCGGCTGCATATTAAGCAAATTGGCTGCTAACTCCAGTTATATATTTAAGCTAACAGCCACTCACTCCTGGTACGGATTTGAGCTAACCAGCTACCAACTACTGCTAGACAGTTAAGCTAACTACCAATTATCCAGCTATATCCACTAATCTGACTGTATGCAGCCAAGGTTTTATTCCACTTTTGGCTTTGGGAGCATATTATAAGTCTTTTAAATCATGAGGCTCAAGTCCAAGCAAAGTCAAAGTGAACTATAAGTCTTTTTTTGTCTGAAGAACTTAAACTCACACCTTAAATTAAAGCTCAATCCAATAATGAGACAGTTCACCATCTGATTCCTGCTGCTACACACCACACATCCCACTGCCAGCTTGAAATTAGAAACATACCTCTAAGATTTCCTTTGCATAATTAGCTCAAGTTATTCATTTGCATACATCAGATGAATTCTCTATACCACCTGCCCGGCTGCTTTTTGCTCACTTTTCTCACCAAATGAGGTTTTTCTGTCTTGATTGGGTGATTTGACAACTGCACCCGGACCCAAAGAGAATGATTTAAGCAGCGAGGAGGAGGAGGAGGAGGAGGCAGGAGGAAGAGGAGAATACAGATGAAGGAGGACGGAGATGAAAAGCAATCAGAGAGCGAGACACAGAGAGGGAGAAAGATGGGTGACTGAGAGGAAGAATGCACCAATAGCGAGGGTTAATTGAAGCCTGGGGACGCTGGACAGAGTCATGAATTACTAATGGCTGTTTACACAGCTTGCTGCCAGCCTGTCTAAATGAATCACAGCCACCCTATCAGCCGGGACACAGTCGCCTGTTAGCTCGTGTAAGCAGAAAGACTGGGAGGAAGAAGCCATTATCAACCGAGAAGACCGGAGAGGAAGGACAAGACAGAGGGAGAGGGGGATAATGAGGCGAGGAGGAAGAGGAGGAGGAGGAGGCAGATGTATGTGAAATATGAGAATGAAAGTGAAAAGTGGGGGATTCATCAAACGGCAGATGAAGTTTAAATGGGGTGTTTTCTTATCTTGTCACTCAGGAGGATGGATAGTGACACTTGTCCAAGTTAGAAACATCCAGAGGGGTGTTTTAATTCACACAGCTGTAGTTCTTTTAAAGAAGTTTGATGTGATGCTGCCACCTGCTGGTCAGGAAATGTCAGAGTACTGAACTGGTTTCTGTCCTTTTTTTTTTCTAACCCAACAGAGAGCGGCAATAACGCCATATAACATCTGGTACTGGTGAAGCAGTCACACACTCACAGGTAAGGATCACATCTGAGAGAAATGTGGAGCTGCAACTACAGATTATTTTTAATTAATCTGCTGATTATTTATACACTGTTGGGGGCTTTTCACACTGCATTTAGCCCCAGGTCAACAGAGCGGGAAACTCCACTCACACTGGCACGATCCAAAGTGGGTTAACCCCGACTTTGGCCTAGGGCTAGTTGGCCCTGCTCCGGTGCAGGGTTAGCCCAGAGTTTGCAGGGTTATCCCTTGAAAATCGACTAAACCCTGGGCTAAAAGCAGCCGGTGCGAAACAGAGCTAAAAGATTAGAAGAAGAAGATAATCAGCTGGGTTAACGGCATGTTTCTGCATTTCTTATGGGTAGAACATCAGCCCACCTTCATTTCTAAGAGACTGAAAAGAGACAAAAATGTTCTTCTTAAAGTCTCAGTGTCTTTGAATGTCCTCTTGTCAGTCCAAAACCCAAACATGTTCAGAGCTTTCTTTTCTTTTCCTTTTTTTAGAGTACATATACAACCGCATGCTATCTAAGCAATCTGTTATAATCAATACAAAACAGAGAAGTAATCACAATAATGATATTCATCATCATTCTTAATTTAGATTTTTACCTGTTTTACACAAACGACTCCATAAAATATTAAAATTAACTAATAATAATAATCATAAAGTCTCTCATTACAACTGATTTTGGTCATTTCCCAGATTCTACTTTATTTTTCTTCTCACCTGCAGGTCCTGCTGCCTAGACATGATGTTACATCAGGATCCGGCCTCCCTCTTGTGGTCCAACCTGTGGCTGGGATGCAGAGCAACAGATAGAAGAAGAAGAAGAAGAAAAAGAAGAAGAGGTGGAGGTCTGGAAGAGGCCACACAACCGCAGTGAAGACCAGGACGCCTCTTAATTGTCCTCTCTGAAAGCTCCCTCTGTATAATAGCCTTCTCGTTCATCTCAGACTGCTTTTTTTTTTTGCAGGATGGATTCTCAAAAGTACATTTTACCTGTGTCGGTATGTCACTGCATCATGTTACCCTGAACTGTTCTCCCCCTGTGGATGTGAGGAAGGCTGAAAAATAAAACATCAAAAAGACTCTTCATGTGGTAATTCAGCTCCAGGACTCTGTTTGGACAAACACCACTGAGCGACGGCCACTCAAATCGAATTAAATCAGAACAAATTATCCAGACTTTGACTGACACAAATAAGGACTTAACAGACTTGAGGTCAAAGCTGTCAGATCTTCTTTCTTATCAAGACAACAAACTCCGTGCAAAGGACTTCGGCTTTGACACTGTTTGACCGTTCATTTTAAAGGAGAGAGGTGTGAGGACTGAAGAAAATTATAGGACGGATAAACAAACAGAAAGAACGGTGTTTTGTTATAATTAAATGTTTGATGTGATAGAATCAAAGGTAGTAATTAGAGGTTTTGCTGGTGACAACTTTGCAAAAAAAATATGACTAAATAAGAGAAACATCAATTGTATGAAGTCTATAATCTGTGTATAGCTAAATGTTGAATATGTCCCTGTACTTTGTCTTGACTTTGAAATGTACACTTTGAAATGTCAAGCTATTGGACCATTATTAGTGTGTGCCATACAGTATCTTGTAATCTGACAGTATTGTGGAGTACTAAAAGGGCTTAAGAAAAGCTAAACTGGATACTAATTAAGACTGAATAAGTCGACTCTTTGTTGTGTCTTTTAGTTTCCTGTCATTCTTCACTGTCTCCTAGCTAAAAGAGCTAACGTTAGCTAGTTAAACACATGAGGAGTGTTTCTAGCTGACATTCTTGTTACTATGATGAACAAAAAAAATTTTTTAAGGCAAAAAGTTTGTGAATTAAGGGATGCTTGATTGCCTTTTGGTTGAGAATTAGCGCTACAGGAAGACTCAATTAATATCTGACCAGCTACTGGTTAATATTGGCTTAACTTCAAGGAGTTTTTAACTTGTTATGAAACAGGTTCAATTTAACACTGATACCTTTATATGACCTACATAAAAAAGAAAAAAAAAGACCATCTGTGATACGATCTGCTATTTCTATATCATTATTCTTTGCCTTTGTTTACATTTTCCCAGGCAAAGATACAGTGACGTTAGTCAGTTAAAAAGAAGACGCAAATTTTAACGGGACAAAGAAATAACTTTTGTCCGGCACATGCAGTAGCTAACATAAGGTTAACCTTATGTAAAACATCAAATTGTTGTTTGTACACTTTGGTTTTTGAACAGATTAAATAAACATGATGTAACATATTCATTAGTAAGTTTCAGAGGTGCAGGTTTGCAGTTGTTTACTATTATTTCCATTAGTGCTGGCTAAGCTAACTGGCTAACAAAGTAAGATAAACAAGAGAACAATGGACTCTGCACAGCTAGCTAGCTATAACTCTTAGCCAGAAAGCACATTGTGTACTTCCCAAAATGTCAAACTATTCCTTGAACACCTTTTTTTAAATAAAGTAGGATAGTTTCAAGTGTCACACAGCAACATTATTCTGGTGAACGTGCCTCCTTTGATATGATCCCTGCCACTTTAAATGTCACCGTGTTGGACTAAAGGAGTCCTGAGTGTTTGTCTAAAAAAGCTAAAACACAGACTGTTGCTCCAGCACAACCAAAAGGACTCATCGTACTCTCCCGCCCCATCATCAAGTCACATTCCTGATCCTGAAGGTGCAGGTGTTTTTTTTTTTTTTCCTCCCAGCTTGTGACGAGACAGTGGTGAAAATGTTGAATCCTTTTCTGTACGGGTCTGTTCAGATGAAAAACTTCTAATGTGGAATCAAAGTGTGAGACAATAAAAAATGACATACAAGCCAAATATATTAATGGATTTGTGCGCTTGAATTGAATATAGGTCAGAAAGTTCTGCTCTGTTGTTATTCATGTTTTACAGAACTGTTTCAGAATTAGGGTTGTAGATTAAAAAGACAGAACAGTGTTTGCTGGAAGATTTTCACAAATGATTTAAGCTTTTAATTGAAGCTGAGATATTAAAAAATTTGCGTACCAATATTTACTCTTCTGGAACATAATTGAAGAGCTTTTCACAGCGACACAGAGGTGCTGAGGCTGCTGCCAAATGGTGTGTTTGATGCTTGTCCTC
The DNA here is from genome assembly GCF_056507025.1 of Lutjanus erythropterus. Lineage (NCBI taxonomy): Eukaryota > Metazoa > Chordata > Actinopteri > Lutjaniformes > Lutjanidae > Lutjanus > Lutjanus erythropterus. Next base: position 22,825,529 of record NC_139338.1, on the reverse strand, counting down.
GTTAGAGTGAAGGGCAGAGCGGCGTCGCAATCATCAAGGACCCAGTGGATTGACCAGCGCCGGCCGAGATGTAAATATCGGCTTTAACATGCACACGGGCTCCTGGATCAAAGGCCTCCGGAGGAGCGCGAGGCCATCTGCTCACATGAATCCTAACAGCCTGCAGGGAGCTGAGGAGGAAACACAGGCTCTTTGTTACAGGAGGCTACAAGGTGTCAGTAATTTTCTATAATCGGTTCCATGAGGCTTTGGTGCTCACAAACCAGGCAACAAGACTGATGGTGGTTAAAAATAAGGAGACGACTTTTTCTGTTCTTGTATTCTGAACACTGATGAGGCAGAAAATGTCAAGATTAGACTGAGGGTGGTAGCAGGGAAAAGGCCACGTTGTCACCCAAATAAAAAGATGCTTTCCTCTGTATGGTGGCTATTTTTCGACATCTCGTCTCAGGCTCTTTATAAATATCATCATTTTAAGTTTTACTTTGAGCTGAAATGTGTGCTAAAGTTAGCATTTAGCTCTCTGGTGGAGTATAATTGAATAATCTGTCAAAAAATTATTATAGTTATTAATCCAAACTGAAGCCCAAACTCCCAGATATTTGCTTTACAATGATATTAGAAAGTTCATGCACAGTTGAGAGCTGCAAAGACAGGTTTTGGGGTTTCTGCATTAAAAAATTACTGCTTTCTTATCAAAATAGACGAACTGTTAAAACACTTAAGTTGTTATCTGAAGTGCAACCTTGACCACGTTATATAAAGTGTCTTTGTACTTCACACCTTCTAATTCAGGGTTTTTCAACATTAACTGTCAGCTGTTATTAAAATCCTTCCTCCTGCCCTCGTCTCTCGTCTCGGTGACGTTCTCTTTACTCTGATGCATCTTTATACAGTGAAGCAACTTTCCAAAGGTTTGTATTACACTTAATAATAAACCTATTACACAAATCTGTAAGCTACACTCAGCTGTCTTGTTCATCAGTCTTTGTTTTGTTTTTTTAAGATTATTTTTTGGGCATTCTTATTTTTATGTGATTATACAGTAACGAAAACACACAGATGATTGTTATATTCTGCCAATAAATCCCCCTAAATCTTACAGACTGGAGCTTCAAGTGTTAAAAAAAATGAAAGAGGCCTGTTTAAAGCCAAAGATATAAAACAGAAAAGCAGTAGTTAAAGGGATAGTTCGGATTTTTGAAAGTGGGGTTGTTAAGGGTACTTGATAGTCTGTATTACAACCAGATAATGTTGGGATTTTTGCTACTGCAATTATTTTGATTATTTCACAGCCTGGCGTACGCAGACCAACTTTGTCAGAGAAATTAAATCTGCCAAATGAAAACATGTTCGGAAGATTCCTCTGGTTCACAGGCTTGTTAATCGAAGCGCCAGCTTTGACCATGTTGACCATGTTGCGTGTGGCGTCAGTATATTTTTCTTCCAGCTCCTCTCTCATCATCAACATTGATACATTCTGACCATAAACGGTCTTTCTTCCTCTTTCTTAGTCATTAAGTCTGTGAGCAACAGCAGAGGAATTCAGAATGAAATAACAGCAGTGTGCGGGTGTGTTCCTGCTTTTTGTGCACATTATTGTTTCACAGATTTATGGATATTCATGTGCCTAATAATTAACCATAAGAGTTTTGAATATCAGCTACAGATTTGTTGTTACCAAACACCACAGGTTTTTCCTCTGCAGCAGAAGCTTTTTGTCGACGTGTCCCCCGTCGTCCCTCCTGAAGGCAGGATATTTGTGCACAAACTCTACCAGAGACACATAAACACGACAAGTTGTATAAAACTGTCATTACAGTGATTTATTATAATGAACCATGAAAATAGCCAACCAGTGCAGTGTCTGTGAGTCTCTCCCCTCCACACAAACATACACTCACACACACAAATAATAAAAAAAGACAAAAAGGTAGAAGAGTCCAGAGAGAGAGGGAGGAAGAAGAAAAAAAAAAATAAAATAAAAATAATGCTACAGTCACAAAAACATTCAGCTTTGCCAAGAAGAGCGTTCATATGTACAACCATATTTCAAAATGGGGATGGGAGCGAATTGTACAAGCATAGAAAAGAAAAGAAGCGAATATTTACAATCTGTTCCTGGTGAAAGCTGGAGTAACCACCTATACATTAAATTACACTTTCTACAAATAACCATTGATATTCAAAAATAAACCGCTAACGTCCTACCTGTGGGGGCAAGACCACTCCGCCTACCTCAGAAGACTACGAGCACTCGGTACACGAAATCTCACACACACACACACGCGCACACACACTTTTCTCACACACACACACGCATACACACATGAGTGCAGCCTCCCAGAAACGGGTCTTTTCTGAATCTGCAGCGGTGAACAGATATTTGTTGTTAGACAGAGGAATAAAAAAAATAATTGTGTTTTTTTCTCTATACAAAAAGCTTTCTCTTCGCTATAATGAGCCGCTAGATTAAAACAAATAAATGGTGTAAAGAGAGCCGACAACAGACGAGAGAGAAGAGGAATAACTGACAAAGGAGGAAGAGGAGGGAGGAGGAGGAAGGAGGAGGGGGTGGGGATAGGCTGGAATGTCCATAGATAAACAAAGTGCGGGGCATTACAACGGGAGTCCAAACAAGACACAGAACAGAGGACTTCCGTCTCCGTCACAAGAAGGTTTTATAAAAACAAAAGGAGGCCAGAGAGGAGGCGATGAGCACCGGGTGGGTGGGGAGCGTCCATCTTCGTTTGATACAGTTTGTCTTGAAGATCGTCTCACTGTCCGTTTTTTTCTAAAATTTTTCAGTCCTCGTTTTTCTTTTTTTTTCTTTTTTTTATTTAAAAAGTAGCATTTTATATCCCACAATCAGCTGTTTTTCCACTGGCCATGTGTTCAGGTACATAGAAAACGTATCTACAGCTTATATGGTACACGCCCCTCTCAGGGTGAGTTCTTAGGGGCCGCCGGGGGGGCCGACAGCAGCGAGGGGAGGGGCCGTCAGTGCCACCCCGTGCTCAGGTAGCCCGAGCTGTGGAAGGCGGGCGAGGACGCGGGAGCTCCACGACTCCCAGAGGGCATCTGGGGGGCGGTGGCGGCGGCGGCCTGGCCTTGTTGAGTCTGTTGAGGAGGGGGAGGGGGAGGTGGAGGCAGTCCGGTCTGCTGGAGGGGAGGGGGGTACGAGGATGGAGGAAAACCCCCTAAGTTCTGAAAGTGGTGAGCCTGCATGGAGGCGTTGGTTGAGGGAGCCGGGGGAGGCGGAGGAGGTGGTGGAGGCGGGGTGAGCGACAGCAGGTTGCTGCCGGCGGGAGGCGGCTGCTGCTGAGGCTGCTGGGAGGTCTGGCCCTGTGGGGGAGGAGGTGGTGGGGGGGCAGTGGTCAGCATGAGCTGGTGCTGCTGGATGGGAGGGGGCTGCAGGTGCAGCAGGGCGGGGCCGGGCATAGGGTGTGGGGGTGGAGGAGGAGGTGGAGGTGGAGCGGCGGAGCTCTGATAGTGCACGCTGTGAGGGAGAGTCTGCATCATAGGCTGAGAGCCGGGAGGGTACGGCGGCGTGACGGCGGGTTTGAACCCGGGAAAAGGTCCGGCAGGTGAGGGACTCTGGGTGGGGAAGTACGCTGTGGAGGCCGGTGGTGCTGGTGGAGGAGGGGGAGGCGGCGGTGGAGCACTCTGGGTGTTATACTGAGAGAAAGGGGCGGGGCCAGTCTGAGCCTGAGGCTGCGGTTGGTTCTGAGGCTGAGAGGAGAACAGCGCCCTCTGGCTCCGGTAGGGAGAGCCCTGAGGCTGAGGTTTGGGGGAGTGAAGGAGGGAGGGTCCGGGGTAATGCACCGGAGAGGAGGGTAACGGGGTTGGGTGCAGCTTCGTGGGGGTCAGGGGAGCCTGTTTGGGTCCTGCGGGCTTGCTCGCCGGCTGGCTGGTTGGGTTTGGCGTCCGAGGCTGACCGTCGCCGTCTTCCTCCTTCGCCGGTCGACTGGGAGGCTGAGCGAGGGGACCAGGAGAGCACGGCTGAGAGGAGGAGAGAGGAGGAGAGAGGAGAAGTTAAACGCTGAGGATGGATCCAAAGATAATCAGTTTACTGTCACAGAGGAGTAAAGAAACCAAAAAATATTCACATTTAAGAAGACGGAATCAGAGAATTTTGACTTGACTTTTCTTAACGAAATGACTCAAAACTGAGTATCAAAATAGTTGTTGACAAATTTAATAGTTGACAACTAAACAATGAATCATTGCAGTTCTAGGTCAGGTCTCATTCATGAGGACAAAATGTTGACTCACTGTGTGTGTTGGGGTCTTTTGAAGACTTGGAGATGGACAGTCTCTCAGTGCAGGTGTGTCTCCACCTTCTGTCTCACCATCTAAAAGAGCAAAACAGTGTAATAAAAAAGTTGAATAACGTGGAATAACATTTTATATGTCTTGTTTGTTTAATCTGTAGAAAAACCAAAGTGTAAAAATAAAAAGTTGAGGTTATAATGGATAATTATGTGCTGCAAGGCTGAAACGATTTGTCACGTTCGAACGTTAATAACTACAGAAAATAAACTGCTGCAGTCAGTGTGTGAAAGCCTGAGCGTCATGATAGCAGTGCAGATTTTCCTAAAAAGGAAACCAATTAGTTGTTTATTTTAAGAGATGCGTCCTGTTTTCTTTTTTGTACATTTACTACGACTCTTTAGTAAAAGCAAAACTTTTTCTTAACTGATTACTTGATTTGATTGGGTTACAGCTTTATATTCAATGGACAGATCTGAGGGTGGCATCTACCCAAGAAAGTGAACAAGTGTATTTCTCACACTGTTGAACTATTCCTTTAATGCAGATGACTGAGAGTCGCTGTCTCCGTTCTCACCTGTGTCTTTGTCTTTGCTGAGCAGCAGAGCTCTGTGGTAGCTGCGTTCTCTGGCCTGCTCTACAGACGTAGACGACGTCCTAAAAACAAACATCAAACAAAATACTGTCGTCATCACGATCTTCAGCTGACATGGATGCAGTAGTATTGCAGTACAAGCAGTTTTGATGATTACACACCACTGTCCTTCTCCTCCCTCCTTCTCCCCTTTCTCTCCTGCTGTCTCTGCCTCCTCAGTTGTCTGCGGCTCTTTCACAGCGGTGGTGTTGGTGTTACAGACCGCCGTGGGAGCCGGGGGCAGAGGAGGTTCACTGGTCGTCTCCAGCGCGACGGGGAAGGCGTCCACGGTCAGGGGCGGCACGGTGGAAACAGGAGAGCTGCACTCTGTCTTTGAGCCGCTGCGACGAGCTTCACGCTGACGTTTCCTGTATTCCAGCAGGGAAACCTGGCAGACCAGAGGCACAATGTCATTTAAGAACAAAGAGCAGTTCTTGTTTTAGACCAGCAGAGGGCAGCATTAGGATGGTTACTGACACACAGAGCAGCATGAGTCAATGCATGTCTGTCATTAAATCGACTTGGTGAGGAGAGGATGTGACAAAGAACATGGGTCGAGAAAACCTTTATTTTCTCATATATCTGACTTCTTATATAAAGCATACTCTCCTCATACAATCTGTTCTAATATACACTGTGTCCTGATCTTATTTTGTCCCAGCAGCAAATGTTTCCGCTATTTAACAAACCCATTTATTTCTTGCAAAAGTGATGGATACATTACTAGTTATTTCTTGAGTTTCTTTATGTGACCTTTTTGCATGGGACAAGAATTACCTGTGGACCTTAAATGATTCACATGGTGGAGTTTGTATTTTACTTGAATTTACTGACATTATGTCCTGCAAATGATGTCATGGCTCTGCTGAACATCAATGTTTCAGAAGCGACTGTTCTTCAGGAGCCACATTAATATTATAGTTCAGGTTTGTTTTGCTTACTTGTTCAGTTTACTGACTACAGAAAACAAAAATGTTGACTCTAAATCACTGACCCGATCTATGCTACACTCCAAGGATTAAAAGGTAAAATGCACCATTTTCACTCACCTTTTTCTTCTGTGGGGGGTTCTGCGCCGACCCTCCTCCTTCACTGCTGCCATCCCCGTTCAGTGAGCGCGAGAAGCCGAGTGACCCTCCCTCCTCGGAGCAGGGGTAGAAGAGCTGCCCCTGGCCTTCACTGAAGGGCGCCTGAGAGCCGACCAATGACCCCGTCCCCGCTGCGGACCCTGCCGCAGCCCCAGCTGCAGCGTCGGGCCTGAAGGGAGCTGCCAGAGGCTCTAGGGTGTGTGAGGGTGTGAGGTCCCTTAAGTTTGAGTTGACTGGAGAGAAGTTCAGGCCAGCTGGTCCAGTCGGGCCTCTGTCGGGGCTTTTTATCCAGCCAGGGAACGAGGAAGCACACGTTTCTGCAGATGAGGAAGCCTCACTGCCGCCTTCTACAATAGCACCATCGGCTCTGTCCTCTCCACAGTCCACAGGCTCAGTAGCTGGAGGCTGTGGACTCTCAGGGACAGGCGCCTTCGCTTCTGCCGGGAGTCCATCTGAACTCGGAGCTCTGACGCAGGGAGAGGAGACCAACGAAGGAGGACGGTCGGCCTGGGAAAAGGAAGGAGGAATCAACGTCAGGGGACTGTCATAATAAAGCAAGTCCAAGTAAAAAGCCCAGAAGAAGGGAGTTGGAGCACAAATGATTATCTCTAATGGTGAATGAAAAATTGGGAGAACTAATCAATTTTTTTTTGCCGTGTTGTTCTCTAACCTCTTGTACGCTGGGTTTCCGGCTGACCTCTGGCGAGCTTTCCACTGGAGATTCACTCTGTGGGACCAAAGACACACTCAGTCTCTCCTGTTCATTTTCTCACATAAACAAAGCTCAGTGGGGTTTCCATACAAACTTACCTCTAGAGGGGCGTTAAGTGGCTGTGTTGGGGTGCTGGGCGGGGGCTCTGTACTTGGCTCCTCCGTTCGGGGACGCGGCGGGGTAGCCAGTAACACGGGGGTGGCGGGTGTCTCCGATTGGTCTGCCCTGGTGGGCGTGGCACAAGGGGAGCCGTAGGGCGTCGAGCTCTCGGACATACAGGCATCTAATGGACTCAACCGCCGCTTTTTCAAAGGTGTGGGCAACTCTGAGGGAGGAATTTTAAAATTTTGATGTGATTAATGTTACAATCTGGTGGAAAAAACCTGGACAAACACGAGCTTGTTTTGAAGCTACTAGACTGAGTTGTACCAACAAATATTAATTTAATCAAAGATTACTTCTTAACAGAGTTTAGCAAAACTGACCTGAGTTTAGTAAATCCAAGTTCAGTGATTCGAACTGAAATTAAACAGCATTAAATCAAAGTAGAGATGCTTGCTTACCCAAACTAAAATAAAGAAAGAATCCATATGAGTGAATTTAATCAGGTTTAAAAATGAATCCTTGTTGGTGCAACCCAGCCTTAAAAAGCCAGTCTTAAAAGACAACAACAACACTAAGTAAGACTTACCTGGTAGTGAGCACATGCCATTGTAGGGGAGAGGGCTGTCGGAGTCTCCATTAATGGAGGGGCTGAGCGGACCCTCACAGGGCATGAGGAGACTCGGTCGTCTGGCTGGGCTGGTGGAGCCCTCCTCCTCTAGAGCCTGCTTCAACCATCGCTGTAAGAAAAGAGCGGAGGTTCAGTAACTCAACAACGGAAACAGCTGAATTTTGTTCATCTTTGCAGGAAACTTTAGAGGCACTCAAATGAGTTTAACACGCTGGAAAACATTTGCTGCAGTCAAAGCTGATGATGTATAGACAGCCAGTATCAACGTGGGAGAGCTTAATCATTTCTAATGCAAGGACAGATCCATATGACTTTCCAAATCTGGCTGGATGTACATTTTTTCCATTAGCATCAGAGCCAAGCGGAATTATTTCTTAAGCAGGACTCTGTACCTTCTTGCAGGAGCCAGTGGTTGGCGGCGTTTCTGGCAGTTCCCTGGAACGCCGCCTCCCGGTGGGGACTCCGGGAGTGGTGGGGCTGCGGTTTGCCAGGAATGGGGACGAGAAGCGGACGTAGTGTTTGGGCGTGCTGTAGACCTGTGGGGAGCAGGCCATGCCTGGTAGGGCATTTAGCTGCGTGGCGAGTACTTCAGGGTCGCTGCTTATTCTCAGCGGCCTCTCTGGGGCCGGCTCAGGGGTCCGTACTGCACCGCGGTCCTGTTGCTTCTCTCCCACCCACTCACTCACAAAGTGCTGAGGAAGAGAGAAAATGTATGACATTATTTGACAATCTGAAAGGTTTTTGAAACATGACACGTGTTTGATGTGATGTGTTTTTGCCAAAATAAATTAACCTTTTATAATGTCTTCAATCCAAAGTAGCTCAGTTTTAAAAAGCAAAACTGTAAGACCCTGATACAAACAAGAACCACACAACTGCTCAGAAATGGTGACGCTGCTTGGATTAGCAGTCTGTCTGTACCTTTTTAGTTTTGAAGCTCTTGCTCCCGCTGCGGTTCCTGTCCGGTGCAGGCGAGCTGCTGTGCGGAGGGCTGGTGTCCGGTGCTTGGACAGAGATGGCCTCCGGCTCAGGTGCGGTGGGGGTCTCTCCTTCGGGGGCTTCGTTGGTCAGAGGCTCCACAGATTCGATTGGAGAGCCGGGGGGTAGGTCGGAGCAGGCGCTGATGGTGCGAGCTCGCCGGCGCTGTTGGCCAATGTGCGTGCGATTCCTCGAGAAACTTTTCCTGTTCCTCGAGCCTTTGACTTTGGCCGGCTTTAATCCTGGCTCCTCTTTCACCTCCAAAAGTGGCTATGAGAAAGACAGAGTCACAAATTTTCTCTTTGATAGAAAGTTTCTTCCAAAACTGTTCAGTGGTTTCTATTGATCAGGTGAGTTACTGCCCATAGGTGTGTTTTCCCGTAGAAAAACTGGGGCCATTTGTACAAAACATCTTAGGTTTTCTCCTTAAGTATGCCACTTAAGACTTAATTTCTCCTTAAGGTAAGGGATTAAATTAAGGGTGTTTCAGAGAATCCCTTCAGATGTTTCCTTTGGTGAACAGATTTCCAGTTCTGTGGTCAACATTATCCGTGATCCGGTTTCCTGTATTTTTTTTCTGTGGTATTTTTACTGTGGCAAAAAATTGGAAACGACTTTAAGTTAACTTACAGCTCACTTAATAACCATTAATGTTAGGATGAATAACAATGAAAATAAATCTTCTCTTAAAGAGCTATTTATTTATTGTTGATTTCATTACATATTACAAGTATTCAAGTTATAGATCTAAATTAGACTGTGACGGTAACTTTATCTACCTTTATAGCCGAACTAGCAAACATGAAGCAGGCTCAATGACATAACAAGCCTTCTGATTTAGACTTTAATCTCATGTGCTATAAAAGAAACAATTTTAAACTGAATCCATTTCATAGATTATTCATTTAAACCCATAAACTTGGGAATTTATGAGGTGAATGCATCATCAATAGGCTAAATCTGCCTAAATATGCGCATCCTACACCTTGCAGTTATACTGTAAGTTTAATTTAGTCAGCCATTTTCATATTTCACTTTAGAGGTATAGTACTTTTCCATTAAAATAATTAATTTAGATAACAAGTTTCAAAGAGATAAATATATTAATTTGACTGGTCTACTGAAGTAAAAGCTACTGATGAGCAGTTAGTTGAAAATCTAACATCAAGTATTGCTGAAGATCAGATTTGTTTAAACTGTCAGTTCAATGATTATATGCCTGGATATTCCTGACAGTCTCTCTGAGAAAACTCTGCCAATCAACTCTGTCTCTGTGTCAGGGGTCTGGATGCTGAGGCATTTCCCTCCTCCTCCTCCCTCCCTCCCTCTTCTGTTGCAGCTCCAAGTTTCTCGCGGTGTTTTATAAAGTGTTTGAACAAATTTGTAGTGAACAGCCTTCTCACCACACATTTTCATTCACACCTGTTAAGCAGCTCCAAACGAAGCTCCTCTTTTGCTCAGCTATCAGTGTGTGTCAGACTGAACTAGTCAACAAAATATGACAGTTCCTTGTAGTAGCTTAGAATAAAAGACTATGATGAAGAGGAACTTTTATGCAACTGATTTTATTATGAGAAAACATTAACTTGGACTTCAACTAAATTCTTAACCTGAGGTGTTTTGTGCAACCGGCTCAGACATCTGCAGCCCAGTCCAGTTTTTGTGTCTCCATGCTCTCACCTGCATGACAGCTGGAGAATCAGCTGTCTCTGGCGTGGCTGGAGGCTCCTCCTTGATGTCACTGCGGCCCCCGACCTCTGACTTGATGCTGCCGATTCTTTCCAAGGCCTGCTCCCTGCGTTTCTCCCTCTTCTCCATTCGGGCGAAAGCTTGCAGGATGGCCTCCATCTTCCTCTCCTCTCGCGTCTGTGGAGGGATAGGAGGAGGGGTGATGGAGAGGAGCAGAAGCGTTAGTCCATGGAGTACTGCCCTCCCGCAGAGCCCCAGAGGTAGCGATAAAACGGGTTAATGTGTGCTACACAGCGAAAAGCGATCTAGCTGAGTGCAGAGTGAAGAGAGAGGTGTAGAAGTGACCCGTCGCTTTCACAATAAGACAAAACAAAAGGAAGAGAAGGTCAGACAGGAGCAACAGGAAGAATGTTGTGAGGATGTAAATGGGCTTTTCTACCTCAACAGACAAAACGCTTTCCGATTAAACCCAGACAACCCAGGTTGTAACAGTGTTCTAATGTGTTCCTGCATGCCACATATTCCCCCAGGTCTACCACCACCAAAAACCCCAAACAAAGAGCTCCATCTTCAGTCAGAACACCACTTTGAAAAGATATCCATACCACGAAACAATCTGAAACAACACACATGTTGCTGCGTAAAGACGAGGCTGTTAGTACGTTTGTAAAGTCAGTCACCTCTGGGAAGATTTGGGTGGGGTGGGGTGGGGAAGGCTGGTAGATGGGTGGAGTAGGGTTGGCTATGTATGGGTCAATTTTTACCTCCTTGTGTTTCAGTCCCTTCCAGCTGGAAGCCGCCCCGACAGGGAGATGGGACTGCTCCGCTGGGCTGGCCTGAATATTCAATAAAGAGACAGCCCAGTTTAGAAGAGACATGTCCCCCTAAGCAAGGCTTCACAAACACTGGACACAGCTGGACTACTGACTCACTGATCCTCTGGTGGTACAAAATGCTCTAATGATGCCACCAAACCAACAGATACTGAGATGTCTGAGCTATTATTACTTTTAATATCTAGGTTTGGGGTAGAACTGCAAATTTTGTGCATTTTCTTAAGTCACAAAATGCATATCTTTTCTCATTTTAATTTCTCTCTTTTTCCTTGCTTTTTTTCAAGTTTCCTTATTTAACAAATGCCTCCACCAGACAAAACAATTCCAATTACTGACATTTCTAGACTATAGGGGAATTATTGATTAATAGATTTTTAATCTGTTCTCCACTCAACACCTTGTTGGAGGTATTTTCTAAAATAGCTGATAGGTTTACACCTTTGTACTTTACATTTATCACACAACTTCAGTCATTTCCAATCTGAGTTTATATCATCATAGAAGCTTCTTAAGGCCTCCTTAAACTGTGTGATTTGGGCTGTTGTGACAGAAGTTGACAATCATAATGGAAATAAAGTAAAATCTTTGGGCTTCAATCCTAATCAGTGCTCCTAGATCATGTGAGACATGATCTAAACGACCAATCAGAAGATGACATGTAAAGACACAGAGTGCACTGGCTGGCCTAAATGTCCTCGGACGCCGCGGCTGTAGCGTTGTTGTCAGAGAAGTATTAGAGAAAGGTTATCGTGTTTCTAAAATCTATGTTGACATATCAAGGTCATTTTATGATAAATTACAGTAAATATATCACATATTTCTCCTTTAATTTTGTTGTATTATGTTAAAACACTTCTTGTTAGTGTTTGTAATGTGTCAGAATATATGGCGGTTTATGTTGACATTTGTTATTTGTGCACTGGTTTATAGATTTAATCTCTTACTTACTGCAATAATGTGTTACCGCATGTAGTAAATGTTATGATACTGCAGAAATCCTATTCATGATGCCTTATACTACTTCATTACTGCCTCAAGGATAAGCATACTGATATAATAATATCGTATGAATGGAAGGGATGAATGGATGGACATAAAATCAACTTTACTGTCTCCGAGGTTTAACACAGAACACACTTTAGGCAAAAAGTTAACTAAAATTCTGTCACCACAGGCAAACACTCAGTTAGGGGATGTTGCAAAAACAGCCATTTTGCCTTTTCAAACAATAGGGGCTCTTGTTTAAGTAGGCAGGATATCATGCCAACGCACACCAGTGTTATCACCCCCGCACCTTGTCGTAGCACAGATTTACACCACCCACATGCATCTACTACGCCTGTGATCCGTCAGTTTGTGAATGCACACTTCTACAGCAGAGCTCTCTCCTGGGCCACATTCCATAGAAAGCAGCCTATTGGATCTCCCAAAGTCAATATGGCCCTGGCAACAAGGCTCTACCCTCTGCAGCCCCTCCTCCTCTGCCTCCCCTCCCGCCTCCCTCCCTCCCTCCCTCCCTCTCTCTCTCCAACCATCCATCGCTCTCTGGCCGATTAGCAGAACTGTACGTTGGCCAAAGATGAGTCAGCACTTTGCACCTTGGGTCCACCGTGTGAAATGAAGCTGACTGCAGGGTAATTTCCACAGCACGCGCGTTTGTGTGTCGGTGTGTAGTGTGCCACGCTCGGCGGTGTATATGTGCGTTTGATCCCATCTCTCAGGGACATCAGGCCGTTTGGCAGTGAAAAAAAGAGTGGTTGAACTAGTAATTGGCCATTTCAAACTCCTCCTAGCCGCAATGAAGGTGAGAGGAGAGCTGTACTCAAGCTGTAATACACACTGGGGGACAGTTTCAGCCCGCATGATGACACAATATACTGGTTTGTTCCCACTGACAGGAGATGGGTGTTGTAATCAGGCGTGTGGCACTAGAGGCCTATTAGTTGTCTCATATGCTGGAGGGGGGAAAAGGCAACAAATGAGGAAAATAAATGTCACTGTGTAATGATAAGACAAAGCACGAAGCGTCAGTGCTGTGAAGAAGAGGGGAGCTGAAGGAAGAGAGGAAAAAAAAAAAAAAAACAGCAACAGGGGCATTGATAGTGGTGGGAGCCCAAGCAGCAGATGAGTGATGAAGAGGAGGGTAGTTTTATGGAAGAGGGAGGTAGAGGACAGCTGCTCCTGATCCAAGCCACAGCACCCTTATTAGCAGACAAAAAGTTAAAGTCCACACCCAGAGCAACAGGGGGAAGTTTTATTTTTTTTCCGCTCTTTTCTGCTGGGTGGCTGCATGGCAAAAAAAAAAAAAAAGCTGTAGCCCCTAGCTTGGCACACTTACCATCTTCCTCCTCCTCTCTGCAATCTGCTCCTCTGACTCCATCTCTACTTCATTGCTAACGGAGGTTTTGTCTTCTAGATCCTCATATAACTCAGGATCCTGTAAGAGGAGGGGAGAGCGGGGTATGGCGCTTTATCATGGCTGATCAGTCAGTCTGGCTACAGACTAGAGGGAGACAGGTAAGAGTGGAGGAGGAGAGGGGAGGTGAGGGAGAGAGGGAGGGGAGTCATCTGAAACATACGAGGGAAGTAACCCTGCTTGTTTCTAGTGATCAGTCTGTGCACAAAACACATCTGCTCAGAACTCGTCCTTGGTCTTAACCCTGCTCTGTTTTTCATATATGATGATTAAAGGGATCATTTGGAATATTTAAAGTGGGGTTGTGTCAGGTGCTTCTGCACAGTCGGTGTGTTACCTACAGTAAATGGCGGTCGGCACAACCAAAGTCTGGAGAAGCAGATCAGAGCACCAGTGTAGAAAGCTAAACAATGTACTGCTGTGGACAGCGTCAGCAGCAAAACACATTTTAGCCACCTAAAAAACAGACAGTCAGACAGCATTTTTACAATGAGAACCCAAAGATCGCTCTCTCCAAAACCAAACTGGTCGAGTTTCAAGATAAAAAAAAAACCCGTGGAAACTTGCGACCATAAAAACAGTCAAAAAGAAACTATTGAACTATGTAGCCTACTTCCCCTGGTAGAAGTACAAAAACCAGATGAGTGAACACTACTTCTGAAACGCTGCTGGTGGGGCACGAGGCACGAGTGGAGGGTGGATCAAAACCTTGTCACAGATGCAACATGCCCAGTGGAATCTAGGAGTTTGTTTGTGTTACTGTGTGACTTTGGTCAATCCGTACTGACCCTTTAAAAAAACAAAATCACACAATAACACTAACTGATTAAGGCAGCAGTAGCCTAGTAACTCCCATGTTCTGCAAGATAAAATCAGTGTTTTTGGAAAAGGAGTTGGAGCCATGTAGTTAAAGTTTTCGCTCCGAAAACGCTGTCTGACAACAAGGTGAAGCAGTGGAAATATTCTAAATATAATGTGACCTTAAACTGATATATAACTGTTTTTTAGGTGGCTGAAATACATTTTCCTGTCTACAGCAGTACGTAGCTTCACGTCATCCACCAGTAGTCCTACTACTTCTACAAACTCAGAGCATGACAGTTACCATCAACTGTAGGTAATACACCGACTATGGATAAGAACCTCACACAACCCAACTTAAAAAAAGACAAACTACCCCTTTAATAAATCTGCGTGTGCACCTCATTGTATCTGTTACACTCGAAATTGCACCAGCACCCTCTTACAAAAGGTACCATTTAGCAGCTGACATACTGTGAACATATCACTGTATCAGCGTCTCCTTTGTTAGGACGTCTCATCTCACATTTCTTCCTTACGGCTGTGACACGACTCTGCAAAACGCCTTTTCATTTCTGGATGTCTAAACCACAGTCTCACCTCAGACAACCTAAGCTACAAATACTACACTTCTAATTGGTCAAACGCCAAATTTTCAAATTTGGCTTGGACATGGCAAATGAAAACCGCTATACTGGAACAGACAAAAGAGGAGATGGAGAAATTCTGTTGAGAAACTGATTGTGGTCAACGCCTGCATAAAAGGGTAATAAGCTGGAACTCAATTCTGCCAGACAAGTGGCACAACAGTGTCTTGTGCAATGATGGTAGAATCTGAACTATGTGGTCAAAATTATTAGCTGAGGGGGCAAAAGGTGAGTGCATAAAGGGATGATGGGAGAAAGAGGGAACTAAAGAGGATGTATAGTAACAAAGAGTGACAATGGAAAACACATGCACATAACATTTCACAAAGGTCAAACAAAATTGCATGCATGGACCACAAGGGTAAATGTAGATCAAACAACATTATGCTATAGTAGTAGACACAAGTGTTAAAGAAGGTTGAGACTGAGTGCATTCAATTCAAAAACGTGTAATCTTGCCTGGTTGTTTGAGATGGAGAGACGGAGAGGAGACAGTTTCCTCTGTTTGCCGTCGCCCACGCTCTTGCCCTTCCCCTCGCCGTCCAGACCCACGTTCTGGTTCTGGCCCTGGTCGTCCCGAACCGTCTCTTTGTCCTTGCGACTCCCCCTGCGCCGGCCTCCGGAGCCCATGTTCTCTGTGGGCTCCAGGTTGTGCTTGAGCACCGGGCACTCCTGGTTCCCCTTCACACAGGCACAGTCCACCTTGTATTTACTACATGTATTAAGAGAAGAGATGATGGATGATGGAAGAGAAAGGAAAATATGAAGTTAGAAGAACGCTAAAGGACTTTGTCTCGCTGCTGTGTTACTGAACTTACTCCTTATACAGGGTTTCTACACGTATCAGCAAGTTCTAAGACTTTTCAACGTCAGTACTTGAATTTAGCACAAATTTTGCAAAAAGAAAAATAATAAAATGTGAAAAATTTGTCCAAACACGTAACTTAATGATAATAATAGCGCCATTGTCTTACAGCGAGAGTCTGAAGTTAGTCTTTATTAGGGTAGAATTCCCAAATTCTACGATAAAAGTCACTTAGATCCCAGTATTATTACTGTGGTCCTTGGATTTATAGTTTAAACATGAATTATAAATAAATGGCTAAAAGTCATCCTTTCTCATTTAGCCTACAGACAGTTTGTTGTCACAATGAATCTAGTCAACCTTGTGTAGAATGAATGAAAATGTTTAAATATCGGTAGAGCTGGACAGTTATTCACTTGGCAATGTTTCTTACAGATTATTTAGCCAATATTGTTCCTTCTGTTTATATTTCGAATAGGGAATGAGTGAGATCATTCACGCAGCATTCAATAAATAAATATTTAAAACCTTCCTAAACAGAATTTAAGACTATTTAATAATTAAAGGACTTGCTATAACTCACCAGCTGCCATAGTCAAAATCAAAACCAATGGTGATCTCTGTGCCTTTGGTGATAGGCCTCAATGAGTAGATGTATAAATGCAGCATGCCGTCCTCAATGACGTGCCGCACCTGAGGGAGGTTAAAGCAAAACATTAGACAAGACTGTCTAATCACAGTAAAACAAATGAAAAACAATTAAGTTGATGTCTATAAATGATTAAGATAACTAAAACAAGTAATATTCATTATTAATTCAGTTTTTTGGGATGTTTACTTACTTCAGAATTAGGGGTACAGGAGCGACGGATGAAGCGTGCTTCGTTGCCAAAGCTGCGAGCGTCCACACACATCTCCAATCCGTCAAATTTAGAATAAAATAACACAAAAGGGTATGGCCTAAAAGGGAGACAAGGGAAATCAATGCATGAGTGTTAACGATTCGCTTAGAAAACACCACAATGTAATGAACTACGCAGCATTAAGTTCCCAGAGAGCTTAATATTGTTTAATTTGTTTGACCTGCGTTATAAAAAGCAGCGATATTCAATTTTCATTCAGAGGAAACAAATCCGAGGAGACTGGCATCCTGACCTCTTGAAGAAGTATCCATTGGCCTCAAACTGCTGTCGAAGCATGAACTTTCCCCTGTACTCAATGATGAGGGAGTCTGGGGCCAAGTCTCGCACCGCCTTGAGGATCTTCTTGTTTTTCTGAACTTGACTCTGAATCAGAGGGAGACAGACAGACATGAGGACAGACTCTGGACAGCTGACACACTAAGTTACACTAAGGTCCAGAGAGAAAGCTAGTGCAGCAGACGGACTACATTCCTCAATATGTAGTGCAGGCATTTAAAAATATAAAACCCATTTAAGTTTATTTTCATAATTGCCAACATTTATGATGATTAGTGTAAATTTGTCAGTCATGAATATGTTGAAACCCATCTAGAAGTGCTTTTTAAGTCATATTTAAAAACATCTTAAATTAATGCAAATCAGTGCCAACATTTGTATGGATTAGTGCCAATTTATGTTGACTTGTATAAAAGTAAACTAACAGTGATGTTGATTTAAATGACTATTTTAGAAAGCAGAAATATGGTGCCGGTGTATGCTTAAGAACCACCTTTGAACCACCACTTGGATTTTTAAGAACTTTTCATGTGCTAAGAAGGAGACTTATGAGTAAAAAGGACATTTGTCAGATTTTCTGTTTTAATTTGTGAGGTTCACCCCTTTTTTGTCACACAATGCCTGTAGTTAAAAAAACAACTCATTCTTGGTAGGATCATATTAAGGCAATTTTCAAAACTTTTTTAAGGATGGGTGAGTACACAGTGCAGACAGGTTTGTACCTCCACAGGGGGTTTGAAAGAGGCGGGGTGCGTGTTGTACGCCAGGCTCTTGCCGTCGCCTTGCTCTTTAACACGCAACAGGACCTGGACGTCCTCACTATACTGATTGCTGCTGGCCTCCTCGTAACGCTCCATCCACGTCTTGATCTTGTTCTCCCACAGAGACGGGTGCTCTGTTGGCTCCTGTTCTGGAGCTGCACCCTAAGGATAAAACCCAAAAAACAATAGGGTTATTGGTACAGACGGTTCAGGTTCAAACAGAAAACAACTACAGGACTCTGTAAGCCAAGTTTACCTTTACTCTGGAGGATTTTCTGGACCCCTCTCGGAAAGCCTGCCAAGAGACAGAAAGAAATTGACACTTTAATGTTAATTGGAAAGTTCAAGCATAAAATACATAATGTGCTTAGACTGCTTTCATTATAAATTAATTAGTCAAACCTGACCTTCTTAGCTCGGGCAGAGGATGCTGGAGGCTCTTTATCACCACTCTTTTTGCGTTTTTTGTCAGCCTGCTTATTGCCAAGGCGCCCGGTCGTCAGGGTGATGGTGGTAGGCGTGTGTTGGAAGGTGGAGTAGAGCTCTAGCGGCACCTCATCTCCACTCTCTGTAGCACTGGTGTCCCCATCTGAATAAGCACACAAAAAGTTATACAAAGGGAGTACTGAACAAAGTTATAAAAGCTGCTGCAGGAAAAAAAAAACACAAGAGCTTGTCAGGTTACAATAATGCAAGATGAGGCATGTTATGACACAGATTACAAAAGGAGTTTGCGTCTTGTCCAGCAGGTGTCAGTGTGTCACAGGCTCAGTGAAATTTCCCTGGCCTGCAGGGGGAGGAGGCTGCACCCTGACACAGCCTACAACCTGCTCTGCTCACTAACAAGCTGGCCATTTACTGCAGCAAAGGAAGCCAGTAAAAGCAGAACTGAAAGATCTATCTAAGGGATCTCATAGAAAACTTTTAACACCTCATAACTTGCACAGGGGAACGGTACTGTCAAAATAAAAACTGCTCTCTGTATTTTACCCAACTTTGTCTCAACACACTGTAACTTTGTTGAAATTTTCAAAAGCAAACTGCTTTAATTCAGAAAATGACTCACCAAGGCAATGAATTTATTTTGAGAAATTTAAAGTTTCAAAAGGCTCCCAGTTTGGAAAGGCAGAGATGAGTACTAGACATTCAGTAGACAAAGCCAGGAACAAAATGTATTTTAGCCACTTAAAAAAAGGTCCCTCCTAAAAAGAAATGAATAAAATATCAGTTTAAGTATATGTTATATTTAGAGCATTTTCACCGCTTTATGTTCCTGCCAGACAGCCTTTTCAGATGGGACACTGCCATTATATGAGCCAAATATCACTCTCTCCAAACCAGCCAAACTCCATGGGCGAAAACAGTAATTTTACCTTGGAGAACACAGGACTTTGTCTTTGGTGAGTCTGAACTTACCTTTTAAAACACCAAAGTCACACAATAATACAAACAAACTAACAGATCGAGGCAGTGGCAGACCAGTAACAACTCCTCCTCCTCCTCCTCCTGTTCTGCCAGGTAAATTTACTGATTTCGCCCATGGAGTTTGGCTGGTTTGGAATGAGCAATATCTGGCTTATATATTAGTGGTTTCCCAACAGAAAAGGCTGTGTGACAGCAACGTAAAGCAGTGAATTATTCTAAACATAGCACACACTTAAACTGATAACGATTTTTTTACTGCTGATTCTGTCCACAGCAGTACATTGCTTAGCTTTCGTGCTGTTGCACCTCCCTGCTTCTCCAAACTGGGGGCGTCGACCAGCATCTACTGTAGGTAATACCATCAGTAAGTACCTCAAACAACCCCACATCAAATAATCTGAACTATCCTGTTAAGGTCTAAAGCAATCTTGATGAAGATTAAGGGTGCATATATCCATCTGTGAAATCTTGCTCACCAGACAAACATTCCCGTTTCCTGGTCTGCAGCAGGATGGCCCTCTCTCTGTCCAGGTGTCGTGGTTGGCAGCGTTCACACAGGTACGTCTCAGGAATGTTCTGCCTGTCGATGCCCATGCAGTCTATGTGCTGCCAGGCACTAAAACAAACAAACACAAAATCACAAAAGACTTTTAATTCACAGTTTGAAGTTGCTTTAATGTTAAAGGTAAGTTGGGCCCACAGGCAAGACAGAAGCGTGAATCATCCACTAATTAATCATAAAAAACATCAGGTAATCAGCGGTTACCTGCACTTGTCACAGCAGATCATGTAGCCGTCATCGTGGGTGAAGCCACAAATGCAGCGGGTGATGTCAGCCCCGTAGCTGCCATCCTCTGAGGTGCTGAGCGTGGTGCCCCGGGATGCTTCGTCCTGGCCCCCTGGAACAAACAGCCCCCCCTCTCCTTGTCGGATCAACATGGAGGGGGGAGGGGAGGCTGGTGGTGTAGGTGGGGGCCGCGCCCCATAGTTATGGTCCTGATGGAAGGATGTGGTAGAGATAAACAACTGTTTAGCATGGTGATAATTTACAAAGCAAAATGGAGCCAGAGCAATAAGTCAAAAAAATTATTTCCAACTATTTTAATAATTGATTAATCTAACTTTTTGAATTTTTCTGCAAAATTGGCAGAAAATTCAATCTCTCAAATAGAGATGGGGGTTCAACAATTTCCTTTAGGGTTGCAACTACTGATTATTTTATTATCAGTGAATCAGTTGGTAAACATAACCTCAAAAAAAAAAAAAAGTCAACACAATTTCCTGGAGCCCAAGTTGATGTCTTAACAACAGTCCAAACACCGAAATATTAGGTTTCCTACAACATAAGACAATTAAAAGAAACAAATGCCCCACATCTGAGAAGCAATCAAATATTTGACATGTTTGCTTAAAGAATGACCTTATCTATAGTCAGTCAAAATCGTTACTGATTAATTTTCTGTCGATAAATCAGTTCTAATTTCCTGTATTGTAAAAAGATAGAAGAAGCCAGTCCATCACAGGTCAATGTTCTACTTTGGCCTAAATGGGAGCTGGTCAATGATTAACAAAGAAGGAGGGATCAAGTTATGCAGGCTATTTGTAATATGGTGAGAGGAATCGGAGTGTGTGTACTCACAGCGTAAGGCAGGCCAATGTAACTGTGGGAATGGTGAGAACTGCTGCTGTAGATCTGGTGTGGGTAGCTGGACTTTTCCACCACCACAGGGCTGGCCTCCACCGATTCTGGTCTGCTGGGCAGCAACACAAACAAAGCACATGCATTACTGTATACTGAAAAACTTTGATAACAAGGTTACACAGAGTAATTGTTTCCTTCAAACAGTGTGAGGAAGTCTGTGAGTGCGTCAGTAAATTTGTTGGACAGGGAAACTAATGGTGACACAGAGGTTTAGCGGAGAGAAAATGGATGGACCAGGGTCAGTAGAAGGCCCTGCGGTGGAAAAAGTACTTTACTTAGGTAAAGTACAAATACCTCAAAAAAGTACCTGAGTATCTCCATTTACAGTCACTTTACACTTTTACTGCATGAAATTTCAGCAGTAAGTATTATACATTTTACTTTCCACAAAATTGCCTTTATCTCACAGCTATAGTTATAAACATACAATAAGCTTATAAAATACCATTTATCAAAGATTAAACCAGTGTTTTCTTTCAAGACCTCTTGCAAAATAAAAAAGCAGTGTATAGTTAGGGGCCCCTGTCCCATTTCAGATGTCAAAAGCTTCACTCCTAATTGCATACTCTTTATTTTTAGTACGAGCTGCAGCTGCCCTCATGAAGCATGTACTGTTGCATTCATAAAATTGGGACATACTACTTTGTCATAACCCTGAACTGTGACCCTCTTGCTCATATATATCCATTGCAGTGTGAGGTGTGAAATTTGAAGTAAAAAGAAGCAGTATGTTGCAAGCCTTCCAATATGTATCTCATGTCTTATTATCTGTTATTATATGTAGCATGATTTAAAGCCCTAAACTTGGTTTCAGTTAAACCAAGGAAGTAAAATTATCTGCTATTTCACAACAAAAGCAATCATTAGAGAACAAAATGAATACAAGTGTGTGAAGCAGAACTTTAATTTCTACTTTCCAATTGTAAAAAATATATTAAGACATATTATGACTCAGATCTATCCTGCAACCCTTTGGGAGAGCACCCGAGCCCTGGGTTGGGAACCACTTGACTTAACTAAAGAATTGCATTTAAAGTAGTTTAAACTAGCTTCACCTTAACCAGCTGCAGTAAAACGCTTCTTATTTACAATCTAATAAA
Organism: Lutjanus erythropterus; assembly: GCF_056507025.1. Taxonomy (NCBI): domain Eukaryota; kingdom Metazoa; phylum Chordata; class Actinopteri; order Lutjaniformes; family Lutjanidae; genus Lutjanus; species Lutjanus erythropterus. The sequence goes on along the minus strand of NC_139338.1, from coordinate 22,803,731 downwards.
GTCATATCTATTACATGGGCTATTTTCTACAAAATGAGTACTTTTGCTTTCGATATTTAAGCAGGATTTTGACTGATCTCAGGCCTGAGATCCAAACAACTAACAGACATAAAAGTCAAAATAAATGATGTTTCTGCATCTGAACTTGTATCTACAAGGCAAACAATCGTTACAAACATGCTCTCTTACAAAGACAAAAACAACAAACACATATAACCATCACAATCATTCATACCAAACCAGTAGATCCACTTTCTCAAGGATAACAATGCAGTTGAGGAGAGCGAGCCTGTTTGGCCGTTTGAGACCAACCCACCCTTATTATGACATGATCTATTATTCTTCAGTTGCTGAGGGGGTGGTACTAGAGTTAAGAGGGAAGTTGAACCGGCAAAACGGATGGCATGAGACAAGATAGTCAAGTATTGACTGAGGAGGGAAGAAAAGAAGGAAGAGAGGGAAATTTGAGGAGAAACTGACCGAGTGCTACAGGACGAGCAAAACACATTTTAAATAAAAAGGAGAACAGCTGAAGGTAAGGAGCAGTAGCTATTCATGTCATAGTTAGATATCCACATGTGATAATGGCTCAATCATGCAAAAACGTCACTTGAGTCTCCTCTTCTTACTTTTCATAGCCCAGTTAAGAAAACCAAGGTCAAAGACATACCAACACCATGAAGGAGTGTATATAAATGCGAAAGCTGATCATACAAAAGTAGAAACTCCATGAGGGCCACTGGCAACATGTTTCCATGAACAAGGCAAAAAACATGGAGAAAAGCTCACCAAGATTACTTGACAGCCTCTCAGGTATACTGAGTAATATGGATACAAAAGACTAAAAGACTATGGGGACTCTGAACAGACCATGCAGCATTTCTGCCTCTATAAACCTACTTTGCTTACACGGCGACTCCATAACCGAAGCTCTTATTCAGCACAGTGAAATTAACCAGCAAGTACTAATGATTGACAATTTAACATAAAAAGATAAACACAATTCTGTTTGTACCTTCTTCTCCCTTCCATCCCCTCATGAACTCACACCCCCTTTTAAAGTGAGTCCCGAAGTAAAGTGGCAATACAGTACCTGTGTGAGCCCTTCTCAGCCCTATTGCTCTGCCTGTTGCATTCCGTATGAGCAATGTGCAACACTTCCTGTGTGCGTTGCCGCTCAAGTATTCACTGTCAAAGTGAAAACGTTAAGTGCATGCATGAGGTGGTGGAGGCGGGCCCAGGGTAAGGTGTGTGAACAACAGATTAACTGCCACATGGGTGAATGGGTCTAAGCGTTCAAGTGTACAGGAAGATATGGAGGGGAATTCAAAATCATACTTGACAGAGTGCAGGAACTTTTCTGCCATTAATGATTAACCAGATCAAAGTCTACACTTTATAATCCAGGGATTTAAGATCTGGTTAAGGCACGTATCATTCAATGGTTAAGGGAGGGATTTTTTTATAGGTTCATGAGAATTAATCTGTCAGTTAGACCTACAAGTGAATCAGCGACCGAGGCAGAGACAGAAAGGCCACACAACACTCTATTATGATATATATTGATATTAATATTTATTGCAAGTTTAGTTGGCTTTTTTAAACTCTAGACCATATGGAAAAAAATGAATCCTAAACTTGTAAAGATTGCATATCATTAGTCATATTTATGAAAACAATGCACATCTCAGTCAGTCAGTCTTTTAGTTTCATTTCAGCAGAATCATTTCTATAGGTTAATGTATGTAAAAGTAAAATACTTTTTAAAGTAAGCTTTGGTTGTTCCTGCTCATCAAGCTAGTGCAATGACAAAATAATAATTAAAAGCCCTTGAAAACTACACACAGCAAAAAGAGCCTTTAAATTGATGTTCCTTCACATGAGAAACTGAACTTTCAAACTGTGAATTCTGAGTTTGAGTTCTGACCCTTTGAGGTTGCTGTAGATCTTTAGTATGAAGTGTAGAAGCCAGAGTAATAGATTGAGTTAGCAATGTAAAATTAGCAGCTGTTAGTTTATTTCCACAGATCAGAGGAAATATATGTCTTAAAGGCTGTGCACGATCTTTTATGTTCAGCATGTGAATCCATTTCAGATATTATCGTGATTGCGTATGCTAATTTCCGTTAGCACGTCAATGGGTCAAATGTGTTAGCAGTGAGCAAACGGACTAAGTGCTATTTATTTATATATATGTAAAAAACTGATTAAGCAATGAAAAAAAAAAATCACAATATGTAGGAGAATTGATTGTTTCTCCCACCCCAGAGAGAAGGCAAACAAGTGAGCCAGCCTGTTCAGTGAGAAGGAAATAAACACATTTGAATGTATGTGTGCATAACTGGAGGGTTTGTATCATTCATGTCTCCACTCCTGGGATGTGGAAAGGAGGGACTAAGAGTTAGAGTACACATAAGTGGGAGGGTTGGAGGAGACACACCATCAGTCATGGACAGCTATGGCCTGCGCCATGCACATGAAAAGATGAGAGAGAAGGACAGTGGAATGAAAAGTGATTTTTAGGGGCCTGAAGTTTAAATTAAGGTGGCAGCTAGGTGCGTACTATTTATAGCTCATAAATGTCAAGAGAATGTAAGAAGGAACAGATGTAATTTAAAATGCAAACACCTGCTGAGAGAGGGTGAAGAGGCAGAGTGGACGAGCATGGAGAATGGAGAGATCAACAGCAGGAGAGAAAAAGAGCAGCACTGAACAGCCAGAGGCAACGCCTTCACTCCTAAAGAGCTCCCACTTGCTGCCATGGCAACATTACGTATTCTGTCAGCGTGTGCGCGCACGCCAGGCTCTGTGTGTCACTGTGGACACACACACTGCATTAGCCAACAGCTGGTCACGCTGCTGCAGACTTCAGGGGGATGTGGAAAAGGACGTGACGCTGTTTCGCTGGTGAGTAGCCAGCCCCACTCTTCCACACTCGGGCTGGTGCACTCACAATACTCCGAAGAGATGTGCATTTGTGTGTGTGTGCGTGTTCAGCTACGCTGTGTCCCTCTGGTGTGGACAGGACCTGCGCAGCAGCAGGTGGAAGCCCCTTTCAAGCTTGTTATCTGCTTTTGAATAAATCTGCAGCAGGCGATCGGACGCAGAGTGCGGACGGACAAAGAGCGAGAGTCATGACGAGGGGTTTACTCCTACCCCCGGTGGCAGCAGAGCTCCGCGGAGAAGAGGAGGGGGTGGGGGGGGGGGCGCGGTGGGACTGTTTAAGACGCCATGTCTATGTGAGGGCCACCTGTCACTCAGGCCTGTGACCATGGCAACAGGCCCTGCGCAGTGCAGAGGGGAGGGAGGGGAGGCGAGGGGCAGATACCATGGCAACACAAGCTGTCACGGCAACAGCTCTGATGGGGAGGGGAGCACTCTCTCCCTCTCTCATTTAAAGAGACAGGAGCCCCCTCCATAAGTTGATGACGTGTGTTATTCTTTAGTCATACGAGAACCTCTTGCTTCATTTATTTGACCAGAAAAAGCCACGGCAGTGCCCTTGACAAGACTATAGGAAACAGAGAGGAGGGGCAATAGGAGGCTTGTTGCCATGGCTCCATGCACCATTTCTGCTTTACTGACTCGTACACATGTACAAGCATCAAGCTAGAGCATTAGAAAAGCATCAAGGAAAATCATGTTGTGTACCCCTCTATGTTTCACACAGTTAGTGTCACATACATCTAGATTCTAGGCATATGGCCAGCTACACACGGTTAGATGTGGTTAATGGCTGAACACTGAGAATGCCTATGTGATGAGCAATACTTGAGTGCAAGTATAATCAATGGCAAGACTGAACTGTCCATTAAAGCAGACACCGGAGGGGCCCTGCTTCCATTGACTGTGAATTCCTTTCCCATTAACAGTAATTTTGTATACGTGGGAGAGGAGATCTATGAGGGAGGAGGCAGTTCAGAAAAAAAGATGACAGAGCTGCTTTAGCCATTATATAGAGGGCATGTTGGAGCATATACAAAGGAGAGGTTAACAGGGGAAATCATTTTATATCAAATAAAGGAGACAAATAGGAATGTAAAACTATACAGTGTTCCTACAACTCTTCCAAAGCACTTTCAAAATTTTTCATGGTGCATTTTCAAGCTTTTCCAGCACCTTAAAGCTGTGATTAATTACATATTCCAGGACATACACTCAAAATGATTATTTCATTCCAGATGTTATAGCGCTATTAACAACTAAAATATGTTTTTGTGATAGCATTCCCCAGAAGGGTGAAACCGAAGGAAAACAACAAATTTACGTTTTCCGAATGTGACATCTGTCTGGAAGTAGTCTTGGCATCCTGTACAAACTTGCTGAACCAATGTCTAATGTTTTTATTCCCTTATATAAAATGGAACTATTCAGTCATGACGAAAGTAATGCAATTACAATTTAAAGCAGTTTTAAACATTTTATCCAAAACCTCACTTTATCCAAGCACGTTTCAAACCTTAAAAACCCTACATTAAAATTCAAGTGTTTTCAAGGATTGACAGAATTTGAGCATACATAATTTAAGCATTCATTGCCAAAGACAATTCATGCCAATTTCCTGCACATGCTTAGGTCATGGCTGGGTACTTTTATTTTATTAAAGAAAGAAAGCAGAAGCACTTATAGTTAAAAGGAAAAAAATATTACATGAACAAAAATGCTGTACACATAATATTGATATCTTAATAATGAAATTTTTTTGTTTTTCTTTGATTTAAAATAATATTGCACTAAATATAATATGGACTTTTATTGTACCTAGAGTTTTTGTTACTGTTGCATCCCTAAATAATTGTTTCAAATACCTCTGAATGTCACCGAACAGAAGACTGAGGTATGAGGTATGGTGGGGGTAAGGTGAAATGCAAAGAGGTTAGAAAGAAGAAAAAAAGAAAGAGCGAAACTGAGAGCAAACTTCTGGCGAGGAGCGAAGGCCTTAAATGGTATACAACATGAATGGAGGTGTGAGGGGGCATAAAAGGTGTGAACAGTGAGGGCTTGGTCATGTTTTGTCGGTGTTACTCACTCTGAGCCCGCAGCCATGTCCAGGTATGAGGTGTCTGCTGTGTCCACCCCTACTGGGATGACTATGCTCATGACGTTCTCTGCTGATCAGTTCTTGTCCTACTGAGTCCAGAGAATGGGAGTCCAAAACACTGAGGCATGCCAGCCACAGCAGTCATTGCAGACATCTAAGTGCATCCACAAGGCCTGAACATGTAGTAGGAGAGGATGGAAGACAGACAAAAGGGAAAGGGAACAAAGAAAATCTGTTAGTGTTGTGTAGAAGCATAAATTGATTATCATTTCAGTCATGTGTCATTTCTTTCAAACCAAGAACAAAGCGTTTGCAAGGTTGTGGTGTGTAGCAAACTCGAAATTACAAATCATAGTGAAAATGGGGTTTTCCAGCACATGTTAATGCATGATTCATACTTTCAGACCAGTCTGAAATACTGTTTGACAGGAATTTCCCACCTGACAAAGCTACCAAGCAGATGTACTGATGAAAAGGAGGAGGATACGATATTGTGAGGTGAAGCCTGAGCTGGTGCTGTAAAATGCGCTAAAGCGACCTCTACACATTAAATGCCAAGAATGCAGAAGGCTGCACTGTAAGAAAGCTCCCACAAAGGGGAGCAAGAGAACACAGCAGCCGGCCGCCATGAAAGGAGGGAGGAAAAACGCACAAACACACAGAGGCCATTTTTCCCCCTTCGACTGGAGAGGAGTGCTCTATTCTAAGCGCTCACACACACTCATCCCAATAAAAGATACAGTTTCTGCATATCCACACATTTTATTGACAAGAAAGCCAATGTTTTTAATCAATGCTACTGTTCGGATCTCTAGCTGTTCACATGGTAAGATCAAGTCATCAATAATTGACCACATTAGGTGACAGGTAGTGAATGTAGAGCTCCTTTGGTCCAGAAGTGGGAGGTTTGGTTGGACTAATAAATTATACACTGGTTGATGTGAATCCAGACGGGAGCATATGTGTCAGTGTGGCTGCCCCTGATACACAGAGCTCTGTTGATAAGCGGGATTAGTGGGAGGGACAGATGCCGAGACAAAATAGGCTGGAGGTCACACCTCCGCCTGCTCATGCACACTCGGGGCCAAACAAAGGCTCAGATCGCGGCTCCGAGTGTAGATGGAAGAGGGGTTACAAAGCAAGGGATGTGTCATGTATCGAGTAGGGGCAGATTTCACACACTTAGCGAGTAATAACGCACCGCCACATGAAAACCTGTCTCTGCATGCCTATGAGGTATCAGCCCATCCTGGCCCAAACATGTCCTCTGAAGCACTCACACAAATTCATGTCTCCACATATACACAGACACGGCATCTATCCAGGAAATCTGTATTTCATTACAAGGTTGGCTGTCAAACCTGACTGCATGGCTTCTTTCGAGGAAAGTTATAGTTCACTATAGGGCTATTAATTTAAATATTACTGAAACTGCAACATGGCAAAGTGCAATATCCACATCACAGAAGCTGCAAGTTTTTGATAAAGGAAACATGTGAGATGCCTAGCCTGACAGACCTCAACTGATGTCACTCCATCATGATTAACAGTTTTTCAGTGAAAATGAAAATTGTGATGTAAAAATGATCATTCCCACTAAAGGTGAATCATATTGCGATTGCAATATCTGTGAAAGTGATCACGACATGATTTTTTTTTTCCATGTTGTGCAGCTCTACTGCACAGCTTATCAGAGAGACTCTAGGGCTGAATCTAACACCATTTCGATCAAGTCATCACAGAAAAAAAAAATTCTTAAACAAAATCCTCAATTTGTATTCAGTGATTAATTGGATTAAAGATCACCATGACATTTTATAGCTGTCTCTTTTTTTTAAATAAATTTTTAAACTTTGACTTTACAAAGCTATATACTTATAATATTAGCGTATCCTAATCTTTATCTTCTACCGTGCAGACATACCAAGATTAAACAGAAATGACAGACATGCAAAAAAAAAGATGGGCAGTATTCAAATGCTGATTCAGAATCTGAATGTCACTGTTATGAACAAAGCTTCTAAGTACTGGGAACAGCTCTAGGACAAAGGTTTCAAACTGGGTCCAGGGACCAACAGTGATGTTAGAATGACGTGATGGGGGTCCCCAGCAAAAAAATATTTAAACTTTTATCACATTTTTTGGAAGGTTGAACAACAAGGGAAAAAACATTGTTGACTGATAGATTGACTGTGAAGACCTTATTATCGTTAAACCATTAAAAAATACTTAAAGGGGATTCCTTGAGACAAAATCCTGTCAAACTGGGGGTCTGTAGTCTAACGTGCATCTATTGTGGCATTTCTTGACATGAAAATGTTTGGGAACCCTGCCCTTGAAAACTCATAGTTCACAGCGAGAAACAGGCAACAGAAGTTGAAAAAAAAAGAACAGTAGTAATTTCAGGTACTAATTCTCCCAAATGTACTGTTTGAGCCAGCAGGACTGCTGAGAGTCTCAGAGACATGACAGCTGTCAGCTCTAGGCCTAATTAATAGGAGGAAGAAGACCCCTGTGTGTCTGAGTGTCAGCCAAGGCTATTGATGGGATCACCTTCCAAATTCTCCTCTGATTCTGCGTGACCTGACTGGGTTAAGCAGCATGGCTATATCACTGGTGGGGGCATTTCACAATCATCAACAAGGACAGGATAATTTGCCAAAAAACACTGAAATGGCCCCCCCTTTGTATTATCTGAGAGGCCCAGTATGTTTTTAGCACTGGTAAATAGCTTCCCTCTGAAGCAGCCTTGTTTGTTCCCTCATCCACTTGGTTTGTCTCCTCTCTGTCCAGGGAATCCTGCTGTCATTACTAAGGAATGCATACACAAGTTCACGTTCACACACACACACACACACACACACACACACACACACACACACACACACACACACACACCATATATATACATATATGTATATATAAAAAACCCTCCTCCCCACATACACACACACACATACACACGCATACAGATAACCCCTCAGCCTCCTTTTCAAACATTCCTCTCTACAAGGAGGTTCTCAGGGCTGTGTGCAAACATACATACACTGTGCTGAGGCCAGACAGACACAGTCAAGACCGACAAAAGGCGGGTGGAAAAAAGAAAAACAAGTACAGTACAGCAGCATTCCTGACTAAATCTGAGCTGCGCTGCTGTGACTGCCTCTGCCTGCTCCTCCTACTTCCTCTAGAAGCGCTGTCCATCACACCGGAGAAATGCAGCCAAAGAAAGGAAAGGAAAAAAGAAAAAAAAATATACCACCACCCCCCCCGTTCCTGTGCCCAGTCACCCCGCCCAGCCGGATTTCTCTCCTCTCCCTCCTCTGTGCATTTCCTAAATAAACCTGAGACAGTAACGCAGAGCAGAGCGAAGGGGAAGGGGAGTGTCGCAGACGCAGTTCCTAATTACAAGGAGGCAGGGAGAGACCATTTAAAGCCACCTTTGGCCAAATCTACTGCTGTTATGGAAACGCATGAGAGTAGCAAGGAGTGGGGTGGGGGGGAATGGGGAACAGGCACAGGGGAGGGCTGAGGAGAAGAGGGACATAGAAAGACATGTAGAGAATAGTAGAGCAAGCCACAGATGGAAGTGGTTTAGGTTTGCAGTGCATCTAAAGTACGCTCTCTGAACAGATTTCCTCGCGCTGTAGGGAGCTTTTAGAAATCATCCACAGCCGCCCCTCCATTTCAGAGGGCAGCAGCGGGGTGGGGGAGGTGTACATGGGGTCTGTCTGACAGTGACGCTACACAGCCGAGACCTGGGTGGACTCTGGGTGGCGGAGTGGAGCACATAGCGTAACCCAGTCTCTCCTTTCTCCTCCTCTCAGCGAGGGGACACAGTCACGTCATTGTGTGGGGGAATAACTATCCTTTTAAGACAGAACCGCACTGAAGTCAACGAGGGAAAACCCACACCATCACACTCAAAAAACCATGCCGCTACAGACAACAGCTTTCCTCTCTCCTCGGTTTATTACCACCGCTCTGTGTGTGTGAGTGTTTTCATTCTTGTTTTCGCAGCCAAGTCCCGGCAGATTATGTTTTCCGATAAGTAGGAGGAGCAAGAGAAAAACGAGGGATTCCAACTGAATCCCTCAGCCCCCCCGCTGCCAAAGCTGATGTGACTTCACACCGTCTTCATAGCTGGCTGCAGTGACTCAGCTCATAAACAAACGGATAAAACAAACTCATACAAATACAGTCATGTACACAGGAAGTGTGACCCAGATGGAATGTAGGCCTGGCCCTCTTTTTCACGGTGCCCACAGTGGGACACACTGCATCTGCCCCGTCCTTCATAAATCAGTGTGCCCATGGCTGCCAGCGCTCCCTCTGCACTCGAGCACTGAAGGTGAAGTCATACATCAATACAGCAGGGGATATGGATGCGAGCATCCACACAAGTGATTTTTGCAGCCACAATAGGAACTGTGCTGCTGAATGCAAGCCAATACCTCCACTTAGAGGAGTCAGATGATGAGGAGACAGCTGTGCTGCAGTGTTCAAGTCCCATAACTAGTAACTAGTAAACATTAAAGGGCCAGTAGCGCAGCAGAGTGATGAAGAAACAAAGTAGATTTGGGGGGATTTCAGAGCTGCATTACATGCTTATTTCACAGTGAGCCTGGAGCAGGGCTGGGCAATATGGCTACAAACATCATATAACACACATCAAAATAGTTAAACACTGCAGCTGCTAGTGCATTACAACAGGTTGGTAACTGCCACATGGGAATGCTTTATCTGCATCAGAGCTGCAACAATTAGGCAGCTAATTGAGTTGTTAACTATAAAATTAATCACCAACTATTTTGTTAATCGATTAATTCTTTTGAATATTTTCTTTAAGGAAAAAAAGGCCAAAGTCTCTGGTTTCAGACTCTCAAAAGTCTATTATAAATATTTCTGGTATCTTCTCTATCACAGTAAGCTGAGCATCTATGGATTGGGACAAAACAAGACATTTGATGACCTTGAGAAGTAAGAAAAGAAGAAAGAAAATAATCAACCAATTAACATTATATTGTACATGATAATAATGAAACAGTATTTATTATCATGTTCAATATTGCCTTTTGTTTTTATAATCACAAACAAGATTACATTCATTATCAGGTGCAATATTATTTTCAATGTCTTTGCCAATACTACTTTATCTATGTCATTTAATTTATTTATTTGTTTATTTATTTTAACTTAATTTCTTACTTCTTTTGTTATTCTATTGGGCACTGTTTTTTGTATTTGCATGCTTTCCATTTAATACTGTGTTGTTTTTATTCTTATGTTACTACTCGTATTGAGCAATCTCTGGCACAAGACTTTCCTTCGGGGTTAATGAAGTTCTTATTTGAAATGAAAATATTTTTTAGTTGCAGTCTTATTCATGTCTCATAACTAGTAAACAAAGAGCCAGCAGCACAGCAGACTGATAATGAACAACAAAGCAAAACAAAGTAAGTAAATTTGGGGCATTTAAAGGGCTACATTATACTTCGCATTCACTTTGAGCATATAGCTGCTACTTCAAAGTGCATCGCAACAGGTTAGGTTAAGTGCCACACAGGAAAGTTTTATCTGCATTGGGGGTTTATATATGGATTCTGTGCTAGAAAACTGTGTGATGTGATGTGTGAGGAATATGGTCCTAATACAGCATCCTAGGAGCAAAACAGAAAACAATATCCTCTGTGCTCAGCTCAAACAGCGAGGGAGAGAGTGAGTTAAAGTCAGTCGGAAGAACAGGGTCTGGCAGCAAAGCTGGGGCAGCCCTCCTGTAGTCTGAGTAATGTCTGTTCAGGAGAACCCCTGGGGCACAATCTCTCCAGCTCCCTCGTGCTCCTGCTTATAGAGTATCACTGCCAGGCTCTGTGTGGTCAGGGGTTACGTCACTCAAAAACACTTGTAAAAATTAGAAAGGTATACATTACATTAAACAATTCACATCAAGCTGCATCTTTATCTACGTGACTGAGCTTGTGACAGCCGGTCTGATTTTGCCTCGTGGTCCTGGGGAGCTATCCTGATTATCAGAGATTGACATGCAGGAACACATGCTGCTGGCAGCCAATGACAGCATTTGGAGAATGCTAGGGCTGCATCTAATGATTATTTTCATTATAGATCAAATCTTGCAATTATTTTCATGATTATGTGAAACTAAGTGAAAAATGCCCAGAGTCAAAAGTGATGCCTTCAAATAGTTTCTTTTGTCTAACCAATGATCCAAAACCCAAAATAGTTGGCAATTAATTTAATAGTTGACTACTAATCACACTTTTGCTTAAAAATGACTGAAATACTGGATTATCAAAATAGTGAGGAATTAATTTTCTTTCAATGCTATGCATTAGAGCAACAACAATTAATCAATTATGAATCAATTATTATTAATCACCAGCTATTTTGATAATGGATTAATGTGATGGAGTCACTTTTCAAGAAAAAAAGTAAACATTTTCTGATTCCAGCTTTTTAATGTGGATATTTCCTGGATTTTTACTCATCTATGACAGTAAACTGAATATCTTTGTGTTCTGGCTAAACTAGGACATTTCAGATCCTAATCTTGGGCTTTTGGAAAGACTGATAAACATGTTTCACCATTTTCTGACATTTTCTGGGCCAAAACAACTAATCCTTCAATTGAGAAAAAAGTGAGATTAATTGACAATGAAAAGAAGCATCAGTTGCAGCCCTGCTGTGCGTGTATGTCCAGAATAAATGGGTAGAGGCTACTCAGCATCTACAGGGCAAAACGAACAGTAAGAGCCACTCAGGTCCCATTACAGCAGCGTTCGAGGATCAATTTCACGCCTGGACCGCAGCGCCGTTACATCACCAACATTGATGGCACATCCCCTCTTTATTTGGCCCATCCTGCCTTGTGCTAGTACCCATGAATGCTGCTGTAACACAGGAAGAGGGTTGAGGGAGGCGTAGTAGGGCTGCAGCCTCAGCAGCAGCCCCAGCCCTAAAGCCACCTGTCGGGGGGAGGCAGCTTGCTAGTTTAAAGAGGGATCTGTTACGGCCCAGCTAGCAGTACAAAAACAGGTCACCTGAGCCCTGGCTTCTCCTCCCAGCTGGGATACCATGTGACCGCGTCGAGCCCCAGAGCCAGGCAGCTTTGTCTCTGGGTCTCTCTGGGTACCACACAAGTGAGATCACTGGAGACCGGGCCACAGCTTAGCCCCACATGGTGAGGTGTGTTTCTGCTTCACCTACACAGAGGTGCTACTGTTTCAGGGATGAGTTTATTGTCTGGAGACAGAGAAGAGCACAATAACAAGGGGAGCTCTTCTAAGTATAGGAAGAGTGTCTATGAGGAAACTGGCGAGGCTGTGGCCTTCATCTGCCCTATCAATATGTCAATACACCAATAGACATCCTGTGCACCTGCTTGACTTCTTTATTCTCTCTTCCTCTATGCTGAGCACTCTGAAAAATGAAATAGTTTTGAGCTCAGCTTGTGGCCATTCGATCGTAAGTGTGTTGTGAGTCTGTCTAGGGGTTAGGGTGAGAGGAAAGGTGTGTCATCTGAGACTGCTATGACTCCCTGCCAGAGTGCTCTGTCCCTATGGCAGAGGGGGAGTGGCAGGCTGCTCACCTCCCGTCACCATCTCTGTCAACATAGCAAGCAAACACACACTTTACTGCACAGGGCAACCAGGCACACATAGAGCCAGTCAGGTATTTAACACTGTCAGCTCCAATATCATGTAGACAGAGAGAAGAAAAAAAGGAGCGAGGATCAGGACAAAAGCCTCTGCTCCTTTACAAGGAAGAACAAGATGGCTAGGGATTTTGTGTATTATGTAGCAGAGACTGATTAAGCACTTACTCGTCTAGTAGTAATAAACCATCCACAGATGAAAAGACCCTTTGCCACTTACAACTGTGTGAACCATCTCCACAGGCAGCTGAGCTTCATTAAGATGACATGGACACTCAGTAGGCATTCAAGTGCTTAGTGATGTTTATATGATAAATGGTAAAATTACATTTGAAACTGACCCTCTTCTGCCTGCCTATTTCACACAGTATGGTTGCAGAGGTTTGAGGCCTGTGTACTGCTACTGACAGATGCTTTAGTCAAATAGATACCTTTGTATGATACTGTCAGTCTGCACTGTTTGACAACAATACAACATCCTTTCAGAACAGTTACAATGTGCTTCAGCAACTTTGAATTTTTACTTTTCTTCACTCAGCTGACATTAAAATTGTCAGGAGGAAAATGTGAAAAAAACACTACTTGGCAATAGTCATGAACAGGCATTTGAGCTAAATAAAGTGCCAAGTTTGTCCCATAGGGTGACGTAGAGGGAAGGACAGCTGTGCCACTCCATCGCACGACTTAGTGAAAGTCCAAAGGCTTGGAAACACTATCCTGGTAACAAGCTTTGATTTGGTTCCGCCGATATTTTCAAATTTACTATCTTAATATTTGATGGTACCTTGGTAAAATGCAATTTTATGGTAGCAATGACAAACTAACCCAATATAGTTAGTAAAAAGAAGCCTACATGGGGCACTTTTACGGCCTATAGCATTAATAAACATTCGATTTTAAATATATCCTATCATATGAGATTGTGTTGAGGCAATCTGCAAGATTTGTATCTGAGGCAGGCATATTTTTATTATTATCTACTTGAAGTATGTCTGTAGGCTATAATATTACCTTAGAAAATAGAAATATCACATCAAAACACAGACTAGGACACCCCTAGCATTTTATGATGTCTAATATAACTGGTTTGCCATGAATGTAAAGTGCAAAAGATGGGTTATCTCTTATGTAGTTTGAGCAAATTAAATATTAAAATGATTTTTCATTACAAGCAGCAAACTATCTTTCTTAAGCAACCCTGAAATTCAAAATAGCTAACTGTAGGAGATGCACAATGAATACTGGCCAATGATGGGGAATTTATATTAATATTTATTATTCGAATTATGAAATTACTGTTGATAAATATCAGCTATAATTTCATATTTCCATAATATCTCAGTTGACAGATTATGTCAAAGAATTTAATTTGAACTCTTAGGCAAAATGCTTATAAAAGCCAATGGAAAAAATAATGAACATTTGGAGAGTCAGATCTATTCTGTTTTTGTTGTAATAGTGATGTCAGTTAGATCTGGTTAGGTCAGGCGGATGGGACATCTTTCCTCTCTCTATCTTAACCTCAGGTGTGCAGAAATCACGGGTTATGAGAAATTATATTTACAATAAAAGAATGTGGAATCAGTCATCTGACATGTATACATTTTAATGCAAAAATTACTTTTTCTACTAATTGAATCATATTTTGCAATTTTAGTCAAAATAATCAGAATGTGACTTTTTTTTTCTTTTCTTTTTTTTTTACCAAATTGTGCAGCCCTAATATCAGTTATTTTATTGGATGATTTTTTTTTAATCTATACACTTTTGCATCCCTATTTATTATTACTCATTATAGCTAACCAAATCACATCCCAATGTTTTTCAAAAAATATTGAGTTCATTTCTATCACACCAAGTGGATAAACAGAAAACAGTTAAGAAGAAATGCAAACCACGGGTGTGAAGGACAAACTACATAATGTTAACTTAGTAAAGACGATTTCATGGAGGTGATGTGGCAAAGGAGCAGGTCTGCAATAGATTTATCTTGAGAGTTGTGTTTATGTACCTTTAAGAAGCTTAATGCTGTCAAAACAAAGCATATCAATGTGCTCTTCACTGTATTTTTCAGTTGCAAGTACTAATTTTCAATCAAAATTAACCTGAAGTCCCTACATCCAACATTACAACACGAAACACAAGCAATAGCATAAGCCGTGACGCATGTTACAGGGATACTATGCTGCTCGTTTTGGGAATAGGCATTACAGCATCAGTGATTAATACTATGACAAGCCATAAAGCGCAGTATTATCGACGCACGATCTAGATTATTTGACATCATTGTTATCCCCATACCCTCAACTAAAATAAAAATCATGTGTTGTGTAGTTGCTTCCCAGTGAGTGTGTCGGCGCTGCAGTCAGTCCTGCCGATAGGGGTGTGGAGGGTACAACGTTGCTATTATGTTACCACCACAACACCCTGGTGCTGTCGCCATTTTCATAGCGCTTTTCTCAGGACGGCGAGACAACCGTGTGGCCAGGGGAGCCTCGCTATGGGAAGAAAATCCCCCCAAGAATGCATTCAATCGCCTCTCTCATACACTCTACCTTAAGTATCACTCTGTCGGTACAGTCTCTGTGTTGTTACCATTGGGGAGTTTTGTGAATTCGTCGAAAGCAGAGCCAGTAAGCTAATCGGCTAGTAGCAATTATGGCCTCTGGAAATGTAGCAGCAGGCTAAATGTGATGGCATTCGAAGCGCGAGCCGCCTTGACTTTAACCGTTAGCCGTTTTTAACCGTTATGAAGCAGAAAGCGAAAGAAGCAACGTTTAACACAGTGACACCTGTCGTAAAAAAAAAAGGCCAAAAATAACCGTGGAAAGTAACGCACAAAGCTAGCGGTAACCAGCGGGGGCTAATGCTGTAATGCGTAGTGGATTTAAGTTAGCAAAGCAAGCTAACGCCGACACGAAAGAAGTGGATTAATTCTTGGCTCGTCACAGACAGGAAAAGAGCGACAATATCAACGTTGAGAGAGAGATAACAGCTTGCTTGGGGGCAGCATAACCGATTGCACATGCACATTACGGTAATTTGTTTCAGGTCGTGTAAAACAACCAATTGCGACAGTAAGAGTTCAGCATGGTTAAAGCTTTGCCAGTCGAGATGGAGTTACAAATTGTATGACTGGGGCGAGATGCCCAAATGGAACATCCCCTCCCCCACGCTTGCAGCATTTGAACCCAATACACCCTGAATCCAAATTAAGTGATCGCGAAATGTAGTTTTAAGGCCAATTATAACAAAAAAAAAATCAGTTGGACATTGGATCTATTATTAATTTAATCTTGATTCTATGAAAAGCTCAACAGCCTATGAGATCACTGCGCAATGTTTCCAGGCATTTACGCTATTTTATTAGCTGGGTCTTGCTGTGGAGTTGACTAGGACATAACAGACCAAGCACCTTTTTTTAATCTATATATATGTTTACATGCATGTTAAAGCGCATTGTTCTCTGGCTTTTGAACAGTGGCATTGTATGAAATTTCGCTGAACGGAAATAATGTCCCGTGCTCTTGCTGAGCAAGATAGGATAGACCAGCACAACAAATTCAAGTTTGTAATAAATGCTTTATGTACTGTTTCTATATTCATCAAAACATGTCCAAAACAGAACTGGCGCGTTTGCTGCATTCAGAATCTTGCTCAAGCTCCCAAGATGTACAAGTGCAAGTTTGTGACTAGTTATGTTACCACCTTCCATGCAGTGTTGTGAAATTACAATGTATAAATATGTATGGGTAACTGATCAATGTAATATTATGGCCTTAACTGAGCGTACCCAAAGTGACGAGAAGTACTCATCTTGCTTTTGAAAATATTGGCACAAATGTGTTTTAACCACTGACCTGCAATGAGTGTATTTCTATATTGTTTTTATACCGATATGGACCTATGTGTCTAAAATAAAGTTACACTGAATTGACAGCTGCAGTTGCAAGGACCTCAGCTAATGTAAAGTAAATTAACTGGCTGGAAATAAAGCGGGTATATTAGGAGGTCACATTTATTTACACTAAACCGAATGAAACCGTGCGCAATATGGCCCGCAGTGTCACTGTGTCAAACTAAACATCAACTGAATCCCCCTCTGGTTCTAGTTATAATTAGTGAACATGCGAATAATATTATGTCATATTTTTTTAGGACAAGTTCACTGCTGGCGTTGCTAACTGTTGTTGACCGAGACATTACACGTTAGGCTGTTAATAATAATTGCAGCGTTTTCGTCTTAACGTTACCCTTACCGTTAATGTGTATTTAGCCAGGGTTGAGGCTGCTCTAATTATGTGGCAAACGATTAGATTGATCACAAGGACCCGTAAATAATATTTACCCGAGATAACTTTGTATGACGTCTCGTTTATTGCCACACGATCAACGAAAAGTCAGAGAGCCCTGTTCTGTCTGAGGCAAGCTAATTTGAGCTAGTAGCATGCGCTAGCTAGCAAGTGCTCTCTACGCTTGCCAACTTGACACTTACATTGGAAACTTACGTCACCTGGTTAGCTGTTTGCAAATTTCGATTAATGTAAATATGAACGAAATGGGACTTAGCGCCTACGGACACTGAACTAACGGTGTTGATGGGCTAGCTTAGCAAGCTAACCTCAGCTGATACTACAACTACGTTAGCCAGCATCAGCATGATGTGCCTAGCCAAGCTAACTAAAGCCAACAATAGCCTTCCAGGTCGGATTTGTGCTCACCCTACAACCACCACTTTAATGCTGTTTACTTACCGTTTTATGTCCACTCTGGAGGATCTGAATAGCGAATAAGGGGACCTGGGTAAGACCCCCGTCGCTTTCCACACAGCTTCCACAACCAAAACAATACTTCTGTCCACACACTGCGGATCCCTAGCAAAGCTTTAAAATGTTTGTATTTAGACGTGTCCGCTAAGGAGTCCTTCTCTGTGGAAAAATCCCTTGCCTCTTGCTCTACGCGGTGGCACGGAATTGACTAGAAATTAATTAGAAACCGTTAAAACTGTGCCCTAGTCAACGGCGACTTTTAGAAATTAGATCCCCTCAAACCAGTCTCTTTTCCCCTTGCAAAAATGGCGGCCCTGCCAGGACTGCCGAGACTCCGCCTCCCCCACGAGCCCCCCTCCCTCCCCATCACTAAACCCGAGCTCCGCCTCCACATACTGCGGGGCTGCCCTCCCGGTTTCACAGGGGCGCCGTGACCGTGTTTCATGGCGCGTTCACGGCTGTGATTCCTCAAGTCTGCTATTTCTGTCGCTAACGGTCTGGATTTAACTTGCGCTGCACTCCAGATTATGCATGTCAGATGGACATTAAATTGTAAGAATAGGGAGTTGCGTGTTAAATAATTTATACGTAAAAATTTAACTAATAATTCAGGTATTTAATTCGTTTTTTAAGAGCATCTCAAACAAATCATCAAATGCAGCCCATTGTGCAGTCAAGAGCCAAAGCAGTGTGGAGTGCTGTTTTACATTAATGGCCGTGCTATCTGCACGAACATCTTGTGAAAGTGAAGTCAGCTGTGGGAATGTTTTTATCAGGAGGTTTTGTTTAAACTAATTGTTGTTTCCCCTCCTGTTTCCTCCTCTTCCTCTCAGGGTGAAAGGGGTTATGGTACAATCTCTGGCTGGTTTCCCTCAAAACAAAGCTACATCTCCAGTTTATATTACATTTAATCACTTCAGTGCTTGTTGTTAAATATGTATCTGTTCTTATTAAGAGTCATAAAAAGACATCTGGACACCCAAACAGGGTGGTTTGAGTATTGTCTATCGCCACAAGCCATGAAGATGCTTGTGACACTTACTTAAGTTTGCAAAAGCATTTTTTTTTTTTTTTTTTTTTAACCAAAATCCTTTATTTTACCACTGGCATGGCTGGAAAGGAGCACCTAAATCCGCTCCCCAACACAGTAGGAGGCAACTAAGCTGTTATATAACCCCTTACACAAGAGCAGCGTTTTGTATATTGAACTGATGTCAGGATGGGATAGCCTGTGAAACACTGACCACTAAGATTAAATCCTGGACAAAAGAAAAGACCACACAGGAAAAATATTTTCTAGAAGTTGTCATAAATCACATACACTAAAGCCTACATGTTCCTGTAACTGAAAGTTAAAAAGTGCACACTGGGTTTAAGTCAATTTGTGCAAATATCAGAGTAAAGGCTGGGGATAAACAAACACATTGTTTAGGCTTACAAACACGTAAATTAAAGGATTTTACATGTATAATCACACAGTTTCGCAAATTTAAAGCCCACAAATTAAAGCTTCTGTAAAAAAAAATATACTTTCTTTTGTGTGTTTTTTTATGCCCTGTAATCGTCAAGTATAGGCCTAGTAGTTGTAATTTACGACCAAATTTTGATTTATTTTACAACTATATTATGGGACATAAGCTGAGACACGTTTGACACTGAAAACTATAATTCTGACACTTTTTCCGACAGTTTTATTGTAAATCATTGTCATCTCTCCTGAAATATGTCTGTAGAAATCCCTTTGACATCATATGTTGAGAGAGGATGTTCTCATCGTTTCCATTTATTGACCCTCCCCCACCCTAAACCGCATCCCCCCGCGCATGCGCACTCGTACAGGACCGCGCTGCATCTGCTGCTGCTGTATGTCCGGGCAGTCAGGTTGTTTGAAATAAACTTGGGGGAGGACGGAGGTAAAAGTTGGGCCGCAACGAGCCACCCTCACCCGCTTCTGAACGGAAATGTTCGTAAACGGCTGTGGAGGACGCAGCGATGAAACGGTCACTGTCGATTTTTCGGAGAGGATAATATTAATCCATGACCGTTGGTTGCGTTTTCGGTCTGAGGATGATCTGACCTCTTTTGTGTTAAGATAATGGCGCCCAGTTGGTGGGAGATTAATGATTGTCCAAAAGCAATTGGTGAAAATTGGTTATTTTTGAGAAATGGTTGGTTTCTGATGACATCATGCAGCTAGTATTTGTGGGCGGGCTCTGAGCTGTGAGGGGAGAGGGGCGCAACCGGAGAGCAGCTACGACCAGGCGCCATTAGGTAACAATGTAATGTGTGTGTATTTAATTTCTTAAAGAGGCTTCCTGATAGGTGAGAGCTAGAAAGGTCGATACAACAACGGGTCTTTTGTCCATGAAAAGGATGATTCACTATTTGCGTCGGGGGATAAAAAAAAAAGTAACTTCCTTTCGTCAGTCGAAATTGGTTACCGTTGTCGACTGGGAACAAGATGGCGTCAAGGATTCTTTTCTTTCAGTGCACGGGGTCGAGCGCTCCTGGGCGGCGGCGCCGTGCGCGTTCTCGTCACTGTGTTATTATTTCCTGTTTTCATATCCTGAGAAGTTGGCGTTCTTATTCAATTCACAACTGCAGCTGCAAACCAAGATGTGACCCGTGTACATATGGCTTTACATTTGTATGCGGTAGTGTGAGATTTACTTCCCGATTAAATCATATTTTGTTGATATGACGTGATCTAAAATCTACTAGTATGGGTGATCTGGTAGTCTGTATCCTGGTTACATAATCACTTAATTTTCCACGCTTATTTTCACACAAATATTAAACGGCTTAACTCTTAAAGGGGTTACACTTTCATGTGCAACACATAAACAGTACATCATCCGGACGAAAGCACCCGTGCCAGGGTTGTTTAGCTTTTGACCCCATCTAGTGGACCATGCGGGTAAAACAGATCACTGTATCAGCCTTTTTCTCCTTTCATTGACCTTTTCTGTTTCTAATATTTACATTATAACGTTGAGCTACATATGTACAGTTTTAATTTAGTTTGTTGCTGTCTGTAACTGATGTGTTGTATTTATAATTTAGTTTTTATGTGCCCTCATTACCCTTGCTGTAATGTAAAATAATAATACTAAAAAAAAAATTGTATTCCATATTACTGTATTGTATTATTAGTAAGGTTTTAATCCCTTTTATCGATTTTATTTGTTTAATTTTGTTTTGTCTTCAGTCTGTTTTATCAAAATTGTAATCCAGGTTTGAACTTTATTAGTATCATTGCTTCTATCTATTTTATTGTGTCATTGTTGCCATATATTTTATTTGTTCATTTATTTAATTTTGTCTTTTTATTTTTATCTATCGTTTATATTTCACTCTGTTACAGTCTTAACTTGGTCTGTCTTATCAGTTTGTCAGTCATCTGTTAAGAACTTTGAATAGAACCTACCTGTATGGAAGCTACCATACCAATTATGTTTGATTAGTTGATTTATTGATGTATTTTTAACTGTTTGAATTTAAAATAAATTAACAAAAAAATAATTTTGACAGTTACGAGTGTACTTGTGCATCAATCACACTATCACTATGACACAATGTGTATAATAGTAAACAAGTTAACAAGTCAATGTTATTGGCCAAGAATATAAACTAAAAAGTCTCTCCTGTGTGGCAAACCATTTTAACATTTAATAGATAGACTGGAAACACAGATATCTTTAATTTCTTCCTCTTCAAAAAGAAGATTTTAGATATCCCGTTTGAGTCCAAAATTACTTCAGTTTATTTTGGACTCAAACGGGATATCTAACATAACAGGGTCTATAATAATAATAATTTAAAAATCGTACAGCCGCGATTGGCAGACTTTGCCCATGTATGTAGTGTTTAATTGTAGTATTTGTAGGGAAAACTATACTATCAAAAATATTCAAATAACTGATAGTCCACCTCAAAGGGAAAGTCTTGTTTAGAACAGGAGGGGGCGCTGTGTTTTAAAAATGGATTTATTATTCAGCCAATCAGCACACAGGAACGACGGAGGTCACCACAGACCGTCCAATCACAGCTGTCGTTGTTGGGAGGTCGTTTATTGACAAGGGGAGAAGGTGACTCCTCGACGAGCAGGGCAGTAATTCGCACAAATTTAAGCATTTAACCTCAAAGAAGACGGTTGTTTTGTAGAAAAGCAGCCATGTCTTCGTTTGGACGGGCGTTGGGAGTCCTCCGAGCGGGAACTCGGCTCGTCAGACGGGGTCCACAAAGAATAACGACCAGAAAGTGAGTACCGTCAAGCCCGCTAGCATCTTAGCTATTAGCGTTAGCTATGCTATAGCAGCGACTTGCTAACAAATTGGGAAATGAAAAACAGCTTGTGTAAATCCAGAGCACCGTCTTTAATGTTAGTCTATGTGACATGGCATCTGATATTGTCTCAATCTGAGTTTTGTGCATTATCTGTTTTTTTTTTTTTTTTCAGGGCTGGAGGTGGACCGCACATTGAGCCACAGTACAGGCAATATCCCCAAATAACGAAGAAACAGAAATTTGAGGCAGAACTCATCAGCGGTGCCATGTGGTTCTGGATCCTTTGGCACTGTTGGCACGATCCTGATGCAGTCCTGGTAAGTAAATATGCTGTACAAATTACCCAGCCACATTTGTATAAAGTATGGCACCAAATGCAGGTGGATGCATGAAATTAGGAGTTCAGATGGGGCAGCGGTTGCCAGGTCTGTGTGACAAAACCGGCCAAATGACAGATTAAAACCAATCCAAAAGCAGTCCAATACCAGATCTCATAATATGCCTTTGCCAAATCATATAAACTGCTCTTTAAAGTCCAACAGAATTATCACTGCCACATGTACACTAATTTCTTAAAGTTCAAAAGTTGCTCTTTGAGCCTCGTGTTATTTGAATAGCATGAATAAACTGCAGCTCTGTGATAGGAATGATAATACATATAGTTTATGATCCATAGGCTGTGTAATGCTGTCTGAGAATATGCGATATGTTGCTATAGAAATAAGTCTTTGATTGAGGAGGGAGGGGGAAATGCATTTGATATTGTTTGGTATGAGCAAATTTTTATACATTTAAATAAAAATATAATGATTAAGTGATCATTAATGTTACCATTGATCGATTACAGAACGTGCTTACAATTTGTAACCCTATGATGAGAACGTGTAGACCAGTTCCCTGATGCACACGAGCGTGTTGCTTTGTCTTTTAGCTTTCTCTGCCACATACTGTCTTCCCTTCCTTCTTGTCTGAGCATGGCACCTTGTCATTTTGGTAGGATTTGGACGATTCAATTAAAGCCTGTATTGTAGAATATACATTTATTGATCTTAGTCATATAATTGTTGAGTAAAAATTAAAATAAGTCTACCCAACCTGTGGACAATTAAACTCCCAGCAGCTCTTCAAAAGTAGCCCAATTCCATATGAAAACTGCAGACCTGGCAACCCTAGATGGAGGGCAGATCTAAAATTGGATCCTGGAAAGTTGCTCCCCCATAAAATGTACTTTAATAACCAGTATCACAGCCTACTGTGATACTAACTATTATGAAGAAGCTGTAGGCCTGGGCAATACACTGATATTGCATTATGAGACTAGATAAATATCTTAGATTTTGGATATTATTATATGATGTTATGGCATGACTGTTTTCTTTTCCTGGTTTTATAAACTGTTTTACAGTAAAATGATGTCATCTGATCTTACCAGACTGTTATAGCCATTCTCTTATTTCCCTCAGTCATTATATCCACATTATTGATGATCAAAAATCTCATTGTATTAATATTTTGTGAAAGCACTAATAATATATATTGATATCAAGGTATTTGGTCAAAAATATCTTGACATTTGATTTGGTCCATGTTGCTGAGCCCTATTATGGGATGCACATTAAAAAGTTAACCTAATCCCAGCAGACTGCGAGAGGGGAGGAGAAGAGAAGCGGTTAATTTAGGAGGTCCATCTGATTGAAAGGTTACATTTATATTCACAGGAAGTCGTTAAAAAGTGTGTTGATTACTTCACTAATAAAAGACAACGGGGGTATAACTTTCTATTATCAATCATCACAAAGTTTCTCCATGTTATTATGCAACAATTAGTCAGTGGAAAGAAAATTAATCTGCAGATAATGGTATTATCATTTCAGCCAATTTTCAAGTAGAAATATTAAATGTCACTTGCTGGCTCCAGCTTGTTAAATATAGGAATTTGCTGCTTTTCTGGTCATTTATGACATTAAATGTCGTTGGAAGCAATTTGAAGACGTCACTTTGGGCTCATGAAATTATGATGAGCTTTTTTGGACGTATTCTAGACAAAACTATTGATTGATTAATACCCCAAGTTACTCTGAATTGCAGGGATAGAATAAGAGTTTAAAAGCATCAAAACTGTCAAGAATTCTGCCGGGAATGGAATATCCTTATCTTTTGCACAATTAAATCACAGTTATACTTGTCATTATACATGAGTCTGGTAAAGCGTCTCTCTGTTAAGTAGAAGCCCCCTTTTACAGCAAAATTATTTCACTGTTCTATAAAAATAGCCATTACTTTTTATTATATATCAATTTGTTGTAAAGTCAGGACATTTGTCTCTGTCAGGATCTTGTAGAAATGATGACTCAGTTTCCAGTTAGCTGATTGGTCAGTAGCCGGGCTGCTGACAGGTTTTGAGCCATTTTGTTCCAGAGCAGGTTAGCTGTGCAGCATACGTTACCATGGTGACCCATCAAGGACAAACGCAGTCTAGCGTTGTGATACAGGAAAAGCCCAAAGATAGCTGGCTCACCTTCTAATCTTGCTTGTTGGTAGAGATCCCCAGCCGATCAAGGGATAGCTGCAAAAATTAGCTTGTTTATATTTGTAATGTGCAGAGTTTTACTGGTGTTTATCTTCAGTATGTTGTGTTGCACAAACCCGGCAGGAACATGATCTATTATCTCAGGATGTAAAATGGAAATATTAAATTAAAGGTTATTTTCTCCTCTGTAGGGTCACTTCCCCTGGCCTGATGCCTCTGAGTGGACAGATGAGGAGCTCGGAATCCCAGCAGATGACGAGGAATAAGGTGATTTCATAATTTTCTTTGGTTTAAATTGATTCTGGCACACTTACCAATCAGGACAACTGGTTTTACTTGCACAATGTGTAAACCTGGTGTAAAGAAAAGGGTTAGTTCACCATCAAAAAGTCAAAACACAGGACTGGAACCTGCTTTCAGTCACATCTCTCTCATCTTTAATATTTAGAGGCAAGACTAATTTTTTATTTTCATCCTCATAATTTGTTGAGTCCCACTAAAACAATTTTGCAGCAGCTCTGCAGACCCACTTAACTGTAGGGATTTTTGTACAATAGACCCTTTTCACAGCACTGAGATTTTGAGTTGTCAGAAGGAAAAGCACAGGTGTTGATAATAGCATTGACTCTGGTCCCAGTAGCCATATATTGCATCCTTGTCACCAGGACAACCATGCCCCCTTTTTCCTGTGAAAACAACAACTGTTAAATTGTTAAAGTAAAAACAAACAAAACAAACAAAACAAAACTGTCATTCGCATACAAGAAGGCAAGTGATTAAAAAAAGAATTATAGAACAATTTTGATAATCAATTAAAGTAAATTTTCATGCAAAATGTATGCAAAAATGCTGTTTTCAGTCTTCCAAATATGGAGACTTCCTGCTTTCCTTAAACTGATTATCTTTGGGTTTTAGACTGACAAAACGAGAGATTTTTCAGTATTTTATGACACTATAAACATTGCAGCCCCACATTAAACATGACAAATAGCTATGAGATAATAACATCTATACAGAGGCAAGTAAAAATTGACTTGGGGCAACTGGGCAAGTGGGGACAAAAAAAAAAACAACCTACATGAACATTGATGCCACAGTGGACAGATGTCAGAAATACATCACCTGGAGGTTCCACCTTTGGCCACTTGGTGGTGTCGTTCTTCCATTTTGAAGGAGGCAGAATGAAAAAACACTCATTTGCCTTTACTTCATGTTTTTTCTATATAACAGCACAGATCATTGATTGACAAAGACTCAGCTCATCTGACTGGCCATAGGATTTGGGCCGTCTAATAGCTCAAAGGCATTTTTGGTCCACAAAATGTCAGAAAATGGTAAAAAAAAAACAAACAAAAAAAAAAAGGTTGTCTACGTAGCCCAAGGTGACATCCTGAAATGTCTTGTTTTGCCCACAACCCAAAGATATTCAGTTTACTGTCACAGAGGACTAAAAAAACAGAACATATTCAAGAACCTGGAGTCAGACAATTTTGATTTTTTTTTTAAAAAGTCTCAAGCAATTATCAGAATAGTCGACAATGAGTTAAAAAATTGATTAATAATCAATGAATCGTTGCAGACTTGCTGCTTTGGGTGGAATCATGACGCAGGTCCAAAGTAATCAAATGAGTTGTCCTCATCCATTCAGTCATCCTATGGAAGTAAATTTAATTATTAACACCTGATTTTCCTTCTCTGACATGTCAAAATGCCTGTTAAGGTTGTTAAAAACTACAGTCTGCTGTGTTTCTTGTGCTGTAGAGTCTTGCCTTTTTCTTTACACCTTGCATCTCTCCTGTTGATTGTGTCAAAAGCTGTATTACACATACATCTGACACAAGTCTTTAAGGAGATAGTTCACCCTAAAATCAAAAATGTAGATGTTAACCTCTAATATACTCTCAACCTGCAGCGCTGTTTATTGTCTAGATAGTTTTGGTGTGAGTTGCTGAGTTTGGGAGACATCAGCTGTAGAGATATCTGCCTTGTTGTGTTCCCTAAATTTACAGTGTGTGAGAGCCTTTTTGCTGACCGTTCTGTCTGACCCGACAGAGTCACTGTAGTTTAGAAGTGACCTGTAAGCTAGTCCTGTTAGCCTTGTGTGCTTTAGCTGTTAAATGTTTTTAAAAGCACCAAAATGAAACCTCAGTTCACTTGAGCTTCATACAGTGTGGCTGGCAACACACAAACTTTGAGAAATTACAATATAGAACCGTTTTTGTTAAGAGTAGCCAAAAAGCATCAAAATTTCACTAGACCGTGCAACACTACAAGGCAGACATCTGTATGGCAGATATCTCCAAAACTCATCAACTCACACCAAAAAAATCTACATGGTTAAATAGCACTACAGATGAGAGGAAATATGTATTATAAAATAATAGATAATTAATTTTTGCCAGTATTTTTAGTAGTTGTCAAGTTGAAATGCACTGTTTCTACATACATAGTACAATACTACACTCTGATCACAGCTGCCCTTGTATTAGGTACAGTTTACTAAAACTACTGCAGTCAAATACAGAAAACAGTCCAGCAGTAAATTAACTTTAAGTTCATAATGTTCAGTTTTTTTTCCCTTGTAGAGGTGTTGATTTGACTTCATGATCACTTGGGTCTGTTTGTTTATGGTGCTGTTGAACTGCATTGCATTATAAAGAGAAGTGTTTAACACCTGACAGTATAACATGATACCATACAGCACCACAAACAAAACAAAGCAGCCTCCAAAATGACCACACAGTTTAATCAACACCTCTCTAAAACAGTTTCAACAACTGGACATTGTAACCTTCATTGTGGCCTTCATGGTTACTGCAAAACTGTTGTATTGAACGGCGTTAGGTTTAGCTAAGCGTACCTTATAAACTGGCAACTGAGTGTACATGTTGTATCGTAGTCCACTGTTGTAAACACGATCTTGTTGTCTTTCATTTGCAGATCACCATGGACGATTCAAGCTGCTGGACAAGTCTTTGTGGAAATCTTCAGGATGTTCTGAAAGTCATTGTTGTACATAGACTAATAAAATTATCTTTAAATATGTTAAAATTAGTGAGTCCATTAGACTGGGTTTGAAATGACAAGTTTGTTATTTCATTAGTTTTATTTACACGCAATTTTTTGAAACGCAGAAACAAAATGCATCAACAGTGTCACAGTTAGCCAGTGTTTGTATATTTTAAATCATAAGCCATTTAAAATCTGGAAAAAACCATTGCAAGAACCAACGCACATAATAACACAAATGCCAAGGGAGCTGCATATAAAAGCAAAAAAAAAAAGGGGGGGGGGGGGCAGATCCTTTACGGTGAATACTAACAGCTTATAACAAACCCTGCCTGCAGGCCAGCTCGTGTGTTTTCAATGACATGCAAAGAGTTTAAAGGTTAAAAGTGTAGTGTAAGAAAAAGAGGGGGGGCGGGGGGGGGGGTCAGTCTGGCAAGGAGATTAACACTAATTTAGTAAGTTGGTTCTTTGTGAAACACCTCGTCAGGACTGGATGACTGATCACACAGTCAACCTGAGCAAAGCTTTCAAAGTCTCACGCTGTTCAAAGAGCGGTCTTAAAGCTACTTGGCAACAGTTAGCCTGGGTGAAGAGTCAACTTAACAAGCGTGTTTTTCTGGATAACACTGAGCTGAACGCGTGTTAAAGGAATAGTTCGGATTATTTGAAGTGGGGTTCGTATGAAGCACTCCATAGCCCGTGTGTTTCCTACAGCACGTTGTGGTCAGAATGTGGAGAAGGCAGCAAAAGTACCAGTGTAGGAAGCTGAACAAAGTACTGCTGTGGACAGGGTCAGCAGCAAAATCTGTTTTAGCCATCTAAAATATCTTTTTACCTTGTACATAAGGTTGGGTATCATTTGGATTTTAACGATTCTGATTCTGCTCATTGATTCTTTGAGTGTCCTCCTGCGTTTTCCACAGCAGAGTTGTGTGAAATGCTAATTACAATGGATAAATGTTACCAGCTAAGCTAATATGAGCTAGATAATCATCTATTCTGGTTTCTTGTATATTTTGGGTCCCCAGCAAAAAGGGGCATCATTTATTTTCCATCAGAACGTATGACTATTTGTTCATAGGTTTTAATGCACCAGTGTTTCCTCTGTATTTATTTAGCAGTACCACAGCAAGGACCACCACTGCATGATTTATAAACACTGTAATTTAGCCTCAGTGTAACAGACAGCTAAACTAAATGTAGTCCACATGCTAAACAAGAGATAATATGTAATAGTTACAAAAATCTTGTAACACTGGACCATCAACTTTAAGCATAACTATGACTAAAGCACCACAGCTGTATTAAAATTACAGAGGAAACACTGTACACTGTTATCAAACATCTAAACGCAAACATCAGATCAGTTTAAAAAAATCACTGCTACAGGTGCAGACAGCCAGATTGACTTAAGGTAGGTGTTTGCAGTAAACCATTTAATTTTAAGCAAGAGATATTTGTTTAGGAACCAATAAGCAGAATCAAAATTTTGTAATTGATTCCTATGTGGAATCTGTTCTTGATGCTCAACCCTAAATATACATACGTATACACTATATTCAGAATATTTTCATAGCTTTTCCTTGCTGTGAGACATTTTTTTTCTAATGCGAGACCACTTATATAAGCCAAATATTGTTCTCTCACGCTCAACCAAACTCCATAGGTGAAATCACTCATTTTACCTTGCAGAACATGGAAACTGCTTGCCTACCGCTGCCTCAATCTGTTAGTCTGTGTGTGTCGTCGTGCGACTTCAGTGTCTTAAATAGTTTGGATTCAAAGTCACAAAACAACACAAACAAGTTGACAGATCAAGGCAGCGGTAGACCAGCAGCTCCTGTGTTCTGCATGGTAGACATGCTGGTTTTACAAATGGAGTCTGGTTGAGCGAGAGAGTGTGATATTCAACTTATATGACAGTGAATTCCTGTTGGAAAAGGCCGTCTGTCTGCGAGGCAAAGCAGTGAAAATTTTGTAAACATAGCGCACGCTTACACTGATACATTTTTAAGTATTTAAAATACCTTTTGTCGCTGACCTTGTCCGTACCAGTGCAATGCTTTGCATCCATGCTGGTGCTCCGCTCTGCTTCTCCAACCTCAGGGTGTGCTGACCGCCATCTACTGTAGGTAATACACTGATTATCAATAAGTGCCTCATGCAAGCCCACTTCAGACACTCCGAACCATCCCTTTAAGAAGCAGTGGGGGACAACACCAAATCCATGTTAACAGAAGTTGTAAAAGTGAGCCTTAAAGGTTAAAATGACTGACTGGTTAGTTAAAGCACAGCTTATCGTTCCAACTTGAAAACCACAACCAGGAAATAATTATTTCGAGCAATGAAAAACAAACAAACCTCAGCAACTCCAGAGCACGAGGTGAGTCTTAAAAGTCTTGAGTGAGTGCTGAGAGCGTCCTGTCTGCATCCATGACGTGGCTGGTGGTTAATCGAAGGTTATGTCCATGGCATCATTCCCTGAGAGTGAAGAACTGCGCACCCCGAGCAAAACACACATCAGCACTGGTATTATTTTCTAAATAAAAAAAAAAAAAAAAAGGAAAAAACCTCACTCATCCCATTTGAAGTTCCTCAAACGTTCACTTCTTCTGAATGCATCGACTACTTTGGATCGACCACAGTGGCTCAGAATACTTTTTTTTTTTTTTTGCTAAATGAGAAGTGGCACTAGTTGAAAAAGCTCAGGTGTAGATATGGAAGTTGATGTTTTTCTCAACCTAACCTAGGTTCTATTCGCACAGAGCCCAACACCTCTGGCTAACAGGGAGAAGAGGAAACCAGAACAGACAAGAAGAATCAACACAGGATCTATTTACCTGGGTTCAATGAAGGGAGGAGGAGGGGGGAAAAAAAGAGTCGTAGAAGATCATAAAAGATTTGTAGGTAAATTGCTACTGAACAGATGATCACATGAACTCTAGAACATCCACATTTACAAAAAGTATGTGTTAAAGGAAGAGTTTGGATTATTTGAAGCGGGGTTGTATGAGGTTCTGATCAATAAACTGTGTATGAGCGACAGTACATGGAGGTCGACAAGCCCCCAGTGTGGAGGAGCAGCAGGAGCACCGTGTAGGAAGCTAAGCAATGAGCTGTGGACTGGGTCAGCAACAAAACGTATTATAGTCGTCTAAAAAAAGAAAGACATCAGTTTACACTATACACAGGGTAAGATTTGGATTTTAATAATTCTGCTTATTGATTTTGGTTCTCAATTCCAATTCTTTCAGTAACCTGCATTCTTTATGACACTAATTACCAGGGATACATGCTATCAAAGGAAACACTGAGCTAGGCTAACGTTAGCTAGACAATCGTAGCAATGGTATCCTCAAGTATCTCGGGCTTAACCAAACTCCATTCACAAAATCAGCAATTTTAAGGCTACTTTTCAAATAGAGCAGGTGTTAGCTGTACTTCCATCAGTACTCCTGCTGCCTTTTCAAACTACAGGTGTGCCGACGGCCATCTGCTGTAGGCAATACACTGGCTAACAATAAGTACCTCATACAACCGCACTTCAAATAATCTAAACTGTCCCTTTAAAGATTTAAAACAAAAAAAAAAAAAGAGAAAAACACCCTATAAAGGAAAAAACACCCCAGAATAGCTGAGGTTTTAGGGTCCAAATATAATAAAATCATTATCTCTTTCAATTAATAAATACATCATTCAGAATCCATAAAAATAACACATTAAAAAAAATCAACATCACAGATAAAACGAGAAATAAATTAAGCTGGAGTCATCTGAGCGAATGACTCGTTAATTCCTATTTTAAACACATCCAGAGAGGCAGCACTTTGAGCAACAGAAACACACCGACTCCCCTCCGATCATCAAACAACATAGTGCAGATTTGAGAGTATATTTTTCGCACTAAATTGTGCAAGTCTGTAATGCAGCGATTTTGATTTTTTTTTTTTGTTTTCCCCAAACAGAAGAGTGCACCAAAGTGCTGCCTCCCGCTCTGTCCTCTCCTCAAAGTCATTATTGCTGGTGTGATTGAGATAAAAGGGGGGGGGGGGGTCGGGCTGGAAGGGGACAAGCATGAGTGGAGAAAAAGTACAAACAATAAGCACCATTTTGAAATTTCTGTTCTCCTCCTTTTTAGCACCTCGTTTCCCTCCTCAGGGTCAGAGGAAACAAACAAACAAAAAAAAAGACCCTGCTGGAGAGCTCCGTTTCTCCTCCTCTATCCGTCCTCAGTTCAGTTTTTCACCATGAAGCATAAAAGGTTGTGTGGAGGGAGGGAGGAGAGGTTAGTAAAATGTGATGCAGATGATCTTGGCATCAGAAGCAGTTGATATCTTTGCTGCTCCCCGGCAGAAAAGCGAGCGTTTCTTATTGTTTTAATGTTTGGTAGACCTCCTACATCTCCTCTGTCCCGTTAAAAATGCCCGCAGGAGCTTGAGTCCACCTTTTCCCTGCAGTTTCGTAACATGCTCGTCGTTTGTCTCCGCTTCTCGTGGCTCCTTTTTCTCTGTTTTTTTGTTCTGAGTGTGCTTGTAGTGAAAGTCGTGCACTTGCTTATTTCAAATCCGATACCCTGTCTCCTAAGCATGCACAGTGAGCGTGTTTTTGTTTTTTGTTTTTTTGTTTTTTTTTCAAAACGTGTCAAGGTTCGTTCAGTTACGGTCGTCTTCAGGCAGTGTGTTCATTTTTTTTTTCTTCCTCTCCCATTTCTACAGCACAAAAGTGTCCGGGTAACAAATACACAACTGTTTCTTCTTCTTCTTCTTTTTTTTTTCCTTTTTCCAAGAATACATCCTCACGTTGTCGTTTTGCCTGTTTGAAGAATTCGGAGTGTTACACAAAGACGCGACTGTGTCTGTTGAGTTTCAGGATCTTCCCCAGTCTCTGCTTGGCGGTGGCCATTCCTTTTTTGGGCCTCTTGCCTGTGAAAAAATGAAAAACAAAAACCTTTAGAATTACATGAAGACTGAAGGTTTGGAAAGGGTGAAAAATGCCTGTCAGCACCAGCTGACATATCAAAAGAAACAGTGACGTTAAAAATGTGTTTTCTGCTTATAGAAAACTCTGCATGTTGTGGAGAGAAAAGCAGTAAAAACAATAATCTGATGTCTGAACCTTTCGTGGCCTGATTGCTGATAGGTGGGGGGTTGGGGGCGTGCCTCTTGGAGGGGTGCAGCGGCGGAGACATCGAGGGGTCACAGTACTGGTAGTCCGTCTCTGGGCTGCTGCCGTGGCCCCTGTTGAGAGGGCTGGGCAGCCCCTGATTGTCCCAGGCCTCGCTGCTGTTGCCCTGGCTGTCCATCGGGCTCTTGTCCCCCTGCAGGCGGTGCTGGTGCTGCGCCACCTCCCTCTGGCTCGGGCTGGACCACCAGGGCTCCTGGGACGAGGCTACCTTCTCCGGCTTGGAGGAGCACAGCAGGCCGGCCATAGACAGCATCCCCTGAATGGCCTCTTCTGTGCTGGGTGAGGTAGGACGTTCTCTGCAGGAACCAGACAGGACTCGATTACTCAGTGCACACAAATAACACACGTTTGAGCTTTAAAGGCTGCTGATGAGATCGCACTTCTCACCGTTTGAGTGGTTTGTGTTTGTGCCTGAGTTTCTGGCCAGACTGGTCCAGCTCTATGGTGTGCCCTGAGCCTTTCTGCTGAGACGAGCACCGCTCCTCCTCCTCCTCCTCCTCCTCCTCCTCCTCCTCCTGGGAACTCTCTGAATCCTCGTCAGAAGAGGACGACGACGACGTTGACACTTTATGCTACATTTTAAAATAAGAAAGGACGGATCAGTAACCACAGCGTAACAAGTCAACAGATGTAGAATATCTGTGTTACACAGCACACTGTAGTTTAGCCTGTTGTTCCTGTAATTCTGGGACTTTATATGATGCATGTGAATATATGATAACAGAATATATGATACATTAAATGTTTTACTTACCTGCTGATGTTTCTCTAATTGTGATGTATGTATTTTATGCGTCTGTTATGTATGTTTAAATGCACCCCAATATCATCTAATAAATTCTGTGTATTGTGCTTCTGTGTTGCACGTACCTAACAATGACTATTTTTACATTCAAAAAATATCATCCCACATGTCCTAATTGAAAAATACTACATTTAGCACAAGTCCTACTTTGCAATGTCCACAGGTAATATGCTGGTTACATGACCCATATTAAATTTGTAATATTCCCATATTCAGAATAATCCTGGAAAATAAGCGTGCATGTATATGTAGTCGTTGTAACCTAATCATGTCCTGTAAGCTTTTTCCATTTCCTCTTTTCAAAATTTCTGTGCATTTTTATGAACTATTTCAATTACTTTTTAAGTACGAAATTGATGTCATTCAAATAAATTTGAAGTATGTAAACATTTACAGCCATGTTTACTAAAGTGCACTCGTGGCTCAAACACATGGTGGTTATATATTAACAGCCAATGTACTTCAGTGTAGAAATCAAAGTGTGGACAGTCGATGCTGTTGGTTGTCTCAGTACTGACTCAGGCTCTCAGAATCAGATTTACTGGCCAAGTAACACATACAAGGAATCCAACTCTGGTTTCTCATTACTTTAAAAGTACATACACAATAACAGACATAATGGCTAAATACAAAGACAAGAGAACTGCAGGTAAAGGATGGTAAAGAATAAAAAATGTCTAGGCCTGTAAAGTACACATGTGGGGAAAAAATGTAAACAAAACAACAAAAATAATAGTCTATATATATATATATATATATATATATATATATATAAGTATATTTTTTCCCCTTTCTTTAACATAGTGTGATATAAGAGCCTTTGATTTTACCTCTGTGGGAGAGTCACTGTCTGACTCCACGTCTGACACACTGGAGTGTCCTGAGACTTCTTCCCTGAGTTCAGTCTTCATCCTCTCCAGACCCCCTGAGGAACGCACATGAAAAAAAACACACCGTGAGCTGAAAATGTCGACACATAACACACTTCTTTTCCACTTATTTGCTCGAGTACGGGTTCGATGATGACGGTGACTTACTGAGGAGCGCGGGTTTCTCGACTGTGCTGTGCTGCTCTTGACTGTCGTGCGTCCTCTCCGACTTCACATCCACACAACTCTTTGGTGGGCCAACAGGTGACCGTTCACCCTCCGTCTTCACCGGGCTGCTGCCTGGCCGCCTCATATCTCTGCGCACACAAAGAGACGCGTTTGAGTGGCGGCAGGGCATTATTACAATTTTACAGATGCAACAAGTTAAACTGTTTCCTGAGTGAGAGAAATTTTCAATAAATTTAGTGAAGTGAGCCCACACAACTTGTTGTCCTCTTCAGGTTTTTCTAAATTATTGAGCCGTTTATGAACATTTTAATGCGCCGTTATGCACATAGATTAAACAAGTTTTCCCAAATTTAGGTGGACTGACTTGGTGCGAATGACCGCTGAGACTTAATTAGTTAATAAGAAGCACAAACACTGCTGTGTTAGTGAGCTCTCACCTGATAATCCTGCCGTTGACCAGCATTAGCCGTAGGTGGTTGTCGTCTAAAGACTCTGCAGCAGCAGCCGATGCAGTCGACACTTTGTTGAGCTTCGCGTGAACCTTGGCACAAAACGCCGCGTCCTGAGTGGTACAGACCGTCAGTCAACAAACAGAATCTGTTAAATATTTTAGTCTAAATGTAAACATAACACAAAGTTGTACTTTTTGCAGTTAATAAAAAGCAGATTTTTGCTCCCTGATGCTCACCTCCTCCAGCGGTCCCACCTCCAGCCTCCTCAGCACCTCCCTGGTGTGTCGCTCCAAGATGTCCAGGTTGGAGGGCACTTTGGGGGCTTGTCGCTGCTGCTCCCTCAGCCGCCTGGCGGCCCTTCTCGCCCGTCGGGCCTGACATAGCCTCTCCAGCGTGGAGCGAGTGGCCGGGCAGCCGTTCAATCCAGACGGCGCTCCGCACCCACTTCCCTGAGATTTCACTGGCTTGCTACCACTGACTGGCTCCTCCTTTTGATGCAAAAAGCACATAATGGAATCATTGACAGGTTCACAAGTTCATGAATTACCTGCAAGAAACTGCTACTTAACTCATTTTTTAATCATTTGTTTCTGACAGTAGTTGACAGTTATTCTTAATGCCTGCCACCAGGTCAGAGGCAGATTTTTATTTACATGATTATAATATATTTTGCTTATTATGGTGGAAACACAACCACTTTTGACCTCCAAAAATCAACAGAATATGAGGGTTCCTCGTAGCAGCTTTATTATCACAGCTTAGAGGTCTAACCGCCTCCTATATCTTCTCCTCCTCGTCCTTTCTTACCTCCAGGTAGCGGATTTCCTTAGTCAGCTCTTTAATGAGATGGTTGGGCCTGATATGGTCTGGTACCTCACTGGTGGGCTCAGTCACCTGCAAAGCCACAGCAGACTACATTCAGACAGGAGGAGTGAACAGAAAGAAGCCTGTTGTTGGCCACTGACACACATCCAGCAGATAAGAACAAACAGCGGTGACGTCTCCGGCCGTGTAACAATAACCATCTGGACTGCAGATATTCAGTCAGGAGCAGGAACACAGAGGGATGACCGTGAGAACACTGTGGCCGACTCTCACCTCTCGTTTCAACCAGGTCCTCAGTGCACTGATTAAAGCCTTGACTCCCTCCACTAGGTAGGTTGGCGGTGGACAGTTGTCCTCTCGAAGCTCTGAGAGGGAAAAAGGAAAAAATATCAGAATTAAAACTATAAAAGTCAAAACTATTAAAAATTATCTAAAGGACATGTAAATCATTTTGCACTATAACGTCACAAGCTGATAAATAATTTACAGACTGTACGGAACAGGACAAACCTTCTGAAAGGAACAGTGTTTCCACAGGACAACAAAATTATGCAGATAATCACTCAAAGAGATGCCAGAACAATAAAATTATTGCTCTTGTTTGGAGACTCTCTGCCATCATCACTGATGCCGAGCGCCGCCACACTCACCTTTTAGCATTTCCAAGAGGTTCTTGGCCACATACCAGCAGATGGCCTCAAAGTACGGAAACTTAAAGAGGTCTGGGGTTTTCAGACGACGCTCCATTTCATAACACCTGCAGACCAACAGGTGAACGACGAAAGAGTTTAGCGATGAAGCAACAAACATGACAGAGGGTTTCGTAAACCTTTTCAGGAGTAAAATTCGAGCAGATTTCAAGCACTTTCAAGGTACTTAAATAAAAAATTCTGACTCTGGAAGCCTTTGTCATCACATATAAACCCGATTCCATAAATGCAACTTTCCATTCCTTCATACCCACAGGAATTAATGTATATTCTTACCTTTTACTAGCAGTTTCTAACTTTGTTTTTTGTTTTTCATTATTTAAATCTTGCTGATTTCCAGAGAAACAGATCAACAGAGGACTTCTCTAGCTATAAATCACAAATGTGATGACAAAATCGTTTCATCTCAAACATTTTGAGTCATTTTGTTGAGAAAAAAAAAGGAATATCTTTGGATTGTGGACAAAACAAGACATCTGAGGACGTTATTTTGGACTTTGTGAGACAGTTATCAGCATTTTTCACCATTTTCTAACAAGTTATGAGCCAAACCGTTAACAACTTGATTACTCAAGAAAGTAATCAACAGATTAATCAATAATGAAAATAATCTTTTGCTCCAGCAGTGATCGTGTAGATGAAACACCAGAGGAGTTAGTATTCTGAAACTAACCCAACACATAACGGTGAACGTTAAACTTTCAAGACTTTGCACAAAAACTGATGAGAGCAAACTGGCTTCTAAATTAAATTTTAAAAATATAAATAATGTCTTTCTTGTACTATGTGAGCTGTTTACCTGAGCTGCATGCCAATATTGAGGTTGTGAAGGAAGTTCCCTCCAAACGCCATGCAATCCTGAGAGGTGAGAACAGCATGGATCCAGCCTGCAGGGGGCGCCAGAGCACAGAGGTTTACCCAACTTATCCACAGGTTGACTTGCAACAATAACACACTTAAAGGTAAGACATAAATTGACACCTTAATACAAGGCACTTCAAATAAGTCAGTTGGAGTGAGCTGCATGAATAAATATTTTTAAAGCACAAAAAGGCCTGCGTGTGTGCACAAAAACAAACTTCTCGTCCTCCCACAGTCAGACTTTAAAAAGATAAGGTTGTCTATTAAAACGACGCGTCCCCCCTCAGATAAGCAGCACTCTTTAGACAACATAAAGTGAGAAAAAGCAGAGTGTGGAAGGGGGGGGGGGGGGGGGGTCGGTGTAAGTCTGATAGACAGGCCTGATAATGCACTGCTTGACTGACCTACTGTGCTCTCTGACCCCCACTTAATTCCCACCTCTCCACACCCTCGCTGCCAAAAGCTCTCTTTTACAACACTGCCTCAGCCTGCTGAGAAAGCGCTGTTTGAGGACTGATTGAAGACGTCCAGCAGTTTGACGGGCTGAACTGAGCTTTGTCTGCAGAGAGCGAAGGAACTCGATCGGCTTAAAAAGCCTA
The DNA here is from genome assembly GCF_056507025.1 of Lutjanus erythropterus. Lineage (NCBI taxonomy): Eukaryota > Metazoa > Chordata > Actinopteri > Lutjaniformes > Lutjanidae > Lutjanus > Lutjanus erythropterus. Next base: position 22,765,929 of record NC_139338.1, on the reverse strand, counting down.
TTGAGATGCTGACGGATGGGTAATTGCATGACTGGAGGCGTCAGCTTCACTTCAGTGACAGAAAGCATGTCATCTTCAGTTAGTGACATGAAACACAAACATCTTTTTACCCTCTGAACACAACTTCTAATCAACAGCAACAACAGAACTGCTGGTTAAAGTAATGTGAGATTGTAAAGTCGTGTGCAGGGGAGAGCTGTGTTCATCATATTACATAATAGCGCTGTTTTTCTTCATTTTTCCATTGTAATCACGATCATTAAGAACTGTTTGGGTTGTTGCTCAGGAAGAAATTCTCTCTCTGTTATTTTCCTTTGGCAATGACAGAGGACCTTCAGGAGGCCTGTATTTTCCTGGCAGGAGCCATGGGAAGCGTGATTATTTTAACTTTTGAATGCATGTGAAAAGACAAACAAATCCACTCAACAGGTCAGGCGGGTTGGTGCAGAAGAGTCAGTCAGACAACAGCTGAAATGATATAACATTAGTAAAACAGACAGCTGTGTGTCGTACCGTCTTGTTCACAACAGTTAAAAGCTCATATTATGATAATGGCAATATTACAGTGGAGCAGCTGGTTCCAAAAAGTGAAGATACTTCAGTAGAGTGGTGGTGGTTTGATTCACTGCACGGAGAGTATTTGGGGTATAATCTCAGTACTTTTTGTTTTAGAATTTAGATTTAAATTCACAACTAAAGCAAGTGGCCAAACTTACAATTAAAAATAGTTCCATCATCATGGTTGCCATATGCATTAGCTTCCGGCTGGCATGAGCAATTTGGCATCATAGCTATAGGGGTTGAGCGATTGGACAAATATCACTCATCGACGATGAGCTGAATCCATTGCCGGTTGTGTTTCTTTTGGACGATTTTTGGGGTGATATTTGTCATGTTATTTTGCTAATGTAATAGTCTCCAGAGTGACAGCTGCTACTCCACGCCGTGCTCTCAGTGGTGCAGTACACACCCACTGACCCGGACCACGAGTGCACCGAGCTGGGTGAGGAGTGAGAGGAGCCAGCCTGCAGAGTCAGACTCTTTCCACTCTTTTCACACAGTGTGAATTAAGGATTTAATTCAATCAAACCAGAGCTGGTGATTGTTGGAAGAATGGACAGACTAACAAAGACGGTTTTGGTGAGTTTTCCATGTTTTTATGTCAAGTTTGAATGAAGTGTGTTTTACGAGGAGTTAACGAGCCTGTTAAGCTCGTCTTGGTTTGGTGAAAGTGAGGATCTAAAATTCAGAGGATGCACAGCTGTACTTCTCTGTTTAAAAGGGAAACTAAGTGTGACGATGTTTAATTTCTTGGCACTTTGAGAGTTTATTTTGTTTAATGGATGTAGTGAACACAGCGTATATAACAGTGAATCTGCCCAGCTGAGACTTGCGAGGACGGGAGGATGGGCCGACGATGGTTGGTTGGAAAATTTTAACATTTCACCAACCCTAACGGTAGCAATAAGTTAGGCGTCCACTGGTTTTGTTTATTTTATGCAGCTCATTTGCTCTTGCTCTGTTATGAATGTTTACATTTGTTGATTTGATTCAGTTGCGCTGGGTTAAAGTTGAGGCAAAAAGCAGGAATGCTCAAGCATTTCAGATAGTTTAGTTTTGATGCAACATAAATAGGGAGTAAGACTTGCTAAGCATTCATTTCCTCCTACTCCTTTTTGGACATGAATTATTTATTTCTGCAGAAATGTTTACTGTAAATTTGTTACTGTTGTTTCATACTTGTAGATTCTATTTTCTTTTCTTTTAACGTTTGATAATAATTTATGTTATAACTAGGCTTTGAACTTACACACAGCTGGTGCAACGGTGCAGAATAATTTCCTTGGTCTGGAATAAATGAATGAAACTACGGGCATGAAAGCATGAGAGGACCTCTGATGAACTTCACACAAGCATAAACAGAAGCACACACCTGTAGGGATGAGCAGGGTGGTTCCTTGGGGCACGATACACTTGTAACACTTGTCCACTTTGTCCCCAAAGAACACTTCACTCTGATTGGGCGAGGAGCTCCATGCCTCGTATAGTGCAAGGTTGGCGGGAGTTGGCTTAATCAAGTAGAAGATCTTCTCACCCTGCAGAGCAGAACAAGAAGAAAAGAAGGAAGAGAGGTTTGAGCAGCTGTGGTGATGCTGCTGTTTTCAAACACCCACAAACACCTTGAAATTAAGGTCAGCTTCGGTTTGTGGAAGGGCGAGGGTGAGATCATCGGAACGAGCACAGCGGCGCTGCCCCCGAAGCTGCCTGATGAGCAGATGAGATGTGAGAAGCAGGGTGACCTTTCAGCAAGTGGTAGCCAATCAGCCGTGACTGCCTGCCCTAAATACCTCAGTATATACAAACACTGTAAAAACCACAGAGTCTGACAGATGAAAGGTCAGCACGGTCGTAGATAAAACAACAAACAAGGAGCTAAATTAACCTGGAGTGCGTCATCGTCAATGCTCAGCTCTTCTTCCTGCACACACTCACCCAGAGAACATGGTACCAGACCGAGGTGCCCCCGAAGTCTATGTGGAAATCTGTGTAGCTGTCCTTGACTCCCATAAGGCAGTACTTCTGGACAAAGGGCTTGGGGAAGAAGGAGTCGTCCGGCCAGTAGTTCTCCACCCAGGACATCTTCTGAGCCACGTCAGGAACCTCCACCAACTCTGACATCCTTTAAAGGTGGTGGGAGGGACGCAAAGAAAGAAGGTTAGAACAGGGTTGTCTTACTGTCTGCAACCAGCACTGTTCACAGTGGACAGACACACACCAAAACTGATCTGAACTTACTGCACTATCACTGTATAGTGACTGTGCAATATCAATGTTCACTTGGCTTAAATCTCATTTGAATAAATATTTTGTCTTAATTTTTATACTGTTACAATCTTTTATATTTCCTCATGCATATTTTTCCTACTTTTATATTGCATGTTTACTTATTTACTGTTTTATATTGATGCTTATTTCCAGTTTGCTAGAAAGAAAGAAAGGATATTCAGAAAGGAATATCTTGTCTTAATATTTCAAAACCAAACGAAAGAAAGAAGATCTTAAATTCAATCTGTCCAAGCATGTTTGAGCAAGAAGACTGGGGGTCCGTTGCCTTATGTAAATCTATTGCGGGGTCCTTGACATTAAAAGGTTTGGCGCTAATCGAACTGTACATGCTGATCGAGGCACGGAGGAGGAAGTCCTGGCCTGGGCTACACCAGAAGCCCCAAAGCGCCGGCTGTCTCCAGCAGAACCTAAATCATCATCAGAACATAGCCGATAGTTTCCAAGCTTGCAGTCGGCAGATAATTGAAAATTCAGGGACAGGAAATTATGTCTCACTGAAAAGTAGCATAACAATGCAATTAAGTTTGTACTTACTACTAAGTTTGTAATGGTCAACAATTACTACAACTCCTGATAATACACAGAGGAACTGATATGAAACTTTAACAAAATAAAAGCACTCAAGCTCCACTTGATACAATTAAAAGCTTCATTAAAACTGCCGACTTAACTTACAGTGTTACAGCCATATCTGTCACACAGCCAATGATGGTTTATGTAAGCGTTTTGAGTGACACCACTGACTTGTGCTGCAAATGTTAATTAGAGATCTGTGCTTGCTGAAGCTCTTCTTTGAGCCAGCAGAGAGAACAGACGGGAGCAGAGCTTACTTGGTGTCAGAGAACTCCAGGCTGATGAGGTTGAGAACTTTGGGTCGATGCGGCTTCGTGAAATACTTGATGAACTCGCTGAGCTTCATCTTGCTGTCCGCCTGCCGCGCCACATCTATCACATCGATGACTTTATCACCACCTGGAGAGAGAAGAGAACCCTTTAGATTATGTAACATCAGATGGAGAACTTCTGCACACTCATAGACATGAAGGGGCCAACTAGAACCATAAAGGATTCTTCATCTTATCCTCATAGGAGAACCCCTTTTTGGTTCCTGTTAAAATCTTTTATAAAGGTTCCACCTGGAATCCCTTCAGAGTTCTACCAAGAACTCAACATAAAGGGTTATACACAGAACTATCTGAAATGTTCCACCTACAACCCCATATGAGAGGTTCTCCAGAGTTCCACCCAGAACCCTCTCTGGTGGTTCTATCCAGAGTCTTTCCATCTTCGAAGGGTGCCAACAAGAACCCACCCAGGGAATTGTACCAAAAACCATTTTACATTCCAAGGATTTTATCTAGAACACATACAGGGGTTCTACTGAGAACACCTTGGGGTTTCTACCAAGACCCTTTTTATATTTCAGCGCTTTTATCAAGAACCCACCAAGCTTCTAATGAGAACGTGCCTATATTACAAGTATTTATCAAGAACACACAAAGGGGGCTCTACCGAGAGCCTTTTTTATTCCAACGATTTTATCTAGAACCTACTAAGGGGCTTATAGAAAAAAAGGGTTTTAACCTAGAACCCATGAAGGGGGTTCTACCGGAAATGTTTTTATATTCCAAGTGTTTTACTGAGAACCTTGTTATATTCCACAAGTTTTATCCGAGACACACTCGAGTTTTACTGAGAGCCTTATTATATTCCAAGGGTTTATCGAGAACACACTAAAAGGGTTCTAGCAAGAACTCTTTTTTTATTGTGGTACGAATAACACCTGACAAACCCTTGAAGAACGACTTCTTCAAGGGTTTCAACAATCCTTGAAGAACTCTTTCCTCTAAAAAGGGTTGTTTGGATGACAAACCATTTCCTCAAAAATGAAAAAGGGTAGAACCTCAGCCCTTCAGGAAGAACCCCTCTGGAACCCTTCTTTTTTAAGTGTGCAGTCAGTGAGTCTTGAACGAGAAATATCTTCTTAACTTTTTAATTGGCTGCTGAGTGGGCGCAGGGGTTCAGTGGGGTCAGTGGCCTGCTGGCATCTCCATGTGCTTTTAGAGATCAAGCCCTGAGGGAAACTGGCACCAATATGGCAGCGTGGGGAGGGGTTGTACAGCGGGGGCAAGCGAGACAATCTGTCAATCTGTCCAGACCACCAGTCCCTGAGGAGGGGGGGGGTGGAGTGGGTGGAGGTGAGAGAGGGCTGCTGCATTTAACGCCCATGAGTGCGTGGGAGACCTCAAACACCGAGGCAACTACGTGTATAGATGTGAGAAAGAGAGCGTACACAGGCCTGCTGTGGTGCATTTACACGTCTGAGACAGAAAACAGATGCTTAAAAAGAAAAAGCAGCAGAGAATACGCAGCAAACAGTTGGGACGCTGCAAATCACACTCGGGTGACACATGGGGCCGGAAGTAGGGCTGGGGTGGAGTGTATGTGTGTGTGTGTGTGTGTGTAGCAAGACAGCTGGTTGTTGTATTTTCCCCACACCCCTCCCACTCACCTTTTTTATTACCCCTTTGCGTGTTCTCCCTCTCTTCCCCTCACACACACAAACATGCACTTGCACTCACAAACACCTCTGAAGGCCCAGCTGGCCAGCGTCTGATGACAGAGAACAGCTGGACTGAAGGCAGTCGGTCACACACAGAGAGAGAGAGAGAGAGAGAGAGAGAGAGACAAAGCTGCCTGGAAACCACACAAGCTCAAACAGCCAACAGCAAGAGAGAAACCTTTATATAACATCCAAAAATTCACAGCACTGAGCCAGCTCGAGAGGCACTTGAGCTACCTGAAGTCCCGCTGTAACCATGATAATAAATTACAACACCCAGTAAAGTTAGAGGTCATTAATTAAGGTAATTGCTGCAAATATGTCTTAGTCAACGTGCTTGAACCAGAATCTCTCCTCTTATTGCACTGACTTAAATCAGTTTAAAGGGTCAGTTTGGATTATTTGACATGGCGTTATATGTGGTGCTTATAGGCAGTCAGTGCAACCAGTTTGGAGAAGTCGCAGGAGCACCAGTATGGAAGCTAAGAAATGTACTGATGTAGACAGGATCGGCAGGAAAAGGTATTTTAGCCTCCTAAAAAATCACCTAATCAACATCAGTTTAAGTGCGTGCAATATTTGGAGAATTTTCACCACTTTTCTTTGCAGTCATGCTGCTATTTCTGACAGGAAACCACCGTTATAAGTCAAACATTGCTCTCTTGAAACCAACCAAACTCCATGAGCAAACTCTAATTTTATCTCTCAGAACACAGGAGCTGGTGGGCTACCACTGCATCGATCTGTTAGTTTGTTTAGAACCGGCAGAACAGTAGCAGTGTTCTGCAAGGTAAAATTACTAATTTTGCCAGTGGAGTTTGGTTGGTTTAGAGAGAGCGATACTTGGCTCATATAACAGTATTTCGAGGGGTGCAGTGGATCACAGTTGGCCTGTGGTGTGTGATCCATGTACAAAACATAAACTTCATAGAGTGAATTACAGTTTTACTTTTTAAAGTAATAGCTCCTTCGATCTCAGATGCAGAGTAAAAAGATGAGACGGTGAAAAGATGAGACAGATGTGTGCAGTGTTTTACTCTGAAGCACTGTGCCGTGGGATACAGACTCTTAAAAAAAAAAAGGCAGAGCGGCTGATTTGAAAGCTGCCACTTTCACCTCCATCCCAGCCACGATTTTGGGCATTTTCAGCAGTTAAAGGGAGAAACTGGATGTGCTTGTCACAGAAATAGATCATAAGATCGTGAGGTTGATTGTAACTTCAACGATGTCTGCTGCTGCTTTCCCTCTGACACACAGACGTCGCTCACAAGAGCTGCCTCTCTACTTCAAACCAAATCAAGTCTAATTTTAGTCAAAAGGTGTCTACATAAAGCCACAGTTCAATGTCTCTGCATTTACAGAACCTCCACTGAACATTCATCAATGCTTTCCCACCGGACCCAATCATTGGCCACACACTAAGTTGGCTACACAACTGCTTGTTCTCTAGTGAGTCACAGAAGACATCAGCGTTCACTCCTGTTGTCCCATTGTCTCCTGACTGTTAGAACTGTAACCTGACACTCGGTCCCCGGTCACAACACCTGTGCCTTGGCTTAATGCTCAATAGGGCATGGGAGAGGGAGATAAAGTGAGGGAGGGAGTGTGTAATCTGAACTTAATGATAAAAACAGCGGTGGGCTTGGTAATGGGCCTGTAATAGGAGCTGGGAAGTGGCAGGCCATTTCAATAAGGAAGCGTAGTGGTCATAGAGAGGCTAGTGAAAGCTTAGACGTCACTCATTTAGAGCTCATTCAGCCATCGCCTGATGCCTGATAAGTGGGTTAAAACCCCATGAACCTGGAAACCTGTTCATATTGACACACAGATGGCGCCTGCTCAGCGATGGCCACTTAGCTGGCTGGTGTTGGGTGGTTTCATTAGCTTTTAAAGCAGACTGAGGCTACTGTGCATTCCAATCACACACAGGCCACATCCTTCCCAAAGGATAAACACTAATGTGTTACTGTGAATCTGATACAGCTGACGGCAACTGTTTCACACCGCAGAATAAAGCCCACTGATTATTAAGTGTCCTTACCCACATACTGCTCCACGTCTTTGACGGAGAAAGAAGGGTCCGGTAGTTTGAGTCCCAGTCCCTCCATCTCTGTGACCTGGATGGGGTAGTTGAAGCCGTGTCTCTCCAGGTAACGGGTTGTCACCTGCTCGCCCTTCATCCGCATCAGAATCTCCTCGCCACTGAAACAAGATCATAACAAATTCAGTTAACTTGAGCTGTTGATATTTTAGAAACAGAGTCATTATCCCTTACATATTTTACAAAAAGAGATGTTTTAAAGTGCAAACGGACAGATTTTCAACTTTCCCCTCCAAGCGGTACCATTGTTTGTGCTGCTGTTGTAACAACAACTGGATTGGTTTCTGTTTTCCTAAGAGCCTACCTCTGTGAAGAACTGATCAAGAACACTTTTGAAATAAAAAGAAACATTTTTGCCAGAAGTACAGAGGTGAATAGAAATTATTAAAACATTACTGCTTCACACAAACACGTCACTACAGCAGGGGTTGGTGTCCAGGTGGAGTAACAGTTAGGGCTTTTTTAACAGCTTGGACTGTTGGATGTTGATGGAGACAGTTGACAGCGAGTTGAAGAGCAACTCAAGTGACCCTTCCTTTAGTTCCTTCTCTAATCAGCAACAGTCCAATCACAGTGACGGCTTTTAACCGTAACTAGGCATCACAGGCCTGTCAAGCTTTGTATTTCTTCTTTATCTGCTCTGCAAATGTTAGAATATCCAGTTAACTAGCTTACTACCTGCAGCCAGACTTGTGATAGACGTCACTGTCTTTACCAACTTGTGGATTATTCCTTGGGTTTACATTGGGATGTAGTATGTGGGGGGTCTGAGAAAGAGGATGTGAACTGCTTCAGAATCAAACTGGGCTGACGATGACGCATCTCTCTTTGGCTTGCTCTCTTTTTCTAAGCTGGTTTAGCTTAACTCTTATCCCGGCTTTCTCCCTGAGACGATCGCAGTCTGGTTGGGTGACGGTCACAAGGTCTGCTGCACTTCATCTAATCCCTGCACTTCTTTTAACACATTAATGATTGTATTTCTGTCATATATCATATGTGTGTCATCTTTCACAGTCTGACCAATGTTTTCTGGGATGTAAGCTAACTTTTGCTCCGTGATTTAGCATTAATTACAAAATAAAAACCTGTGACACTAGAATCTACAGTAGAGCAGCATCATGTATAAAACCAGCTTCATGATGAACTCTTTCTCCGCTTAAACAGGTATGAGCGGAGCTTGACACTTCCTGTTTGAGTTGACACGTGAGGTAGTTTATACATGTGCATATGTTCAAACTGATATCTACCTGGCAAAGGTCCTGTTCTGGAGCTCCTTGATAAATACTGGGGTGCCAGCCTGCACCGGCTTTGTTCCATCGTCTGGCTCCGTGTAGTCGTGCCTGTGCCAGTTGTTGCGCTTTTTCACTGTGACAAACAGAGACATGAGAGGTTCACAGAGCTGCTTCGTTCTAATTTTATCATGTCCCTGTTGAAGCTCCCAAAAGTGGTGAATTATGCACATTGCCACCACTTTTCCTAAGGACATTAATTCACTACTCAACCCCTGTGGTAAGAGATGGAGGGGCTTGTCCAATCAAAGTGGAGGGCTTATAACACCATTCAATTAGCTGGTTAATGTCTGCCCTCCGGGCTCCCCGAGCTTGACCCCTCCCCCCTTAAAAAATCAGACTTGAGTAACACTGCAGAGAGTGACCCTTTTCCCTTGGGACTGGTCCAACATACAGAGACAGAGATGGGAGGGGAAAAACTCCATGGAATGAGGGGGAGACATATAAATGTGAGGCAGGGAGTCAGAGGATGTTTGATGAATGAGATACATGTGAGGATTGAGGGAGGGAGTGAGGGAGACAGAGAGAGAGATGACAAATATCAATACTCACTCAGGGAGGGTCCTTGTAGGACATCACAGTTGGGACAGTGGTAAACATCGATGTCCACAGCATGATGCTCTTCTACCTGCACACAGCTGGAGGAGGAGAGAAGATACAGTTAGAAAAAGGTCACGCTTTGTCCAACATGATTCAGGATCTGTACTACATGCCAACTTCATGCGAGACATTGTTTAAGAGTTGGGCTGCGACATTATTTCCATTATTGACTAATCCAACAATTACTTTATAATCATTTGATGTATAAAACGGCAAAAAAGCAAAAACTCCTTCACAGATTCTCAGGGGTGATGCTTTGAAATATCTTGCTTTGCTTTTACCAACAGACCAACACACAAACAAACAAGGGAGTTTTTTGGAGGAGTTTTGCCTCCTGACTGAGTCAATATGAAACAATCATTAAAACAACTGCAAGACAAATAACTTCATTTTTAAGCAAAGACAGATGACACAAGCGTAGCCACTTGTGCAGAGTTGTCTTCATTTTGTGCAAAAGGCAAAAGCAATTTGGTTCTTCCTGACTTTTTTATTTCTTTATCTAAAACAATCCATTCAGTCAGATAGATATTTATTATGACAGTAATGCAATTACAGTTCTGGACAGTTTCAAGCACTTTATCCAACACTCAGGCACTTTTCAAACCTTAAAAACATCCCATTAAGATTCAAGTGTTTTCAAAGATTTCCAGCCCCTGTTTGGAAGGGTGTAAAAGTAGTTCCAACTGCAGCAGTGTTGACAAAATGTGTGGGCAACGTTGAGTTCTTTGTCTGACCTGGACATGTTGAAACAGTTCAATCACACCCAAGCTAATGTCAAACTTGTGTCAACCGCTGTGCGTGTTACCACAGGAGATGTCAGGGGTTACAGTTTTGAGGTAAACAAACACTGAAACAGCAAAGTACAGTTTGGTTCAGGACAGTGACCTTTGCTCTGATCCATTTTTCAAAACAAATATAAAGTTTTTTTGGACAGGGGCAGGAAACAAGAACTAGCATGCCTCTAGTTAATGCTGCATTCACAAATATTGTTCAGACAAGGGGCTTCTTAAAAGTGTGCCTTGAGAAAAGTCCATGCATGCTGTGGGATTTTGTGACAACCATACATTATTGTACTCTGTGCACACTCATTTCTATACCCTAAAAATCTTTTACAAACCTTCAGATTTTTTTGATTTTATGACCTGTTTTAAAAGGGTGCGTTGCTGAGTTGACTTAATTTGATTAAGTTGCAAATTAATTCTTTATTTTTTGATAAATATTGTGAGTAATATAGTGGCTTGTCAACTTGTATTTGGCATTAGTAAGTAAAAATAAACATTTACAAAGAGATAAGAGTCAAAGAGGCTATCTTGCACAGATATGAACACAGGTGTGCCTTGATACTTTGGCTTGCCTTGCCCTAAACCACTGGTTGGCATATATTTGAGCAACCAAGTCAGTATAATTGTTCACATCCACCTCCAATTTGTAAGTCAGAGCTGAAGATAACAGCCTAATAAAGTGGTGTCAAAATGGCTGAAAAGCCACCCCACATCCAAGTAAAATATAATATTTACATTAATAAAAATCAGTTAGTGAGTTAAAAGGAGCTATACAATATTTGTTTGCATGTGGGCTTTACTTGTTCATAAACTACTTCAGATATGCTACACAGCAAAAATTACTTATGTTAACCATTTTAATTATATAATTACAAGGTTAGGAGTGCAGGTAACCATCTTGGAAAAGGCGTAATTACTCCCAAGCTGGAATCACGGGACATATTCCAATTCTTCCCATTCTTCCATCTTTATGTGAATGCATCAACTGTTTATACAGACAGTGAGGTTTGCTGAGGTCTTGCTTTTTTTTCCCCCATCATGGATCTGCAACAGTGCTAATGCTACCCCCGACTGTCCTGCCACAGCCGAACCACAGGCACCAACACACATGCATTCCTCGGTTGCATACCAGAGCCCCATTCCAGAGCAGCATGGGTTGAACAGCAACCGAGTTGCCATTCAGCCTGAATGGACACCAATGGCTATTTAGAGTTAGAAAAACTGTGAGCTGCATGCTTGTGTGACTGAAGCATGTGCACACATCATTTTTATGGTTAAGTGATGGGCAGTAAGCAGTTCAGAGAGGTCACACACAAAAGGACCATATGAACTTTTCGGCCATCCTTGTGCTCATCATTTTAAAGTTATTTTTGCGATTTAAAGACAACAAATGTGTTTAGTGAGATCATGTGTGTCCCCACTTGACCTGGAAATAATCATCTGGCTGTACTTTTAGATGTCTGTTTCCAATTCTCTTTCTTGAATCTGAGGCCATGTCTTTACTGTGCTTACATGCTTTTTGTCTACATCCACGCACAAACATCATCATCATAAAAACTTGGCTGTTGGACAAGACGTAGTTTGGAAAATCTGATTTAAAGCCAGGTAAGAGTAGGGATGAACTTTCTGCTAGTATGCAAACAAACACAAAATGTACCAATCTGACTTTTCTCATGACCAAGGCCAGTGTAATTATTTCACTTCCATTGCTTGTTTAGAAATTCGGCTAATTAAGAAACATGCTGCTAAGCACCATTAGCACTGTGATGGCTGACCCTAAGGAAGAATTTACACTATGCAATAATCCATGACAAAACTGCAAGCACACCAACAAAACTCACAATTTGCCATCTTCAAACCTCAATAAACACTTCTCTTCTTCCCTTGGGCTCTAATGTCTGGCTTCAGTATGACAGATAACACAGTGACACGGGGTACAAACAATGGTTTTGTTGCTCTGTTTTAAAAGGCAGACGCCTGCAGGCGGGATGGAGCTAGTGGCAGCCTGCTATCAGCTTTGATCTACAAGAAATTGCAGGAAACTGTAAAGGAAATAAAGCTGAGGGCCATTAACTCATCAGGAAGCAGTGAGCTTGTGTGAATGCTGGCTCCAATCACCCCGGTGCACTAACAGGATATCAACAGTAGCTCCCTCTCCCCTGTTTACCACATAAACACAACCTTGTGCTATTATTGCCGCTCTGCAAACATTCACTTGTTGAAAACCACATTAGTGAAGCAGGCAACCAGTATGCAACTGTCAGGGTGTCCTCAAAGCTGGGTCAAAGAATCAAACTATCACCCCGAATGACTTCTTAAACAAATTAATTACCAATGTTGCTCAGTTACAGATGGAATATTTCAATTTAAATATTTGATTTGCTACTAAAAAGGGACAGTTAATCCAGAATCTAAAATACATATTTTTCCTCAAAGCTGTAAGGCCATTCATCAATCTAGATAATTTTGGTGTGAGTTGCTGGCTTTTGTCTGCCTTTACTCCAATATCCCATCTATGCATTTTTGTTAATGGGGAGCTCAAAGCACCAAAAAATACAAAAAAAACCAAACAAACAGCAATATCTCTTTCCAACACCATCCGCCAACCATATCACCACACAGAAGGTAGCGTGCAACTACAATGCAGGATGTAAGCATTAATGCCGTCCTCAGCTGACCTGTAACCATTGGTACATGAGTAGATGCATGCTTTCTTCTGCACAGTGATACAACTGGTTGTTGCAGTTTGGTAGGATGAAAATAGTTCCTTTATGTTTTTACAGCTCTGCGGTGGATATCTTTAAACCTCTGCAACTCACACAAAAACAATCTGTGGATAAATAGCTCTATGGATAAGAGGAAAAGGGTTGTTTATGTCAGATATCTTTTTTTTGCAAGTTACTTTTTGCTTCCAAGATCCACAGGAAAAAAACAGTAGGAAATAGCAAAAAAAAAAAAAAAAAAAGCTGGAAAAAAAATACCCCTGCCGCTGCACGTGAGCAAGCGGATGACCAACAATAACACTGTGCAGTGCTTGGCTGTTGTATTAAGCCGAGCTCATGTATCAGGAATTTTGGTTCAAACATGTGGCTGTTCGCTGGGGGAAAGCATGAGTCACACACAGCCTCTGCCGTCGGGTTCACTGAGATGTGCGAGGGCAGCGCGTGCACAGCCGAGGTGACTTTGTTGTCCTCATCTCACTTGGTACTCTCCTTTTATGTAATACCGCAGTGGGAAATCAGGGCACTGTGCCACATACGCCAGCCTGACTCAGCTTATGTGTCACCTGTAATGATTAACAAGGCACCCGGGCCTGTGAAACTGAGCGGACCCGAGATAGAGAATGTAAAAGGGGTGGGAGGAAACTCAGCTGAAAGGGAAAGAGGGCCAAGTATTTCTTCCAGCCTTGCTCAGACTTGATGATGTGTTGCATCATCGTAAAGCTGGTGAGTGTGCAAAGAGCTCTTGAACCAATGAGAACCTCATTTCATTTGCTTGAAGAGCAAGTAGTGCAAGGATCAGAGTGCAGAGAAGTGAACTGACGTCATCTTAATGCTTAAAGAGATAGTTTGTTTTTTTCTTAAGTGGGGTTGTATGATGCACTTAGCCATAGTCAGTGCATTACCTACAGTAGATGGTGGTCAGCAGCAGGAGTACCTGTAGGAAGCTAAGCAATGAACTGCAGTGGACAGGGTCAACAGAAAAATGTATTTTAACATATTTTTAACTACTGTTGATGGCTGACAGGCATCGACCACTGAGCCCTCTCCCATCATAACATCCTGATATAAAAGCCTTCTGTACTTGTGGTAGTTTGTCCCCTCAGAGTTGCCCTAAGGTAGTTTTTGTTCCATTTTGACATGTTGGGGAAAAAAATAAAAAGAAACAATTGCTGCTAGTCATTGCACTAATATTACATCTCCACATCCCGTTTATTATTTTGCTCAGTTCTGTTACATTGGTAGTAGCTGCGTTTCTTTTCTGCACGTCCTTCAATCATGCTGTTGTTATTTGCACTATTGTTTTCCTACCTTAACTTCTTCAGTATTGCTAGCCCGTCAATTTTGTTTTAAGCTTCAGGCTGAACGCAACTAAGTTACAGATATGTGGTGCAGAGACGAAGAAGACCCTTGTTAACCTGGGACGGGGATGTATGTTGGACACTCGCCCGCCAGGGATGTGAGGGTTGATTTGCCAGAGGTTTCTTGGCTGAGTGAGATAGATGGTGGTTGCTGTCAGAACAATAGTAGGAAGCGGCAGTGACAACATTGTTAAGCTGGTGAATAAATCTGCATTTCTGTCTGGGACAGCACCCCCTCCCCAAAAAACATCATCATCATCATCATCATCATCATCCATCTGTGGTGTTTCATTGTGGACTAGGGCTGCACAATTAATCGCAATAAAATTGTAAGATGGTCAATTGCAGTCTTCAAATCACAGAGCCCGGTTGTTGGTCTACCGCTGCCTTGATTGTTCAGTTTGTGTGTGGAATTTTGTCATAGTGTTTTTAAAATGTTAGTTCTGATTTATAGAAGTCACCAATAACACAAACAAACTACCAGACCTAGGAAGCGGTAGACCAGCAGCTGCCATGTTCGGTGAGGTAAAATCACTGATTTCACCCATGGAGTTTAAGAACGATATTTGGTTTATATAACAGTGGTTTTCTATCATTAAAGGGCGTCTGATGGCAAAATAAAGCAGTGAAAATATTCTACATATAGCAGACAATTTAACTTATTGTTTTAGTTGAAATAGCTTGTTGCTGACCCTGGCCACAGCAGGACATTGTTTTGCGTCCATACTCCTTCTCCTCTCTGCTTCTCCAAACTGGGGCCATGCTAACCAGCATCTACTATAGTAATACACTAACTATGGAGAAGGTCCTCATATAACCCCACTTCAAATAATCTGAACTCTCTCTTTAATAACCATCCCTTTAACAAAACATTGTTATCATATTTTGTGGGACAACAACAGAGCGTATTGTGATAGACGGGTGACAGAGAGTCCAGTCAATATGTCTCACAGAGATAAAAAACAAAACCTCGCTTTAGTCACACTGGAGGGTTATTCTGTGACGCCAATGCAGCAGATTACCAAGCAAAACATCCTTTCCTGAATGAGAGGAGATGTGTGTACTTGGCTAAACCCTTACTGCCATCAACAGCCCCTCTCCCTACACTTCCTCTCATCAAGGGCCTCCTTCCTGTGTGACTGAGAGGGCTTATTCATTAGTCCATGCACTGTGAGGGGTTCATTGTCCTCCATGATCGGTGCAGAAACACAAAGGCTGGAGGCGGGCATCACCATTATTTTAAGCTCCAAATAACGGCTCTGCATGGGGCGGCGACACGCCTACATTAGGGAACTGGCAGATCCCTAATGGATGGGTGGTAAGAGATAGAGATAGAGAGGAGATGAGGGCAGTTAAACACACCTGGCTATCTTTATCTGCCCCAGAGGAGCACCTGACTCCTAATGCACTCAGCCAGAGCTTACATAAACAGAGCAGGACTTGGACAGCGGTAAGTGCCACTGAGCCCTGACAGATGGATAGGGATCTGTCATTTTGGCCTTACTGGTTAAATCATTTTAGCTAGCTATGTGTAAAAGTGACTTAACATCCCTACAGTGGTTACAGCTTGAAGGAGACCACGGGCTTCTCTGTAGTCGGCTGGTAAACAACAAAAGAAGATCACTTTGTTGTTTACGGGGCGCTGCGGGAGCCCCGGGGAGTTTTAACAACTTAATTGTTTTTGGTGCAGGTTGAGCTGCCTCAAGGCTCCAAGCACTGAGGCTCTGCTTTCACACATGTCTTCAACATGCTTGTCTTAAGGCCCCCAGTGCCCCCGTAAAACCTACAAAGCCATCAGTCCTGTGAGTGTCTGCTGCTGAAAAACATCAGCCAACAAACTTGGACTGAACTCAGCTGAAGACTTGCAGATGCAATCCTCTTTCTAAGCTTGTCAATAAGCACATTTAATAAATCGAATTACACTGAGCTTATTGTTCTGAACATATGACTGAGATTTTTTTTTCTTCAAAACCTTCAAACGACAGTGATACTGAGCACCAAGTGTACAGTAGAGTTTTGACAGGCAATATGGCCGTTAATTTTCCAGAATACCAGCCATATAGAGCACCTAGGAGACATTTATTTCAATAGTCTACATCGGTCAACTATAACTGACCAGACAATCAAAGGCTAGACTGACTATATGAATAGTTTCATCATGTTGATAATATGACACGGCGGTCAAACCACATGAGCGCGCTCTGGGACTGAGAGTCTGCATCACAGTTTTCTTGACCGTTACTCCACCATCTCTTTATGTACTTAGAAGAATTATGCAAACTGCAAATATTCTATTTCCTCACTTGGAGAAAAAACAGTGGCACAGCACTATTCGGGTGTGCTCCTGCAGCACTACACCTTTGATGTCAAGTTAATTTCATTCTCCTTCCTCATCCAGACACACGGGTGATTTGATCATATTTTAGGGATGAACGATTCTGGAGAAATATCTAATTGCCATTTAGTTAGACTGACATCATTATTCTCATTTTCATTGAAAAACAAGACGATGGTGTTGTTTTTTTCAAAGATGTTCTCTGAAGTCTAGCGAAATACGTGTTGGCTAGTACACCTCTGCAGCACTACGATATTTAGTTTAAAATGGTATTTTGACACACATTTCACCTTGAGCAAATATTGTGCATCCTGTGATATGAAAAGTGCAGCAGACCATAATGTAATTTCAATAAAATTTTGTTTAATTGTTCTGCCCTACCACATAAAACAAAACAAAGGGTTAAATGCTAATATACATTGTAAATTCTGCATGATCCTTTCAGTATTGTGGATAGCGTCACTTGGCCAGATGTGCTAATTAATGTAATTCTTGCAAGTCACTGTTTAATTCAACTAGCATGCTGCAAACTTCAATATTAAATATTATACATTAAGAGGTTTTTTTTAAATGTGCTGCAAAAAGCTGACAGAGATATCTAAATCTACTCCCAAATTAAGTCAAATACTATTAACAGAGTGACAATTCTGAAACAAGTTTTCAATTTTATGGCAGAAGTGCTTGGCTGTATCTTAAATATCATAATTCAGTCTGGCTGGTAATCAATACATGAGGCTGTTGACCCGTAATCAACATTGATCAAGCTGAAAGTAATGCAGTTTCCCTGCCCTCAAGAGACAGTCTTGCTAATGAATGTAAACACAGCTGTAAACAGGAGCTATGAGTTCGCTCTTTATTTTGGCCAATTAACTGAACAAACATCTAAACAGACGATTTGAAACGTCTCTTTCATGGACAACAGTGGAAAAAAAGAGTAATCTTTCCAGCCGTCCATCCATCTACTTAGCGTAAACACTAAAAAGGTACTCTGTAGAGGCTATCCATCTCTCTTTAGTGTGCTCACACTCCGTGCGACAGTGACGGATCGTGCATTGAACTTGGCTAGCTGGAGCGCCCATCAATCATTCCCTCCGTCACCATTGAGCCCTGCTGGTCTATCATCACCCCCACACACCGTCCATACCTAAAATCAGACAACGGGCCTGACCAGAGTGCCTGACACCTACGCCAGGGTAAACCCTGTGATCTCACTTGACCCACTGAGGATTTCCAGCATGCCAACATCCACACTGTTGACGTAAATTGGCATCTTGCAGGCACTGGAAACAATCCATTTAGAGAAGCAGGTCTTGTAATTAGGTGAGGCTCTAAATGGTAAATAACAGAGTTCAAACTAACATTTGTAGTCCAAACCACAGGCTATAGTAGTAGGGGGTTTTGGTGCCTAGAAGAGTCTTTCAGGGCAGTGACACAAGATAAAACTGGGTCATGGGAAGATTGAGAGGATTGCCAAACACCAAAAACAATTCTTGCTCTAATCATTACATTTTCTTATGAAATAGTCAACAGTTTTATTGCCTCTAAATATTTTTTAAGATTGAACTCTAGGAAATCAGTATTTGGTTGATCAGTCTTGTGAGTCACAGCCAATCAAATCTGTCAAGTTTGCTAAAGGGTTGGGAAGCAGTGCATTAGGGGATCCAGGTATCTCCATGAAATGCTGCTTCCTGCTTCTTAAATGTAACGTTTTGCTGCTGTTGTCATTTTTGATTGTAAATGAAAAGTTTTTGCTGAACAAAAAAAGTGATTGGAAGACGTCCCCATGGG
The DNA here is from genome assembly GCF_056507025.1 of Lutjanus erythropterus. NCBI lineage: Eukaryota > Metazoa > Chordata > Actinopteri > Lutjaniformes > Lutjanidae > Lutjanus > Lutjanus erythropterus. Next base: position 22,747,543 of record NC_139338.1, on the reverse strand, counting down.
CTCCGTGAAAATCATAAGGATTTCATTAATACAGATACTGTTTATCCATACTGACACTTATCGATACTATTCGCCATAATTTGGTGCAAAAAATATGCATGACATGAAAAAGCGTGAAAACATTCAGAAGTTATTTTATTATTACTGTTTTTTTGCAGAAGTAAGTTAAGCTGTTTACTGGGTTTACTGCATTTAGCTGCATTTTCATCAAATTTGGTAAAGTGAGCCACACTTTTGAATGTTTTACCCTGTCAACTGTTCATGTATCATGACATAAATACAGATATCATTGTCATTTGACCAGGAGCTACTCAATATTTCAGTCCTGACAAATCAAGAACTGGTACTGACTTAGTATGGGTTCTCATTACCCATCCCTATCAGTAATGAAAATAATTATTAATGAAAAAAAATGTTAATATTATGTCACAGTATGTTTCACCAGCTGTGTTGTGACCAATCCACATAACATTAAATACAATTACCTTACACAACATAACAAACTGCACGCTTGAAGGTTTATAGATTTTAACTGATTAAAAATAGTGTTGGATTAATCCTCATTACACCAACAACAACAAAAAGCTGCCTCGCTGATCATAACCCCGACACAGATAAACCCCACAGTGTTCTTTTTAATAGCCCCAAGTCCTCCTGCCATTAGAGTGCCAGGCCTGTATTGTGTACTGAGATGCTGAGAGATACAGGTGATGGAAAACAGGACCCTCTCCAGAAACTGAGACAGCGAGACAAAGTCCCCCACACAAACACAAAACAGCAACTCAGCGAGCACACTGACAAACAGGCACCAGGAGGTTGAGCTCCTCTCCTTTCCACTCCATCGGCGTGCCATCATCCACAGCCAGAGAATATCCCTTTCCTTCTGGCCAGCCTCGTGGGAAAGAGGCAGGAAATGTGGCTGTTTTTGGAGCTCTGCTCTCTGTGTGTGTGAGTATCTGCTTATTAGTCATCAATGGGGGAAGCTCCAACATTTGTTCCTTTTTCTTGCTGGCACATGACACACAGCCAGTCTTTTTTGGCTCTGATACGCCACAAATTCTGGCCGCCAAGTTTTCTGGCAGCACGCTTAATGTGGTTACGCAATGGCTTCCGTCATTTCAACACAAGCAAAAACAGATTATTGTATTCATAAACAGTTGCCGTGGAGATGCGCCCACACACGCTGATTCAAAGGATGGGACATGTGTAACTTTTGTTTAAGTCAGCCAATGGACTTAGATCCACAGAGATAAAAAGTGACAGCTACACAGTCAGGTTAGGTCTTGCTGGTTACATGTGCCTGACACACAAAATATAATTTGATAACAGTTATACTACATGTTCTTGAAAGGGAGATCTTGTTATCTTCATTCTCTCAAGATAAGAGCACAGGATGAGCTATACAATAATCACGTCAGCAGACTTTCTGGTGACATACCATCTAATTAAAAGTGAGTTTGTACAATTATCTAGGCCACTTTGTCACCCCAAAACAGTACAGAATGATCTTGCCCCCAAAGCATAGAGTGTTTGCCGTAATATCAAGTGTGGACTAAAGCACGTATGCCTACAATCTGACATTTTACGCCATACATGTTTAGACACACAAAAAGTTTTTACTATTATGCAACAATACAATTCCCATTATGATTTCGACAGCCACCACCCACACGCAGCATGAATCACAAAAAAGAATCTCTAATATCACTCTCCCTTTTTTGATTACTAATGAAGATAAGACATATTTAAAAAATAGTAAACAGAACAAACCACAACTAAAAGCAATCCATGGGCATGTCTCTGGCATGCCTGGTGCCTTTAAATAATCCCCCTGCTCACCACTAGGGGTCCCCTGCCATGTGCCTCCTCTGCTTGAAAGGGGGATTTAAATTTCTCAAGCTGTCAATCAAAGGCCCGACCATAACAAGCTCCTTGTTCTCTACCATTTGCTTTCTAAGAAAGTAAACCACTAAAAACACATGAAAAAACAAAAATGCTCAAGTCATTCACACATCTTGGAATTTACATTTATTGAAATATGATTATTAACTAATCTGGTGTAACAATAACCTACAGATTGCGTCCAAACAAACAGAAGTTGTTTATGTAAAGGTGCTTATGTAAATAAGTTGAAAGTACATGCAGAAGGTTAGCACGGTTGCCATTACCTTGAATAACCCTACTTGGCGTACTAGATTGTGAGCTTGGATCCACAGAGTGATACAAAACGACTAGTCTGACTTGCTTTAAATCTACAAAATCTCACTAAAACCAACATTAAACTTATTTCTGAAGTGACTATACATGAGCTGGCAGTCATGCAGCATTTGTGTGTCATGATAAAACTACCAAGCTTTTGATCGCTCAGGTTCAGCTCGGCAATCGTGGGTTGTGTCTAGAAGGGAACGCCAGACCGGCGAAAGATCTCGCGAGAATGATCATTTAAAACCAAATTATGATATGTGCCTAACCATTACCAAGTTTTTATGCCCATAAACTTACACATATCTCAAGTTCAACTTTGTGACATTATAAAACATAATTCGTTTGTATAAAGTCTAGAATAAAGACACAACACATACAAACCTCGCGAGCGTTTCGCGAATCAAGGGTTCTCTTGTAGATACGACCGCAATCCTGATAGATCGGCATACTAGTAGATAAAAACTATTTGCTATAGGCTATATTTGAGTCAATAACGTTTATTAAAAACATAATCACAGGGACCAGGTACATGTCGTATGTATTAGTGTCATTGGTAGGCTAGCTCCAAGCCTGTTTCAAGGAACGAAGCCCCACTTTCTTTCGTAAAGTCGTGTCAATAGACGGTTTAAAACCCCCGTCGCCCACCGCTAGCGTTAGCTAGCTAAGTTAGCCACCAGTCAACACCGCTCAGAGAACCGTCGCTTTTCTTTAACAAACAACTGGTGTTTGTCGTTTCTAACGGACCATACCTATAAAATACACCATAGCTTACATACCTGCCGTGAAACCAGTCTTTACAGATGTCGCACTCGATCATAAACCGGCTCACATCGTAGGGCTGCCGGCAGACACAGTACAGCGGGGCCGCCGCCATCTTCCTACTGTCCCCAAACAACGCAGGAATGAAGCGGGGCGGGGATTTAACCCACGGTACGAAAATAGCCGAGGAGGAGCCGAGCGGGCACGAGGTTCCTCCATTCTAGGCAATCCCACCTCTGACGTCAGTTTCCAAATTATTCATTTCCATCTGGTTGTGTGTGTGGGCACACCAACAATAGACGCAAACTTTTTTCCAACAAAGGAATGACATAATGGTACTGTTTGGGAATTTTATCAATTTATAGACGTATGCTCAGCAAAAACTGACGACTTTTATAGACTAAAAAAAAGGTGGTGAGGCCTTAGTGAGTACATTCTATATACAGTATATTATTATTTCAGTTAGTTAAGAGGTATTTACCTTGGATTTGGTGGTGGTAGAAGGCACTATATGTGTGTATAGTGATGACTGTAAATGAAAAACTAAACATTATTTTTCAAAAAAAAAAAAAATGGTGTAGGCCTATTAAAATAACTTAACTTTTGATAAATTTCAGTGGATGTATTCTCTTCAACCCAATTTACAAACTTCATGAAAAAAACTAGAAGTTAACCTTAACTTGTAATCCAGAACCCAAAATCTTCACAACATATGCTAATATGACCAATTTGCATGAATGAAGTTGAATTTATGCACAGGAATTCAAGTATCTAATTCAATATAATAACAAAGTCATAAAAAGCAATGCATAAAATACTTTAATTTTATTCCATATTGCTGAAACTTCAATTCAAAATTTCAAAAATGAGCAAAAATACATAAAATGTTGTCAAAAAATTGAACACATTCAACCTAATTTATCATTTCAAACTCATGAAGACATTCCAAGAATTCTAATTTAAACTGTAGTCCAGAACTCAAAATCTCTAAATAAAAATCCCACTATCTGGGGAAATAGCAGAACAGAACATGCAGAATGATTCTATAACATATTTAACCTCAGGAAACAGGCAAGAAGACAGTTGACTGAGGTACCAAGCTTGCTCAACTGTCATTGGAGCACAGAGTGAAAAGGAGCAGGATTCAGAGGGGGTCAATTAGGAAGATGGAAATGAGCAAAAATATCAAATATTGTCAAACCATGTGTATAAAAAAGCGTTTGAGCTGACTGAAACGAGAAGTACCTACTTCCAAATGTGCAGCATCAGCACGGACTTATCAGTAACCTGGACTATAAATGCAGCTGACACCATATAAAGAAATAAAAAGCTTAATTGTGTCACACAATTCAAATCAGCTCAATCAGCAGAATATTTGCACAGTTGCAGAGTTCATCCTCTGTCTGTTCTCACACCTCTTCTCAGAGAAGAGTCAGTTCCTCTGTTCTTACTCTTCACCTATGGCGGCCGCCGCAGAATAAAAACCAAACACACAACAATATCAAGCCCTGGTATGTCTCCATGGAACGTGTCTGACATGCCCTACGTGCTTGTGTGGTGAATAGCAATGGGACCACCGACCCACAGCTTGATCTGTGAGCTGACAGCACCCATCCCCCCACACGCCCATCTGTGCTGCTCTGCATAGGCAAGCAGGCTCGGTGCATGCAGAGACTCTCTGCACAGGAGCAGAAGACATATGTGATTCACACAGTTCATGTGCACATCTCACTCTCAGTTGTGTGTCTTTTTTTTTTTTTCTTTAGTGCATACTCAGCCTGCAGCAGCAAATACGTAAACATCTCCTTTGTCTTCAGGGTGATAATACCGGCCTGCCTGCAGCACTTGGTTGTAGCAGATCAGTATCATGTCTTCACATTAGGTTTTTTTTTCTGTTGTCAGCCAAGTGTGAGCAGCAGTGCAACTTCACGTCTGGTGTGCAGATCCACTGCATGCCTGCTGGAAGTTAATTATCCCCTGTAAGTGGAGGTCAGTGCTCCTTTAGGTAGGTTAGTGTCACTGCTGATGAATGGCCATGGACAACTTCCCTAACTCTCACATGAATCCTGTTTAAACCACCTGAAAACAACATTATCAGTGCTTTATTACCACTAGCATTACATTTGGTGATTGCAGTGATGGAAGAAGTAGGGGAGACTGGGGGCAGTTGTAACTTTTAAAGAATTTTCCTTCAAAACTCACAGACAACTTTTTTTTGCAGCCATCAATTCAAAATACAAAATGAGTGTATATTTACAAAAAACAGTCAAATTCAACAATTTAAACAGATAATATCTTGTCACTTTATTGTATCCAACTAAATATAGGTCAAAAAGTATTTGCAAATCATTGCATTCTGTTTTTATTTATGTTTTATACAACTTCCCAACTTTTTCAGAATTGGGGTTGTCCTTCAATACATGTATTTGGCAGATTTTTGCATAAAACAAATGAAGTGCTTATAATATGTTTTCTTATAAATTAAGCTGCCCAAGTGTATATACAAGTATAACTGAAAAGCTTGTTAAATTAACAGCGATGAAGATTAATTGGCAACTATTGATGATCCTTATTATTTTTCATACAAAAACATTGCTTCTTAAATGTGAGAAATATGAATTTGCTGACTTTCACAGCACAATTGATGAAGCTCTATAGATTGAATTGCATCACAAAATCACCCAGCATTTATTTATGTTTATGAGGGTGGGAATGCAATATTACCTGTGATGACAACTGTACGTTATTTGAGGATGAGCAAGTCAAATATGAAATTTGATTTCTTGAAGAAATGACAATTATGTGACATGATGAAACACTGATGATATTCCCTCAGACTTTTACCCGTTCAAAAAAAGAAGAGACTATGTTGACTTTCCTTGTAATTATTCACACATTTGTGCTAATTTTTTAAATAATTTTGATTTTTGGACTGTTGGTCGGAATAAACTTGGGCTCAGGGTAATTGCAATGGCATTTGTCAGTATTTTCTGAAAATTTCTGAAATTTCACAAAACAATCAATCGATAAATGGAGAAAATAATCAGCAGTTTAACCCATAATGCAAAAAAAATCATTAGCTGCCATTAAAATGAGCTCCATCTCAACCAACCACCAACAGTAAAATCCTGATTTTACATTAATGCATTAGTAATAATGATGTAATGATATAATTATATATTTGTAAAACTATACATATTTTCTGCATTGAGTACTTTTATTTTTAACACTTTATAGCCTACATTTCCCTGATTATACTTAGAAAATCTTTACTTAAGGTGCCCAACGTTTTCAATGTAGGACTCTCACTTGTAATAGAGTATTTTTACAGTGTGGTATTAGTACTTTTTCTCAAGTAAATGCCCCTGAATACTTCTTCCACCACTGCTCATTGGACGACCAATTAATCGACTTTTTATTTCTTTTCAAAATAAGTAATGTAAAGCAGCCACAGCTGGTACTGTCTTCTACTGTATTTCATTTTAATCTCAAACTACCTAAATTACACGTAGTATTAAAGCGCCACCTGCCGTCTGAATGGCGCCATTGCTCGCTGCGCGTTCACGCTCCGCGGGGCGCGCACGCCGCCGCGTACCCGCTGACGTCAGGAGTTACCCAAACAAGGAAGGAGCGAGCGCGGCCCCGCCCCTCCGTGATGTTAGCATCATGGATGTATCAAGGTGCAGCAGAATTCAGGTGTCATCCAGACAGAAGGTCTGACTTCCACTGATCGACGGTTTAACGTCTGACAGATGATAAAAGAGGTAAGATGGAAAATAAAAACACGGTGCTGTGAAAACAGTTATAGCTGCTTTATAGAGACGGTTTATAAACACTCCTAATGTTAATAATGTTTTGGACTGTGCAGCGTATCTGTCACACTTATTATCTGTATAGAAACCGTATAATTTCTTATTTTTTAATCTTCTGTCGTGTCAGATGTTTTTGTAATATTCATACTAACCTGCTATAAACGAGCTTTCACCGCGGTGTGTTTACAGTGCAGCATATATTCACTTTATCTGATCAAACGGTATTTGCTCAAAAATATACCAATATCAAAATCATTGGTAAAATATATATGAGCGATTTTGATTATTATTGGCAACCCAGTGGGTTTAAATATAGGCCATTTTTTGTCACAAAACAAATGTCAAAAGAGACCGTGTTTCTAACATTTTATTTCGTTACTCTTTTATTTTAAGATATTAGCAAAAACTCAATTTTGATTGAGGCAACAAAGCTTGAGAAAAATATTAAATAATTTAATCTATAACGGCTGTCTGATAACTGCATGAGTATTGGGGTTACATTAAGAAAAAAGAGAGGAGGAAGATTTTCTTTTATTTTGTATTTCGAGAGTAAAGTTAAAATGTTACGCACAAAACAGAAATGTTGAGAACAAAGTCAGCTGTTCAGAATAAAATCAAAATGCCACGAATGAAGTCAAAATGTCAAGAGTAAAGCTGAGTTGTTGAGAACAAAGTTGAAATGTTGAGAATGAAGACGAAATGTTGAGAAAAAATGATGCAAAGGTATTTCAACTTTATTCTCAAGTTTATTCTCAAAATGCAAAGTTAAATCTGCTAAAAATACATATTTTAGGTTATACTTCATTATATCTATATGGTGTTCTTCTAGACTTCATTATCAGTTTGGTAAATGTGTATTTGTATCCTTGATAAAATCAGAATAAAGCTGGAGGCTGCAGATTTGGGCCCTGAATGTAACACGGTGTGTTTTATATGTGACGGAGGAGGCGGAGAGCCGCCGAGAACCTGAAGATGAGGCGTCTGTCACGTAAGAAAGCCCTGAGCCTGGTGAAGGAGCTGGACGCCTTCCCCAAGGTGTCAGACAGTTATGTGGAGACGTCAGCCTCTGGAGGAACAGGTGGGACATTTATCAGACAGTGAAGGTATCAGCTGACGTACCTGCTTTGACAGAAGAGTAACCGCCCTGTCCGTCTCGTCCGCAGTGTCCCTGATAGCTTTCAGTGCCATGGCGCTTCTGGCCATCTTAGAGTTCTTTGTTTATAGAGACACTTGGATGAAGTATGAATATGAAGTTGACAAGGATTTTTCCAGGTAAGCTTCATTTCAGAGGTATTAAATGTTAATTATTACACAAAATATATTTAAAGTTTATGATAGAGACATACTGTAAATCTAATGTTATTCTGTTCTTTGATTATTTACAGTAAATTGAGAATAAACATTGACATAACAGTCGCCATGAAATGCCAACGTGAGTAATCCACCTTCTTGTAGATAATTGATTTATTTAAAAGTTACTTCTTTGTTATGAAGCGTTCAGGCCCCTCGGGTCATGTGGAACTGGTTTACTCGGGGACCCCAGGACGAAAAAATGAAGCAGATTTTAGTTTCTCAGCTCCTCACCAGTAAAACAAGATTCCTGAATAATCGAGATCTGCTGAAACTGTTAGTCAGGGCTTTCCGATAAATCAGACACATAATTTCTTTTTAATATTAAAGTATTTGTTTGCTTGCTTTTGTTTTTGTTTTTATTATGTCTTATTCTTGTTGTAATGTTTCTTAATGTCTTATTAAGCATTTTTATGCCCCTGTAAAACACTTTTATCCCTGTCCTTTTCTTCTGAATGCAATATTTTAAGAAATCTTTTCTGAAATCATTAGATTTTATTGTTAAGAGGTCAAAGTTCAAGGTCACTGTGACCCCACGTCTATTCAGTTCTGATGAATGCAATATCTCAGGAACACCTGGAGGGAATTTCATTACATCTGGCACAAATTCTCACTTAGACTCAAGGATGAACTTATTAGAATTTGGTGGTCAAAGGTCAGAGTTCAAGGTCACTGTGAACTCTTGTCCGTCTCCTCTGTGAAAATAATCTCTAAGTGAAGACAACATGTTTCTCACTGGGAATTGTGTGAAAATGCGCGTCAGTTAACGCAGTGATCGTGTGCGTTTCGCGTCTGTGTTTGCAGATGTTGGAGCAGATATTCTGGATCTGGCTGAGACCATGATCACGTCCAACGGCCTCCAGTACGAGCCTGTGAGTAAAGCGTGTCTCCAGATTAGGTCATGTTTGATTTTTTTTTTTTCTGCAGATCATAAGAGGCATTAAAATAAGTTTTCTTTGTGTTGTTTTTCCTCGTCTGCGTCTCTCCTCTTTGTGTGTTTGTTCAGGCTATTTTTGAACTGACCCCACAACAGAGACTGTGGCAAAGGTAAGCCGTCAGGTAGCTACTGTAACAAGGTGTCTGCAAGTACTATAAAAGTCCTCTAATGTCTAAAATTATTAAATTTAAAGGCTTATTTATAATTAAATATCATGTTTTGTGTCTTAGATTCAGTTTATAAGGTCTGTTGCACTTTTTTCAGTCTTTTTTTGTTATTAAATTTATTTAATTTTCCATTATAATTGTCATTTTTCAGTCCTTAAATGTATTTAAAATGAGAAATCTTGCAGGCACACTGAAGAATACGTTCTGTTTTTATGGTCATGGAAAGTTAAAACTATGTAGAAAAACACCTATATCAAGATTCCTTCTTCGTCTTTCAAAGAGTGTTTTTTAAAGTCTTTTCTGAAGCGCTCAGGAGTGTCTTGCATGTTTGCTAACCTGTTTTTCTTTTTCCCCCTCAGGACGTTGATTCTCATACAGAGCAGGCTGAGAGAGGAACACGCGCTTCAGGAAGTCCTTTACAAAACGCTGCTCAAAGGAGGTCCCACTGCCCTGCCGCCACGGTCAGTCTCACGCGTGCAAAACACTGACTTTATATAAAGATGGACGACGCGTCTCCACCTGCTCCCATTGAACAAAACTGCACTTTGACTTCTTTAGTTTGGTCCATGTCCCATCTGCTAGCACAGAATAAAGTTCTGTTTTCTGTAGTTATTATTTAGTTGGTCAGATATGCTGCTCAATAACCGTTTGTGTGTGTGTGTGTGTGTGTGTGTGTGTGTGTGTGTGTGTGTGTGTGTGTGTGTAGAGAGGATGCCTCTATGGAGCCACTTAACGCTTGCAGGATCCACGGCCACGTCTACGTCAACAAGGTGGCAGGAAACCTTCACATCACTGTGGGAAAGTAAGAAACAATGTCAAACACTGACCCAAAAAAGTTAGATTTTATTTAAAAATCTTGAATGATACACAAAATGAACACAAACTCAAAAATTACATGTAGTACAAGGCGGGTGGATGAACAGGTGTGTTTTTTTCCCTTGTTATTTTTACTCTTCCTGTTCCCCTTTTCTTTATTTTAACCAACAAAAAAAACTGAAGCAGTTCCTTATTCTAATAAATCAAGGTTGTTGTTTTTTTTTTTTTTGCACAAATGCTTCCGATAAAAATATCTGAAACAACTGACGGTTATGACTGGAGGTCCACGTAAAGACTGCAGTTAACTCTTTACCACGATCCAGCTGCAGAACAGAAGAAAATAAATATTAAAACATAACCATAGCGCTGTTGTTCCTCTTGTCTTTTTCAGGCCCATTCACCATCCTCAGGGTCATGCCCACATTGCAGCTTTTGTGAGCCACGAGTGTATGTAACGTTTTTTTCTTTTTTTTAAAACAGTGCTATGTACAGGCTTACAAACGCAGATTATTCTTTGTTCCAGTTTCACTCAGAGCTCGTTCAGTGATTCCCTGCGGCCTTGATTGAACCTGAGCTTCCTCTCGTTTTTGCATCACAGCGTACAATTTCTCCCATCGAATCGACCATTTATCTTTTGGAGAGGAGATACCGGGCATCATCAATCCTCTGGATGGCACAGAGAAAATCACCCATAACAGTAAGTTGCTGCTATTTCTCCAGAGATAGGGGAGGATAAAACACATGACGGAGTGGCTTAACATTCAAATTGAGTTATATGCAGAATTAATGACGTGTTGAGACATTTATTGAACCAAACACGTCCTCAGCTCACCCTGGATGATCACTGCTACAGTAGCTATTACTGGAAAAAGGTTTCAGCTGGAGTTTACACATATTTCCTTCTAGAAATTGATGTAAAACACTAAAATACTGAAATTTATTCCCGTGTTTTACCACAGATAACCAGATGTTCCAGTACTTCATCACAGTGGTTCCAACCAGACTGAACACTTATAAGATTTCTGCAGACACACACCAGTTCTCTGTCACTGAGCGGGTGAGTAAAAAGTTGTTAAAACCCGATTATTTCACACCATCTTTTTCAAAATTATGTGGTAACAAACGATGAGAAGAAAAAGGAGGGAAGGGCGGAGAAGTTTAAGAGAAACCTGGGACAACACTGACCACTGTGCTGTCTGTTTTCAAGGAGAGGGTGATAAACCACGCAGCGGGCAGTCACGGCGTCTCCGGCATCTTTGTGAAGTACGACACCAGCTCGCTGATGGTGACGGTCAGCGAGCAGCACATGCCGCTGTGGCAGTTCCTGGTGCGACTGTGCGGCATCATCGGGGGTATTTTCTCCACGACAGGCACGTCTGGTTTCAACCTGCAAACATGTTCATTTTAGATTTGTTCATTTAAGAAGACAGTACAGAGAAACACCGTCATATCTGAAGAATAAATGCAACACGGTATTTTTAAACTTGAGCCATATATTTTTTTTTTTTTACATATTTTAGTTTGATTGGTCCGTGTATCGCCTCAGCCTCTCTAGGAATTCTCTCCATAATGTTGTCAGACACTTGAGTAACAATCTGAGCCTGTCTGTGGTAAAAACAATCATTTTTAGTGGATGTACTTTGACAGAATTTACACCCCAAAATATGTAAAATAGGCCCCAGGTTTAAAAATAACGTAATTGCCCTGAAATCTGTGCTTTTAAATAAGTTAAACAACTAATTATATTTCATAAATGATTGACTTAAAGCGACGGTAAGGAACTTTCATATTGTGTTGATTTTGGAGCCCCCTGTGGACAAAAGGGGTAGTGTAGCCACAAAATATGATGCCATAAATCAAATTATCCAAAGAAAAATCCTGTCTTGCTTCTGTTTAACTGGCTAACATGGTACTCACTGTAACTTTGCCTGTGAAAATGTAAACACAGGTTTGTTTCGTTTGATTTTATGGAGACCTGGTGGCAGGTGTTAAGAATAACTACACAGAAATAGTCGATCGTCTCACTTATGGTCTTGTAAGCTTGTGTGGACCAGTTAGAGGCATCAGTATTAAACTGAGATGGTTTCATAACCAGTTAAAATGTAGAAGTGTCTGAATTCATCCTTGTATCAATAAGTGTTCCTCTCTTTTTAAAGGGATGCTTCATGGGCTTGTCGGCTTCTGTTTTGATGTTATCTGCTGTCGCTTCAAACTCGGAGTCTATCGGCCCAGAGAGGTGAGTCTTTACCACAGTCTGTAGAAGTTTACCAAATCCAAAATATAACTAAAGGGATAGTTTGGATTTTTTGAGGTGAGGTTGTATGAAAAATAGCTGTTTTTTCTGTAGGAGTCTGGTGGCTGTGGAGAGACTGATATTTGGCTTACATCATGGCACTTTGCCATTGGAAAAGGTGACAAACCAGGGTCCTCATACTACCCGCCTTAAAAAAAAAATAAATCAAACTATCCCTTTAAAATCACAGTAAACTTCACCATGAAGTAGATCTCACAGATGCACCTGTGCTGAATCTATTTTAGGATGTGCAGCTACACCATCAGATGAACAATCTCAACAATCACCAGACTCCTTTGTTGGCCGACAACGTCCCTCAGGAGTAGCTGTTCACTGACCATCGTCAAACTACTGATTCTGCCAGCTGACCTGACAAATCACACAAGTTCAAGAACAGTTTTCACCATCAGAGGATATTCTGTGTTATTTAATGATGTTCAGTTTTTTGTTTTTTTGTTTTTTTTCACATTACCATGTCATAAAATTGTGTTTTTCTACTGAAAAAGAAAACACTATCTGTTGAACACTCTGCTGTTAACTTGAAAAATGGTAAAGTTCACATCAGATCATTGCTCTTTAGACAAATGTACCCTGTGACTGCAGTTATACCTACGTTTTAAACATTATTTACTTTTGTACACCTGTGATGAAGTTTCTTGTTTTCTTTATTCTTGTTTAATTCCTTGTGTTTCTGTTCCATTTGCCGTAACAGCACATTGTACTGATCGTGTGGTTGTCTTCCCAACTCCATTAAAGTTTAAAATTTATAAATTAACAGCAGTGTAGTTTTATTTTTAAAAACATTAATATGAGGAAAATATTAAAGAAAACCCAGACTTTACGAGGTGGGAAATACTACTGCTAATAATAGGTATTTTAAGTGAAGCAAGTGAGCTTATTTGTAATTTTAACAAGCTTATAAAGAGTGTGAATAGCCAGAGAATGAAAGAAAATAAGGTCAGCTGAAGCCTGGAGACACCTCAAGAGAATGAAGGACCACAGAATTTAAATTGGGACTCTTCTAAAGCTGAAAAATGTCTTAAACCCCTTTTCACTGCATAAAGGCTTAAAGGGTACACCAGTGATTTAGTATTGTACTTGTGTTGGGGGTGTTGCCTGAGACAGATAAAAAAAGAAAGACCGGTTATAAATCAAAGCAGCAGAGACCAAGATATCATGACATTTCGTCCTTAATATGAATTAAGCTCCAAAAAAGCCATGAATCCTACATTTCTCATAATACAGCTAAAAGTCTGTGACTTTCAAACTTAACAGACTCACTTCATAATGCAGACACTTTGTAAAATATAGACAGCCTTTAAACCCAACCTTAAAGTTTTCAACATTGGAAAGCTGTATTTACAAAAACCTCCTATCTTATGTATTAAGATAAGAAGAGTGTAATGTTAAACTGTTAGCTACTGTTTGCTTAAAGTAGCGTAAGACACTGTTAGCGATCACTACAATTGGCTAATGTCCACACTACCATTAGCTAATGTTATCAAACACTGCTGTTAGCGAATATGAAGGCTACTGTTAGCTTACACTACCGTTAGCTGATGTTAGTAAACACTACTATTAGCAAACACAAACACAACTGTTAGCAAATGTTAATGATCAATACTGTTGGCTACAGTTAGCTTACATCACCATTAGCTAATGTTAACAAACGCTACTATTCACTAACTCAACTACAACTATTAGCTAATGTTAATGAACGGTACTGCTGGCTACTGTTAGCTTACACTACCATTAGCTAATGTTAGCAAACGCTACTGTTAGCTAATGTTAATGGACAGTGGCGCTGGCTACTGTTAGCTTATGTTACCTTTAGCTAATATTAGCAAACACCATTGTTAGCTAATATTAAACATTACCATTAGCTAATTAGTATGATAGCTACTACAACAAGTGGCAAAGTGATAATACACTTTTCCTATCTTAAATTAGGATACATAAATTCAGTTAATAGACTAAAAAAATCATAAACTGAAATAAGAAAGGGTTTCAGACTTGGGAAGTTCCTGTAATGAAGCCCTACAAGCTAGAAATGCCATCACATTAACTATAAAGTATAATTAACAAAAGGTCAACAGTATTAGTTCAATCTGACCGGTAATTTTGAGGTTTTGTAAAGAAACTTCATGGTGAGGTAGAAGGCAACTTTAATGGACTGCAGCACACTTGCACTTTTTCTCTTCTAGTTTATTTCAGTTTTGCCAAGCAGACTTGAATGAAGTGTTGTCAGAGCAGGGAATGAAGGTGGTCAAACATTTTGCAAATGACACCAAAAAGTAGAAGATGAAGTAACTGGTTATGTGTTGCTGTTGTTTGTTACATACAGTAACAGGAGCTCCACCCTGGGGGGGGTTTCCTGCCAACACTGCTTTGCATTTGGTTTGCAAATTTGGTCATACAGACAGACAGAAGAGCAAAAACTCCATAACGACACCATTACAAAAGCCCTGTAGCTCTGAAAGAACAATCCTGATGAAACCACTTCATCAAACAGGCCTCGTACAACCGCAGACACTCTGAAATCAAAGAGGACAGTTACCATGACTACACCACAGACATGGGCTTTGCATAAACATTTATTTAGTTTTGTCCCTTTTCTCCCATAAAGGCTCATAACTGTTATGTATTTGTATTCTGTCAAGAGTCAAGCCTTGCAATACATACAACAATGTACACAGCTTTCTTGTTTGTTTAGTAAAAATCAGACTTGCCTGTCACACATAACACTTTTGGTAGACTCTGTGGGAAGCTCTGTGGTGGGATCCTGTGTGGACACTCACCAAGCAAAAAAATCAACAGTCAAATACAATTTTTTGGTAATCTATAAGAATAATATGTAGTTCAACTATTTACAGATCTTCCAAACTGGGGTAAAGGATGTAATACCAGGAGGGAATGACTCCCTCGTTTATAACCTCGCACTTTTGTGATTTAGGTCCAGACTAACATATAGATCACAGTTTGTCCTGCTTGCCTAAAAACAGTAGTCCATCTCTCTGTACGGCGTGGCGTCCCTCAGGGCTCCGTACTTGGTCCACTACTTTTCACAATATTCTTCTGTTCGGTAGAATTAGTCGCAGTGTTGCATGAATTTTCACTTTTATGCAGATGACATTCAACTCTATATTGCAATCAACTGACTTTTTGAGTCCCGCCCCTTTTCACTCTGTGCTCCAATAACAGTTGAGCAAGCTTGGTACCTGACAGAAAGTCTGTCAACTTCCTCCTTTCCTGTACTGAGATATGCTATGTGTTAGCTTGTCTATGTTACAAAGAAAACCAAATTTTGAAGATGTTTAAAACTATTGATGGTGGACCCGGAAAAACAACATACATGGTCATTAACTATTGCTAGTAGTTGACGAAGATTAACTAGCTAATTAGTTAGCATTTTGCTAACACTAGCTATCAGATGTACACTTGCTAGCTAGCAAGTTCACAAGAGTTCTGGTAACATTAGCTCCAAGTTGTACTACAGTAACAAACTAACAACTGATGTAGATTAGCTAGCTAGTTAGCTAGTTTATTTCATGAGTTTACTTGTAAGGGACAAGTACAGAAAACATTGACAGTTTCATAAGCAGTGTTAAATGTACAAATGTTTACAGCTGAAGCTAATTTCCAACACCAGTCCCCTGATGGGCATTAATAGTCCAAGCAATTGTTAAAATTACATTTTGCAGTGTAATTGTGCCAGCATTTTGCTAGCATTCGGTGTCAGATGTACAACTGTAACTAACCATTTATATAGGTTCACTAGCTAGTTAGCTAGCATTTACAAACATTAACTAGAAGATGTACAACTGTAATGAACTAACAAATGATGTAGATTAGCTAGTGTTTTGCTAGCATTAGCTATCAGATGTACAATTGTATCTAACCAATGGTTGATGTAGGTCAGCCAGCCAGTATTCTGCTAACATTATCTAGCAGATGTATAACTGTAACTATCAAATGATTGAAGTAGATTAGGTAGCTAGTTAGCTAGCGTTTTGCTAACATTAACTAACTAGCTAACGAATGACTGATGTAGATTAGCTAGCTAGTTATGCTGCCTTCACATGGGGTTGTGTTTGTCCATATGCACGTCCCCCTCATGTAGTATTGACAACATTGGTAACTGGAAGTTTTCTGAAAGCTCCAAGTTCACGACGTCTTTTACAGGTTTCAAGGCAACCTCTTTTAACAGCTCTTCAAAATTAGTTTTCTTTTCAACATAGACTTGCACCAAGCAAATATCTCATATCTAAATACAGGAAACAGGCGAAAGATGAGCGAAATTCTTCGAGATGCCAGGCACGCTCAACTGTCAAAGTGAAGCTGAAATGCTCTTTTTCTGATTCAAGTGGAAAAACTCCACCTTTCGACACAATTGTAATGAAAACTTATAATTTGGACCAACCGTAGCCTCCTAGCTTTGGCTTCCTTGGAACATTTTTTATGTTCTCCCCTGACATATAAATATATGATCTGTCTCAATCATATCTAACACATCTCGTGACCTCTTCAGTATCCAGAGGCCTGCCTCAAGACATCTTCAGACAATAATGCTTACTTTTTCCACATGGACGTTTAAACAACAGAATCCTTGAACACTCTTCAAACCATCTGGAAGAAAAACTATTCCTTCTGTTGTTTCTTCCAGGCTGCTTACAGGCTGCCATCTTTATTTGGATAAAAAAAACAGAGTTGCAACTCAGGTTTAAGAGCTGTATCGTGCAGCAATTTTTTTTTTCTATCCAGATGGTTAGAGGAGTCCTCTAGAAATACCTTCAGACTTTAATTATCTTACAGAGAAACGAATGGTTACCGCTGTAACTCAAACGTAACGCTAATACACGAGAGGCACAACCGGGGCCACGTCTCCTCCATCTTTGCTTGGTCCCGACCTCACATACGTACAATCTTGCACATAAATATTGGACTTACTTAACTGGATCCAGTCCTTGAACTTCTTAATTTTTGATTTACTACATCAGCATTGGACCTTATTGTCGTATTTGGCATTTCTAACTATTCCAACTTCACGTTATATTCATCATTTTCCCACCCTCAGACGACTTTGAAATGCCTTATGAACTTCTGGGTGAGGTTTAGAAAACTTGGGAGACGTTGTACAACATGTGATACTGGGCTATACAAATAAACGTGACTCTGATGTACTCTTATTTATATATATTACACTGCCAAGGTCTACCACATATATCAGACTAGCCTTTGACGCAAGTATAAAGATGTAAAAGTAGTAAACTTAGTTTCAGTACAAACTGCTGTACAAACAGGCAAAAAGTGGATGAGCATTCAAACAAACAAGGACGTTATCGTTTGTGATAGTAGATAAGTGACAACCTCGACAGCAGGGACGATGGCGGATCTGTATGTTTTGGTTTTTATAGTGATGCTTGTCTCGAGTGGTCAGGTTTTAGCTTTAATTTTAAGTCTTAATAATCTGTGGATTGGCGTTGAGGCAGAACCGCTGCTTTTTTTTGGGGGGGTGTAATCTTAAAAAGGCAGTAGATAACACGTAATGCAAGACATACAGATATCCAAATCGCCTGCGTATTAAAGAGAGGAATTGGATACCCCCACAGTAAAAAACAGAGAACCAAAATAATCTTGTAGAAATCGTCCTCCACTGAAGCACTGCCATATTTCAAGTATGAAAAAAATTATCACAAGGCAAGGCAATGTACCTAGATTTAAGAGGATGGATGGAAAAGAAAGTGGAAGTCACATAAAAGGCGTATTGTTGCATATATAATTGGCCACTTTGAGAAGAAAACGGTAGGTATAAAATGAATGACAACACTTTTTTCTGTTTTTTGTTTTTTTGGACGGGGTCTGGTGACTGAACGGTGACAGATTTCCAAACTAAACAAATAATTCATGGCTAGTAGACCTCTTTTTTTTCCTCTCCCTTCTGAGTGCTTCACTCAAGTGCAGCCCCCTCCCTCGCCCACCTGTAGAGAGCCCCCCCCCCTCGCTAATCCACACTCATAAGGAGGATTCAGAGAGTCCTTTCATGGATGGTCAAGAGTCTCAGATGTTACGGTGAGCGCTGCCGTCGGCCGGCTCGAGGCGGAGAGGAAGACTCAGTTGGTTAAGGTGCTGGATGCGCGGAAGTAGGAGAGGAACTTGAAACAGAGGCTGACCACAAAGTACCAGATGTTTCTGGCCATCTGGGAGCGGGCGATGAACACCCGCCAGATGAAAACGACCAGCAGGGTGTTGAAGGTGTAGCGGATGTTCCTCAGTCTGGGAAAGAGGAAAAAAAAAAAATGTGTTGGATTTGAATTCTTCTCCAGAAAATGTGTTGTTAGTGTAGTGGTTTGGCGAAGTTTAATAATAAGTTAAAAGCACAAAAACACTCAGTGGGATACACCCCAACACATTAGCACACAATGATCAATTTTGGACTTTTTCGTGCAAGAAGAATGATCGCACAATATTAGAAAAATGTAGAAACCACCATCACTTTCCAGAGTGTGGAAAGGACAGTTGTTGACATGTTTTTGAGCTGGAAAGGTTGATGTATATTATTAATGGTAAGTGGAAAAAGTTTGTTTAAATGTGGAATTTGTAATGTTTTCTTTTTATTATGCTCCTATGTGTTTATGTAGGGACAGATGTTTGTATACAGGCATGTTTCTTTTGGGGTTAAGATTGAAATCTCTATAAGAATATTAAAAAGAAGTTTACTAATAAGTTTGAGTGACTGAAGCTGTAATTTCTTCTGTTTCTTATATGAAACATCACCACCATCAGTGCAATCAGAACTCCAACACATGGTAGGTTTGCGATTAAGGAGGAAAAAAGTAATTTTTCTGGTGTTTTATTTTATTAAAATTACATTTAAAAAAAAAAAATGTAAATGCAGACACTTATGCAAAAGTATCTTGTCTAATTCATGAGAATAACTTAGATTTCTTTGGTGTCTGATGTCGTTGTCAAAACACCCCACTAAACTGAAATTCTTGTTATTTAATAAAAAAAAATAAGTGGGTTGTTGTTCCCAGAACATTTTTCAATGGCTAATCGATTGGTTATTGGTACACAGATTATCCACCACAGTCTGGTACTGTTGTATTTATGTTCTCTTGTGGACTTACTTCCTCAGATGCTGCCTGGCAGCAGGAATGTCAGACATGTCTTCATTCAGGACGTACTTCTTGGTGCCGATGCAGTAGTTCTCAATGTACTCAGGCCAGTTCAGCTGGCGCACATCAAAGTTAAATGTCTGCAAGATAGAAAAGACAATGAAGAAGCAAAAAGCAAAGCTACTGTTTAATTTGCAATTAAAAATGAACAGGAAGTTCCTCTGTTACTCACTAGATGGAGCAATAGACTCCATAATACTCTTGAAATGTAGCATGACCCCTGGAGCACAGGGAGTATCTCCTAAACTGCCTATTCTCTCAACCATATTAAGTTAAAGTACAGTATTATAAATAAAATGCACTTAAAAACTGGCAACATGTATGTGGATGAGCTCACCTTCCTGTCCTCTGGGGTCAGCTGGCTCATCAGCATGTTCAGGTTCTCCGAGTTCCACTCCCAGTCCTGATTGCTGAAGTACTCCAGCAGGCTGATGGCCTTGTGCAGACGGTTGAAGATCCTCATCATCCTAGAGAGGAAAGGTTCAGAGGTTACTGCACACTTGAACTCCTCTCCAGATTACGAGGCACGAGACAGACGAGCGCTGAGTCTTACTGCGGCTTTTGTCCGGAGAGTCGCAGGAAGAGGTCGTAGATGAGGGCGGGGAACTTGTGGCTGACCAGGATCCAGTACTGGTTGATCAGATAGTTGGAGGTGATGTTGGCGTTGGGCCTGCGGAAAGCCTGCTCCAGAGGGTTCCTCTTGAAGGACGACATCACATGGTGCTCTGCGAGAGGTGCACAGTTGAAGGGCTTAATTAGACAAAAAAATACAGTATTTATCTCGAAGATAAAGGCAAACTGAACATCTAGTGATAAAAGTGCAAAATGCTAACCTTGCCCAAACAAACAAACATTCGCTCTGGGACTTAAAAGTAAAGGTAACATATAAGAGGCATAACCACAGGCTGGCTTTGCTCAACATGTGAGTGGAAAAGTGGGGATCTCATGATGAAGTGAGATTTTTAACATCTACTGATCAGACACAGCTAAGCACAAGCAGATTGCGGTTTCTATACATGGATCATGACTTCCAGGAACCGTGGCCGGGCCTTAATCATAGCATGATTTCCAGCTCTGGTTCTCAGGGGAATATCAGGCGGAAAAGCAGCCGCACAAATGACTTCCCTCACTGGGCAGCAGCACGGCCGGCCCCTCCTCCTCCTCCACCTCCTCATCCTCCTCCTCCTCCTCCTCCTCCCAGAATCCAGCAGCAGCAGCAGCCATCCACAGACACCGAGAGCAGCCATGTGACCGCAGACATTACATCACACACAGCACGCAAACTAGGCCTCGCACAGCGTGTTCCCATGGCAACAGATATGTGGCGGTTGCAGGGGCCGGGATGACCAGATCGGAGGTGACAGCCAGCTGTGGCCTGGCCCCCTTCGCAGCCCGGTCAGGAGGATCGCCGCTAACCTTGAGCTGCCCTCTGAGGTGTGGGACTAGAAGCGAAGATCCTCCTCCTCCTCCTCCTCCTCCTCCTCCTCCTCCTCCTCCTCCTCCTGCTGCTGCTGCTTCACTCTTCTTTTAAATTTCATCATCTATTGTTTTCCGGCCTCTTCTAATCCTCGTGTTTTAGATTAGCTTCATTCCTGCTCCTCATTCGGGTCCGTGAGATTAAAAGAGCACGGCTCCTCTTTCATAACAGCGAGTCGCAGTGATGAGACCTAATCCGGCCATGAGCCATCTGGTAGCAATTTCCTCGGTGAAGGGAGCGTGTTTGTTAATCTGAGAGGGAAAACTGAGTGGGGGGAAGAGAGGGTCTCTTGTCATCCTGCCAGCCTGACATCCACGGCCTCCTCTAATCCCACTGTATCTGATGACCGCTGGGACGGAAACAATGACAGTTTTCACTCTTTGTATGTAATATCATCGCTGCTACCGTGACCTCAAAATGAAAACACAAACCAAACAGGCTCTGAGCACCGATTCATACCAACTGAACCTAAATACGTCACAAATCTGCATAAACAGAGAGATGATTATAACAAATTATGCATGATTTAAAGGCACAATATGTGGCAATAATGATTCGTCTGAAGGTGAGGAAGTATGTCAGCGAACTAGCTAGCTAGCAGCTCTTTTGTTTGCTATTGTTCGCAATGCACATTCGGCGTTTTGTTGCCGAAGCGGTCTGCAACCTATACTGTTGTATCTACGTTGCAGATTCAATGCAGAAGTTTAAACTAGATTTAAGTTTCTACATGCAAGCTCTGTCAGGACGCACTTACACACAGTGTTGCTTTGAGCTAAAAGCTAACGTCAGCATGCTAACATGCTCACAATGACAATGCTAACATGCTGATGTTTAACAAGTAGAATGTTTACCATGTTTACCATCTTAGTTTGGCATGTTAACATGCTAACGTTCGCTAAGTAGCACAAAATACAGCTGAGGCTGATGGGAGGGTCAATAATTCTGCAGGTTTTTAGTCACAAACCAAAGTATTGGACAATTAATCATTTTGACCTGATAACGGCACTAGAGGAAAACTGCATCAGAATTGTTGAAATGCTTCACTTAAAACCACAAATTTCACTTTCACATTGGTTCAAAGTTCAGGGAAGCTCAAAGTCAGCAGGATTTTATGGTTTAGGCAACGTGAAATCCATCAAAGATACTTTTTAAAGTCAAGAAGACATGAAAAATTCCCAATTAATCCTCGAGATCATTTAAGCACCCATTTAAAAATATATACATAAGAAAAAAAAACAATTTCTTTGTGTTCTTACATCAAAATCCAAACATTTCCTTCCTGTAAAACAAAATATTATGTGTGTTTACATGGGCTTGAACCAGTTATAACCAATAATATCATGACATCCACCCATCAATCACGTTGGGTTATGACACGCCCACATTTCAATGTTCAAATCAGATTCCTCTCAGCTGCTTATCCTGTTTTTAACTCGGAAATATGCCACAATACGGAAGACAGAAACTCTTAAAAGGCAGTTACATCTCGACAATAATGTTTAAGTTCACTTTTATGCAAACAAGTATTAATTTGTCTCTTCAAACTTAAAATAAAATGATTCTGTGCTGCATTAAAACAACACAAAAAAGCTCATGTGATTGATTTTAATACTTTGGTAAAAGTAAACAGCACCCAACTAAAAATGTAAAACCCGGGAAGATGCTTCAAAACATCGTGTCATGGCCCAAACCTTTGAAAATAATTGAGCTTTTAATTTCAAACTAAAAACCTGTTTTGTCCTGACTCTGAAGAACAAGCTAGAACCTTCTTATAATGTGAGAACACGTCACGAACACCTCCTGAATGTTGAATCCATCTCCTGTCTGTTTCCAGCAGGTGGCAGACGCTCCCCACCACAAACAGCAGGACTTTTAACTACATCACAGGGACATTATGTCACAACACAGGAGTATTGATTTGTGATGATAAACTTGAAGCGGGACAACAATATTGTGGGACGCCAGCGGGCGCAGACAAAACAGCTCTATAAATATCCTCCTGCGGTGACAGGTCTCTATTACCTCAAAGCGAAGACGACAGACAGCGTACGTACCGATCTCGCCCCAGTGGAACGGGTTGATGCCGCCGGTCGTGCAGTTGTACACCAGAGCTGATTTAGGTCTGCGGGGAGCGGGAGGAGAAGGAGGTCATTATGGTGCCAATAAAAAAACATATTAGTCTAGGTTTCCTGTTAAAACGGCGCTGTAGGAGTCGTCTGCGTGAGATATGAGACTGTAGAGCAATAAAACAGGTGATTCAGGAGCGTGTATTAGTCTGAGACGTCACATGCAGAGCTTCAGAAGAGGGAGAAACTGAAGGAGGACGACATTTAACCTTTCAATCAAATATGTGGGTCCATACTTAACTTATATTTGTCTGTTTTCCTTCTGAAAATAAGTACAGGTTGTCAGGTATGGAAACACGATATGATATGATCCATTTTTCTCTTTATGAATTTTGTTTTTGAACATGATTTATGTCTCAAACCCACATATTTTCAAGTTTATGATCTATAATTTTTATTATATGAGAGTATTATTCACTTTTTCTGACTCTTTTTCATACATTAATTATTTATTGTGAGTTTGCTGAATGATTGCTGTGAAGTTCATTTTGTTTTATTCTTTATTGGCTATATTTTTATTTTTTTTCTCTTAACTCATTCATTTGTGGTCACTTACAGTAGTAACTTCTAAAAAAAGAAGGAAACAGTGGTATTAAAATAACTTTATAACTACTGTATATCCCCATAATCTCACTATTCCAGCAAATAATAATCATAATAAAGGAGGAATAATGATAACATTAACTGTTATAGTGATAAATTCAATTAATTAATTTGAATAACAGAAAAAATGAAAGAAAAAATGAGAATAATTACCTAAATAAAATTTTTAAATATATAAAAATAATGAAAAAAAAGAAAAGTAAAACAGAATAGGCTCAGGGGATACCTTCATTTTTAATTAGATTATATTTTTTAACATGTTCAAAGTTGGAGCTTTAACAACTAATCAATTATTAAATGAATCATCAACTATTCTGATAATTAATAATTGGTCTGAGTGATTTTTTAAGAAAAAAAGGTCGAAATTCTTTGATTCCAGCTTCTTAAATGTGAATATTTTCTGGTTTCTTCACTCCTTTATGACAGTAACCTCAATATCTTTGTGTTGTGAACAAAACAAGACATTTGAGGACGTCACCTTGGACTACCGATCAACTGATCAAGAAAATAATCAACAGTTCAATCGACAATGTAGTCCTCTTCAAAATAAAAGCTCTGCCCTCCACATTCTCTCCAGTATGAAGTATTCAGTCCCATTTTGGCCATGAACTGAGTTTGATGGGGGTTTTTTTTCTCGTTGGTTCAGCAGTGAGTCAGATATTTCCAAGGAAAACTTCTGTCATTACCGAGGAATAGTGGAATTTTTTTCCCTCCCACACCCACTGCAGAACTTCTTCAACATGCTGCCAGGACAGCTTCTCCGTTCTAACTGTTCTAAGGTTCAGCAAACGTATATTAAGTCTCCAAATCTGTGAATAAATATCAACAAAAATCTCTCTCCTCTTTCTTCTGACTGGCTGGTAAACTTTGCTGAAGTAAACTGAGATTTTACAGTTTGAACCTTTTCAGTTGGACTTTTTCTAACTGCAGATTTTAAAGTAAAACAGATGTTTGTTAAACTGCGATGGATTTCCAGCAGCGCGCATGTTAGAGGACGGTGACAGCAGGATTTATAAGTCAG
This sequence comes from Lutjanus erythropterus, assembly GCF_056507025.1. Classification (NCBI taxonomy): domain Eukaryota; kingdom Metazoa; phylum Chordata; class Actinopteri; order Lutjaniformes; family Lutjanidae; genus Lutjanus; species Lutjanus erythropterus. The sequence goes on along the minus strand of NC_139338.1, from coordinate 22,722,802 downwards.
ATACACTTTTTTTTTCTTTCCTTGTATGTATATGATGTTATGCATATAAATGTGTTGTGAGATGAGGGCTCCAGGGTTACAGATTCTGGAGCGAACCTCTGGGTTGGGCTCTGACCTGTGTACAGCGGTGTACCAGCCTGCAGACAGGGTGAGGTTGATGACCACGTCCACCGGGATCAGGTCAGCCACCGCATCGTTGTTGGCTCTCATGGTGCGCAGGATCCCCTTTCCGGCCTGGACGCACAAGAACAACATCTTAGGGTTTTAAAACTTTTCAAGTTAAAAAGCTTCAAGACTTAAAGGGGCAGTTTGGATTATTTAATCTGGGGTTGTGTGGAGAAGCTTGGAGAAGCACCACGGAAGCTAAGCTATGTACTGCTGTGGACAGGGTCAGCAACAAATGACCACAAAAAAAAAAGTAAATAAAAATAAGTGTCTGTATTTAAGCAAATATTGCTGTTTTAAAAGCAACCAAACTCCATTGACAAAATCAGCAATTTTACCTTGCAGAAAACCGCTATTGCTGGTCCACTGCAGTCGAACTATTAGTTTGTTCCCGTTGTTGTGCGGCTTTAGTGAATCCCAATTAACATTTTAAAAACACAGAAGTCACACAGCAACATGAACAAACTAACAGATCAAGGCAGCGGTAAACCAGCAGCTCCTGTTTTCTGTGAGGTAAAATGACTGATTTTGCCTATGGAGTTTGGTTGGTTTGGAGAGAGGAATATTTGGCTTTTATATTGGCGTTGTTAGAAAAAGCTGTCTGACGGCAAGGTAAAGCGGTGAAAATACTCTGAATATAGCGCACACTTCAACTGATACTGATCCTAGATACTCAGTGTATAACTGCAAATAGTACACTGACTATCAATAAGTGCCTCATACAACTTCACTTCAAATAGTTTGAAGTGTCACTTTAAGAGAAACACTTTACTTACAGCTATAAAGACTCCACTCGGCCCGTTGAAGTTGTCGATCCAACCCTGAGGTGTAAGAACAGAGAGCATGTGAGGGACGTAACAGATGTTTCGTGCGTCAGATGCGACTTTAAGTTAAAGATCTGAACGATACGTGGTCGTGTATGTGTGCTGAATCAGCTGTGCGGCGTCATGTTACTTCCTGTGGTGGGAGAACAGGATGGTCTGGGCAGCAGTGATTGTCGACTTCAATTAGGGCCCATTAAAAATGGATGAAACCACTGGTTATAGACTGCTGCAGTTTCCAACGTGTCGGACTGGAGGAGACCCATTATGTGGTCCTGTCCTGAGTCTAATAATACGCTCTGCTGCAGATAAACTGCAAAGACCAAGAGGCCACTGAGGCCAGTGGCGTTTGCAGCTCCACAATCTGTTGGTGGCTTCACGCCAGGCTGAAATAACAGATCTTTAATTTAATATTTGGTGTCACATAGGTTGATTGAATGACGATATGTAGACACTCGCTGACAGAACTGGATGCACGTTGTGGTTGTAAACACACCACACATAAACACAAACATATAAATAAGCGGTCCCATCCCCCTCCCCCTCGCCTCGCCTCGCAGCGCCTACTGGCATGAGCTGCCAAGGCGATTGCATGGCCAAGCGTGAGCGAGGCCCTTTGAAGAGTCGCTGCCAGGCCGAGCTTACAACTGAAGGCTGAGCGCAGAGCCAGGAACTGCCGTCAGAGTCCCTCTGCGCACACACGAGGCCTACATTTCCTGACAAACAAGATAAACAAGGACTTCCCTCTGTTTTCTCTGGTATTTTATCCACGCTGCATCACTTCGACATCCCTCCAAGATTTGGAAATATTTTCACGTGACGACTCTGAGCATCTAAAGAGCAGCTCTCGTTGGACAGGGACCGCATACAACAATAGCTTCTCAAACCTGATGATTTTCTCTTTGTCTCCATTTTAGATCCTTATAAAGTGAATATTTTGGGGTTTTGGACTGTTGGTCAGACAAAACCAGACATTTTACATTAGTAAAATGTGTTAGTGGCTCTTGGAAAACAGGGGGAAAAGGATATGATAAGGCACTCCAAAATATAAGATAAAACTGTTATAATGAGTAGGGAAACATTAAAAAAAAGTCAATCAGGGTTTTAAATGGTGGTCCAAACATGCATGGCTTTTTTTAAAAATGATATAAAGGTTTAATCTGTAACATTTTCCTTAAAAAACAATGTATAGACTCATATAAACATAATCCCTTTCAATCACAACCCGCTAGAGGTGTCTGTATCTTTATAGACTTTGCCATCTGACAGGAATTCCTGATATTTTCTCATTTTTTTGCTGCGCTTGAGACATTTTACCGACCCAAAATACAGGTATTTGACATTCTGATGCGTTTGCAAACAGCTCAGACAAATCCTTTCTCAGTCTCTGTCTTTTCTGGAAATATTTAGTCAGCGGGCTCTTGAGTTCAAGGTTCACGTTCAGGATTTCATGGACATTTATATCAGAGAGAATGATATCATCAGTAAGTGTAAGTCAGTAGAAGAGAGAAGGAAGTAGATATTTGTTGCTCTCACAGTTTTAAAAGTGACGATGTCGGACGCCTGCAGCACCAAAAGCAGCTTAATCACGGAAATGTTCAACTTTCAGGAAGTTTAAGTCCCCGTCACACGAACTCTTCAACTTCCCACCCTCAATGTGACATTTAGTTTGTAAGTTGCCCTCGGTGTTACGTTTCCGCCCCGTTCGGCGCCCCGAACTCTCCCGGCAGCTGTTTTGACGCTCAGCTCCTCAGCCGAGATATTAACCAATTTGCTTTAATCCTGCACCACTTAAGATAAAAAGCCACAGGGGAGCGGCGCTGACCTGTGCAGGATTACATCGATCAATATCTTATTTCCATTCGTTTTACTGTCACAGGTGGACACATAATGAGCACGGGATCAAGACAACGTGACCCGAGTCACTCAAACATGTTGATTAACGTTTACCGCAGCCGGCAGCGTTGGGTTTCACAACTGTTAGGAGTCCATTCTGATATTAATACACCGTGCAACATAATAACAGTCAACATATTTTCAGTACAACGTGCAAAAGTGTTTTAACTGTAAAATAAAAAGTGGGCTCACGGGGAAAGGCTCCTGCCAGCTGGCTCCCACTATGGAGGGTCTGATGATGGCGATGTTGAGTTTGTCCTGCTCCTGCTGCACCACGAACTCGGCCAGGGCTTTGGTGTAGGTGTACGTGTTGGGCCTGTCGCCGATGAGCCGCGGTGTGATGTCACGCACGATGCCATCGTCCATCCACCTGAAGACAGAAAAGAAAGAGGTCAGGCAGAGAAACACAGGGTACAGTGGTACTGGAGGAGCAAACTTACGGTTTTGCTATCCAACTTTTTGTCTTTGATAGCTGCGCTGAGCTGTGCACTACTTTGCGTCGGGAGGAAGATGGAGACCGAAGTGGTCTAAGTATCAAACTTGTATTTTTGTTAATTTATTATTATATTATATATTATTATATACAGGCTGAAGACCTGTCTGCTGCACCAAACTAACAAAACACAAACTACTGATTCGAACTGACCTTTCTCTCACGCTGTGTGTTTCTTAAGGAGTTGAACACAACTGTGCTACTCACACACACACACACACACACACACACACACACACACACACACACACACAGCACTATTTTATGTAGTTTACGTTGATGTCTTTTGTGTTTGCTTTAGTTTAATCCTTATTGAAGTGAGAATCCTTCTGTAAACTTGTAGGGATTTTTTTTAAATCTCACCTGCACATTTTACTTCTTTTATTTCCCTAATTAATATACTTCTTCTATTATTGTACAAATAAATAAATTTAATCATCTAAATCTAAATAAATACATAAGTTGTCTGCTGCCGCCTTGGCATTTTTCCACACAGAGCAGTTTTTCAACATAAAAACTAAACCAAATTACCACAAAGTGCTGTTGGCATCAGGCCTGATGAAATGGAGCCACACTTTTGATCTCCTACAACTTTTTTTTTTTTTTTTTTTTGTTCAAGGTTCAAAATACAATAACACACACAGTTACGCTGGTGCCTGTCCTTGGGTGTAATGTATTGTTTTTCTTGCATGCCTCTGCAATCACCAGCATGATTACTTCTTGGTACAAGCACGCTGCGTGTTTATTGGCTCACTGACGCTGATGAGATGGATTTTAGGTACTGAAATCTGCGACTGAATGACGAGGAATTTTTCAATACTCGATAGCATTGAAGCAATCCCATCGGTGCCATAAAAGTTTGATAATAAACGTTGTAGAAATATTAATAAAAAATCGCTGACGCTGAGGACAGATGTTTGGAGAATCTGAGAGCAATAAAAAGCTCTTTTCAAAGCGCTGACAGACCGCCCACATCCACCTTTTTAATTAAACTGACACAACTGATATTCAACACACAGCTGGAACGCTGGCTTCCTCTGCACCGCATGTTGAAGAAATATTTTATTGTCTGTAGCTCATTAATGCTTCATTATTCCCAGTGAATTTCAGGGCTGATAATGAGACTGAATTACCATCTTGTTTCATGTATTCCTTTTTTTTTTTTTTTTTTTTTTATTCATTCTGTTTGATTCGCTGAACAAATCAAAAGATGTGGGCAGCGATTTGGACACAGGACAGGACTCTCAGTCCTCAGAATGTCAAGTGTCAAAAGTCAGAAATCAAAAGCCTGTTCAGAAGAAGAAATCAGGAAACTTTTGAGGCAGAATAACATGTTTATATTCCTGAAATCAAGAAATCAATTATATATCCTTGTAACAAGTATTATCTGTGTATCCAAAACCAAAAATCATCTGTGCCATAGAGCATAATTTTTTTTATCAAAAAATATAAAATATATAAGTGAGCTTGGATCACATGTTCCTTCATTACTATGAACACACACACTGTATAGTTGTTTTTACTCACTAGAGCACCAAATGTGGATTGATCTGCCGTTTAACTAAACCAAAATAAGTGGATAAAACTTGTCTTTTTAGCTGTGACACAACAAGCCTTATGAACTCTTAAGTATATCATTATGTACTGGATAAGGTGTCCATTATCAGGAATTAACGAACGTCTGGGAGGCCAGAAGCCACCATTAATTCCTGATTATTGACACCTCGAAGGGCATTATCCCGCTTTACGTGTTTTCACAAGCAATAGCGTCCATAACACCTGGGGGTTTGCTCCTAAAAATCATCCCATAAGGTTCTTATGCAATGGAAACGTTGTTCACTCTTCCAGTAAACAGGACGAAGCGTAGATACGGCATTGTTCTACTGGAAAAATGTCGCCAAAGTGATGCCTTTCCTCGCAAAGCAGGATGCTGAGAAATTGGCGCATGCTTTCATCGTTAGCAGGTTGGACTACTGTGATGAAGAATTGAATAAAGAGGCTGATTAGGAAACTTCAGCTGGTTCAAAACTCTGCTGCCAGACTTTTAACGAGGAAAGGAAGGAAAAGAAAGCGCACGACTCCTGTTTTAGCTTCCCTGCACTGCTCCCCGTTTCTTTTACTCACATACAAAACTCTTCATGATTATGGCACCTTCATGCATGTGACTTTATCTAACCTTTTATAACCCCTTATCTTCCTAAAGTAGCCCACAAAACGAAAGTGGAGACCGCTTTTGGCTGAACACTCAGTTCAGCCCAGTTATGTTAGACATGTGAGCTCTGTTGGCACTTTTTAAAACTCAGCTGAAGACTTTCTAATTCAGGCAAGCATTTAGTTAATGTGGTACATTTCTAGCTCGTTCTGTCACGTTTAATAGATCTTATATTTCTAAGACTTTTATTTTATGTCTTTCTTAATGCTGTACTACTGATTTGAGTCTTTTTTTTTATTATTAATTTATGCATTTTTGTCTTGTTTTTAATCTCATGTTGTTGTTCTTAAAGCCACACTGTAAAGAACTTTGAGTTGCATGTTTTGTATGAAAGGTGTGATATAAATAAACACTATTCTTATTATTCTTTCTCTTCTTATTACTATTATTAGATATGACAGCCCATGGTTGAGAGCAGCCATACGTCACGCCACTGTCTTGATAGTGACCACACCCCCTTTTGGGTGTAAACATGCACTGGTCAGTGTGTGTGTCCGTGTCAAACACTTCAGCACAGGTTAGTTAATGATGTTACGGCGTAAATGACGTGTGCCGATAGTGTCTGTGGATCAAAGTGAGTCAGAAAAGAGTCTCAGTGACGGTGGAACTAGAGTTTTTACTGTGAAAAAATATGGTTCCACCATAAAACACCTGTTTTTAGAATGGAGTTTGGTTCAACAGTCTGCAAAAAACACAATATCAAGTGTCTTAATGATATAAAACGTGAGAGATGTCTGAAATACATCACCTGAAGATTCAATAAGGTAGTTACTGTATGGTTCATATGCAATGGCGCTGATTGTTGATCGGCAAGCGCACAGCATAATTGTTCACCTGGCCGGGCTAAACAGCGATATGATTTTCTTATTTTATATGTTTGAAGCGGCAAAGACCATGGACTTGACATGACGTTGAAGCAAAGAGAGAATAGATTTTGGGTGTCATGACTCATAGTTTCACTGGACCTACACAGCGTCCATTATTGGGAATTAATGGACACCCTGCAGCCAATCACAATCAAGTATTCACCTAGACCATGGTGCAAATATTTAATATAGAATATATTATTGAGCGTTTTCATCATATATCGTACAATACGACTCAAATTGATTCCACGCCCTCAGGGCACAACAACCAAGCCTTCGTCTACTCACTCCAGAGATTCGATGAGCTTCTTGGGCTCGACGGGTGGCGGGTAGATGACCTCGTCGATGTGCTTGCGGTTGCAGTTTGCATAGGCGGTGGAGATGTGAATGAAGGCCTCGAGGTGGTGCATCTGCTTGGCCAGGCTGAGGAGCTGCTGCGTGGCGATCACGTTCAGCTGCAGGGCGTGTCTGCAGGAGAAGAGAAAAAGGCATATACTGTCAGAACTTTGGATGTGTGTGTGTGGGGGGGGGGGGAAAGGTTCGTGTGTGCGTTCTGAGATTAAATGTGTGTGTGTAGGGAAAAGGCTTTGTGGGTGTATTTGCCAGACTGCTAATATCTCTGCTGGAGCATTTGCATGCAAGAACGTTAGTGTTTGCTGACTCCTGAGTGCTCCATTCAAATGAGAATTTGCAGACTAGCAGGAAACACGATTATAAGCCGCAGCAGAACGACACGACAGGATGGTGAGACATGAAACCAAACAGGAGGGAGGACAAGACGGAACGAGAGGGTGGGGGGCAACATCTGCTCTCCTCGTGAATGCATTCGTCTCATCGTTATTTTTTGACTGAGCACCGTTTCAGCTCATTCTACCACTCATCGAGTCCTGAGCACTTCAGCAAACACTTAACCGTCGCACAATTAACTGTTACGAATTCACACCTCCACACAATCTAATTTCTACATCTGTCCGAGAAGAGAAATCTGCTGCTCTTCCTGAGGTTTTATCCTTCTTTTTCCTCCATAAACGGACAGTATGAGGCACTTATCCATAGTCCGTATATTACCTACAGTAGATGACAAAATAAATGGACGCTATATTTAGAATGTTTTCACAGCTTTACCTTGCTGTCAGACAGCCTTTTCTGACAGGAAACTGTTGTTATATGAGCCAAATATGGTTTTCTCCAAACCAACCAAACTCCATTGACAAAAACAGCAATTTAACTTTGGCAGAACACTGGAGTTGCTGGTCTACCGCTGACCTTATTGATTAGTTTGTTAGTATTATTGTGTGACTTTGTTGTGTCCAAACTAGCTGTTTAAAACACAGAAATCACACAATAACTCAAACAAACTCACCGATCACACAGCTGTAGACCAGAAACTCCTGTGTTCTGGAAGGTAAAATTATTGATTTTGTCAAAGGAGTTTGGTTGGTTTGGAGAGAGCGATATTTGGTTTATACAACGGGAGTGTCCCATGAGAAAAGGCTGTCTGACAGCAAGGCAAAGGAGTGAAAATATTCTCAATATAGTGTACACTTAAAATGCTACAAATTTTTTTGGGTGGACCTTTTTTTTGAGTGGCTAAAATACGTTTTGCTGCTGACCATGTCAGTAAAAATTTGCTTTGGGCTAGTAGATTTCTGAACCTCTTAAAAACACTCAATGGAAAGTTTTCACCTTGAATAGTATCTGAATTTTGCAACCCTTGAATCTATATTCTGTTGATTGACTTATTGATCGATTGCCTCATTCAGCACTAGCTAAAACAAAGAAAACCCCCGGAGGAGGAAGCACATTTATCAACCGTAGTCCCGCTGTGCATTGTGGTTCTCGTTTGCTCCTGAATCGTGCAGCTCCGACCTCCTGCGGGCCTCAAACCAACACATCCACGTTCCTCTCCATCATCAGTAAACCTCTGCATCTAGCAGTGGATGTGTGTCAGCTCTGGAGCAGAAGAGTAACAGCACGCAGCGCCCAGTGTGCCCGAGGCGACAGTAAGAAAAACTGAGGGTCAGTTTGAACCGACACTGAGATAAGAGCGCTGCTCCGGCTCTGTGTGGGCGGTGCTCAGGAGGTGTGTGTGTGCGACAGGGGAAAGTGAAGAGATGGAGAGTGTGTGCCGGTGTGTGTGTGTGTGTGTGTGTGGTGGGCGGCGGGTTCACCGACATGAATCAGATGTGGTCAGGTGGTGCCAGCTTGTTAGCGGCGGCGCGGAGAGATACGAGCGGGGCGGTGACAGTTGTAGAGGAGGGAGGGCGAGGGTGGTGTTTATTAGAGGACGAGCTCTGTGCGTGGGCACGCCGTCTTCCCACCACCTTCTGGGACCATATGCAGGGCGTCACGCCAGCAGGATAGTCAGGAAAAAATGGATGCACCGCTGTGCTCGCTCCTGCGTGTGACTCATCACCCATCTGTTTCTGCTTTTATGATTTAGATGTAAAAGAGCTGCACCTCAAAAGATCATTTTAGGACAACTTCAGTGCATCTTAGGTCCAATTTTTTGTAATTCTGGACATCATTAGATTACTGCTTTAATTAAAAAATAATTCAAATTAGAGTTGCAACCAATTACCAATTAATCTGCCAATTATTTGACTTTTGTGTCAAAATGGTACAAGAAAAGAAAATGTAAATGTAATAATGTTGTTCAGTGTTTCCTAAAGCCCAGAAGGACGTCCTCAAATGTCTCGTTTTGTCCTCAACTCAAATATATTCAGTTTATCATCACAGAGGAGTAAAGAAACCAGAAAATATTCACATTTGAGAAGCTGAAATCATGGTCAGAAGACCAAAAAAACTGTTCTAAACCGTTTTATTTGTAGATAATATTGAAAGTGAGCACATCCAAAATGCCGATAATTGCCAACTGTCCATTGACAGAAAATTAACTGGCAACTATTCTGATAATCAATTGTTTAAAGCCAAAATATCACACATTTTTCCAGTTCCAGCTTCTAAACTGAGAAAATTTACTGCTTTTCTTTGTCTAATGTGAAAGTCAGCTGAATCTCTTTCAGTTTTGGGTTGTTTGTTGGACAAAAGAAGCAACCTGACATCACTTTGGGCTCTGGGAAATTAAGCAATAAGCATTTTTCAGATTCTTTTGACATTTAATCGACTAAACAATTGATTGATTGTGAAAACAGATTAATTGTTCGTTGCTGCCTCTTTTTCCCTGGTATGATTTTCTTGCCCTCACTCTCAGTGAATCCAATGTTATTAAAACAGACAGAAATTATGGCTAAAATGAAATAAACAGGAATGATCCTTTAAGTGCGGATAAAGACCTGCAGAGGATAAAGACCAGCTGAGGTGTCAGCACGAGAAGAACTGTGGAGTCTGAAAACTTAAACAGAGACGCGGCCCGGCTCGTCTGATTTATGTCCCTGCGCTGCTTACGAGGCCGCTGCACGGAGCGATGACTCTGAGAGATGGCAGAGACGAGAGGGGACGAGAGAGGAGGAGCGAACATGGGGGGGGGGGGGGGGGGGGGGGGGCGAAGAAAAAGAGAGAAAAGGTGAAGGCCGCTCAGAGGGAAAGATGGAGGGCGAAGCGGCGGAGTGAAGAGCCTCAGCAGGACGGACGGAGAGAGACGTGAGAGCTGTGAGAGGTCGATATAAAGCTGTGCGGAGAGCAGAGCTGCAGCTTCATCCTCGCCGAGCCGTCACTCAGAGCTAACAGGTGTCCCCGCCTCCAAACACGCATCAAGACGAGTCCAACACCACCTCAGACATGACTAATATACCTCCACACACACGCATGAGACAAACAGAAACGAGACACTCTGTACAGAAGACTCCTCAACAGCTTTCAACAAATCAATCCAACACACCAAACAGAACATGCACATAAAATACAGTCTGGTTTTCTACTACTAAAACTAATTTAATCACTGGATTATGAAGACCTTTACACCTGGCAATTTAGATGAAAGATGCACCGGCTGCACTTTTCTTGGCAGGTTCTGATTTCCAATCTTTTAAAAGTCTGTCCTGCCGATTCTGATTTTGGCCGATCCTGGTTTTCGTCCTTTCTGAGAACTATAATTGAATGCGCAGCCATTTTGGTAACTTTCCTTTAAGGGAAAATGAAATTATACATTCTGCTATAAAACTCTGACTATTTAATAACTTTTACATTTCCTCCAAAAGTGCTCCAGCTTACTGCCGGGCCTGATTATATTAGATTATAGACCAGAGGGAACAAAATCTCATGTGATCTCATGGGGACATAGATGTAAAAACACAACTCACTTTGCAGTGAGAATGCAGTTTACCATAAACTTAACTACTTCATAATGAAAAGCAGCCACACTACATTTTAACTACTCTAAAAATATTAAAATTATGTGCAAAAAGGTTTACCCATCACCTTTATATAGGCCAAATAAATAGCCATAGTGGATTTTAATATAATGACGCAGTGAATCTGAAATCACCCAGCAGAACCTCAAAGACCCAAGAAAAGTTTGAGAACCCTCCAAACAATTTATTTATTAATTTAACATCTCTGGAAATTTTATCTCCAGACTTCTCCGTACTGCGCTGAAGGTATTTCTTGACATGTGTGTGATCTTCATGTAATTAAACCCTGCAGATTCCCAGACATATGACAGCAGACAAAACCTTTGCGCTGTGTTTATACTACGTGAAGGATCCGGCTTAATACGGCGGTTGGATATTTACACTGTGGGACAAAGGCGAGGTAGAAGAACATGTTTGTGTATTTGTATACACTCTCAGACACGTAGGCTTAAGTATAGTGCAAACACACGTCTTTCCTGTTGTCTGTCTGTCAGCTCAGTGTCAACACTGTGGTCTGATGCACTGACCTGAGACCAGCACTTACAGCCAAATCTAATCTTTAATATCACTCTTAAAAAGCTGGAGAGATCAGCTGGTATTTCATCATAATAATGATTTTTAAGGAGGGGATTTAATAGACGGTATATTTTGGCGATCCTTCTCGTTTTAACGCTGTGTGGAGGACTGCAGCTTATTTTATTTTTTAACTTTTTTTTTTTTTTTTTATGCCTTTAATGTTAGGACAGCTGAGGTTATGACAGGAAAAGGAAGAGAGAGTGGGGGAATGATGTGCCACAAAAGGGCTGCAGGCAGGAGTTGAACCCACGGTCACTGCAGAGGACTCACAGCCTCGGTACATGAGGCGAGCGCTCTGCAAACTGAGCTACCGGGCCACCGAGGCAGATTTATTTATATAACATAATTCATACACACGGGTAACTCAAAGTGCTTTACAAATGAGCAAAATAAACAACAACAAAAAAGAAAAAAGAGGTGCAACATCCTCAAATCTGCTTATATCTTTGAAATAATGTCCCGTTTTAGTCCTTTTGGAGTCTTTGTGCTTAACACGTCACAGGATACGACATCATTTTTGTTTGCGCACTATGGAGAGCATAAACCGCTCTAAAGTGTGTCAGAGCTGTGCTGCGTGATTGGCTGCTAGCGCCCTTTAAAAGCAATGCTAACACAGAAGCAGTTTTGAGTGCTTTGCCAGGTGTTTATACGTTTGTGTGGAAAGATTTTATCAACCTGATAGTGTGACCAGATGAAATCAGAAACTTTTACACACATGGTTAAGGTTCTTAAGTGTGGTTAAGATCAAAATGAAGGCCAAGTTTGCGGTGTGGTCCGAGCAAGGGTGCCGGAAGCAGGGGGGTGGGAGGGAAGGAAGGGGAGTTTAAGACTTTTTTATATGCCAAATTGAGCTAAGCAGTTACACTACATAAAGACAGCAGACAGAGGAGGAGCTGGTAAAAAGACCGGTGCAGCTTCGATCATACGGACAGGGTTTGAGTTTAAAAACTCAGATGACCAGCAGAAAACAATAATCTGCAAATCGTGTCAATCTACAGCCGTTAAAAAGGTGGTGATACTTGATTTACTTGAGAAAAAAGTTTTGCGTTTTTTTTATATTCTTCCAGTTTTGTACATTAAATGTTCAAACATGACGTGTTGCATCCATACTTCATGTATTTTGCCCATTAGGCTGCGCAGCTCGATTCTAACAAATTGCTTGTTAGTTAAAATTCGTTCAAACTAGATTTTTTTAGGACACACTGCCCGCTTGGGGAGGTTTGTTATTGCTGTTGTAATTAATAAGATAAACCCTGAGGGCAGCAGCAGATGCCCCTCAGGAGAGAGAAGCATCAGTCATCCAGAGGAGAAAGGAAAAAACTGGGTCACTAACATACATACATATAAAATGCACTGTTCCCACACCAGGATGCAACAACAGCAGCACAGTGACCCGAGGCTGCGGCACATGAGTGATGTCCAACGTCCACTCTGTTAGTCGTCAGTGGGTTCAGCTCAGGACATACAGACAGAAACATTTGTAATCAATCAATTTCCGCAAACGCTAAAGTACTTTCACTGACGAAACAACTGCCAGACGCACAAATTCAATATCTTCCTTGCGGATCACGCGAGCCGTTTGTGCACATTTTGGCTCCGTGAATAAAGACAGAACCATCTATTGTTTGTGGCACTGCACTGTGGCTGCGGGTGCAGTTTATTTCCCCACGTCCTGGTCGTTTTGTAATGAACAGCTCAACTTCCTCTTTGCTTTAAATCAATGAGACAGTGAAGCGCGGCCTGGTCAGTGAGCTGCAGATCCTCCGGAGTGACGTCTCACAACAGGAAATTCATTTACCCAACAATAACGGCGTGTTTTCGCTCAATTTCTCAGAAATTGAAGCGAAACGTCACAAAGCTGCAAGTGGCACAGATTGTAATCAAAGTGGTTTTCAAATGTTTTTAAATGATGCAAACAGCAGCAGAGTGTGTTTTGTGTGCGTATGAAGGAGAGAAAGTAAAGAGCAGATGAGAGGGGTTGTGTTCAGCATTAAAGGGACATTTCAGATTATTTGAAGTTTGGTTGTATGAGGTATTTAACCACAGTCAGTGTGTCGCCTAGGGAACACCAATACATTATATTTAGAATATTTTCACCACTTCACCTTGCTGTCAGACAGCCTTTTCCGAAGAGAAACTGTCATTATACAAGCTAAAACTTGCTCTCTCTAATCTACTCAACCTCCACTGCAGTGCTCCAATATTTTCCATTGTTTATTTTTTTTTTTTAAGTAAAAATCTATTGTGCAAAGTACATTTTACATTTCTGATTCCAGTTTCACAAATGTGAATATTTTTGTTGTGGACAAAAAAAGAAAAATGTTGGGTTCTGAGAAACAGTGATCAACATTTTTCACCATTTTCTGACACGACTAATCGGTTAACTTGAAAAATGATTATCAGATTAATCGATAGGTTTGGAGAAGTGACTGCGACTGCTGAACAGAACAGTGCAGGAGTTGGGAGTAATTTAGACTGAAGATTTGGAGAAACAGAAACCCCTCTGATTGAATGCCTTCGGTTAATAATGCATTAAATGCATGGCGTGCTGACCGCCATGTACTGTGTGTAATACCACGACTACCCTCATACAACCCCACTTTAAATAATCCGAACTATCCCTTTAAATCCGGGGTGACGTGATCCTCACTTGAGCGGCTCGTCGAAGCGGATGGTGGCGGCGCAGTGGAAGACGATGTTGATGCAGCCGGTGAGCTTCTCCACGTCCTCGGGGCTGATGGCGAGGCCGGGCTGCATCAGCTCGCTGCTGATGGGGATGATCTTCTGGTGGAAGTCGGGGTTGTCCTCCCGCACCCGGTCGAAGAGCTGCCGGACAGAAAACACGCAAAGAGAGAGATCAGTTTACACGCTTACGCAGTGATCAGAAGCATCCAAATAACGCAGGACACAGAAGAGAGTGACAGATTTAAATGCCGCTCATAATTACGCCCATATTGCTCCAGAGCCAGAGGGCAGATCGACTGTATAAACTGACTCGAGCGTTGACAACTAAACACTAAAATAGCATGACAAGGAATGCAAATCACAAGTCGGCAAAGGCAGCGAATGCTTTCCTTTGCATAACCCCCTCAGGCAAAAAAAAATCACCCACGTACGTTTCCCTGCAAAGTTTCAACACCGCCACCAGATTGTTTCTGATCCGAGGGAACAATAACACAGAACATGGGCGTCAGGAGACGGGTCAGACAGTCTGTCTGTCAAAGACGCTTCACGGTAATGAGAATGTGACCTTCTCCCGCTGGAACACCGTGTCAAACCTCTACTGTACATCTGCACGCTGACGGCCATTAATAACTGGTCGTAGAGCTGAAATGATCAGTCAGACCAGTGTGAAAAATAAAAATAGTCATTAACAGTAAAAAACAGTTGTTACTGTTAAAAAGAGGGTGAGATTAGCTTTTGATTTGGTATTTTTTGCAATTCTTAAGTTCATACTTTTGAGTGTTAGCCTAACATAATTAGCAATATTCATCTATTTCTGGTCAGCTGTCACTATTTGATTTTCCTCCTGATAACTGATCCAGAGTTTCTGTCCAGCATCGGCTCGATACCGAGTATCAAACCGGCCTGTCTCTACTTCAAAGCTTCTTTTTTGAAGAGAGGAAGGAGAAGTTGTATCTGCAGCCCCTAAAAAGAGGCAAAAGACTGAGACATGAGAGCTTGTTTTGTCTCCCCTCCACCACAATGTTGTTGCTACAAAGCTGTCCTGTGCACAGATTGTCCACAATGTCCTAAAATGTTCTAATACGTCCCGAGAAAGGAGAGCTATCACCGTTTGTAAAACTGCAAAAAAAATCCCCACTGGAGCAGAAAAGATGAATTCCAATAGAAGTTAAAGCGCTATCTAGGTTAACAAAAGCATTTGGCCTCAAAGCTGAGACACACATGAATCAAAGTCTTCAGCAGAGCTGGATTTGGTTAATTATCTGCTTCATTATTCACCTAAAAGGAAAACGTGACTGTGTCAATATTTGCACTTTTATATGAAGCACTTTGGAGGGTGTAACATGTGGTGATTCTGCTGTGGACCACTGAGTTTTATTTGTCAGCGGCATGAGTCAGAACAAGGCGTGTTCACACACACACACACACACACACACACACACACACACACACACACACACACACACACACACACACACACACACACACACACACACACACACACTCTCAGAGGTCAGTGAGTTGCCTCATTGAAGAAATGCTCTCCCTGTTGTAAACATAAGACTATCAGTGCTGCACAGGCCAAACATATATATCCAACAATGCACAACATTTACAACACTCGACCTACAGCAACAAACCCCTCTGCGCCAGGAAGCACGGCTGCAAGGAATGATTATTTTTCCAGCTAGATTTATCTGACCCACAGTCTAAAACTCAAAGATATTCGATGTGCAATTATCTTTTCATTTGAGAAACTTAGAGGTGTGAATGTCTGACATTTTTGCGGAAAATAAACCACAAACGATCAGCTGATTGCAGGGCTCTTTTCTCGATTGATCAATTAGTTCTTTGTACAGCCAGACAGATACATCAGCTGGCTGATATATTCAGCTGATTATCACAGTCTGCGTATATGTTTGATATGTGCTGATATATGAAAACTTTCTTTTGGCAGATTGTTTCTATTTCTATTTTAGTTTTAAAGGCACCATTTTATGTATATTTTATCATTTTTCTTAATTCAAGTTTAATATATATATTTTTTTCTACTTGTATTTTTTTATTTTATAGTTAGTTATGATCATTAATAACGTTTTTTGTTAAACTGAAAAATATCTGTGCTGATGATGTCCTCAAATATTTTGTTTGTCAACCCAAAGATGTCTGGTTCACTGCCAGAGGAGAAAATATTCACATCTGAGAATCAAATAATCAAAAATTACTCAAAACGATTAATCAAGTATCAAAATAGTGGCAATTTATTTGACAGCTGACAACTAATCAATTGATCGACTAGTTGTTGCAGCTCTAAACTGTTGCAACAAACAGTTTCAGCAGAAGCAGAGAGTTCAACCCTGCGGTCAAACATATTCGCTCAGAACTGCCTGACCAATGACGACATGAGTGTTAACACACACTTGCTCGTGCACAATGCAGCGCACGCAACCCCACACAAAGCCCCTCTTGTGCGATATTATTGCACCTGTTTACTCTGCTGTTTGCTCACCGAGGGCCGCAGACGACATTCCAGCATGGAGGGGGGATAAAGTGAACTCTCGTCTACATTTACCAGCTCATGTCTCACAGAGACGGCCCCCCTCCCCGCCCGCCTGACACCCTGCTGCACCCTGCAGAGTGCTGCATCAAAGTGGCCTGCAGGAGCGTGCGTGAAACCGCTGTGGTGCATGTGGGAGACACTAATAAAAGGCAGCAGAGAAAGTCAGTCAGATGTCGGTAATGCGCCGTGCACGTCTCTGTGCGGGAGTTGCAGCAAGCAGCGAGGACATTTCTGGACAGACATTTTGCAGAGAGACAGTGAGAGATGGCAAGAGAAGAAGAGAAAGGGGGGGGGGGGGGAGTGAAGGGATTGGCATCAAAGTGTGCGCTCTCTCTGTTATGAAATTGCCGCTCTCTGTGTGTATGTGTGCGTCAGCTGTCCTAGTAAGCAGAGCACTCTTGCTGAAGAGGACAGATGTTGAATTAAACAGCTTCAAACAGCTGTTTATATTCATGTTCTGCCTCCTCATCAATCTTGCTGCCCCTCTCCTCTCCACATACCACTCGCTGCCCATATTAGGCACCAGTCCTCATGTACAGTATGTAGTGTCACAACCCAGAGCTGTTCCCAACTGGGGGAGGGGGATGCATGCGGCATTTTCTGCATGTTAGCGGCGCTGCTCTCATTATGTAATGCAAAAATAATAGTTTCCCCTTCCCGGTGCTCGAGGCCAACAGCTGGCAGCAACAGAGACCTGCAGTCTGCACAGAGCGTCCGTGAAAGAGGCGCTTCAGCGTGCAGCTTTCTCACAAAAATCTTTCCATAAATACCAAATCGGAGTGTGTTTTACTGCTCAGACCGTTCCCCCTCTTTAGTGCATGATTCACAGGGCCGTTGATGTCATGTTATGACATCAGTTCAACTTCCTCTTGAGGGTGTGTATCATGGCAACACCAACAAATCATCCAGAATCTCGCAGCAGCAGCGGTTGATGATGTGATGCGGAAGTTTATAAGAAAGTTCACACTGACTGACACAACGTTCCTCTCACAGGCCTGTTGATTTACGTGCCTCTTCTGTCACATACCGAACCTGCCAGGGGCACGTCAGGTAAAAGAGTTCAGAGCGATGACTTACGCGCAAAGCGCTGTCAGTCGAAAAGAAGATCAGCCAGCTTTGATGTGCTTCACCAGTATTGAAACTTAAAAATAGCAAAAAGGCAGCTTCATGCAAATGCTGCTTTTTCGTCAGGAAAGACTTTCAGTGCTGCACATCGCTTGTCATTCATGAGGTTTTCAACCACTTCTGAGACAAAAACCACTTTAGCCATTTAACACCAGAGACGGCACAAAGAAGAAGCTCCTCAGCGCTGAAACGAGAAGAGCTGGTTTCCCTGAGGAGGAACTCTTCACCACAATGTGCTCTTTTTTAGAGCTTTTGGGAAACTGCTGTTAGTTGTCGACTGCAATCACAGTAATGTGCCCCAATGCTCGTGATGATTTAAAGGGATAGTCTGGATTATTTGAAGTGGGTTTGTATGAGGTATAGCCAGTTTCCGTTATATTTAGAACATTTTCACCACTTTACTTTGCTGTAAGGCAGCCTTTTTCATTATATAAGCCAAATACTGCTCTCTTCAAAGCCACCAGACTCCTTTGGCAAAAACTGTAATTTTACCTCAGAGAACATGGGAGTTGCTGGTCCTGCTGCCTCAGTTTTTACCGATTGAGGCGACGGTCGTCCAGCAACTCCTGAGCTCTGAGAGGTAAAATTACTGTTTTTCTCAATGGAGTTTGGTTGTTTTGGAGTGATATTTGTCTTATATAACTGTGGTTTCTGATTGGAAAAGTCTGTCTGATGGCTAAGTAAAGCTGTGAAAATATTCTAAATATAGCGTACAAAAAAAAAATCCAAATTATCCCTTTAATACCCGTCCACCTACCCAAGTGTCAACAGATTCGGTAAATCTGTTCCAGAAAGTTGGGGCTAAAAAGTTAAGGTCACTTTTTGCTTTGCAGTTGGAGCAGGGGATGGATGAAAGGCCAAGATTTGCAGAACAAGCAACAGGATCTTGTAGTTTCTTCTGTATTTTACAGGAAGACAGTGGTGCGATGCAAGAACAGGGGTAACATGAGACCGACGGCTGGTTCAGTACTAAGAATATCTGGCGATATCAAGCCTTGATCTGATATTTATACCTGCTTTCCCACAAAACACTGCTGAAAACGTTCACTAATGTAGTGCAGATCTACATTAAAATGAGCCCGTCTAAGAGCTAAACAGCCCTCCATCAAAAATAGAAACTCGCTGATGCCAAAAATATCACAGTGTCACAAATCCACCCCATAATAATCAGTGATCACCCTCCGGTTTCCTTATCTGGAATGGAAGCAGTTTGTATAAATCCGTCCCCAGATGGTGTTTTTGATAGTTTTGATAAAAGGAGAGTGGGCATCCTTCTTAGAGATCAACACTTCTCCAAATATACCTCACAGGAAACGACAGGAAAACCCGTTTTAGGAGGAAAAAAATTAACATACAAGATGAAAGAAAGACAAGGAACAGGAACATCTGGAAAGAATCTGCCTTCAGTGATCTCGATTTAGGTCACTAGTACCAGGTTCAAATAATTAGATTCATTTATTCTCAAATTCTGTTGGAAACTGAAAAAGATGATGTCCATATCATTAGTAAATCTGTTACAAGATCCAGACATGCGCCTGTTTTTCTTCAGCGGACACCATGTTTGAGTAGCTGTTGTGCAATTATGGATTTTTTCTTTATTATGTTGTATTTGTTGCATTTTAAAATGTTGTGATTGGCTGCCACCTTGGCCAGGTCCTGGTTATATTAAGGTGAAATAATAAAACAAATCAGAAGTAATTCAACTTAACTATAACAATTCAAGTCTTCAGCCACAAGAGACGCTTTAGGGAAACTCCAGAGTCACTAACATCAAGGATTTTGAAAGTTTTCCATTTGGCTGTCGGGTCCGCAGCTGCTTCCCAGCTGCTCTTTTCACTCTTATCTGCTCTGCTACTGTAGGTCGAGTTAAACTGCTCCTCCTGTTACACACAGAAATGCACTTGTCAGTCATCATATACAGTAGTCACGCATTTTTTTTTTTTTTTTTCTGTGACTTTGCTGCAGGCACGAACGCTGCAGGGGCGCCAACTGTGTATATGTAGGACAGGGGTGAGTGAAAATGCAGAACCAGCACCCTGATTTCCAGTATGGCAACATCATCTCAGACTGTAAATGAGTGTTTACAGTACATATAGTGCTATACTATTTACCGCGACCTATAGCCACGACCTTCATAAAGTGGTTTTAGTTGCCTTTTCCATACTGATGAGAGTGGGAGAGGAAAAAGGCTGCACAAGTAAAAGAAATAAAGGCATTACAATGTATTTATCTCTCTAGTTTGCAGTGTTCCAGACCTGAGCTTCAGATTTTCTTTATTTGCAGCCAATAAATGTGGAACTGCCAAAACATAACTTCCATCAAACGTCCATCAACCGCAGTAACTCTGAAATGCTTCAGAAACACTTTTGAGCAAAATTTAAAAGTTTTGCCAGCAGCCTACACGGCCTCCTCTCGGTTTCTGAGTGTCGGTGGGCTGCGACAGCAGAGGAGGAGGACAGTCGAGACACTTTAACAGAGCACAAACCCTCCTAACAGCACAAATGCCCAGTCGAAGGATTTAAACTTATAGAAGTGTCAGTTTCAGTTTTAGGCGTCCTTTGGATTCAAATGTCTCCTTTTGTGCGATGTGAGAAGATGTGGCTGAGTCAAAAAGTAAAGCCTACATACAAATAAGCGTTTAATTAAAGATCAAAGGTAAGCATTTTGGAAGCGATATCTATCATTAGAAATAATTAGAAAGTTATCTTAGGGTAGTTAACAATTCATAAACGTGCCTTTTCAAACATGCAGAGGAAGAGCCGAGCCTCAGTGCTTGAATATATTAATTAGCCTTTAATTATATATAGTTTGCACAACTATAACTGGCATCAGCGCGGCGATGTCAGTTATAGTTGCAGCTGCGGCGCCGATATGCATCAGCTGTTTGTGTGACAGGTTTTGACCGTTTTTGGTTTCATTTAAGATTATACTGATGACACATTAACACCCGTTTTGTTACACTCCAATAAAGACACAGTATGTTACGTGATTGGCTTCATGAAAACACAAAACAAGGAAGCAGAGACAGTTTTTAAGTGTCATGTGTTTTACCTGCCAAGGTAAACTCCTTCCTCAACCAGGGAGAAAGTCCCTAGACTGCCTTTAAAAATCATGCAGTTTTTTGACTTGTTGAGTCAGATGAAACTTAATCTACTTCTGGAAAAACTGTACAGCAATTTAAGCACCAGTGTGCAGGATTTAGTGGCACTGAGTGGCAAGCCTGCAAATTTTAAATACCTCCCTTGACCCTCACATTCCATGTATGTAGCGATCCAGTGTCCATTCTGGACTACTGTAGAAACATGGAGGCCTCTGTGGAAGAGGACTCACAACCTCAGGTGATTATGTATGTAAAAAGAAAAACATTTACTCTAAAACTGCTGATTCTGATGTGGGACCAAGCGCGCACACACCCAGACAAAAATATTCAAGTGCAAGACAAAAAAAAAAAACTATCACTGGAGGGTACAAAGGAGTCTCAAAATAAATATTTTAATTCTCTTTTGATCTGCGAGATCTTCCTCCGGCCTCAGATGTCTCTCTTGGTGGTTGCTGGTGCACACAACAACTCGTGGGTGTCGGGTATCACGGCGTACCGTGGTATGAAAATGGAAGGTTTGAGGACCGTTTGAAAAGAAAGCGATACACAACTATACACTGCTATCGGTTGCACTTCAACCTGTTCGTGCACACTCTCACGCCATGACAGACTGCCAAACTAAAATAGCAGCATCAGTATCTACCAGGCCCAAAAGATATTTGTGAAGCACCTCTAACCCAAAGTTAAATAATAGAAAGGCCCAGAGGAGGGAAGAGAGCATCAGGGTCAGGAGGGTGAATGAGGCCGCAGAGTGTGGGCTTCAGAGCGCTCTTTGTTACGGGCACAGGCAGAGAATGGCATTGTGGGATTGTGGCGAAAAAAAAAAAAAAAAAAAAAAGGCTCTCTTCTTGTGCCAGCCTTCCACCGCTCGCATTTACCATCACACCCTTCTCCGACCCACGGGCATAAATGAGCAAACTGCCTTGTACAAGAAGACAATAGTCCACCAGTTTGCATTTCCTCAACGCTCTGAGGAGAAAAACATCCCCACAGCGTCCCTGCAGCGAAGACAGCGAGTATATCTTCAGTTCAGTCGAACACGGTCGTGGCCCGGACCAAGACAAGATGAAGGTCTTCTGTAAAGTCAGTTCTGTGAATGACTTTCCTTAACTTGTAGAGGTGGCTCATACATGTGGTCACTGTTCGTCCTCTCGCTGCGCCGGACACGGCCATTTTTAATACCCTGAGGGCAATAAATCTTCCATCAAGAGTGCTTGAAGCGGCCGCTCTGTGGACTTTCACAGAAACCCAACACTAATGGCACTTTCCTTTCAGCCCAGCAACCCGAGATGCCATTCAAACAGCCTCTCTTCTCACTAACTGCCCTTTAACTGGGCTCAGCTCTTCACAGCCGTGCCCCCCCACCCCCCTTCACGCAGACCTTTCCCCAGGAGCAGAGGGATGATGACAGAGAGCGAAAGAGCAAGAAAGAGAAGCAGAAGAGGCACAAAAGTGGTGAGGAAAGCAGCAGGAAAGTGTTTTCTTTTAGTCCGGAAAGTTTATGGAAGCAAAATGTCAACTCTGCGGAGGCTTTTGGAGAGGGTCCTCATGTGTGTGTGTGGGGGGGGGGGGGTGGCAGCAGGACACAGTGTGAAGCAGAGATAATGATGACCATGCTCTTCACACTCTGAGAAGTGTAGCATAACTCCTTGACAGACTAGAGGTCACAGCTGCAGACTCTTGAATTAATTATCAGCAGTTTTGATAACTGTTTAAGTCACTTTTCAAGAAAAAAAAAACTAAAAATATTTGAGAATTTCTTGTTCTAATCACTGTTAACTGAATATCTTTGGGTTACTGACTGTTGGTCTGCATTTTTCATTGGGCCATAAATTACAAGTTTCACCACAATACAACATATCACTTCTTTGGACAACAATGTATTTGCTAACATCCCAACTTTGCCACGATATGACTGATTTGAATCAAATCAGGGGCCTGTGATCAATATGTAAGGGATAATGTACAGTGATCGGGTCATTATTGTGAAATAAATCTCGACAGGATGATGCAGGTCTTGAGTCATCCTGAGGGGATGAAGAAAGCACAAAGCATGCACGTGAAAATATCGCACCACCTCATTAACATGAACAAATTTTTAAAAAATGGATTTAAAATAGTAAACACAGCATTTAAGCTCCTAAATTGTTTTATTAAAGTTCCTAATAATTGCATAAATGTTACTTTAAGAGCTGCAAGGAA
Organism: Lutjanus erythropterus; assembly: GCF_056507025.1. Taxonomy (NCBI): domain Eukaryota; kingdom Metazoa; phylum Chordata; class Actinopteri; order Lutjaniformes; family Lutjanidae; genus Lutjanus; species Lutjanus erythropterus. The sequence continues at coordinate 22,699,788 of NC_139338.1, read as the reverse complement.
TATACAAACAGGCTTCATGATGTGAAAAATGTGGGCACTGAGGTCACAAGCTTGCCTGCAATGCATCCTGGTAAATGTATTTTATCCAAACTGCTTTAAAATTTGCCTCTTGTTTGCCCATTCACACACACACACTCTGATGGCAGCGAGCTACCGTGCAAGGTGAACCGCACAGCCGCTCCACTTGAGTTCTGAAAAACTCCAGCGTTGTCCATTTCCCTCTTTTTGTTCCTGTCTAACATCTGTCTGAGTCTAAAACTGCTGGTTCCGTCCCTGCAGAGTAGGCCACATACGACCAACTGGAAAAGAACAAGCTGGAAAATACGCTGCAACCGGGGAAAGTCTGCCAAATTGTGTCGGACAGAAGCAATTAACGGCTGCACCCTCAGCGATGACCTCCATTTCCTGACACACACTGCCTAAATTAGTCAAATGGTAGGATGTGGGCAGGATCACTGACAAAAGAGGTTTTTCCAAAAAGTTATTAACAAAGCCCGGAGAACTCCAGCAGCACAGTCGGCTGAAGCTCGAACACGGTGGAGGATGTGGGCAGTCCTGATTATTTCTCAGATACCAGCGAGGCCGTCTTTGCCATCTGCCGAACTGACAAGGCCCCACACTAAAGGATAAAAGGCTAAGCCCAGGGAGGAGGCAGAAATGCAAGGAGCCTCATGGGACGCTGTGACCGAGGACAGACATGACTAACCCCCGGGGCTGTCAGCATATTAAGGAGAAAAAGGGTTCATCTTCAGCCCTCTTCACCCTGCCTTCAATCCATCCCTGTCCCTGCCTCAGTGGCACAGAAACAGATTTAACCAGCCCGTGTCGGTACATTTCAACACTTCTCCTGAAGAAAAACTCCCCCGAAACCTTCAGACTGTCGAGGAAACTCTGAAAACTGATTTTACACTATTAGCTTTAAAACGCTGAGTCTTGCTTCCTGAATTCCTGAGGCTGTATTACTGAAACTTCCTATTCTAAGTCTTAAGATAGGAAGAGCCTAAGAAGGGATTTTTTCCCCCCAATTTGGTGTTACAGAAGCATCATAGATAACTTTAGGAAACCCGTCTTATTTTACTTCATCCTGCCTCAGGTTAGGAAATACTTAATACTAAATCCAACATCTCGAATCAACTTTTATGCCTGTTACCTAGCAACTGACACTCCTTTTCTCATCTCACCGAGCTTAACAACTTTGTAGCTGTTGTTTTTTTAAAAAAAAAAAAACACTTTTGTTAGCTATTGTTAGCTGTGACTGCTGTTAACTAAACTACTGTTTGGGAACACTACTGTTAGCTAGTTACTAAGTTAACTTCTTTTACAGGTTGAAAAGTATTAGCTAGGACAGCTTAACAGTTATCCTAAAGTTAGGAGAGCTTATTTAACATTTTTGGAAGTTAAGATGCATTTTTAGTACATTTTTCCTACCTTAAGTTAGGATAGGAATGGCTTTGTAATGGCTTTTTTTCTAATTCAGGCCCTACCCCTAATTAGCATCTGCAACTTAGGACATTTCTGTAACACGGCCCCTGGATGCCAAGAAAATGTATTACTGAAGGATTGAGAATTTGATATGCATGGAGGAACAAGTGTCTGGTTTACCTTAAATGTAGACACTCTGCACAAACCGTGTTATATTTCAAGGAGTGGTCCACTTAAGAGAGGCAATGCCCGCAACTCTTTCCACCCTGAATCTCACAGCTTCTTACGAGCTTCACGGTGTGATCAAGGATTGCAGGGAGCAGCTCATCACAGTAAACTAATGAAAATGGAGGGATTTCTCATGTCTGGCTCTGGGCTATCACTGTACACAACTCAACTGAAAGGATCAATATGAGCAGAGTAATGAGGTTTACAGTGACAGCAGATGTAGAGTCTCTGGGCTCGGCGTTCGGTATGCCGGTGGCATCGCATTCCAGTCTTTCTGACAGTGACCCGATGTCGAACCAAGGAGAATTTTATTACCCTTTCAAGAGCAAGCGGACAGGAATAAGACAGAGTTTATGATGTGTGCTGCATTTGTATCCTCACCAAATACCACAAGGAATCAGCTGATATTGAAAGGACTGAATTCTGTCTGTCAAAGTCACCAAACTCTAGTGTCAAAAACCATATCACAACTGCAAAATCTGTCAAAATGATTGCAATGACATAATAGCTCATCCCTAGTTTTATGTTGTTTCACTGTTTATTTCCCAGGTTGAGAAGGTTGTTAACATGTTGCACAGATAATATAGCTAGCAGACTGGGGCGATGTTGCATTAATGTTGTAATATTGTTCTGCTTGTGCTGGTGTGTGTCTAGTTGAACCAACCTAAACAACCACAGGGGAAATTCCTTAACTGCCGCAGCCCTACTTTATTACTGACTGGCCTTTATTAATTTGCGCAGACGTGACCATTTAAAAAGCAAGTATTTAAAAAATGGTTGTCATGCGTCATTGTCGTGCATTGTCGTCTCAAGTCAAACGTCATTTCTGAGACTGAAGTCAGACTCAAGTCTTCAGCTCTGATCGTCCTGTTCACCATTTGGGACCATGAAAACAGTCAGCAGGTCCTTAAGTGTCACGGTTCATCTACAGATCCCTTTGAACAGTTCTGTGCAGGGGCAAGAATGACATAAGAACCTCAGATACGCAGCTACAGCCGTCAAACCAGAGATTACACAGAAAGTTGTGTTCAAATCTGTTCTTGTACTGCAACAACCAAAGACAAACATTAGGTGTGCTTTCTGTTCCCTGTATGTGAACCACTTCCATGTACCTTAATGCTGTGATCAACCTGACAAGAAAGAATGTGTTGCACAGGAACCACTATGGAAACACAGACTGATTTTCTCTGTCAGATTGGTTTCAGAGTTTATCGGAAGACAGAGCTGCTGCGGGTTGTAATCTTGATGAACATGATCCTCTCTGATATGGAGAGCAGCGTCTCATCTGTCCTGTCACCGGGCCCCAAAGCCTCAACCAAGGGCCTGCTCCCCTTTTCAGACAGCGTTTCATTCATCTTGACCTGATCAATAGCACCCATACAGACACAAACATTATGAACTAAAGACAAAAGAATCATAATGCAGGGATAAAGAAATACAGAAGTATTTAATTCAGTTTGTTGACTTCTTTTGCTTCCCTGCAGCTGTTGACCCAGAACTGACCATCCTTTAAAGAAATCCAATAACAAAATGCCAAAAGACAAAAAAAAAGAGCACTTTAAAGTTGCCCTGTCCTGAAAGTTGTCACGCATTTATTGAAATTTCTATCTGGCATTCCCAAAAGACGATCTGTACTGTACATTACACACAGAATAGATAAATGTGAGCCTGTTCATATGAATAAACCGAGACGTATTGAGATCTGATCACTCAAACCACATTCAGACGTGGTCTGGGCCGCATGTGACCACATTCTTTTAACAGTGTGTACAAAATACGTCCTACGCCACATTGAAAGACCACCTACTCATCTGACATCCTGTAAGCACAGAATTTGGTTTACTGTAATGCACATTACATTCGAGCTCTCTTACTGTAAGTGGATGTTTGTGAACACACTAGTAACCACAATATCCCCAGACTCGAAACTTTGTGAAACACTCTTTACAGCATATTCTAAATTAGTTGGGCCTTCTTGTAAATTCGGCAAATGTTATACATCAAATTATTTAATTCTTTACAGAAAAAACAGTGTCAATTTGTCCCAGCATATTACCACTGTTGAGCCACTGGTTAAAAGCCACAACACATTTTGCAAATGTGTTTATTTGTATATAGAGCAGGGAAGGAAAACGGCTACTGTGAATTTTTAGCTCTGTGGTGCGATGGGATGCTGATTTTTACTTTCTCTGTCTCTCTCATTAACGCCTTTCTTCATCAGCTGTGATATGAAAACATCACATTTCCACATAGAAAAAAATATTGCCTTTCTCCAACATCTATAATAACATCCGAATTCCACACAGTCAAAACAAAAGAAATAAAAAAAAAAGTTCCAGTGCACCACAGAGCAGCTCTCCTGCCAGGCTGCTGACAGCGCAGGTAAAAAGCTCATGTCTGCAAGTTCTTAATCATTCAGGCCTTCTTGTAAACTTTACATTAAATGCAAAACTTTAAGTTGTTCCTTTTCTTGTAAAAAACGTGTTGCTGTGAAGAGCAGACAGGAGAGAGGCTCTGTGGTGTGCTGGGATGCACACTCTTCTTCTCTCTGACTCTGTTATTAATGCCTTTCTTTCTCATTCATAATGTGAAATTAAAAAAAAAAAAAAAAGATTTACACACAGTTCCACAAAAATAATGCATTTCTTCATCAACTGGAATGTGAAAAAATCTGATTACCACATAATCTGAAAAAATAAAAGTTTGCGTTCTGCACATAGTTCAGGTATAAAATCCCAGCGCACCACAGAGTGTCTCTCCTGCCAGGATACTAACAGCACCAGCAGAACATGAGTCTCATGAAGGCTGATATAAAGGTTTAGAGTGGTGCTGAAATTTAAAAAAAAAAGTAAAGATAGTTAAATCTTCGTATTGAACGGCCAAATGGACAGTAATGGCATTCAGCTGACAGAATAGCCCTGGTGTTTAATTGCATTCAGAGCAAGAAAGTGAGATCTGATCACAAGTGGTCACTCGAGACGCACTGTAATACCAGGTGTGAACTCGCATACTTAGAGCCGTCCACTTGTGATTGGCTGTTAATTCCACGTCTGTCCAGCCTCCGCGTGTCCCCTTGATAAGAACACTGTCGCCACAATAAACGTGGCAAAAACATCACATCTCAGAGGGCTTTCTGCCATAGATAACTGTGGAGCCATACGGATGTGGAGTGAGACAAAACAGGCTGGCAGACTTTCCACATGCTGCGGAGGCTCTGGGCTACAACAGTCCCCTGAAGTCTCCACTACGCATGTCTGCACTGCCTTAATGACTTCACCAGCGACGTTTAAAGTGCTAATTTGTTTCATAAACTGGAGTTAATTTGCGGCCTAATTATACGCAAAAGCATTGGTTCCCCCCTGTCCCTCTCTCTGGGGAGGAGGTGTCGGGCTATTGGTTGTCTCTCAGTCTGGTTGCCTGCTGTACTGCATGCCAACCAACCACAGACGAGCAGCAGATGCCTCTGGACGAATCACACTGGCAACCACAATCTTTTCCCCCTCAAAGCAAACGCCACTAGTCACCCCTCTCACTCTCATCCCTGAAAGCTGATGTTTTAACAGAGATTGACACGCCTTAAAACCACATTAGCTGCAGGATTTAGCTGATGAGGCTTGATTGGATGGCAGGGGGGACATGTTAGGAATGGTCCGTTCTTGCTCGCAGGATTGAGAGGTAGATGCTTCAGGTGTGCCTCGGCTGACGGCTGGCATTAACAATTCAGGCAGGGATTTCATCGGCTCCACAAGTGGAAACACAAGAGCTGCCTGCCTGAGCCAGCGGGAATCAATAAATCTTGAATATTTATACTGCTGCAAAGATCACCTGGCTCTGGATGCAAACAACAGGAAATCAATACAGCAATGTAGTCATGTTGGATCAGAGTGCGATAATGGGAAAATGACTGGAGAACACAGAGCAGGGGGCTGCACCGTAACGCACAGTCAGAGTCCGATGCAAACATCCTCTGTGATGCCACTCAAGACCTATAACAACAGGGAAGAGAGGGGGCCGCTTTCAGGCTAGGATTTATTACTGAACTACTTATTTAGTGATGACTAAGACTATAGGAGCAAAGATGACACAGATGAAGCACCTACTGCAATGCCACCACAACTGCCAAATGCAACAGCAGAGATTTGAAAAGTTTTAAATTAGGTTTTTTGTGTAGTTTAGTGGAAGTTTTCTTATCTAGATGCAACATTTTTAATTAAGTGTTTTTGTATAGTATAGACTCAGTATTCTTTAAGATGCAGAGAGAAGTAATAATACTGTAACCAACCATCCTGGGTTGATATAACTGTGTAAACTTAATCAGGACACAATAATTGAAAGTCCAAACTTCTCAAGTTAAATGTTGTGATTTATTTAGAACATTAGTGCAACCAGATGGCTTTATATTAATAAAAAAGATGTAGAAATCTACATTTTTAGAGAAACTCACAAACACTGATATTCTTAATAACTTGATTTGATGTTGCCTTCATAGGTCACAGCCTGCATGTCCAAGTTGAAGTTGTGGTTATTTAGCAGGTTGATGAGTTCAGCCTCAGAAGTTTAATTCCACTATCATGTTAAATTTGTCAGGTTTACCACAAACTCTGTGTCATCCCCCGACACGACACGTTTTATTTTATGTTGTGAATTCTTCATGTTCACACATTTTTTTTGTCCGCTTCCTGTTGCTTCTTGTTGTGAGGTCTGCATCTCTCATCTCCTCTAATGTGGCAACCATGCAGAGGCACAGCAGAGATGGTGGCAAAGTTAACAAAACGTCTCATCTCATTAACAATTCATCTTGTACCGTGTCTAACTTCGGTGGATCGTAACACACTGAGTATGACATTAATCTGCAGATGCCCTGTCGTGGCTCAAGAACTGACATCCATAGAGGCCAAAATATAGCCTGCAACAGACTATGAATGCCTTCTTTTTGGCTTTTGCAGCAGTTGCTGATGATTTATGGCTCCTACCTCACGATTAAGAGGCGTGAAGAGTCAAAACAGAGCAGTCAAAAATTGGGAATCACTGAAACCACAAGAGGTCCTTGAGCATACAATCATAAATGTGCACAAAAAATATTAGGCTGATGGGTCCAGTAGCATGTGAGATTAGCTGCAGACACACAAGTGACCTATAGCATGACCTAAAAAACGCACAGTTGCACTTGTTGCCAAAAAAAAAAATCCTAAAAATCAGAGCATGGCTAAGTGCAACTGTGCTTGTACTGTGCATACACAAACCTCCTTCCACTGTATGTTGCTGTGCATCCAAGTGTCTCTAAGATGCACCGCCATTAATTATTTAGTAGTTGCAAGTAGTTACCGAAGCCTCCTGGAAACATGCATGAGTCTCTTGCAGGAAAAAAGAAGATAAATATCTGCACTGTTGTCAAGTACAGACAGCATCCGTTTCTTTAAGAGCAGCAATTATTATGGTGTCAGGGCTCACCACATTAATCATGAGAGTGGTTATGCTGGTATGTGCACGGTATTGTGTCGCGAATGAAGCTCCCACATTCGCAAAAGGGCCTTAATTTTTATACTCACACCAGCCCTTCCTGAATATATAAAAGATACAGGTGTGGTTTGTTTCTTTTTGCATCAGCAGTGACATATCCATGACTCCTCAGGTATGTCAGGCATAAGGCTCCTTTCATAACTGTTACACAGACTCTAAATGAGATACCTGTGTGTCAGTGTGTGTTTAAACTAAACACAATAATCAGCAGCCATCTCTCTGTCTTAGAGGCAGACCATGAATCAGTTAAGGTCGTGTTGGCACAATACCAGCACGAGGAGATGAAACAGGAAGGAAAAACGCCACACCAAAGTGAGTCAACATGCTTTTAAAAAAAGTACTACTACACTTGTTTTACAGCAAGTAGTGAAAGCAGAAGCAAAAAATCAATTGTATTTATCAAATGTCTATGATTCATCTTTTTTTTTTTAAAATAAACAACTTGTTCTCCTTTTCAGCTCCACTCCGACCCATTAGAAGACATGTTTGAACAAATACGGTGAGTAAACACAAAAAATTCACCGACTGGCAAGCAGTGACAGTACTTTAGCAACACAAAGTGAAACAGGCAGGCCCTGTTTAATCAGGGAATGTTGTGAAAGAGAGAGAGAGACCGACCACACAGGATCGAAACTATCTGCTCACAAAGAGTTTGATGCAGAGGCGCTGCTGGACATTTTGAGGCCTGTGACAAAAACTCAGACTACGTCCAGTTGAAGTCCACTCTTCAGGGCTGCAACGAACAATTATCCTTTTTATTTCAAACTATTAATCAATTAATTAGTCACATTTTCCCCGAGTCCAAGGAGATAATAATAATACTTGTGTCCAAATAACAGTTTGAGTATGTTTTTTGACCTATATGAACCAGAAAAGGTACTATGAAATATATATTGCAAATATCAAATTGTTTTTTTAATTTAACAAGTTTATTGGTTTGTCTTACTTTATTCTCATTTGCTACTTTTCAAGGTATAACAACACAGGGTTGTATAATATGTATGAGATGCGAGCTGTAGCTCCCTTTATGTTTCTCACAAAAACAAAAATTCTATACAAATGTTTATATACAGTAAATGGATGAATAAATAATAAGCGATGAGGATAAACTATTTTTCATGATGGATTTTAAGTGCACAAATCTGTTTGGTCACCTGTTCTTAAATTATTTACCATAAAGATTTTGTTTTGCATGATCTCTATGTTAGAAAAGTTAATAAAACAATGAATATCTTCTGTCAATCAACTGATGTTTTCACATTTCGGTAAAGGACTAGTCCGTTCTGAATAACGCAGTGAACAAAACTCGGTCTCATTTGGAGCCATTTGTGTTACAGCTAATCACCAAATAGCCTCTAAAGCAATAATCAATAATCATTCTGCAGTAATGCAGAGTAAATTGCCTCCCAGCCAGGATCCTGCCTCGGTAGGCAAAATTCCTCAAGATCTCCTCCCACCCAAAACATTCCTCCTCCCACCTCTCCGCCCGTCGTCTGATCCCAGTTACAGCGCTGGAGCTGCAGTATGAAGATGCTCCAACAGCCTCGGAGTTGGAACATAAACAGTAATTCTGTTTTGTTTTTTTTAAAACCTGTGGGGAATTCTTTTAAAAACATATTTTGGAGTCTAACCGACAGCATTATAGAAAAGGTTCCTACACAGATAGAGGCTGTTATATCGCTTTCTACCAAGCCACCAGACTCCATTAACAAAAACAGATTTCATCTTACAAAGGATTAAACCCAAGGATTAAAAAGTATGTTATTTAAAAAGTGTTGGGCTGCAAATGACAATTATTTGGTAGGTTATTTTCTTGATTAACTGATTAATAGTTGCTTGGTCTACAACATGTCAGAATATAGTGAAAAATGCTGATGAGCATTTCCCAAAGCTTTAGATGACATCCTCAAAAGTTTCGTTTTGCCCACAACCCAAAGATAGTCAATTTACTATCAGAGAAGACTGAATAAACCAAAAAAAGAAACAGTCACATGTAAGAAGTTAATCGACTAGAACAATAGATGGCACTTAACATAATAATTGATTAACTGTTACAGCTCTAGAAAAGTGTGCCCTAAATTTCCCAAATCATAAGCCAACAAGTTGACACTTAATTCCTCTGATTCACTTTTGTCTGAAACTGTCCAACACCATCCAATCAAGCTGCAGGAGAGAATTATGAAGAACTAACATTTCGGGTTGAGAATTACTGACAGAGACGCAACAACTTCTGACTCTATTCGACATTTGAAGTTGCACAGAGGCCAGTAACTCTGTTGTTGACATTTGTGCATTAAGACTTATTTACAGTGGGACTCGGGACTTGAGTCTCTACTTATTAGTCATTTAGACCCCAAAATATATATGTAAAAAAAATAGTGCCCAGGTTTAAAAATAGTGGAATTATTCTTTCAGACTGTTACTGAGCTGTGGACTCTGAGCTTCAGAGCGGCAGAGAGGCCCTGTGTACCCACAGGCCTTCTTGTATCAAGTGCCTGACATGCCATTCAGTGCCTGGCAGCGCTGCAAGAGCTGCAGGCGTCTAAACATTTCCACTGGATCAAAGAAGCCTCCACACAGACAGAAGGACAGACGGACAGAGCTTAAATGTCAGAGTTGGTGCAGTGGAGGAGATGCACACGGACAATGAGATTCCTATCGGTTTGTCCCTCTCCTGCTAGGGGCAGCTCCTCTGATTGCATCCTTTGAAAAACACCACGGGACAGATCTCTCGGTCGTTACCTAGCAACAGGTGGTAAGAAAGATACTGGCCTGGCTTGAAGGATGAGAGGAGAGGCTACTCGAGAGACGCCACCGCTGTTCTCCTTCATGAATTATCCCCAGACTGAATAGAATAATACTGACCTGAGGACTCGCATGAATAGCAATTGGTACTTGAGGCTTTGGTCATGGAAATTTAATGACATCACTTCTGAACGTGGACGGAGCATGAGTGAGTGTGGACTTGGCAGAGCATCGAGCAGTGTCCTGGTAGCAGATGCAATTAGAGCGATGCCAAATCCGATGGAAAATTGTTGAGGGGCAAATAGCGCCAACACAGACAGTAGATAAATTACCTGTCGATTTCTGTGAAGATGGAGTGGGTTAAATGTCCAGTGGGTAAGATTTATGGAGATCTGCTGGCAGGGGAAAAAAATAATAACTGTTGTGTTTTCTTTATTTTTGGATCAGTCGTTTTGTCCTAATAAGGACAAACCAAACACTGGCTCTAGAGAGATTTTGAACATTTTGCAGCCACCATAAGTTTTCCTACATACTTGGAAGGGAGGGTGAGGCGAGTTGGTTGCAATTTGAAAGATAACCACTAGAAAGCTAAGGCGCAAGACAAATGAACTTCTTGAACTTTTTCTGCATTGTTTACATTTACTACCACAAGACAACTTCATTCACAGTAGTTTCACCCAACAGTAGCTAACATTAATTTTAACTAACAATAGCTATGGTAATCTTCAAAACTTCCGTTGTACTTTGTGTTGAAAGCTAATTAGCAAATGTTAGCATGTAAAAGAGAAATAATTATTTAAAGTGGGGTTGTATGAGGCATACTGAGAACTTTTTCACCGCTTTACTTTGCCATCAGACAGCTTTTTGATGGGATACCATTGTTATATATGCCAAATACTGCTCTCTCTCCAAACCAACCAAACTCCATTGGCAAAATCAGTCATTTTATTTAGCAAAACACAGGAGCTGCTAGACTACAGCTGCCTCGACCTGTTGGTTGGTCTGTGCTATTGTGTGACTTCAGTGAATCCAAACTAACCTTTTAATACACCAAAGTCACACAGTAACACTAACAAACTAACAGCTCCAGGCAGCAGTGGACCTGCAACTTCTGTTTCCACATACCGATTTAGCCAATGGAGTTTTGTCCAGAGAGAAAGAGCAACATTTACCTAATACATCAGTGGTTTCCTGTTCAGTACCACACCAGATAATCCAAACTATCCTGTAACACACTAAAGTAAGCTGGTTAGCATGCTGGTGTTAGCATTTAGCTCAAGCACTCCCTTCTGTTTTGCATTGTCAGGCGTGTGACTGTCTGCTCTGTTGCTAATGTGTTGGCAAATACAGATGCAGGATAAGGGGAACAGCTTGATTATTACTGCGTATTTTCTTCCTTAAAAGCCGAAGCAGAGGAGGAACACGCATTTAAAAAGGTGTTTAGATAAAAAACAAAACAAAAAAAACATGAAATCCTCTCTCTGTCGCCCACTCTCCCTGTTTCTGCTGTGCAGAAATTACAGGGTGCTGTTAACTGGCACTTTTACAGCGCTGTTGTGTCAGAGTGAACTAATTACATGGTGAGAGGTGTTCTTTGAATCCTGGACGGCCAAAGCGTCATGCTCGCCTCGATAGAAAAAAAAGAGGGGGAAATAAAAGTAAAAATGCAAAAAAAAAAAAAAAAACCAAACAAACAAACAAGTGCAAGGCTAGATTAAGGGACAAACTGTCAAACTGCCGCTCGTCTGCTGTTGCGGCAGTGAGTAGAATAATGAATGCAGTACCAAGGTTCAATGGGAGCGGTAAAAATAGATGCTATTAGAGGGAGACAGAGAAAGAGAAAGGGGAATACAGCGAAAGTGTGATTTTCTTAGGTGTGCTGACAGTTTGAGGCCAACAACAGCCAAGCAGAGCAGAAGCCGCAGCAGCTGCTTCTGAGCGCATCAATACGCACCTTGTGTCAATCCTTCGCTCCTCATTAAGTCCAACACATAGTTTGGAAGGTTTTTGTTGAGTCATGCTTTGCAGAAACAGCTGACGCCACATATTTGTTGCTCCCCCACCTGACATCTCTCCTCTTCCTCCCTCTGCTTTTGTCTCCTCCACCTCCTTCCTCTCTACTCCCACAGTCTCTTCCTCCGGGGCCGAATTACAGAAACAAACATGCATATTATATCTTAAGTGTTTGATAACCAGGGTAATTAAGGTTAGGACCTGATTTAGGAAAAAAGAAAACATTACAGACGAACAGTTATTAAGTCAATGTCCCTGTCGTAACTTAAGCTAGGAAAAGTATATGACTCAAGCATCCTAACTCCCCCAAATCTTAAATAAACTTGACCATTTAACTGTTGTAACTTTCATTTTCCCACCTGTAGTAGTAGCCAGTTTACTAACTAGCTAACCTTAGTGTTTGGCAACAGTAGGTAACTGTATTTTATCTGTAGCTGTAGCTAAAGGTAGTGCTTAACATTGTAAATATTAGCAAACAGTAGCTTTAGCAAACAGTGGTGATTGTTAAGCTAATGGTAGTTTTAGCTTAAAGTAGCTAAAGGTAGTGATTGTAAACAGAAGCTAACTGTAATTTTAGCTACCAATAGCTAAAGGTAGTGATTGTTGACAGTAGCTAACTGTAGTTTTAGCTAACAGGAATTTCAGCTAACAGCAGCTAATGGTAGTGACTGTTAACATTAACCAACGGTAGTTTTATCTAACCCTAGCTAATGGTAGCAAATGTTGGCAGTAGCTAACAATAGCTAATGGTAGTTTATACCAACTATAGCTGACCATATTTTAGCTAACAGCAGCTAATGGTAGTTAAAGCAAACTGCAATTTTACGCAACAGTAGCCGATTGTAGTTTTATCTAATGGCAGCTGAAAGTAATTTTAGCTAACAGTAGCTAATGGTAGTGTATGTTAACAGTAGCTACCAGTATTCTGAGCTGACAGTAGTTAATGATAGTGATTGGTAAGTGTAGCCAACACTTTGTAATTTAAGCAGTCGCTAATGGTAGTGTTATTACACAGTATACAGTACAGTAGCTAACAGTAGTTTTAGATAACAGTAGCTGTTGGTAGTTTTAGGTAACAGTAGCTAACGTTATTTTTAGCTCACAGTAGTTTTAGCTAATAATAGCTAACAGTACTTTTAGTAGTAGTAGTTAATGGTAGTGTGAGCTAACTTATTTAATCCATACATCTGCTTTTAGTTCTTTTACACAATGAATGCCAGATAAGGAGGAAGTTTTGTCTCCTATTTTAGCCCGCTGTGGGGTTTTTTTAATCCTTCAAGTTAGCATTGCTGTAAATTTCTCTACAGATATTACCAAAAGCAGTATTTAGGATTTCCTAAGCAGAGATAACATAGGATTGGCAACTGTAATACCAAATTGGGAAGAATCTTATCATCGACTCTTCCTATCTTAACTTAAGATAGAAAGTTCCTGTAATACGGCCCCTGATCTCTCTGGCCCCTGTTCCTCTTCTCTCCTCCTCATTATCCACCTCCTCTCTCTCACCTTCTTCTTAAACACAACGGATATTTTCAATGAGGCAGCTTCCACTCCACTTTAACCTCTTAGTATTCTTCATCAGACTCTTGATTTTGCTCTCTGACTCACTGTCTCTCTCATCTGAAACTCACAGATGAACTTTTGGACTCTTTTGGGGTCAATACATTTGCCTCACCATGGCACCAGCAGCTGCAGCCATAATTCACAGGCAAATTTATATTGCTCTGTAAATACGCTCTCAACCGCAGAGCCATCTGAACATGTCTGGATTTGAATAATGATTTGAATCAACAGCCCACTAGTAAAAACATCTAAATATAATGAACGTCACCTGGTTGTGCTGCTGTGATGGTTGAACAGGTGCTCAACAAGTGGCTTCCTTTTTGCTAATTTTCCGTAATAAAAAACAATTTCTGAGATTAAACGGTACAGAAAAACGAGGGCTCATTATTTGGCAAGCAACAGATCATTGTGACCCTTTTAATCTAATGTGTTGTAACAACTTATTAATGATTTATATAGTGTTTACAACCTAATTATACATAATTTAATAAAGACAGTCTTTCTGATTAATCTAATATGGCTTTTGCTCATAAGAGATACTTATAAACTAACAAATGTAAATTAATACCGTTGTTTATTATGTTTTAATGTAACTGAATTTTACTGATATGAACATAATTGGCTCTGAGGTAAAATAGTCAGTTCATTTAAGTTGATTGACAGAAAATTAACCTGAAATCTTTGATATTTGATCAAGCAATCAATTAATTGAGAAATTGGGTAAATATACTCCACTGAACAAAACAAAATCAGATGTGGTGCAATTGCTGCTATTTCTAGATTACTGATTAAATACTCGTGAATACATTTTTAATTTGTGAATTTCTAACGGCAGCGTTCTGTTTTGTTTTTCGTTCATTGCCCCTGTTTTCATTGGTCTGTTTGTGATCAGATCACCTGATTGGCCACTAAAATGCAACGAAAGGTTTGGATATTAATTGAAATTGTACTCAGTACTCAACTAGGACTTTAAAAGTAACTAAGTAGATTACACAGTGTAATGCATACTTAAGTAGAAGTAAAAGTACAGCCTTGAAAATCAAAAACACTACAGAATATTAAGATGTGGTTGGATATTTCATTGCAAAATGCACCTTGGGAGTTGTAGTTCATCTCTACTTCCACTGTTACATCCTCAACCTTGAGTAAAGAGATAAAAGTGGAGGTAAAAGGTTAAATTGTACATATAAAGTCAAAACCTTCAGCTCTTACCTTGCAGGTCATCATGTCACTGACCCTTTGCTGCATGGACTGGCCGGCTTTGGGTCTGACCAGGAGGAAGAGGGCTTTGACCTCGGGGCAGGACCTCAGCAGCTTCTCCACCAGCACTTTCCCCATGAAGCCCGTGGCTCCCGTGATCAGCACGTTCTTGCCGGCGTAGTACTCAGCTATGGACGCCATTCTGCTGCCCGCTGCGCCGCTGCAGACGTCTGTCAGTCTGGTGTCTCCGTCTGGTGCCTGCTCTCCCAACCCGTCGAGGTCCCGGCCTTCAGACAGCTCCTGCAGAGATATGAGGAGGAGGAGGAGGAGGAGATGAATATGAGGGCTGGCAGCCATAGAGTTTAAATACTGTATCAGTGTGTGAGTTTAAGTAATGAAACAGTTCAGGGAGAAGCCAGATCTGAGTTTTATAAATCAAAATGTTTGAGTTTTTATATATTTTGGGAGGAAAAACACATTTAAACAAACTGAAACTGTGGATCGGTGGTGTCATCTCTCTGCTCTGACCTTCAAACTGCCGGCAGCAACATGCAACTGGTATGCAAATAAGATGAATATTCATACAGGCGGATGGAGAGAGGGCAATGTTCAGGGGCAGTCTGACATGAGTGTGTGTGTGTGTGTGTCGGGTGATGATGAGTCCACAGGAAAAAGCTGTGGCCCGGAGGAGAAGTGAAATTCATTGGCTGCAACTACGCCTGCAACCAACCAGATATTATTTCTATGATTCGTCATTTGGAAAATTCGTGACGGTCCAACAAAAAGTCCTAAATCCAAAAATATAACACAATAGACCAAGAAATTAATAAAACAATGATATCTGAGACACTGAAACCAGTGAATTTTGGGCATTTTTGCTTATAAAGTGGTCGACTAATAAATTAACTGCAAAACAGTTCAAGCTCTAGTTGCAATACTTTCTTTTAATTTGTCCGCAACCCAAAGAAATTCAAATTATTGTTATTGAGGAGGAAAGAAAGCAGAAAATATTCACATTTAAGAAGCTGGTATCAGAGAATTTTGACTTTTTTTCTTAAATAATTACACAAACCAATTAATTGATTATCAAAATAGTTGCTGATTAACTTAATAATTGATTAATAATAGATGATTTGATTAATCGTTGCAACTCAAATCATGATGTATATTGATGCAGACTCTGTGCAACACATACAAACACACACAAGGTCACTTTTGGGTAAATTACATAGACATGCATTTATTTCCTGGAGACCCTAATCCTAACCATTATTTGCCTAACCCTTTCTTTAAAGGGACAGTTCACCAAAAAATTAAAATTTAGTCGTTATCTACTCACCCTCATGCCAGTTGAGGGTTGGGTTTAGTTTTTTAGTCCGTAAAATGCTGCTGGACTTTCACAGGAAAACAGTGTTGCGAATCTCCCAAACAATGGAAGTGAATGGAGACCAGTTTTTAACAGAAAAAAGAACCAAAAAAAAAAAAACAAAAACATAAAATTCCTCCATACTGCTCGTCTGTTGTAATCCAAGTCTCCTAAAGGAATGGAGGCATTTTATCTTTTTTCCTCCGTCGTTTTTTACACTTGAAAACTGGTCACCATTCACTTCCATTGTTTGGGAGACTCTGCAACACTGAAACTCCAGCAGTGTTTTGTAGACTGAAAAAACTAAACCTGACCTTCAGATGACACGAGGGTGGGTAGATAATGACTGACACGTCCCCAAAGATAGGCAGTAGCACTGTAGGTCAGAAACACCGACGCACACCCCTGTGACCTTAACGTCTCTACTATCTCTGTCCCGCTCAATCAGACAAGTCAAACCACAGCAGCAAAGGATGCACCGCTACAATCACGCTGTATGACGCAGTATTCCTTTGTTTGTGATCTCGCTCTCGTTCCACAAGGTCTTAGATGTTGTTGTGCGAGGGGGTAGATCTGTCCGGCTGCAGCTCGTCGTGTTGACTCGGGGTTACCCTTGCATGACGAGATTCACATGGCGACAGATCTGAATCAACATTAGCTCGAAGCGCTGCTGGTTAGCCACAACATTTACACAACAATCTGAGCCCATTGAAACGCAGTCGGAATGAAGAATGGCTCCAACACACACACACACACACACACCTGCTAAGACACACATTTACTCAAGATAAAGTGACCTGGACTTGGCCTCCTTGTCATTCTTTCAATGATTTTTGACGTGTTTCTGGACGTCCAGCAGCCGCCCTCATTCTACGGCAACATAATTAGATCAATTGCTGCTCTAATGGTGGCGGTGTAATGGACTGTGTCTGCTTATTTGGGCCAACTCAATACAATAAATCAGGAGCTGCATCTGCTGCTTTAGCAAGTGGCAGGCAGCCAGGTCCTGCAGGGTCCTCCTGATGAGGACAGAGACACCAGACAGACAGAGGCTGATGTTGCTGCTGATATTCGGAGAGCTCAGATACTGGTAACGCTGGTCATTAGCTCAGGTTCTGACCCGCTCCCGGCGCTCATGAACCGGTCACGAAGCATCTGGAGGCGACAACAGAAGCAACAGTTGGCTCTTTAGTCAGCAGATTTTATCCTCCTGTCAACTTTAAGACAACTGCTGCCGCCTGATTGGTCAAAATTTACAGTATCTGTGGGTAAATTCACCTGAATTACAAAAACACTTGGTTTACGCTCACGTCTTCTGATAGTATCTCACCACGGTGATGTTTTTGGTGGTTACAGTGGTTGCAAATTTTAAGCATTTTCCTTAGCGATCGATTAATCATTAATAATTAATAACACACAAAACACACATCTTCTCATTTCCTTTTCATTTTGATTTTTGTGTATTTGTTTTTTCTAACAACCGGCTCTGGCAGACAAAACGATGTCAAATGAGGCGCAGTAGCTGCTATTTATCAACAATTACTTATCAAACCAATGCATTTTTAATCAGTTAAATTAAAATTGATAGCGATTAATCTATTAATGATTAATTATTAACATCCCTGAAAGAGGAGCTGTTGACATGTGTTGGCCTGGAGAGGTTGACATTGTTAAAGGTAAACCGAGAGACTTTATTTACATTTGAAACTTGGAAAATGAAATGTTATATGGACAACATGAAAGTACTGATCCTGCCTTTTTATTTTTTATCTTTATTTATTTTGTTTTGATATTTGTTATTTGATTTTATTTACTATTTCATTTATTTAATGATTTAAATTTATTTACAATTAATTTATTAATATTTTATTTAATTGTTGTCTGTGTGAATGTGTGACTGTTTTTGGGGACATTATTCAGCATTTCCTTCCTTAATCTTAACTGATTTCCAATAAAATAATTTTGCTACAAAAAAACTGCTACTTTGTTGCTAATGGAGTCCCGCCCACAGCACTATCTGATTGGTCACATGTCACAAGTAACAGCCAATCAACACTAAAGGCTGCTGTGCAAAGAGAAGGTATCAAATTTCAATACAAATTGAAATTGTACTTGTTTTATTTATTTCTACTTGATTTGCTGTGTGAAACATTGGTTTATTTACTTATTTAAACTTCCAGTTAACTTAACTCCAGTTTGCTCCTCCTTTTTTTTTTTTAAAAAATATAACGCTATTTGCGCCCAGGCTGGAGCAGCCTATGTGACTACTTACACCTGCATGGCAGAGACAAGCCAAGCAGTTTTGTTTCATAACCTAACCAAGTAGTTTTATTGTTTAAAATCTTTCAATAACAGGTATCCCTGTCATGTAATTTCACTCTAGTGTCAAATTTTAGTTCCCCAGGGCAGGATTTGAGTCCCGCTCTCCTGCAGGGAGGGCAAATTCAAATATTCTTCTCACCAAATACCTCGATATCATTACAGCAATGTTGTAGGGATGACTGTGGTTGCGTTCAGAAAATATTAACACAATGTGGTTTTTGATTTAAAAAAAATCATCAGTAACGTGGGCTGAGTAAAGGAAAATAATAGAACTGCTGCAACAGTCTGATAAGTTCAGAAAATTACATCACCTCACTGTAGTGCAGCCTTTAAAATAGAATAAGATAAACACTTATGCCATATCACAATATCCAAACTCTAAGATGATGTCTGGTCGCATATCAAGACATCAATAAAACCGCCATTCTGCCCAGCCCCGGTCTGAGCGTCTCCTTTCCAGTGTTGCCGTCGTGTTAGGTTCATTTAAGTCCAATAGAATCTAATGCACTTCACTGTATTTTACTGTAGCTGCTCACAGTAGAAGCAGTGTACAAGTGTGTACTACAGCGCACATTTTATAGGCACTTGAGGAAATGAGCTGGAGCATAGGAAGTTTATGGCTGCAGAAAAGCCTCCTGCCATCAAATCTTTAAAGCAGTTACCGAATGCACTGCACTCATTTATGCCATTACGCTCGTGGTTCCACCAGCCTCTGTGGTGGGAATATTAAATGAAAGTATAATGTAAGATTTGAGATACAATTTGGGGATGACAGACTAATGCGGTGTACTGCTGCCACTCCGGAAAAAACAAAAAAGATGGATATAAGTTTCACCTTATAATGTGAAAAGTGTGCATTGCTGTGTCTCCTGACGCCCCTTTTTAAATGACACTAAAACTGCATAGAATAACCAGAGTGCGACTTTTACTCTCTCAAGCCAGAACAGACACTAACGCTAGCTTTTATTACCTGCTGATTTCACGACAAAATCAAACTCAACTATAGTTACTGCAAAACTCAGCTGCATGTGTTCACAAGGATGAGACAGACGCCATTTCTAATGTTTCTGCATTGACTTCCCGTGTGCTTCGGAAATTGATTTTAAGATCCTCTTATTGGATTATAAAACACTTAACAGTCTTGGTCCTACCTGTCCATCAAATTTGATTTTATCCTGCGAACCCTCAGGTCTTCTGGTAGTGGCGAGGCGTCCTTCTATTACAGACCGGATGCAGCCCTCAGAGAGGTTTCACGTGGACCGCAAGGCCATCATGCAAATGCCAAAAATTAAAAATCTACGCTTACCATTAAACTGTTATCAAGCCTTTATTTTGAAAGGGTCAGTGCTGCGTTCATTAATGATAATGAACTGCATCTTCCGCACTGAAAGTGAAACTCAGTGCTGTGGATCCATGTTGTTTATGTTCTTCTTCTTCTACTTTGTGTTGCAGGCTGCATGCAGCATGCACAGTACGCTGTAAAACATCAAGTTTGAGACATTGCCGACAAAATATTAGCCCACAGTTCACCACGTGGCAACTGAAACTGAAGAAGTTCCCCATATAGAACACTTCTGACCACTCCATTATTAGAGATTTGGTCATTATTAGGACCTTATATCATTGGTGTCTGGCCCACGGCAGCCTGATCAATTTCTCATGTGGCCCCCCCATGAAAAATAATTGCCAACCCCTGTTCTATTACTGTGATCCACGTCTGTAGAGCGGCCTGCCTGCAGACCTGAGAGCGGCAGAGACTCTAATATTTTCAACAGCAAAGTAAAGACCAACCTTTTTATGAACTTATGCATTTATTGACTATTTATTTATAAATATGAGGGGTTATCGTTTTATTTTGTGAGGTACTTTGTGCTTCCTTTATCTGGATAACATGGCAGGATACAGATTGTATTTTAGTAACAGGTGTAACTGCGGTAAAAGCATGAACTGTGCCTCTTTGTTTTATGGTTAAAAAAACACATTAAAAGTCACGCTGGACTTTTTATAGAAGCTGCACAGCTAATCTTTAACTATTTGGCATCAGAGACACAGAAATGATGCGGTTATTGCGGTTTTTATTGCAGTTTTTCTGTTTATTTGATGGTTATATGATGTGCTGCCTCACATTTACAGTCTGAGACTTTGTCCTTACCTCCCTTTGAACAATAACTGACAGAAATCTGAGCCGTCATGTGACTTTCAGCTGTGTTTTCTGTGTGACCGGGCGTCTCTCTGATCAAGGCATTGTGTCAGATGTGTGGGCTAGAAGCTCGCAGCCACGCCGCCAATGTTGCCGCTCATTTGTGTGTAACCATGACAACACTACATCATCACAGGACTCTTGAAGGCTGGATGACAGGGAAATTAATAAAAAAAAAAAACCTTCTTCGTCTCTGGCTGCCATCAATCTCAGCTCCTAACCAATCACAGGAGCAGGGCAGCACGTCCAACATTTACCAACCAGCCTTTAGAATAAAAAAAAAAAATAACAGGGATGATGGGATGCCTGCTTCATTTGGCAACAATAGCACAACATTTTGCCAAGACAGACGCTCCATCAGCACTTTTTAGTGATTCAGAGGAGCTGTGATTTGTACACATGATGAGTTTTTTTTTTTTTCCTCCTGAGCTGCAGATTCCCGGCATGTCTGCCCAAAGACAGAAGACGGAAACCAAATCCTCCTGAGCCAAACGTGGCCCAGATAACAAAACACTCTTGTATATACTTGCTTTCCTTCCATTCTGCTGTCTGTGCATGCAATATTGAAGTGCACTCCCTTACACACACACACACACACACAGAAAAATGTGTGTTTGATTTGCTTTTCCACTTGTTTGCAGCGGGGAAAAAAAGCATCACAGAAACTTAAGTTCACGTTTACCCCAACTCTGATTATTTTAATCCCTTCTTCTGGATCCATACTGTACAGGCGAGGTAATATCTGCAGATTTACAACTCTGAATAAAAAAAAAAAAAGGTCGGTCAAGGTCCTCCGCTGAGGCCCCCTGACATTCCAGCTTTGTGCTTCACAGAGATTCCCTGTGGACACAAGGACAAGGGCAGGGAGGAGGAGGGGGGGGGGGCTGAAAGTCACTACGGATTAACGCCTGACAATGGAAATGTTCCTGCAGCTGGAAAAGTGCTGGAATGGACGCGCATGTCTCAAACACACACATACACCCACTCCTGCATTCTTGTAAGGTTAGACAACCCCACCTCCTGCCTCTCCCCGTGCCTGTCAGTCAGGCTGATGATGTCCAGCCATGGAAACAGGAGCTGAACCGGTTATATCAAGAGATCCCTGTGTGTCTAGAGAGGATATAAACAACTGGAGCTGCAAGTGACGATTTAATCATTAGGTTTATATAATGGCAGAAAATGTCCATCACAATGTCTATAAAGGGCAGGATTTGTCCAAACAGAAAGTCCAAAACCCAAAGACATTAAAAAAAGAGACTTAAACGATTAACTCTGTCTGCAAATTTCTGCACATGCATCCAGCTCAGTAAGCAAACTATCTACTGCTCTATATATGCAATTAGTGGGGGCTGCAACTAATGATTATTTCCACAATAGATTAATCTCTCATGATTTTCTCGAATGATCGATTAGTTGTTCGGGCTATAAAATTCAGTTCACCGTCAGAGAGGAGTGAAGAACATTTAAGAGGCTGAAACAAGAGAGCATGGACATTTCTTTAAATAACGCAAAAGAATGACACAATTATCAAAACAGCTGGCAATTCATTTAATGGGTGACGACTAATTGTCGCAGCTCTACACTCAAATGAGGAAATTTCTGATCAAAGAAAACAAGTGTAAACAAGACCTGACAAAACATTTACTGCTAACTACTGGTGTGTTATTATGTATCGCTTGGATTCAGCAAGTTGGGTAGGAGGTTACTTCACTGTAGGGGGCAAAATATATATAATTCACCCTGATTTAAGCCTGAATGACAGATTAGTCGGTCGGCCAACATGGGCCTGATAAGAGCCTATCACAGTTATGTTGATATTATTTTTTTACAGAACATATAATGAAAAAAATGATGCTTGGGGTTAGATCTAGTACAATGTTGAACATCTGATGACAATAGGAGCTCCCATGTTTATTTTGCTTTTTTCTCAGTGTCCATTTCCAGACTTGCTTGACAATTTATGTCTAATTATTTAAAAAGCCTTCTGAGTATCATTGCATAGTCATAACAGTGCACAGTCTACATAAAATCTGTATCAGTCCCAAGAATACCACATCAGTCGGGCCCTTCTCCTGATTGACCTCATCAATCATGCCTACAAATAAATGGACCACCAGACTGAGGCTCATACGGTGTCTGTCAGCATTAACCTTGTTGTCTCGTTGCTGATGAATAAGACAGCTTCCTTTTTAGAGGCTCGACTGTGACTCGAGAGTAAAAGTACTGGGCAGCAAGGACGAGCACGAAAACCTTAAGGGACCAGCTTCTCAGGTTATGATGCTGTCTTGACAAAGTACAGCGTCATGTTCAAAGACACTCAGGGTCATTTTGAAAATAAAGTTGGGAGATGCTCGAGGCTTTAAGAGCAGAGCTCGGGCTGCAGAGATTTCCTGTTGTCTGCAGCTAATGCTGCTGCATTCTGGCCTTATTTCACGTTTCCTTTTCTTCTGACTGAGGGTTTTTTCCGTGTTTTTCCTCAAAGCTGCTCTCCCCGGGAGGTCCGCGCTGTTTGTCGGAGGCGGGTTGTTTTAAGCCGCAGCTCTGCAGTCCTTCTGCTGCCTCCGGCCTTTCCTCACACAACCCCTCTATTAGTGGGTCAGCTGAGTGCTGCTGGAGACACAGGCAAAAATCGAGCCGTACAGCTGCACACTGGCTCAGGCCATTATAAATGGACAAAAGCCGACAGAGGCGGGAGGGAGGGGACGGAGGGATGGAGGGAGGGAGTGTGGGAAAAATAGAAAGAGCAAAATGCTACAAAATGCAGCCAATAATTAAAGCAGCATTAGTCAAGTTGAGTGCTAGTGCCAGGCAACACAAAGAGAAAGTCAGGCCCCTTTCACCAGATAACACAGAGCCAACATTGTAAATAAAAGAAGAAAACCCTGAAAAGCTGAGTTAAGTGTACTACCACTGCGGGCAGTCGGTTTTACATCCCCGTGCCAACATGGACACCTCTGAAAAGACGAGGTCCAACT
The DNA here is from genome assembly GCF_056507025.1 of Lutjanus erythropterus. Lineage (NCBI taxonomy): Eukaryota > Metazoa > Chordata > Actinopteri > Lutjaniformes > Lutjanidae > Lutjanus > Lutjanus erythropterus. The sequence goes on along the minus strand of NC_139338.1, from coordinate 22,676,234 downwards.
AGTAAACTCAAGCCAGGAGAGACGAGGGCCTCAGGGGCCAAAGAAGTCTCATTTCATCCAGGATCCAAGACTCCCAGATTGGAAACCACTACTGACAGCATGACTACACAGGAGAGGAAGCTTCAGAGCTCAGTCTGTCTACACAGGATCTGTTCAGGAACACCACTGAGTTGTAGGTCACCCAATCGCTGCGCCTACGCACATGAAACAGCAGAAAATAGACCAGGGACCGAATTACAGACACTTTCTATCTTAAGTCTGAAGTTAAAATAGGAAAGGTCTAAGAGACGGTTTGGTACAAGAGAAGCAAATGCTAACTAACTTTAGGAATCATATCTTACCTTAGGTTAGGAAATCCTAAATGTTCAACATCTCTTATCAAGTCTGTTACCTAGCAACCAACACTGCTTTTATCATATCGTGAAGCTAAACAACTTTGTAATAAAAATAGCGACAACAATGGACACAAGACAGATGAGCTAGAGGTTTTGGTAACATCTGTAGAAAAACCAAAGATGTTCCTTTTTGTAAATTTACAACAATGCTAACTTGGGAAATAAAAGTGGGCTAAGATAGCAGACAGTCTCTACTGTATCCACTGTAAAATCAATAGAAGAACAGCTGTATGGATTAAACAAGTTAGCTAACACTCCTGTTAGCTAAAACAACTGTTAGCCACTGTCAACAATCACTACCATTAGCTACTGTTAGCTAAAACTACTGTTAGCTACTGTCTAAAATGACTGTTAGTTAAAACTACCGTTAGCTACTGATAATGATCACTTCTGTTAGCTATAACTACATTAAACTACTGTGAGTTACTGTTCACAAACATTACCATTAGCTAGTTAGTAAGTTAGCTTCTACTACAGGGGGAAAAGTGAAAACTAGAACAGCTTAATGGTAGGATTATTTAAGATTTTGGATTAGTTAGGATGCTTGTGTAATTCAAATTTCAGATTTTAAGTTAGGACAGGAACATTGACTTAGCAACTGTTCATCTGTAATGTTAAACTGTTAGCTTAAAACCTCTGTTATCTTCTGTTAATGACCACTACAGTTAGCTTCAACTACATTAAACTACTGTGAGCAACTGTTAGCAAACACTACCATTAGCTAGTTAGTAAGTTAGCTACTACTATGGGTGGAAAAGTAAAAATTAGGGTCAATTAAACTGTTAGCTAAAACTACCATGAGCTAAAACTACGGTCAGCTAGTGCAAATGCAGCTCACATTTGAGCAGATAACCCTGTTTAATCAGATACTTGCACTTTTATTGGATTTTTTCAATGACACGACCCTCAAAACTGAGTATATCTGTCACTTCAGCCCCCCTACTCTTCAACATTACAGTTATGATTGCTATGCTATGACTGGGAAATCAGTATTTAGACAATGGACACAATTCTGTCACTTAAATAGAAACCGGTCACGCACATAACTTCATTATAATTCATCATTATTAAACATCTTCTCCAGCATCCTCCAGTGTAACTCCTCCGCTCCAGTGTACGAGGTCGTGACATTGCTCCTTATATAAACCCACGTAATTGCTCAGCACTTTTAAGGGCCCTTATCCAAGATTGCATTACCGCACAAAAACCAGCAGGTCTTCTCTTCCACTTCATTTTTTTCCGAGGCAGCTAAAGGCTAATCTAATTAGAATTAATTATATTAGCCGTGGGCTTCAAGGATTTAAGCAGTGTCTCTTTAATTTAATCTTTTTTTCTTTTTTTTTTTAAACCACGCACCAGTCTCACATCTACACATGAAGGTCATTGCTCACTATCAGATATCTGGCCACGGGAGACTCCGTGAGTGTGTGTGAGAGCTTATGTTTCTGTGTGTCCACATACACGTGCATCAGAGCATTGTCTACATTATGTCTGATGTAATTACACCAGCCGTCTCTGAGTGACACAGCCTCTGGGTGCCGTGGTGTCAGTTAACGCCTGGCTCAGACCCAGACCGGCGATCGCACTCAGCGTGCCGCGGCCGGGCCAAGAGGTCACGAACCTGCGCCGTGGTCATCGCGGTACGGATCCCACGCACCTATTTCAAGAAACAAACCCACACCAGTCTCCTCTTATCGGTGGTAATTAGAGATCAAGTGGCAGTCTGTAATTTTCTCTATTATGTATCAGATTCTGCGCCTTGGGAACAAATAATCCTGCCGTGTTTTCAGAAAATAACACTCGATAGTAATGCTGTCAAGTATTCAGCATTAATAAACAAAGAAGCTCTGTACTGAAACTGGAATAATAATACTGCAGCTGTGGCAGAAGTGTGAGAAATATGCAAAACCAAACTACTATCAGAAACGGGGGTGATGAATTGGACCTTAAAAACACTTACATTAACACAAAAACTAGATGTATTCAGTCCCTCCAGGAGACTTGCCAGTCCCTGTGGATTCTGCAACGCTGCAACTTTGTCCAAACTCTGCAACTTTTTCGCAAACTTGACCAAATCATTGGTTTCCCGCAAATTCCACCAGTCGTGGCAGTTTATACATGTGCATCTCAATGAACTCGGTGTTTAGTTTTGCATTTATAATTTTTGAATTTTGTCACAAGTACTGAAAAGAACACATCTGTCATTGTTGCGATCATATATATCAACGCTCTGTGCTTTTTTATTTTATATTTCTGTGCTGTTTTGACTGAGTTTGAGCTCCGAAAAGATTCTGCCTCTTTGTGGAATATCCCCCAGGTGCACTTGCTCATTTACAAATAAAGCAAATTTTTTATTTCTGTTGTAACTGTGAGCCTTTTCGATATAAATTTAGTTAGAAGACTCAGAACACAGTGCAGTGCCTGGAACAGGCTGCCTTCAATTTTTAATGAATTAAACCAAAAGAACATCACAACTTTGTTTTGCAGTTTTCACTTGCCTAAAAGCATCGCAACATGCATTGCAATTTTTTTTGAAAAGCTCCTGTGAAATCAGGGATTTTAGGCTGCAACAATCCCCAAAAAAGGCCTGCGAAATCCTGGAGGGGCTGTTTATTTGGCACAGATAGACAACAGTGAACTACAACAGAAATAATTAGTGTATGAACAGAAAATTAGCAATTATTTTGATTATTAAGTGCCAGAAATTTACTGGTTCCCACTGCGTAGATGTGAATATTTACTGGCTTTCTTATTCCTCCAGGACAGTAAATTGAGTATCTTTGGTTTGGGGCTGTTGCTTGGAAAAAACAAGCTATTTAAAGATGTTTCCTTGGATTCTGTGAAAGTGTGAAGGGAATTTTCCCAGTTTTCAGACATTTTAAAGGTGTCATCCTTGTTTGCACACACTCGTGTCTCCGTCTCCTGAACTTGTTCCGAGTGAGAGACTCTCGTTTGGTCGATGCAGTCTGAATTTCGGCGGTTTTCTTGTCAGTATGTTTGGTTAAGTCCTCTTTAGTTCCCTGGATGGCCTCTATGAGTTTATTTGACATATCTGCTCCTTTTGTCCATCTGCTACGCTTGTTCTTAACAGGAGGTCAGAATATGACTGACTGAGTGAAATCCAAGCTGCAGTTTTACTTAAATTTTCATGCTGAAAATTGTAGCTCGCCATGCAAAACTTTAGTAAGTGTCACAGTCTATTGTATGTAGATTAAAGTTATGAGGAAATAAAGCAGGATAAAGGGCCTGGGCCTGCATCTGGGACTCCTCTCTGACATTTTAGAGACCATAAAAATTAAAAAACTGCAGATTAATCAAAGACAAAGACTGTTAGTTGCAGCAGTCGACATATGTTCTTCATCAGCTTGCAACATCAACAAGAGAGTTTAACCTGAGGGGTTCACTGTAAAGTGAGATTAACGGGTTCTGCGAGGTATGTGGAGACATATAAGACAAGATATGCAAAGCTGCCGAGCTGTACGTCACTAATGTCACCGAACGAAGCCGTGCAAACTGTATGTGTTGTGTTACCATGGGAACCTGCATGCATTCAGTCAGTGATGCAATTTTTCTTTCCTGATCGTGTCAGATAATATTAATATTTTATCTTTTACACAACATATCATCCTGTTCCTGAAATAACAATTAAGCAACTATAGACCACTTTGTTTATAAAAACAGACTCTGAAGCAAATCAGGATTAAGCACAAACACTGTAAAAAGAAGAAAAACACTGACAAAACTCAGAATTTCAACTGTTTTCACTAAAGTTTTTAGCTTCAAGTCTTTAAGTTAAAGTTTTATAGCTCTATAATATTTTGTTTTTAGATAATTAACATTTCTTCTTTAGATAAACTTAAATCCTTGAATTTTCAAGGGAAAATCAAGTTTCATGTTCTGTACTTTAGAAATTATTAACACTGAGACATGAACCCACTTTGTCATTATTTGTGTGTTTAAAAATTAAAGGGTTACAACTGAAAATATTTAATTATTAATGATTAATCACTTTCAATTTGATTAATTCAATTAACAACTTTTCAAATACAATTTTATCCCTAAACTCAAAGAATCAAGGTTTTTTTCTTAAAAAAAGAAGAAAACAAATCAAAAGATTATACGTTTGAAACTTTTTCTTTAGTTCATTTCAAACAAAAAGTTTAACTCAAAACT